>NW_027361872.1:9797500-10997500 GCF_039654945.1 Dendrobates tinctorius
ACTCCCTTCTGCTATATATACTTGCCTCTCACAATAAGGGATTGCCAGTGCTAGTTTCATACTGCCTGGTTCTGGAGTTTGAGATGTTGGTTGTTTGAAGAGGCATTTTAGTGTTGTTCAGAAGACTGTTGCTTTGTGATTTTTCTGTGTGCATATCCTCATCCTATTTGTTTTTTCCTTCCTTTACTTCCCCGTGTTCCACTCTGTTGTTTGTGAGTGCATATTTGTATCATTGGTATTATCATTTATCCCTGTATGCCTTCCCTTATTAGTCTGGTTTGTGTATTCTTATACAATACTCCTCACTTCCCTGGGTGAGGGAGGAGACAGATAAAGGCTGATTTAGGAGCTCAGTAAGGCACATGGCCCTGCTGTTTTCACCATCAGAAGTAATCCAGGGAGCAGGCATATCTAGTGTGCCCCTAGCTTTAGAGATTGCGAAGGAGCCCCTAACCCCGGAATATCCTGCAACAGTGCCAAGATATTCACAATCGGATTGCATTCGGACCAATGTTATTCTATGACTGGGTGTTCCTCTGTGATTTTTGTCCAGTTCAGATTGGACCACAATTGGACTGGAAAAAAATTGCAGCCTGCTGTGATTGTACGTGAAAATCGAATTGCATTTACCAATAGAAGTCAATGGGTGTGAGAGAAAAAATTGTACCACACTTGGACCATTCGAGTGCCGTCCAATTTTTACACACCCCTGTCCTTGAAAACCTTACATTTCAGCAGCCGCGTATAGTAAAATCACAGCGTGACTCGACAAAATAGAAAAGATAGAATAGATATATGCACATAGAATAAATAGATATAAAGATGTCAGTGACATAATTAGTACATTGCTTAGTCTTTTCTGGTTATTAAAATGGTCGCCCACCCCCAAAAAATGATGTAGGGTCCCCCTATAATTAATAATAATTTTGCAATCGGATCACATTTGCATGTAATTCGGAGTTCATTCGGATGTTAGGTGTTAAAAGTCGGATTGAATTCGTATGAAAGACACATGACACTTGTCCGACATTTCAGGAACAAAATCGGAGCAATTTTAAAAGTGCTAGTGTGTGTTGGTGATAAGAAGATGCGGTGAGGACTGGATGGGCGACGTGGGTGATGAGGAGGGCAGGGCTGGAGAAGAGAGGCGTGAGATGAGTATAAGGATTTATTTTATTTTTTTATATTTTGCGTTTATTATGCTCTTGGGTCTGGATAGACCCCAGAACACAATAAGGGGCTTTAAATTTACAAAATAACTTGTCTGAGAATTGAAAAATATTCAGAATTGAGAGTCCTCAGTGGTTGATACCATTTAATGGCTAACTGAAAAGATGGTAACACATTGCAAGCTGTCGAGACTACTCAGGTCTCTTCATCAGGCAAGACTAATACAATATCCTGATGCCTGATGAAGAGACCTGAGTAGTCTCGAAAGCTTGCAATGTGTTACCATCTTTTCAGTTAGCCATTAAAAGGTATCAACCACTGAGGACTCTCAATTCTGAATATTTTTCTATCTACTGGCTAACACGGTACAAAGATATACATTTCTTGTCTGAGAATTGAATTTCACTTTCAATTAATCCCCAAAATTTCCCAGGATATTCTATTCGCAGTGAATGGTAAGTACTTCCTACAATTGCCATGAAAAATGTGTTTGAATTATTCTCTTTCCTTATACATTAGTTTTCTTTGCTGCTGTGCTGTCACACGCTATCTTTAAACATCATTTATAAGTTGCAGCTTTTATGCATTTTTATTTGACCTGATCGTGGTAGAATTGTCGCAACATTTCTTGCAGAAAAAGTGCAATGTGGCCATGACGTTTGAACAAAACCTTAAGGATGTGTTTATATGCTGCGTTCTTTTGTGTTTTCTTTCTGCATGTTTTTGCCTCAGAAAAAATGTAGCATTTTATAGTATCGGCAAAGTAAATAAGAATTCAGAAATCTCATGCATGTGCTGCTTATTTCATCTTTGTGGATTTGAACCATCATTTTTTTCACATCTGCAGCATGCCAATTCTTTTAGTGTTTTTCTAGCGCTTTTCACCCATTCAAATTATTGGGAAAAAGAGCCAGTAAAAATGCTTAAAAAATGCAACAAAAACGTGCGTATATTGCGCATTGTTTTTCCTGCTAGCACTCTGAGTTTGCTGCAGAAAAATCTGCTGCAAATTCTTAACTTAAAATTTTCTTTAGTGTTTTATGGCTTTCTTTACCTATTTCTCTAGTTAAGTTGTGAGTTATGACATCTTTCACTATCAAAATTCACCATAAAATTGTTGCAGCATTTTCTGCTCCAGCTTTTATATATGCTGTGATAGTCTCTCCTGATTGGCTGTGCCGTATCATGCAACGTGATAGCAGCAATGAATTAACAGAAAGGTCATGTGATTCTCCTTTGACTGATGCAATATTTTAAAAATGTGTAAAATGGTGCCAATATAAATTCTAATATGAAATCTAGTACGCAGATTGACTCTTCAGAGCAAAAGAGGACTTGAACTCTATAGCGCCACCTGTTGGAAGTATGAAATCTAGGAATTTTACACAGCATTACGTCTCTATAGACTATAGTTAAAAAATGAAAGTACTAAGCAGATTACCAAGATAGTTTCTGCTTTGTGTCTATGTGCATACATACTTACTAGTGTTGAGCGATACCGTTCGATACCCAAAAATATCGTATCGGATGGTATCGCCCGATACGAAAAAAATATCGGGTATCGCCGATTCCGATACCGGAAGTCCCATTCAAGTCAATGGGTCTTCCGGTATCAGAATTTAAAAAAGCCCTTTATTTCCTTGTTGGCTAATTCTACATAATTGAAAACAAATAAGAATCATGTAGAATGTATTGTGGCAGGTGGAGGAGACATTAAAGGCATAGTGGTTTATTCAAATCACATGGCATAGCATTAATTTCAATTTTTTTTTTCAAGACGTTCGGAGTTAAAAAGATATTGACTATGTTAACTTTTTTATATTTAGTCAGATATGTACAGTATGTTTCACAACTTCCATGCTCTTCACCTTCTTTTGTACTTCTCCCACACTTTCTCCTTCATGATCAGCAGCAGTAGCATTTTTTTCATCAACTTTTTCTTCACCTTATTCATCTTCTTGTTCTTCACCTTCTTCCCATTAATTTTTTTTCCATTCTTCATATTCTCCTTATTCAGCTATTATTAATTTTCATATGCTATTTCTTCATCTTCTTCCTATTCTTCTTTTTCTTCATTTTCTTATGGTGACAGGCATTCCTGTAGTACTTATCTATAAAAGTTATAAGATTACACCTTACGTTCTGCCTGTCACAAAAGATTTACAACAGGATTTGTCCGCGTTCAGTTTGGCCTGCAGCAGCAGGCATTTTCCAGGGGCACCACGAGGAGGAACGGACTCACCCCCATTTACTGCTTAGTCTTCTTCTGCTTATAATTTTGATTTCTTCTATGCTTATTTTTAGTCTTATGCTTAATGTTCTTCTGCTTTTTGTTCTTCTGCTTTTGCTTCTTCTGCTTCTTGTTCTTCTGTCTTTTGTTCTGTATCTTGTTGGTTGTCTTCATTTTGTTTGTCCTCTTGGTCTTATTATTTAGGGTCATATTTCTGGTCTTCTTTGGTGTGGTCTTCAGGGTCGTCGTCATCAGGGTCGTCGTCATGGAGATCAATAAGGATTACCAAAGACAATTTCAAAAAGCTTGATCTTGGAAATGTAGCAGAATGTACAAGAAGGCTGAGAAACTGGCGAGAACCAGCTGACAGTACTGGAACCTGTAGTGGCAGCAGAAGGAACAATAGCCAATGGCACTACTGAGGAACAGCTGACAGTGCTGGACCACGGTTACTATGCAGGAGGTACCTGTGCTAGAAACCACTACCAAGGACCAGCTGATGGGGCTGGACCTCGGATACCGAGATGGAGGCACCTAGGTCAAAGGCTGTGGCGAGAACCAGCAGACAGTGCTGGAACCCGGATGGGTAGCAGAAGGAGCAAGAGCCAATGGCACTACCGAGTACCAACTGACGGTGCTGGACCACGGTTACTAAGCAGAAGGTACCTGTGCTAAAAAGCACTACCAAGGACCAGCTGACGGTGCTGGACCTCGGATACCGAGATGGAGGCACCTAGGCCAAAGGCTCTGGCGAGAACCAGCTGACAGTGCTGGAACCCGTGTGGGTAGCAGAAGGTACCCATCCAAAGCAAAGTAGCCGGGCCGCAAGCCGGCCGCAGTTACCGAAACCCACAGTCCTACAGGGGGTCCATGTCCCATTGGCACTACGGATCCAGCCTTCAGTGCCAGTTCCCGCAGCCCACATAGGAGTCACCTAAACTGCAGGCACCATAGAGTCGGCTAACCCGGCCGCAAGACGACAGGACAACGGATTGGTGGCATAGTGACCTTGACACTACCCGGAAACAGCTGGCGTGCTGGAACCAGGCTGGGCAACAGGGAGTACCCGTGCCAAAGACACTGCCGAGAACCAGCTGACAGTGCTGGAACCCAGATGGGTAGCAAAAGCTACAAGAGCCAATGGCACTACAGAGGAACAGGTGACGTTGCTGGACCATGGTTACTAAGCAGAAGGTACCTGTGCTAAAAAGCACTACCAAGGACCAGCTGACGGTGCTGGACCTCGGATACCGAGATGGAGGCACCTAGGCCAAAGGCTCTGGCAAGAACCAACTGACAGTGCTGGAACCCGGGTGGGTAGCAGAAGGTACCCATCCAAAGCAAAGTAGCCAGGCCATAAGCCGGCCGCAGTTACCGAAACCCACAGTCCTACAGGGGGTCCATGTCCCATTGGCACTACGGATCCAGCCTTCAGTGCCAGTTCCCGCAGCCCACATAGGAGTCACCTAAACTGCAGGCACCGTAGAGTCGGCTAACCCGGCCGCAAGACGACAGGACAACGCATTGGTGGCATAGTGACCTTGACACTACCCGGAAACAGCTGGCGTGCTGGAACCAGGCTGGGCAACAGGGAGTACCCGTGCCAAAGACACTGCCGAGAACCAGCTGACGGTGCTGGAACCCAGATGGGTAGCAAAAGCTACAAGAGCCAATGGCACTACCGAGGAACAGCTGACGTTGCTGGACCACGGTTACTAGGCAGGAGGTACCTGTGCTAGAAAGCACTACCAAGGACCAGCTGACGGTGCTGGACCTTCGGATACTGAAATGGAGGCAGCTAGGCCAAAGGCTCTGGCGAGAACCAGCTGACAGTGCTGGAACCCGGGTGGGTAGCAGAAGGTACCCATCCAAAGCAAAGTAGCCAGGCCGCAAGCCAGCCGCACTTACCGAAACCCACAGTCCTATAGGGGGTCCATGTCCCATTGGCACTACGGATCCAGCCTTCAGTGCCAGTTCCCACAGCCCACATAGGAGTCACCTAAACTGCAGGCACCGTAGAGTTGGCTAACCCGGCCGCAAGACGACAGGACAACGAATTGGTGTCATAGTGACCTTGACACTACCCGGAAACAGCTGGCATGCTGGAACCAGGCTGGGCAACAGGGGGAACCCATGCCAAAGACACTGCCGAGCACCAACTGGCATTGTTGGAACCCAGGGAAAATCATGGTGCAGGCCGAGGCCTACTTGGTGGTAGTTTTAGATTGTTTGTAGGCTACAACAGACTGTCAACGTGCTCCAATTAGGCATCTGTCTCCACTCTGCTTCCAGGATTTCACGTGTCCACCAACACCGCCAGTTTATGCGTACAGTAGCCGTCTGCCCAATCCACATGTGTTCCTGTGTTACTGGGGTTCTGTAATGTAAGCAGATCCACTGATGTGTGTCTGCCACTGTCTCCTGCTCTGTCCACATTCCCACCGCTTGCAGTGGGAAGGTGGACAGCGCAGGAGACAGTGGCGGACACACATTGGGGGATCTGCTCACGTAACAGAACACCAGGAACAAGTGTGGAATGCGTGGACGGCAACTGTGAGCAGGAACTGGCGGTGTTGGAGGTCAGGGGAAATACTAGAGACAGAGGCCAAATCAGAGAATGATTAAATCTGAAGTAGTTACAATTTGGAGGCAGCAACACTTTGCCCTCCACACAGCAGGGGATCAGCTGATGTTACCGAACCCCACTTTCACATGAACGAGTGTTTTTTTCTGTGCGGACAGCACTTCTGAGCACCAACTGGCGGTGTCGGAGCCCAGGGAAAATCAGGTAGTAGGCCGAGGCCTACTTGGAGCCAGGTGTAAATCTGAGGTTGTTTGACTGTGGAAGGAGCAGGACACTTTGCCATACACACAGCAGGGGATCAGCTGACGTTACCGAACCCCACTTACACATGAGCGAGTGTTTTGTCTGTGTGGACAGCATTCTGAGCAACAACGGGCGTTGCTGTAGCCCAGGAAATAAAGTTCAGGTCATAGAAACATGAACACAACAGGAGACCTGGATTTTGTTGCCAGCCAATTATTTATTCTGGAAGTGGACTGGCAAATTCAGGTGAGATCCAGGCCTTGTTCATTTTCAGAAAAGTTAGCCGGTCAACATTATCGGCGGATAGTCGCGTGCGTCGGTCTGTTACCGCACCACCTGCAGCACTAAAGACACGTTCCGATAATACACTTGCAGCAGGGCAAGCCAGCACCTCCAATGCATACTGGCTAAGCTCTGGCCATGTATCCAGCTTAGAGACCCAATACTTGAACAGGGAAGAGCCGTCTGGGAGTACACTAACAGGGCAAGACAAGTAGTCTGTCACCATCTGACGGAAACGTTGCCTCCTGCTGACTGGAGCCGTCTGTGATGGTGTAGCCGTTTGTGGCGGTCCCACAAAACTTTTCCACATTTGGGCCATACTGGCCTTGCCTTGTCCTGCGGCACTGCCTCTGCTACCTCTTTGTGCAGAGCTTCCTCCACTGCCTCTACCCACATGGCTGCTTTGAAAAGCACTACCAGCAACACTTGCGGGGGGAATTGAGAACATGATGGCCTTCACAAGTGTTTCTTGGTTCTCCCGCATTTTTCACTCCCGGTTCAACTGTGGTATGAGGCTTTGTAAGTTGTCCCGGTATCGAGGATCTAGGAGGGTGTACACCCAATAATCAGCCGTGTGGAGAATGTTGGCGATGCGGCGGTCATTTAACAAGCACTGCAGCATGAAATCAACCATGTGCTGCAGACTGCCAACTGGACCGGAAACGCTGTCCCCAGCTTGAGGCAGCATCTCAGCCTGCTCAGCATCACCCCACCCTCGCTGTACACACTGACTACTAGAGCCTTGTGTACCTCCCTCCTCTGGAGAGATGTGTTCCTCCTCCTCCATTGACTCCTCGCCATCCTCCTCACTAAGGGTCCCCTGCCTGGGCCTTTGTGTGGAGACACGTTGCGCAGACTTGCCAGAAGCAGATGGCATTTCTGACTCCTCATCCTCGACCTCTTCAAAAACCTCCTCACTTAGTGCTTGTAAGGTTTTTCGAAGCAGACAGATAAGGGGGACAGTCATGCTGACTAGTGCATCATCTGCACTGGCCATCCGCGTGGAGTCATCAAAGGCACGCAAAACTGGGCAGATGTCCCTCATAGTGGCCCACTCAGTGGTGGTGAAGTGTGTCCGGCGCACAGTGCGACTTGTTTGCGCCTGATGCAGCTGGTACTCCATTACTGCTGCGTGCTGCTCACACAACCGCTCCAACATATGTAACGTTGAACTCCACCTGGTGGGGAGGTCACATATGATGCAATGATCTGGCAGGCGGAATCGGCATTGCAGAGATGCAATGCGCGATCTTGCCATGGTGGAACGCCGCAAGTGAGCACACTCTAGGCGAACCTTATGCAGCAGTGCATCAAGATCCGGATAGTCCCTCAGAAAGCTCTGCACGACCAAATTGAGCATGTGTGCCAGACATGGTATGTGAGTGAGGTTGCCTAGGCCCAGAGCTGCCACTAGATTTCGGCCGTTGTCACTCACTACCAAACCTGGCTGGAGATTCGCTGGCACAAACCACACATCGCTCTCCTGCTTGATGGCATTCCAGAACTCCTGTGCTGTGTGGCTCCGATTCCCCAAAGAAATTAATTTAAGGACGGCCTGTTGACGTTTGGCCACACCTGTGCTCATATCTGGCCTAACAGGCTCATGCAGTGCTGATTCCGAGGAACTACAGTAGGAGGAGGACTCAATATGTACAGACTGCATTCCTGCAATCCTTGGAGTTGGCAGAATATGTACAGAGCCACTCTCCAGATCTGTACCTGGCTCCACAACATTGACCCAATGGGCAGTGAGGGAAAGGTATCGTCCCTGTCCATGGCTACTGGTCCACGCATCGGTGGTCAAGTGGACCTTGCTACTGACGGCGTTTAGTAGCGCATTTTTAATTTTTACCTCCACATGCTTTTGCAGGGCAGGGACGGCTTGCCTGATGAAATAAAAGCGGCTGGGCACATTGTATTGTGGTACTGCCAATGACATCAAGTTCCGGAAGGTGTCAGTCTCCACCAGCCTGAATGGCAGCATCTCAAGGGCCAGTAGTTTGGCAATGCCGGCATTCAGAGCCAGTGCTTGGGGATGGTTTGCCGAGTATGGCCGCTTTTTCTCCCATGCCTGTGCTACCGATTGCTGATGAGTGGCCTGGGAGTGTGCTGATGACTGAGAACGTGATTCAGTGGGTGGAATTTCACTGGGTCTCTGGACAACAGTGGCAGAGGTTCTTCCATGGCGTTCCAGTGAGGAAGCCGAACCAGCTGTGTGTGAGCTGGAGGAAGAGGCCCCAACACGAGCTGAAGAGGTGGTAGGTGCTGCTGAAGGTTGGCCTACATCTTCAGTGTGTCTGTGTAACTCCACCTCGTGCTTGGTACGCACATGTTTCCACATATTTGTGGTATTGAGGTTGCTCACATTTTTCCCTCGTTTAACTTTCTGATGACACAGCTTGCATTTGACAAAGCAAATGTCATCTGCAACTGTGTCAAAAAAAGACCACGCACTGCAAGTCCTGGGAGCGCCCGTTTTCTGTTTTGGAAGAGGATTGCTCCTCACGGGTGCCAAAGTGGAGGCTACAGGCAACCAAGTCTGCCCCTGCCCTCTCCCTCCTCTTTTGGCCATTCGGGGAATCTCTTCCTCAGAGCTGCTCCCACCACCTTCCTGTGGCTGACGCCATGATGGGTCAAGGACCTTATCATCTCCACTCCCCTCTTCAAGCACCGGCTGGTCCTGGGTTGTCTCGCCAGCACCGTACGCACCAGAAATTGGCAACTGAGTCTCATCATCATCAGATGAGCACTGAGGTGTGCTGACAATAGGCACTGGCCCACTCGCCTCTTCAGATTCAGAGGGACAAAGCAGTTGCGCATCACTGCATACTCCCTCTTCTTCACGCTCTAGAATGCTGCTTGGCTGGCCACCTCTTTCCAAGCCAACAGATTCTGAGAACAGAAGTAAAGATTGAGATGGCTCCTGTCCAGGGCTCTCAGACTGCCTGGGCAATTTGGCAGGTGGTGAAGAGACAGATGGTTGCTCTTCAGTGCTCTGGCCTTGGGAGGATGCGGAAGTCATTGAAGTGGATGCGTTAGCTGCCATCCATCCGACAACGGCTTCAATTTGTTCGTCACGCAGCAGTGGGGTACGGTGAGGTCCTACAAAGCTGTGCATGAAGGACTGTTGCCTGGTAAAAGTGGGGGATGCCGGGTCACTGGTGGCCGCAGCAGACACCGAATCCCCACGTCCTCTCCCTGCTGAATCCCCCCGTCCTCTCCCTGCTGAAACTCCACGGCCACGACCACGTGCCTTACTCCCTGCCTTCTTTATCTTGGTAGACTGATATAGATAGGCAGAAAAGTAAAAAAGGGGTGGCTTAGTGCTCTTATTCCTGAACACCTGCTAACCAGTATAAGAAACACTAGTTTGGCTAAGAGTGTGTGTACTACACTTTAATATGATCTAATGTGGCCTACACAACTGTAAAGTGGAGTGTTTGGTGAACTTTATTTCCTTTTTTTTGGGGGGGGGAAGAAAAGGATGTGACCAAAGTTTGAAAGCTATAGTATCACAAACTTTTTGGAGCGATTACAATGCAGGAAGCTAACCTACAATGCAATTGATGAGGCTCCAAAAAATAGGGTGATACTAGTCTGGCTGGCCCTGAAGGGCACAAGCCAGCAAAAAGGCTCCTCTATCTAATCCTATATAGTGTTTGCAACCAACCAATGACAATGGATGCGGATGGAAGCACACTAATATAGGAGCAAAAATCTGGCTAAATTTGCTGCAAAAAAAGGACTATGTATGAGGCAGTGACGCACGCTGAGCGGACTACAACGAGCGGTGGCTGTAGAACACACTGCAACGTGAGCTGCACTCACACACAGAGAGACCTATCAGACAGCCAAAAACAGTGCAGAGAAATGGGCTATAGCACTGAAAGGCTGCTGAAAGGCTCTGCTGTCCACTCCTTTATGTTTGCAACCAACGTATATGGATACGTATGGAAGCACACTATACAGGAGAAAAAAAAAGCAGCAATAAAAGAAAAATGTGTATGAGGCAGAGACACACGCTGGGCGGCCTACAAGCAGACGTGCCTGCAGGACACACTACACAGCGTGGGTCTGCACTCACACAGCCCTTGCAGACAGCTATTAAAACAGCGCTGCTGGGCTACAAAAATGCTACAGTGGTGGATTATGTAGCCTGGGTAGAGCAATAGATACGTTTGATGATCGCTATTTCTAACTGTCGCTCACAGTCTTCAACAGCAGCCTGTCCCTAACTGAATTCACAGCAGATTGAACCCGAAATGGTGGCTGCTGCGGTTTTTATAGTGCATCATGACATCATTTCAGCAGCCAATCACAGCCATGCCAGTAGTTAACATGCCTACATGCCTAACAGGATGTGCCCACACTTCTGAGGATCCCCATTGGCTGAATCAAATCGAGCGGGCTCCTAGCATTATGGGAACTTCCGATTCCGGTATTCGATATGAAAAAAGTATCGGAACTAAGTATCGGAATTCCGATACAGCTAATATCGGCCGATACCCGATACTTGCGGTATCGGAATACTCAACACTAATACTTACATGTATTTTTTTTAGATATTCTGTTATAGCGTGCGTGGAGAAGAGACTTAAGTTGTCTCATGATCTTGCTTTGTAACATCGTTGCCTTAATTTTTGTAAGTCATTAAAACAACATTTTTCTAGATTATTTTTTGTTTCTCTTACTGAGAGCAATAAAATATGACAGCCCCAGCTTGACATATCGAAGCGTCTTTCAGTGTATTTTTTAATGAATGTGACTATTTTGACAAGTTGTCTAGTTTCATCTTTACTGATTGGTCTTAGGAGACATATCTCTTCGGAGTAAAACATTAACTTAAAGGGTATTTCCACTCCTATAATATTGATGTACTATCCTCAAGATAGGTTGTCAATATTAGTTTTGAGGGGGTCTAAAATCTGACAGGTCCCTCCCCTAATTAGCGGTTACCAGCTCTTGTGGTAGCTGGATGTAAATAGGGCACAGAAAGGAACACCACAGTTCCACTCCTGGATACAGCAGATCAGCTTCTCTTCAGTTGATAGATTTACAAGAAATATGTCTATGATCATGTATTAAAAGATCCTGAGTTTGTTAAACAACCTTAAGAAAAATGTGCAAAACAAAATAATCAAAGATTCTTAGTACTGATGATTGGTAGTGCTAGCTTTGCCGTTATTGCCCTACTCGATTCTTTCAGCAAGTACTAATAAAAAAAAGAATAAGAAGTGAACTTTTACAACATTTACATTTACTGTATACATTTAGAGTTATTAGAGGTATAACAAAAGTAAGTCTAAAAATTATTAATTAAAAGTAATCAGTGGTTAGCACTGCAGCCTTGCAGCACTGGGGTCCTGGGTTCAAATCTCATCAAGGACAACATCTGCAAGGAGTTTGTATGTTCTCCCTGTGTTTGTGTTGGTTTCCTCCAGGTTCTCCGGTTTCCTCCCATGCTCCAAAGACATACTGATAGGGAATTTAGATTTTGAGTCCCATCGGGGACAGTGCCAATAATGTCTGTAAAGCGCTGTGGAATTAATAGCGCTATATAAATGAGTAAAATAAATAAATAAACAGGAGATAATAATGTCCACAAAGTTTGTTAATGTGTTTGTGTTCTACTCCAGACAGGGTAGAAAGGGAAGACTCCTGTTGCAGCTAGTTGTCATACAGTCAGACACAGGACAGTAAGTAGATTGAGGGCAAACCAGAGTGACCTCCTTGGACACACAAATATCATATTTTTCAATGTTAATGGCAAAAGACAAAATGGAATTTGCTGAATTTTGAGTTCAACAAATTATTTGAGTTTTGTAGGGAAATTCAATTTGCATCAAATTTATTCTATCAAGTCTCCAAAGCATGAGAAACTAAATGTTCCTTTCCTTTCCGCTGACATCCCCACTATCATGGGTGACTTCAACTTCCCTATTGACACTTCCCACTCAGCTGTCTCTAAGCTTCTATCTCTAACTTCCTGCTTCGCTCAATGGTCTTCTGCAGCCACTCACAAAGAGGACCACACAATGGACCTCATCTTCACTGGCCTCTGTTCTCTATCTAATTCACCTCTCCCTCTTTCTGTCTACAACCTACTTATATTCTCGTCCCTTTCGTCTCCAGGTGCACAATGCCCACTCAACAAATTTCTCAGATTTACCCTCACTCTCTGAAATCCTTCTCCCTCTTGCAGGCATAAGTTGCTTATACAATGAAGATTGCTGCTGCCACTTTATATAACACAACAGCTGCAGCTGTCGAGTTGGTCACCCCCTCACACATTACAAAGCTCACACAATCAACAGGCAACCCTGTCACACCAGCCTGACTAGAGAACTGAGGTGAGCTTTCAGGGTTACTGGGCGAAGATGGAAAAGATCCCATATCAATGAGCAATTCATCACATTCAAACAGTCCCTCACTACTTTCAAGTTCACACTCACTGCTGCAAAACCAACATACTTCTCATCTCTGAAATCATCCCTGTCTGAAAACCCTAAAGAGCTATTCAACACTTTCAATATTTCCTCCGTCCCCCAGTACTTCCTCCTTCTCATCTCAGCTGAAGACTCTGCCTCATTCTTCAACATTGAAAACAATAGACAAAGGTTTGTCATTCAGTCCTCGCAGCTCTTCCTTATAACTACTCATCACTCCTCCTCCAAAACCAGCTTTTCAGCCATTAAGGAAAATCCACCTTCCTCTCTTCTTTCCATATCACATCTATCCTCTTGTGCACTTGACCCAATCCCATCCCACCTTATCTCAAACCTCACCACAGTCTTCATCCCAAACATAAACAGTCTCATCAACTTATCACTAACAATCGCACCCATCCTCAAAAAGCCCTCTGTGTCTAGCAATCGCCCCATATCACTTCTCCCCTATGCCCCAAGACTACTGGAACAACATGTCCATCTTGAACTGTCCTCCCATCTCTCCTCCTACTCCATCTTTGCTTCCAGCCACATCATTCCACTGAATCTGCTCTAATTAAAGTCACAAATGACCTACTAACTGCCAAATCCAAGCAACACTACTCTGTAATTAAGATCCCGGCTGCTGTAATTCTTCTGACAGGAATACAGTGTTTAAGAAGTTCTTCTCCTTGGTGCCTAAATCTGTTAACCAATCAGACTCCTGTTGCTCATTTCTGCCTGTCACCTGAGGACTAGAAGAACCAATCCAACAAAAGTTAAGTACCATTAACATAACAAATCAAAGAGGGGGGAGATATGAATAAACCCTAAACATTGAGAGAACTAAGGGAACATACCAAAACTGAACTTAGCCAATAGAAAACATGGGGGAACTGGTGCCGCAATCCCATGAAGCCCCCACGCTATTTGCTCTAAAGGGGGCTTGTACATTCTCCAGCTACACCTTTGGCATGGGACAGTTCATAGTGGCGTTTAATATCATCTCTATGCAGATGATTCACAGATCTAAGTCCATGGATCTGATATCACCTCATTACTAACAAGAATTCCACAATGTCTGTCCACTATTTCATTTTTCTTCTCTGCTAGATTTCTAAAACTCAACATTCATAAAGCAAAATTCATCATCTTTCCCTTATTTCACTCAAACCCCCCAACAGACCTAACCATCACAGTCAATGGCTGCTCACTCTCCCCAGTCTTGCAAGCTCGCTTCCTCGAGGTAATCCCTGACTGCCAACTCCAACTCAAAAATACAGTGGGTATGGAAAGTATTCAGACCCCTTTAAATTTTGCACTCTTTGTTTCATTGCAGCCATTTGGTAAATTCAACAAAAGTTCATTTTTTTCTCATTAATGTACACTCTGCACCCCATCTTGACTGAAAAAAACAGAAATGTAGAAATGTTTGCAAAATTATTAAAAAAGAAAAACTGAAATATCACATGGTCATAAGTATTCAGACCTTTTGCTCAGTATTGCGTAGAAGCACCCTTTTGAGCTAGTAGAGCCATGAGTCTTCTTGGGAATGATGCAACAAGTTTTTCACACCTGGATTTGGGGATCCTCTGCCATTTTTCCTTGCAAATCCTCTCCAGTTCCATCAGGTTGGATGGTAAACATTGGTGGACAGCCATTTTCAGGTCTCTCCAGAGATGCTCAATTGGGTTTAGGTCAGGGCTCTGGCTGGGCCAGTCAAGAATAATCACAGAGTTGTTCTGAAGCCACTTCTTTGTTATTTTAGCTGTGTGCTTAGGGTCATTATCTTGTTGGAAGGTGAACCTTTGGCCAAGTCTGAGGTCCAGAGCACTCTGGAAGAGGTTTTCATCCAGGATAGCTCTGTACTTGGCCGCATTCATGTTTCCTTCAATTGCAACCAGTCATCCTGTCCCTGTAGCTGAAAAAAACCCCAATAGCATGATGCTGCCACCACCGTGTTTCACTGTTGGGATTTAATTGGGCAGTTGATGAGCAGTGCCTGTTTCCTCCACACATTCTGCGTAGAATTATCACCAAAAAGTTCTATATTCGTCTCATCAGACCAGAGAATCTTATTTCTTATAGTCTGGGAGTCCTTCATGTGTTTTTTAGCAAACTCTGTGCGGGCTTTCATATGCCTGGCACTGAGGAGAGGCTTCCATTGGGCCACTCTGCCATAAAGGCCCGACTGTTGGAGGGCTGCAGTGATACTTGTCTCTGTGGAACTTTCTTCCATCTCCCTACTGTATCTGTGGAGCTCAGCCACAGTGATCTTGGGGTTCTTCTTTACCTCTCTAACCAAGGCTCTTCTCCCACGATTGCTCAGTTTGGCTGGACGGCCAGGTCTAGAAAGACTTCTGGTGTTCCCAAATGTCTTCCATTTAAGGATTATGGAGGCCACTGTGCTCTTAGGAACCTTGAGTACTGCAGAAATTATTTTGTAACCTTGGTCAGATCTGTGCCTTGCCACAATTCTGTTTGTGAGCTCCTTGGCCAGTTCCTTTGACCTCATGATTCTCATTTGGTTTGACATGCACTGTGAGCTGTGAGGTCTTATATAGACAGGTGTGTGCCTTTACAAATCAAGTCCTATCAGTTTAATTAAATACAGGAGTAGAACCATCTCAAGGAAGGTCACAAGGAAATGGACAGCATGTGACTTATGGTAAATATGAGTGTCTGAGCAAAGGGTCTGAATGCTTATGACCATGTGATATTTCAGTTTTTCATTTTAATAAATTTACAAAGAGTGCAGAGTGTACATTAACGAGAAAAAAATGAACTTTTTTGAATTTACCAAATGGCTGCAATGAAACAAGAGTGAAAAATTGAATGGGGTCTGAATACTTTCCGTACTCACTGTATATTACATATACAAAAATAATTTACCTTCTGAATGATTCAGTAGCTGCACATGGCAGAGTTATCTGAATACGGAACTCAGCTTTGTCTGGCATTCTCATAGTGGGGGATTTGTGTAGAGGTCCATTGCGAGATGGTATTTTAAAGCCTTATTTTGGGGATCATTGGTAGTCCCAGCAGTCAGTTCTGCACTGATCAACATGCAATCACCTACAATGCAGAAAGAAGATAATAACTTGCAAAGTTGGGAATAATTTTTTAATATCAAACCTAAAACTATTGCTCATTTTTGGATATTTAGCCTCAACTGTTTTAGATAACATATATTTGGATTCATTATGTTAACCAATTCAGTTTTTTTTTCTGCCAAAGTTAGCAGGAAAATGGTGACTGATGATTTTTTTGTGGAAGGTGATTGATTTAGCTCATTTCCTACCTGCAATGAAGATATAAAAGATTAATAGTGAAAAGGGATGTCCATTGACAGAACGTGAGTGGCTTCTGCCTAAGCTTGCAGTATTTCTTCTCACTTTTTTCATTATCAGTGTGCCCAAAGGAAAATTACTACAAAGGTCACTGCACTAGAAGAAAGTGGCTCATACTTCCTAGCCCCAGCAGAACATACAGCCTTGCCATTTAAGAGACAGCAGGCTTTAACAGTAATCCTGATGCAAGCATTAACTCTAATCCGGCTGCCACTATAGCTATTGATTTTCTGTTGTATTGTTCTTTGATTTCCATTTTGGTTATTTAATGAAAGGATGATGGATTCTTGACCTTCAGCATGTGCGCTGGCAGGGTTGGCATATGATAATGGCCTATGATGTGGTGCAGGATCCTTAGGGTCTTGTGTTTTCTGTATTAAACTAAAATCTGTAAACCATTTGCAAAACACAGATTACAAGTTCTTTCCTTTCATTGTTAATGAAGGTTAACATAGGTTAAGTGCTAAATTAATAAAGGATTTAATATGCTAAAATCAAGGTTGTTCGCAATATATTTAGAACGTCGAACTTTTTCTTTTCCCTGTCTGTAACCAGGTACGTGAATGCAGCAGTGCAGAGCATGAGGACTCAATAGTAACTTAACCAAGAGATATTTATTTGATTATCTCTTGACGCAATATCAGTGGGTAAATCAAACAATGGAAATCCAATCAATTATTTTACAATGAGAATACAGCAATTAAGGCTACGCTGAGTATTTACACAATTCTGTTGTTCTGTTGTAACAGGTAAATGTCTATTATTGTCAGCGATGTGTTGAACCTAATACCTCGACCAGAATTACATCACAATACTATTGGGCTCCTCACCATCACCATGTTCTCTCTCTCTAAGGCAATACGGGACCATTAGGCCAAAAGTCCCTTATCAATGAGTCACTTTACAGTCCCTTGAAGCACAGCCCTAGTTCCTTTAGTGCAATACGTCTACACTAGAAGTTACATTTTGCACGAACGTCACTCTTTTGCAGTCTAGTAGTCTCCCTCTGCCCTGACTGTACGTACTCAGATTGGGTCTCCCAATGATCTCTTGTCTCCAATTCTGGTCAATCGACTCTGGATCTGGTTACTCAGTTCTGGACACTCTTTTCCTCACTCGGTTCTAGTTACTCGTTCCTTCACTCAGAACTGGTTACTCAGTTCTACTCAGTTGGTTCCTCACTTGGATCCAGTTACTTGGTTCTGGTCACGCGATTGCTCACTTAGATTAGGTTACTCAGACATGATGACTCATAATGGAAGCTGTAAGCCAACTCTGTTACATCGGACATCTATCCTGCCACAGGTCCAGGCACCGACTTCCCCCCTTCTCTGACCTCCTAGGCCTTTTATAATTAATAACATCACCACAGCTGTCACCTGACATGGTATCTCCTCCACTCTCTTCCCCTCTGGGAAAATGTACTTTGTCCTATAGTACCTGTTGATGCAGTTCTGGTCCCACAACATATGACCAGCTGATGGTGGTGTGGTGACTGCTTGCCAGTACTCAATTAGGCCTAAAACTATGGAAATCTCTCATTTGTCTTTCTCCTTACATTCATCCCTTTTTTATATTCACCAGTCCCTGGGCAAGAAAGCTTACTTTATCTCTAGATGCTGCTCAGGGTTGGTTCCAGCGTTGCTAGTATACAAGCATATCCTTGAGTCTCCTGCATTATGTACTGCCAAATTTAGTCATCCTCCACGTACCTTGTGGGTGGGACACCAGCGTTGTCACACTCAGTTCTGCAAGGCCCCTCCTGGCTTGTCTCTTCCAATGCACTCAGTCCTTTTGGTATTCCACTCATATGTTCAGCCCCTGTCCTGTTCTCTGGATCAATTGGAAGTGGTAGTGTTGCCTCTTTCAGCACAGCAGGTACTTTCCACCCATGTTCCTCATCATCTGCAGTTACTGGTAGTGCAGGATTCCTCTGTTTCTGTGGGCACTCCATTTGTCTCTCCCCATCAGACACAGAGTGACTAAGCATATTGCAGTATTGCACTCTCCCTGGTGCCACATTGAGTGGGGCCTCTCAATTCTCATTGTGTATTCTCATCATCACTAGGTGAGGAGTTGCTTCCAATCTGTAATCCTACTTGCCTCTAGGACGCTTTGCTCACATCAGCACTCGATCTCCAGGCTGTAGTGGCGCATCCTACAATGGTCTCGCATCAGAAAGGCTCCTTTTCTGGAATCTTTGCCCAACTAGTTGCCTCAGTATCTGCAATCAATGTTGATGTTCCTGCAACCAGGTAGATATCCTCATTCTGGTGCAATCTTCTTCTGGGTCAAGTTACAGCTCAGGTATCTTGCAGCATTTAAAACCAAACAATAATGTCTAATGCGTGTTCTAAGTTATGGCATGAGCTTGGCTTTGTATAACCACACTACCTTTGGAAAAAATTCAGGCCACTTCATTTTTCGATTATGTTACAATATACTTCCAGAGATGCATCTCATAAAATTTGAATACCATCAAAAAGATAATTTATTTTAGTTCTTCAATACAAAAAGTGAAACTGATATATTATATAGAGTCATTACAAACGGAGTGATCTATTTCAAGTGTGTATTTCTGTTAATGTTGATGATTATGGATTACAGCCAATGAAAAGTCATTATCTCAGTAAATTAGAATACTTTATAACACCAGCTTGAAAAAATGATTTTAAAATCTGAAATGTTGGTCTATTGAAATGTATGTTCAGTAAATGCACTCAATATTTGATCAGGGCTGCTTTTGCATCAATTATAGCATCAGTGTGGCGTGGCATGGAGGCGATCAACCTGTGGCACTGCTAAGGTTTTATGGAAGCCCAGGTTGCTTTGATAGCAGCCTTCAGGTCGTCTGCATTGTGGGGTCTGGTGTCTCTCATCTTCCTCTTGACAATGCTCCATAGATTCTCTATGGGATTAAGATCAGGTGAATTTGCTAGCCAATCAAGCACAGTGATACTGCTGTTTTTAAACCAAGAATTGGTACTTTTGGCAGTGTGTACAGGTGCCAAGTCGTGCTGGAGAATTAAATTTCCATCTGCAAAAAAGCTTTTCGGTAGAGGGAAACATGAAGTGCTTTAACATTTCCTGGTAGACGGCTGCACCTACTTTGGTCTTTATAAAACACAGTGTACCTACATCAGCAGATGACATAGCTCCCCAAACCATCACTGATTGTGGAAACCTTAACAGAAATAAACACTTGAAATACATCACTGTATTTGTAATGACTCTATCTAATATACTTTTTGTATTGAAGAACAGAAATAAATTAACTGAAAGATAAAGTGCGCAAAATACATATAAAGAAGTGAGGTATTGGTTGATATTTTTGCAAGATATGCAAGCTCGCAACCCAACTAGTAGCAAAGCCAACCCAACAAGTACTAAAGCCACAAAAGAGGACTAAAAATCCTCCAAAAATTAAAAATAACACAGCTGAAAAAGGGGCAGCACCGTTTACCTGCCCAGGTCTCTGAACAAGTTCAACCAGCCCATGTAGCAAAGATGGCAACACAGGTGCAAAATACCAAATAGACAGCCACTCACAACCTACCAATTAATGAGGGAGTGATTGCTCAGCATACGTTTGCACAATAAAGGCCTGTATAGGGCTCTGTTTACATTCAGGGAATGCATAGTGTCTGGTTCACAGCCCATACTGGTGGGCTGGCCTTTATTGTGCAAAGGTATAGTAAGCAGTCACACCCTCCATTAATTGGTAGAGAGCCATGGACAAAACAATCACAAGTTTCTCTTAGATTTCTCTAATATTTAGGGATATCCTGTGTCTTTAATGCTATTTCTGTTCTGGATTCATTACTGCTGCTTACATGCTGCATTTTTTTCTTGAATTTATCCACAAGTTTGCCTTTAATATACTTTAGTGTCAGCTCATCATCTGGCCATGCATCTAGTGCAGTCACAAGTGTGTCATAACTTTCTGGAAGACCACTTAATAGAAGTGCAGCAACATGAAAATCTTTAATTTCTTCTCCAATACTTCTGAGACACTCCACAAACTTTAGAGTGTTTCTTATATATAGTCCTGCATATTCTGACATTCATTTAGCTTAGAATAATACCGCTTTCTCATAAGATAAAGCTTATTGTTGAGATTTGATCTTTCATGCACTTTCTGTAACTCATCCCACATGTCCTTTGCAGTTGCATACTTGAATATATGCATAATCTAATTATCATCTACACTGAGGGAGATAGTGCTTTGTGCTTTCTGATCCTTCTCTAGCCAATCATCTGGTAATGGATGAGGCTCTTGTCCCTGAGTATATTTCCATGTACTTTCTCTTATGAGCAGCATATTCACCTTGAATTTCGATGACTGGTAGTTCTAGTTAGTGAGGCTTGTCACTGAGAACTTGACAAGATTTCTGCTAGTGGACATCTCTTTTGCTCTGTGCTGCTTTTGCTTTGGACATCTGTTGCTGTGTTACTCTGGGGTTATGTGTAACTTTGGGCCCATAACCTTTTGGCAGCAGATTATTCAGGATACTCTCCAAGCCTGTGATAACAGAGCTTTTTTATTCAGGAACAATATATGATAAGCTTAATAGATCAGGAAGAAACCATTTGTGTGTCGCTATCTGTGCAGCATCTACAGCAGGCTGCTTCTTTTCTCATACACAGACACAGGAAGCAAACAGAAAATTGTTGTGAATTCACTTTCTGGCCTACCTCTGGTTGCTGGTGAAGGTAGTGGAGATGGTTGTATTGACAGTGGGGTCGTGAGTTCTCTTTCTGGGTTCCCTCTGGTGGTTACAGGAGGTAATGGAGCTGATCTAATTAACAGAGGCCTGCCACCTGATAATGAGGAGGACGATTGGATATTGGGAGTTTCTGATGGGATTTAAGACAGCCGACTCCCTCTATCCCTGCTGGTGATTTTTTCCTGCCTCCTGAGGTCTTAGTTTCCAGCTCAGTCCCTGTATGCTCAAGCTAAGTGTTCTTTCGCTATTGTTCACATTTGATTTGGTTTTGTCTATTTCAGTTTTGTGTGGTCAGCCAGCCCCGGCTGGGGCTGTGCTGAATTTCCATCCTTATGTTACTGTTTGTGCCAGTTTGTTTTTGTCCCTTATTAGATTGGCCTCTCTTTGCTCTGTTTTCAGAATATACCAGAGTACTGATATAGTGGGCGAAGTCTAGTGACTTCAGTAATTTTTCTATCAGACGTGTTGGGCATTTTTTGCAGGGTTTTTTGTGTGATTGCAGACAGTGTCTTTCCTTTCCTGTCCTGTCTTGTTAGTTTGGGCCCCATCATTTGCTCAGCCTATTTTCCTACCTGCGTTTGTGTTTTCATCTTGTCTCACCGACAATATATGTTTGGGGGCTATCTATTCCTTTGGGGTCTGCTCTGGGGCAGTTTAGATTTCCCCTTTCTTGCTTTAGGCTTATTTAGTTCTCCGGCTGTGTCGAGGCATCTAGAATTATCGTAGGTACGCTCCACGGCTACTGCTAGTTGTGTGGATAGGATCAGGGGTCTGCAATCTGCTTAGTTACCAACCTCTGGTTTTCTGTGGCTTAGCTTGGTCTTGCTTTCCTCCTCGGTGACACAATCATAACAGAAAATACAGTCACATGCTCTTCCTGTCTGAGTCTCTGGGAGGTTTTTTTCTAACTTTATAAGCATCATCCAAATCTAGCAACTAAACACTCATAGACAGGAATGGAGTTGTTGCGCCAAACATATTCTAACAGGACCAAATTTATTGGTATCATGTCTGCCAGCTGATTAAGAGCAAATCTGTCCAAATCAAATTTCACAAGATTCGCTCATTTCTAGCTACATAATATATTAAAGGTTGAGTTTTTGTAATATATATTTTTTTACGAGATTGTGAGAATCACTGGACATATATATGGAAAGAACAAAGAGACTCAAAAGAACACCATTGGTTACCAAAATAAGTATAATAAAGCAATATTAGAGAAGACATGAATGAGTATCAGATGTGATAGTACTAAATAGGTTTTCCAATATTTTTCTAAATACTTTTGTATTTGTACAACCTTACAATATTTTTCTAAATTGTAACTTATTCAAGGATTTTCAAAACTTTTTAGAAACTGACAAGTCATATTTTATTAGCGCCTTACAGTTATTCTGGCTTGCATAGCAAAATATAATTTTCTTAAAAGGCTAAATATTCTTTCAACTTTTCATCCAGAATTTGACCATTTAACCTACCGTTCTACAACTCTTCTACATCAAAATCACATGGTAACGTCCATGAAAAAATTATTTTTTTGGCCTTTTTAACCATTTTGAGGTAAAAAACATGATATATATTTTTATACTTGCCTGGCATAATAGGAATGTGTCTAAAATCATATGAGAAACAAGGAGATTTGCATTAATAATGCCATAAATAATAACGCTAAAAGCCTCACAAAATGTGACTTCCTGCTGAGAAAAGAATAATTTAAAAGTTTTCAATGTTCAGTTATAAAAAAATAAGTAAAGATAAAAAGATTAAAAAAAAAAAAAACTTGCAGGAAATAATTGCTAAATTGAGAAGAAATGTAGGCTAACTTCTATGTAATTTAGGACTAATAGAAAATTCCATGTAAATAAATAATAAACTTAATTCTGTTTTTATCTTTTTGTTCCTGTTTTTTATTTTGTTTTTTTTTTATTTCTGAAAAAAATCTGTTTCAGTTTAGAATATTAAAGAATATTTTCAAATCTTTTAATGTTTTACTGCGATTTCTTCCATGAAAAAACAATAACCAGTCATCATTATATAATTTTAGGGCATATACTAACCATCTACAAGAAAAGAAGAAATAAGGATTAAAATATAAAAAAAATAATAATTCTGTCTACTGAAATATTCTTCACCAAAGTGGTTGTCCATTGAAAAGACAGGAAACTGAAAATACACTAGGGTGTTGTTACTTTACCTAGTGAGAGTCTGTAATCAGTATTTTGCTGCTCTCTTAGGGCAGAATAAAACTGGTAGAAGGGATCTTATTAGCCCTTTAATGATCAATGACGGATATGTCAGAGATCCGGCGACTCTCCTGATCCAAGTGTAACAAGTCCGAGCGTTGTGATGTGATCGGCATCCATGTTATACAGCTGTCTGAATGTGCCCTCAAATCAAGAATCAAGTCAAATTGTGGGGTGCAATATACAATTAGGAATTGTCTGTAATTGTTTAATTATAAAGTAAAATTGCAATACAATCAGCGTAGAGCAATGGACAAATGTAAAGTATGTGCCTAACAGCAAAAGGTCAAACTTGAAGTTCATCTTTGCCTCTGTAGTTACCACATACCCAACGTGATGATACATATGTATTTAGTACAGAAAATTTTAGCTGGGTCCTATACAGTTTTGACAAACAATGTGAACAAACCACTAAATAATTATTTAAATGCTCATTTCAACCCATATAACTGGGCCTATAAAAGTAAGTAATGCCTGCAACAATCTAAACATGATACAAAGGGGTTGTTTTATCTTATTAAATGGGTAAAAGTGAAAAATGCGTGTAAGAACAAGCATTTTTTTCAATTTACCTTTCATTAAAAATACTCTCCGTTCTCAAAAAAAAGGTAGAAATTGTAATTCTATAGTTTACAACTTGTTGTCAAGGTTACTAGCCACCACTGCAATCTATCAGAGGTAGCTGGTTTCCCAGGCAAGGATCAGGCATTTGAAAGCTGTTTGCAAGTGCTACTGTGAAGATAGGTGGGTTGGTGGATCTGCAAATCTTCTATTCCTCTCTGATGATGCCTTTGCTAGAGGCACCAGAGAGAACAGTTTGGGTCAGCGCTCAGGCGTGCTGCCAGCCCCAATTTTGTGAATCATGAAGAGTGCACCTCCTCCACTCCCGCAACAAGTTGGAAACCAGGAAGCAGTGGAGCGGTGCACTCCTGAAGATAGGATTCTGTAAAAACCTCTTGAAATGGGCCATTAATTGGATTAGTACTATTAACTTTATAAATAATATACAATTTATCTGTAACCTATCATTAGCTACTTGTTCCCCAGTTGTTGTTTTTTTATTGGAGTAGATAGTGGTCCACTATACTAATAAACTGAGTTTTCTCCAAAAGTTGAAGTACAGAGTTCACTATAAATTACAAAATTCACTTCTGAAACAACCATGGGTTTTGATACTTCTGTCACATAATAATAAGCTGGGTGACATTTACCTCCCTTTGACAGCTGAGCATATAGGCCCTGCTGGTCTATATTTTTCAGCACTTCATGTAATAGTAGATTATTCAAATTTTGCCATAAAAATCATAATTTGCTTTATCATTTTCATTTGCAAGCATGCACAGAGAAAAATAAAGGAGCTTAAGAAATAAGCAAGAGAAAATGCAAATGGAAATATTATTATTTTACCAGATAGCAAATTATTTACTTGGCATCGTCAATGAAAAAAAAATAATCGGGATTCAAACTTTAGTTTAATTTTACAGATTTTTATTCATTTTAATTTTTATTTCTTTGTTCAATAGTGCACATGAAAATAGGCAACTTTGCAATAGATCTTATCAGAGAAATCCACTTCTTTCTCTGACAAAATTGATCAGTCATTAACAAAATTCTCTCTTCTGGGGTAAAATCTTACAAAAGGTACCAAGAAATGTACTGAAGACAATGAGTAGAGGAGGTGAGTGGTGAGGTGAGTATTAGATTTTTTTTTTCTACATCTTACATTGTACCGGAATAAGCTGTTTTTGAATAGCCTGTTCTTATGGGCAAACATTTAACATTGTGGTCCCCATTCTGGCCTATGCTTTTATAGTGGTGCAGTCCCTCGATCCTTGTTCACATTCACTTCACTTGGCAAGTGGAAAGGTTTCAAATACTAGAGTTAGGACTGTCCCACAAGGGTTGCCCTTGACATGACGGGATGGCCTGTACATTATTTTGATCAAAATTATGTTTACTAAATACCCTTATTATTATTACCCTTATGTGTTATTTGCAGTTTATTTTTTACATTTTTTATTTTAGGATATTTGTGTTTTTTGTCTTGCTTTCTTTGTGTAATGGTCATGTGTTAATATGCACTTACATTGTGCATGCACATTAACTTACTTTCTCAGTTCAGATTCCAGTTTTTTATTCATTTCATTGTGCATTCTGTGCATATATGGTTGTGACTGCCCTCTTTCTGAGCTGGGAAAACCATCCTGTCTGGCCTATGCTTTTGCTAGTGGTTCAGTCCCTCGATCCTTGTTCACATTCACGTCACTTAGCAACTGGAAAGGTTTTAAATACTAGAGTTAGGACTGTCCCACAAGGGTTGCCTTGACGTGGCGGGATGGGTTGTACATTATTTTGATCAAAATTATGTTTACTAAATACCCTTATTATTATAATTACCTTTATGCATTATTTTCAGTTTATTTTTCATTTTTTAACTTTTTTAACTTTTTATTTTAGGATATTTGTGCTTTTTGTTTTCTCAATATATTCAGTATGTGGTATCTAACCTGGAAACAAAGTCATTATAAAATCACACATTGAGTACGTATATGTAGAGTGGGTTCAGGAGGCAGCATCTGCCTATGACAGTAGAGATGGAAGCTAGCTCCGATCTATGCTGCTTAATCATTTGGATGCCACTGTCTTCCTCTGGCAGCAGAATTTAAGTGGTTTGAGACTGTGGATCAGTTTTGGTGCCCATCTTCTCTCTTATCACCATTAGATAGTTGCATTGTGCCAATGGGTAACCAAGGCAAATGGTCCTACTAAATGTCCTTGCCACCAGTTAATGGTCTTTCTATGTGACCTGTGGCTGGGTTTCATAGTAAATTTCACTACAAAATGCAATGCTAAAGTTTTTAAAAACCTAAAAGTTTAAATCAACCCCCAATTTTCCTAACCAGAAAATAAAGAAATTATCAAATCTAAAAAAAATGATTATTTGCTTTTGCCAAACTCTAAAAGCTGTTGTTATCACTACATAAAATGATTTAACTAATTCAATAAAACCCATAATGAAAAAAACTCTGAAACATCGGAATTACAGTTTTTCTTTCCCCTCACTTCCCATCTCAAAAAAATATGTATCCAAAAACGGTTAAAAAAAACTGCAGCCCACTAAAAAACATGTCCTTAAAAATGGCAACACAAACCAATGTTTTTTAAGAAACTCCTGAATTTTTTAGAACTAATAAACTATATAAAAAAAACGACAATATATGCAAATGTTTTCAATTGCCGAAACCATACTAACCTGGAGAATCTTGGCATTAGGTTATTTAAGCTAAACCCAAAAATAATGGCCTTATTGCTGTTTTTTTACCATTACATCCCACTTTTATTTTATATTTATTTTTCATTACATTATATAGCAAAGTAAATGGTCTCTTTCGAAATTATAACTCATTTTGCAAAATTGAAGCCCTGATATGGCCATGTCACCAGAAAAATAAAAAAGTTACGACTCTTGGTAGAAGGGGAAGAAACAAAGTGCAGAAATGAAAATTGTATGTCGAGAAGGTCTTAATGTAGCCCATTATTACTGCAGCACAATTGTAGATGGATAATGTATTTGTATAGCAAAGCAGCTAAACACAGATTTACTCTAGTGGTTTTACAAACAATATTAACATTTTACAAGCACTGGGATAAGAAAACTATTATTTTAGGAGCAAATTTTAATGGACTTCGCACAGCTTTAATCTGTGCTAAGGAGCAATGCTACTGTCATATCAAATAAGACAAATACAAGGACCTTACATTGGAGCCATGAATTAAATGGTGTCTGGAGAACTATCAATAATATCCAATCATCATCTGCTTTATCAGCAGAAAAATACACCTTTAAATAATGGAATCCAGCCATAAAGACCACACAATATTTCTAACGTCCAACCCGAGAGACATTTTCTGTTACAACCGGAGTTACAGCTTATAACGAAACATTCTTTATCACCATTTAGGAAAGTACTCTATAAATTATTTCCGAAGCAAAGGCTGCAGGAGTCTGCCAAAATCACACATTTCCCGTTTTCTCTGAGTTTAAACTATTTCATTATTGATATACTGAGTAAAATGGGGTCACCAAATACGGCCTTTATCTTCACAATATGAAAGAAAAATGTTTCATTCAGGGTAACCTGCAGTCTTCATAACTTTTCTTTAAATGTGTCTTTAAACTCCTAGTGGATATGTGAGAAATCACCTCAATTACATTATTATCTTTAATATTATCACCCTCAATATTGTGTCAATTAAAGAAGTATTCCCATCTCCAAGATCCTACCCCAATATGTAGTAGGTGTAATAATAATAATATTAGAAAATTACTCCAATTGGAAATTTAGTATAGATCTTCTTATTCGCTATGTTGTTTACCCATGTGCAGGGCTATAACCATGGATACCTAAGCTACTGCAATGCCCTGCATATGTGTTAAGAGATATAGCGAATCAGAAGAACTAGACTACATTTCTAATTGTAGGTATTTGCAAATATTCTTATCATTACACTAAATACATATTTGGATAGGATTTTAAGGTACCGTTACACTTAGCGATGCACCAGCGATCCCGTCAACAATACGACCTGGTAAGGATTGCTAAATGGTCGCTAGTAAGCTGTCAAACAGACAGATCTACTCAATGATGCAGCAAGGATCCAGCGATCCATACAACGACCTAGGCGGTCGTTGGTACCTTGTCACACAGCGGCTATTCAGACGACTCCAGCCTGCGTCCATGTGCTCTGTGTCGCCAACGAGGTCGCTCATTGGCGTCAAACACTGCGATGCACGCTGGCCAGCAGGACACCAGGGATAAAAAAAATGGCCCAAGCCATTCGAGCATGATCAGCGAGATCGCAGCGGGGACCCGGTCGCCGCTGCGTGTCACATGTAGCGAGATCCCTAGCGAGATCGCTGTTGCGTCACAAAATCGGTGACGCTTCAGCGATCTCGCTAGCGATCTCGCTATGTGAGAAAGGGAATTTAGAGATGGGAATACCGCTTTAACCCTTTCCAGGACTGAGAGTGTATCAATTAAATTTTTTGGAATGTTGAAAGTCTTTGCTAAAAGGAGTTGTCCAACGTAACATAACTGCTTTCTTCATAAAACATTGCCAAACCTGCCCAAAGGTGGTATGTCTTATTACTAAAGATGAGCACATCGATCTGCAGAGGAACGAATTTGAGTTGAATTTCCTGACATTTGAGGTCTCAAGCAAATTTAAACATTGATAGTTTTAATTTGTGGTTTGCACAAAGAAAAAAAGTTCCTGGACCAATTCTCAAACAGTTGAAGCCTCAGAGAACAGCATGTGTAATTTTTCATTGGTGTGTGGGCTTCCCCATAATGCCCTGCAGCTATTAAACCATGTACAGTGGGGGTCAGTACCTCGGCCATCACAGATCAGTGGTTCACAGTGGATCTCAGTTTGCACAGCACAAGTAGTTTTCTATCTCCAAAATCACTGGATAATCTTTTCTCTCCCGTAGAATGTAAGCTCTTATAGTCAGCAGGGACCTCTGGTCCTCTCTCTCCAGTAGAGTGTAAGCTTCTATGCTCAGGGCGGTTCTCTCTCTTTCTCTCTATGATTTTTATTATTGTTCATTTCTTATATAGCACCATCATATTCCGCAATGCTTAAAAGAAATCATCGTCATTGTCCCCAATGGGGCCCACAATCTAAATTCATTCTAGAGAAGAAAAAGGGAGACAAGCACAAATAGGGAAATAATATATTTTAAAAGTGAAAATGGGGGGTGAGGAGGTTGGTCACCTGACTAGGTATGTATATGTCACAGCTCCAATAAATGCCTATAGATTATTCAGCTGCTTCAGTCACGCCTGCAGGCAGATAAAAGAAGATACTCTTTATGTAGATTGAGGAGACCTAGGAGATAGACATTCTGGTAGATCGCGCTGCTATAAGAAAGGATCATTTTCACATGTGGTAATACTTCAAGTAGCTTTTATTTACATATTTTAGGTTCATATCAAACCCTTTCTCAAAGCTGAATTACATACAGTATAAATAGTTCAGTTTTGAGAATGGGTTCGGTACAAACCTGAAATGTGTAAATTAAAGCTATTGGAAGTATTACCATACATGAAACTACTTGTGTCTCATAGAAGTGTGGTCTAACAGAGCATCTCTCCTAAAACTCCTCAATCTAAATATCAAGATTCCATATCATTATGTCATTGGAGTGTTGGAGGAAACCCACGCAAACATGGGGAGAACATATAAACTCTTTGCAGATGTTTTCCTTGGTGGGAAGCAACAGTGTTAATCACTGAGCCATCTTACTTCCCACCTCGCACCTGTAAAGTGTAAGATCTATTGGTCAACAAGGCCCTGTGAGAATCATGTGGGAATAGTGGATGAGGGCAGGTATATCTCGCCCAGATTCCTTTCCTATGTGGCCTAGTCTGGTCAGTATCTCACCTGCTTGCTAATAAATAATGGGAGGTGGATATAAAAGGATGCCAGGTGGTTGTGTGAGTGTCTCAGACTGGGAACACAGAGAGCCTGTCTGTGTGAGAGACACACATGAGTGAAAGCAGTGCCCACTGCAACTGTGGTTTGGCTGGACGGGAGAAGCCCGCCAGTTGGTAGTTAGGTTGTCCATTGTTTAGTTAGTGCTGGACAGGCAAGGATTTGTTTTATGTTTTATTTCCTTTTGCATTGCTTTCACCGTTAATAAACCTGACCCAGGGTCAGTTACACCCGAATCCCAGCTCTGCGCCTGAGTTTCATGCTGAACACACGTGACCTTTGACCCCAGCAAAACCGATCCCGGAGTGTTTTATCATAGTCCTCTCTCTCCTTTTTCCAACATGTATTTTTGAGCAATTACAAGCTTTAAAGTATTGAGATTTGCGCAAATGTATTCTCGGCAAATAGAATTCAATTGTAATTTTTCTTATTGCCTCTTAGCCCTATTCATTAACATATCATATATTTAAAGGGGGTTTCTCATCTTCTTGATTAAATAGAGTTGCTTGTAAAAACAGGCAATTTTGCAATTTAGTTTTAATTAAAAATTCTTTCCATTCTCAAGAACGGAAGAATTTTAACATTAACATCTATTACTCTCCCCTGTTGAAGTCTACCAGGGTGGTCACTCTTCTAGGCAAGGAGAACATCATGATTCCTCCCCTCAGTGTGTCTTAGAGGCAGTAAGAGACAGCTCAGTCATCCAATGTAGTGCAGGGGTGTGTTGAGCTGTCAGTATTTTGATAGACAGCTCATCCGTCCAATCTGAATCTGGGAGGTGCTGAGCTTCCTTCAGGTGTTTCATGTTCTAAATGATTATTACCCAACTACTTAGCTATGCTGTCAGTCCCATATCTCTGCCAATTGTAGCCTTTGCTTGGTCATGCATGTTTGCCTTGTATTCTTGTGCTCTGTTTGTTGATCTATTGCTGCCTGACCTTGGACCTCATTCTGACAATCCATTTGCCTAGCCCCTTTGCTTTGATCTGCTATCTTCCTAGTATTCTGACCTCAGACCATGACTTTGCAATGTCTTTGTCTTTCGCCATTGTTAGTTTACAATGTGCTTTCTTTGTATCTGATCCCGGAATGTTTGACTACTCTACCTCACAGCTTGTCCATGAGTAGTGACTAGCGTCACATAGAGCAGTAATTTGAAGATCTTGCTATAGAGTTTGCAGGCATTACTCTGAACCTGCGCTACTCTGATGCTTCAGACACAAAACTGCCATTAATTGTAACATTAGAGGGTCCACAGTTCAGGGCTGAAGTGCAGCCATGCCATCCTTCTAAACTGTCAATCATGAGAAGCATATAGTCTTTCTCTCCTTCCCCAAGCAAGAATCTGGGACGATGGGGAGTGGTACGCTCCAGAAAACAGACCTTGATACACGTGATATGTAACATGTAAAATAGTCTCTTTGCAGAAGCTTTTGTTGGAAGCCTCTTAAATTCTACAGGAACAAGTAAATTAACAGTAGTGAATATTAATTACTTTTGATGGATTTATCCTTAAAAAAGGAAAACAAATAGTTAGCTCCATTAGCTCAGAGAATTAGCTTGACTGAAAAGTTTGTATAGGTACTGTCACACTTAGCGATGTACCAGCGATCCCGACCAGCGATATGACGCGGTCAGGATCGCTGGTATATTACTAAGTGGTCGCTAGTGAGCTGCCACACAGGCAGATCTCACCAGCGACATCGCAGAGGTTGGGGGTTGCTACTTACATGTCACACTAGGCGATCCTGACGTCCTCCCGCCCGCGTCCACGCTCATCGCTCATCTCTCCACAGGAAACCCAGCAGGAAGCTGACGACGAGAAACAGCCCTGGACGTTCTCACGCGATCAGCGATAACCAGCGGGGGAGCGGGTCGTAGGTAAGTATCAGACACAGGGATGTCGCTAGCAATATCGCTATAACGTCACAAGTTATAGCGATATTGCTAGTGATATCGCTTAGTGTGACAGGCCCTTAAGACTTCAACGAAAGTCGAACACAGAGAATGGTTTTAAGTAGAGTTCAGTGAATATCCTAAAGTTCTATTTTGACAGATTCAGTCACTTTGGGTAGGAGTTTCTTCTTAAAACTCAGTCTAATGATTGCATCTCTTTGGCCTTCTTATTATTCCCAGTTTTAAGGCACCACCAATGATTAAGCCCCAGGCAGTCAACCAAGGTATGTTGCACGCCATAACATCAGTGATGTGTGTCATGCTCCATGGAATTTAGTTAGCAGTTGTGCTTGAATACTGGGAGCTGTGGTGGCAGGACAGGTTAAAGGAGTGGCATGAAGAAGGAAATGGGTATAATAGTTTATTGGTGTTTTTTAACCCATTTATTTTCTAGATTCACAAAAATTAAATCCCAAATAATTCAGATTTTGGGGAAATTTTTTTAGCTAAATCAATTTGTTGAGAATCAATTCACTCTTTGTTTCAAAATAATAAACTGAGCTATATAGACTGGTTCTAATCTCCTTGACTTGGTCTCCATTGCGCTAAAAAGCAATAACATCTCGTTTTTCAGTCCTCGGCCATTTAGCTCTGTGATTGGCAGCAGAGTTCAGGTTACTGAAGCCTCAGTGCTTCCTCTTCCTGCCAAGACCACCAGAGCAGCCCTGTAACCACAGAGGTAAGAGCTGATAAGTATACTTTATTTTACTATTTTAAAATATTTTTAGTGATATGAAAAATCAATTGAAATCAGTATGCATTTTATGGCAAAAAAAAAAATGATTGCCTCAGAGTAGACATTGGTTGCAAATCAGGTTTGGGCCCTGTGATCTCTTCTAACTGCTTTGCTACTTTTTTCTTGGATAGCCTCACAACCTTTGAAGAAATCAGAGCTAATCAGAGCACACTGAGCAGGAGCGTAAGTGGTATGATGGATTCCTGGCACTGATGCCACATCAATCTTGAATCTATCATTTTAGGCCCAATGGTCAGATATTTGTAAACCTGACCATCATGGAATATCCTACCAATAGAACTGAAAAATCTTTCCTCATATAACACTCCCCTTTTTCCCCTTTTGTTTCTTAGATGAAATATAAGAAATCTACGATGTCATGTAAAAATAAGTGCTTTAGGTATCTACAGGAAGCAAAATGCAATACAGACGGGTATCTGATAAGCAGTCTTAATAAGTGAAGCCACAGTCTACATATTGAGCAGCATTCCATCTGACAGAGCAGAGCTCTAGTTCAATATTGTCGTCTGTACAAATGTCTACCTTTGTTTGTTGTTGGCTTTCCCCAGAAGAAATGTCAGGGTCTTCTCTTTCTGCCTTATTTGCTGACATTTTCAATAGAATGCAATTCTTTTCCAACCTAATTAAAAAAAAACGACAACTCTGTTGAAAAGTTATAAAGTTTACTTGAATACTGAAAATAAAAACAATTAATAGTGTTGTTTCCAGCTACTTTTGATAAAACAGAATGTAATTTTCGCATGCCTATGTTTTTCTGTATTGTTTGAGTCTAGATCTTATGAAATTTCCTTGCTGAGGCCCAAACGTGCACTTTCACAATCATCCATTAACCCCCTGCATAAAAGGTTTTGCAAGGAAAGATCTGGCTGACCTGGAAAGGAATATACCTTTAAAATATGACAAGAGTCAAATAGCTCCAAAACTTAGGTGCAAGAACTGACATCAATTAAAGAAGCACTCCTGTCAAAGTTTTTATCCTATTAATATACTGCAATCATCATATTATAAGGCACTGTGTACTTAAAATTGCTTATTTTGCCCTTCCATCCAGTTAATTCTTCTATTTTCCATTAGGTCTATAACATCACGTGATTAAATAATGGAACACAACAAGGCACTCAAAAGTCAATAAGTTCGTAGAAGGTGCACAAGTAGGGTATCCAGCCCGTAATTTAAATAATAATAAACTTGGCACTCAAATTCTTGAAAAGAAAAATTCCATCTTTATTGGCATCCAGATAACATTTATTCTAAACGTTTTCGGTCGAACATAGGACCTTCATCAGAGATTGTTTTAAGATTTGCTGTTTTAAAGACGTGGACGCTGATTGGTAGATGTGGGATAATATTTTTTTTGCCTGCCAAGGCCACAGAACAAAATGCACTAAACAAGGTGCGCTGCAGATGGAATTTTTCTTTTCAAGAATTTGAGTGCCAAGTTTATTATCATTTATATCACGTGACTAAAAATTGACTAGCTGAATCCTTCTAAGCTCTATCTAGAAGCAAGTGGTCAATTTTCAATTACAATAGTCTATGTTAGGTGGAAAAGCGGAGCAGCTGGGTTAGTAGTTGAAGAGGGGAATGATTAATACAGACAAGAGACTTGTCATTGCAACCCTCTTCTCCCATTCTTGACACACTGATAGCAACACCGCAGAAGAAATACTAGTCAAGGGGGTCAGATTCCTTGTAGAAATGCTTGGACCTGACACCCATAATGTGGTGGTACACCATCTTGCTGGAAAAACTCAGGGAACATGCCATCTTCAATGCATAATAAGGGCAGCACATCATCATATAGCATTTTTAGATATCCAGTGGCATTGAGGTTTCCATTGATGAAGAATGACCCCACTATCTTTGTACCCCATATACCACACCACATTTTATAAGTTGTCATAAACATGTAAATAACTCATGAAAGAATAAAATTACATTAAAACCAAGCACACCATTGTTTTTCTTGTGAAATTCTCAATAAGCTTGATGTGTCACATGGCCCTCTTCCAATTGAAAAAAAGTTGGATCCAAAATAGCCAACTTCAAAATGGCCACCATGGCTACAACCCATCTTGAAAAGTGTCCCCCCTCCCATATACTAATGTGCCACAAACAGGAAGATGATATCACCAACCATTCAAATTTTATTTAGGTGTATCCATATAAATGGCCCACCCTGTATATACTGTAGCATAGCTGGGAAGGCCCAGTTAAATCCGAGCTCTGCTTGAATAGATGCGCCTGCAGTGTTTCTCTAAGAAGCAGGAAAGAGGTTTAGTGTGTTGCAGTGTCTTGAGGGAGTGTTAGTCTGCTGAATGAAGCACAGTGTTACTATTGAGTGAACAGTCAAAATATGAGCTGTAGCTGAAAGAGAGACATGCCAAGGTTTCTCTCTGAATGGAGACTGCGCTAAGCAGTCTGATTGTGAGAGCTATAGAGAACCATGTGGAAGCTGCAGCCTTTTCAGTGTGAACTATGCCCGGAGTTGAACACTTCTGTTTGTCACTGTAAACTCCCGGAGCTTAGACTGAAGGTGATACTGAAACTGGTAAGATACTGCCTCTTCTGTGTGCGAAGTAAATGCACAAGCCATGTGCAGAAAACCACTAGTGTCACTGGATGCTATGGACAATAGCTGTTTTGTGTGACTGAGATGGGGCTAGCTGTGTATAAGTAGACAGTGTAATGACACCGATTGTGTCACTGGCACAGACTAGGGGGCGCTATCAGGGGGCATGAGAACGAGCGCAGGGAGTCGAGGAACAGGGCACTCAGTGCGCAAGGACCTGAGACTAAGTAGTGAGCACAGGACCTGGAACTAAGCAGTCACGTGACCAGGGGGGCAGAGTCACCACATGTGAGGACAGGGAAGGCAGCTGAGCACACAGAGACAGGGCACAGCATGTTAGCCTAGTGAAAGGATAGCCGAGGGTCAAAAGCCAGATGAGATCGTGGTACCTAGGGATAACACAGAGAGTAAACAGGGACGAGCCAAGGGGTCAGATAACCAGGAAGGACAGGGCAGTACAAGACAGGATACAGAGGCACAAGTCAGGGGACAAATCGGGTCATGCTCAGCAAAGCACACACGCACGGAGGCACAACATTTACGGACGAGTAACCTGGGTCAGCAACCACAAATCGAGTATACGGAAGTGTCACCAACACCAAATCCAGGAACTGCCAACATTAAATAGACGCCCCAGAACTAAAGAGAGGCAAACAAGAATTAACCCTCACCTGACCAGGATGGAGGTGGAACCATCCTGTCCAGAGTCATGACAGACAGGGTCTGTTCTGTTTAGTTAGTACCTGGACAAGGCCAAGGATTTATGTTTATGAGTTTGTCTTTTTGCTGTGCAATCTGAGGAAAGCAATAAAAACTGCACGTGTTTGGCCCAAAACTGCATTGACTGTGTGAACGCTACATAAGGCCTAATGTCTAATGCAGAGCCTGAACCCCTACAATCCGTTTAAATAATACAATTTTTTTCACTTTACTCCCAGAAAGGATAACAAAGTGTACTAATATAAGCGATATTTTTTTACTGATATGTGCCTGTCAGTTCAAGATACACGCTAAGAAATTTTTGTTAAAAGAAAACAGGATTTATCAGACACACTAGAACTATCTATTGGAATAGAAGATGGTTACTTTAATATTGTTTGTATATTTTTTTCACACTTCAACAGTACAGCAATTGGAGGAACATGTTCATCCTAGTAAAGCAAAAGGGTTAATTTGATAGAGCTGGCTGTGTCAGTTGAGTTTGTGATCCACCTTTTAATTTTTTCCTGCAATCATGCTGTCATACCACAACTGTCTCTTGACATACCAGACAACTACACATTTCCTTATGTCTTGGTATTCTGGTGTTGACATTGACTCTCATGCATTTTGGATTATCTTTCCTGTAGAATATGTAGGCCTATTGACAACAAATCATGTCTGCTCATGACTCCAGTGAGGTGAAGATTGCAAATTGCATGTGACATGACTGCTGCTGCATATATCACAGCCTGCAGCCTCTCCTGTGACAAGACTTGCATTTGTGCTTCTTCAGTATTTTTACATTTGGAAATGCTTCATATAAGTAAAGCTTTTTTAGTTTTGTATAGCTTTTATCTGGCATTACCTATCTATCTGAAGTCTGTACAAAGACATATAGGGCAAACTGGATACACAATGAATGTTTTTCAAATGGAAAAAAAAATAGATTATTGTTAAGAAAAAAGATATGTCATGGGTAGAGTTGAGCGACTTTTGGTTTTTTAGGGTCGCGTTTCGTTTCGTGAAACCCGACTTTTCCAAAAGTCGGGTCGAGCAAGATCGTCCGATTATAGGGAAAAGTCGGGGTCGTCCCAGAAACACGAAACCCAATGTAAGTCAATGGGGAATAAAAGTCGGCAGTGAGAGGAGGACAGGAAACACACCTACAGTGCCCATTTGAATGCCAAAAGCATCAATTCTTCTTACTTAAGCTTGTCAACCTTAATTAACTTCATAATACAAGTTACGCACTGAAAAATGGGGGTTATTTGGCTAAAGTTGTGGGGCGGGAGGGCTGGCTGCAGGTTTTCATGTGCCCTGGGCGAAAGAGCGCCCCTTTAACACATACCACAACTCATCATGCTCCGATACGGCAGAGAAATAGCGGTATAGTACAATGAAAAATACCTCACTTTTTACATCTCATGACGAGGCCCATCTATTTCTCCATACAGAATCATTGGTCCCATATAATGTTTGAAACAGTATATGATGAGCTCCACATAATGCTACAGTATATGTTGGTCCCCATGGATGAAGCTCCACTGTCTTATGGGCCCAAATAATGCTCCAAAAATAATGGGCCCCATTTCTAATGCTCTAGTGTATAATGGGCCCTGTAAATGCTGCTCCAGTGTCTGATGTCCACCTTTGGAATGTTCCAGTGTATGGTGGGCCCCATCTATCATTCTCCAGAGTATAGTGCTCCCCAAAAATTGCTGTCCCAACATTGAAAACAATCAAATAAGTCTCCTCGCTAGGGAATCCCTGTACTTGTCTGGACTCCTCGTCGTCCCCATCTTCCATCTCACTGCACAGTATTTCAACTTTGCAAGTGCTGTGATCCTGAGCAAGCAGGGGGGGCCCACTCGTTGGCGACGGCACTGGCACAGGGCCCCTGATAGTACGGTGGTGTGTCTGATGGCGGGTGGGCCGAACCTGCACTTTCATCTGCAGCTTCCTCTTTGTCACCGTGTAAGATGGAACTGTATATGGGAAGGGTAACCTGAGTTTCATCAGGGTCAGATTCAGGTCATGTAGCATGCGAGGGGAATGTAGTGGTCTGGGTCAATGTACCAGCAGATTCATCGAGCAGTGGCTGGGCATCAGTGCACTTGTGTCGCCCCCAGGAGTACGGTCGCCACAGTGGCATTACCTTCTTCCTAGGGAGTGTGATGTCATGCTTGGGAGCAATGAAGGATCTCTCTAGCAGGTTAACTGATTGGGCGGTGTTATTCCCACGAGTCATGACCCTCCAAACAGCGTTCATGAAGGCAAAGTGTTTGTTTTACGTGGGCAGTATGGTTGCAAAGCTGAACCTTAAAGGAATGTCCAGAAGGGCACCACCAGGAGTGGAGCCTACGGTTAAATTTGACTCCACCTGGGAAACCTCAACCATGCCAGCTACAGAACAGATGCACACATTGCAAGCTTAATTCCGTTAACGAACGAGACTCCGTCATGCCCCGCGGTCCGAGTCCGGCTTACTAGAGGGACACGTGAGGCTCTGGCACATGAGACTGGCCAATAACTGGTGTGTCATGCCCTTACATGTCCGTGGCTGCATGTGCGCTACACTGAAAAGGCCAGCGTTTGTCGCTTACAGGTGCAGATAACCCGCTGAACAACGTTAGTGATGGGGATCACTGATTACAATTATTACCCGCGAACAATGATTTCCCAGTAAGTGCAGGTCAACCGCAGTTCCGGAATTAGGCCTAACCGTCATTCCTGAAAAAATGAAAAACTTACGTGTGCAAACCACAGGTTCTGTAGCTTGCTTAACAGCTCGCCAGCCGTTCTCACGCCCAGTATGGATTACACGTGATTGCACAAAGGTGAGAAAGGGTACCGTATCCCCGGATAACATGTATGGATAGCGTACACATTCAAAATATATGTCTATACATCAGGAGGCAGGCTCAAACGGTGTTAGGCCCAGTATGGATTGCACGTGATTGCACAAAGGTTAGAAAGGGTACCGTTTCCCCGGATAACATGTATGGATAGCGTACACATTCAAAATATATGGGAAACTGGGTCTGAGCAGAAAAAGTAAATTAATGTGCATGCAAAATGTAATTGCATATGAACACATGACCTTTACACAGAGAAAACCAAAAGCAAAACACAAAACAAATATCCTGGAATAAAAAAGTAAAAAAATATATTGCAAAAATTGCATGAAGGTAGTAATAATAGTAATAATAAGGGTATTTAGTTAACATAATTTTGATCAAAATAATGTAGAAGCCATCCCGCCACGTCACGGCAACCCTTGTGGGACAGTCCTAACTCTTGTATTTAAAACCTTTCCACTTGTCAAGTGACGTAAATGTGAACAAGGACAGAGGGACTGAACCACCAGTAATAGTATAGGCCAGACAGGATGGATTTTCCAACTCAGAAACAGGGCGGTCACACCCTTATATGCACAGAATGCACAATGAAACAAATGGGAAACTGGGTCTGAGCAGAAAAAGTAAATTAATGTGCATGCAAAATGTAATTGCATATGAACACATGACCTTTACACAGAGAAAACCAAAAGCAAAACACAAAACAAATATCCTGGAATAAAAAAGTAAAAAAATTGTCTGGCCTATACTATTACTGGTGGTTCAGTCCCTCTGTCCTTGTTCACATTTACGTCACTTGACAAGTGGAAAGGTTTTAAATACAAGAGTTAGGACTGTCCCACAAGGGTTGCCGTGACGTGGCGGGATGGCTTCTACATTATTTTGATCAAAATTATGTTAACTAAATACCCTTATTATTACTATTATTACTACCTTCATGCAATTTTTGCAATATATTTTTTTACTTTTTTATTCCAGGATATTTGTTTTGTGTTTTGCTTTTGGTTTTCTCTGTGTAAAGGTCATGTGTTCATATGCAATTACATTTTGCATGCACATTAATTTACTTTTTCTGCTCAGACCCAGTTTCCCATTTGTTTCATTGTGCATTCTGTGCATATAAGGGTGTGACCGCCCTGTTTCTGAGTTGGAAAATCCATCCTGTCTGGCCTATACTATTACTGGTGGTTCAGTCCCTCTGTCCTTGTTCACATTTACGTCACTTGACAAGTGGAAAGGTTTTAAATACAAGAGTTAGGACTGTCCCACAAGGGTTGCCGTGACGTGGCGGGATGGCTTCTACATTGTTTTGATCAAAATTATGTTAACTAAATACCCTTATTATTACTATTATTACTACCTTCATGCAATTTTTGCAATATATTTTTTTACTTTTTTATTCCAGGATATTTGTTTTGTGTTTTGCTTTTGGTTTTCTCTGTGTAAAGGTCATGTGTTCATATGCAATTACATTTTGCATGCACATTAATTTACTTTTTCTGCTCAGACCCAGTTTCCCATTTGTTTCATTGTGCATTCTGTGCATATAAGGGTGTGACCGCCCTGTTTCTGAGTTGGAAAATCCATCCTGTCTGGCCTATACTATTACTGGTGGTTCAGTCCCTCTGTCCTTGTTCACATTTACATCACTTGACAAGTGGAAAGGTCTTAAATACAAGAGTTAGGACTGTCCCACAAGGGTTGCCGTGACGTGGCGGGATGGCTTCTACATTATTTTGATCAAAATTATGTTAATTAAATACCCTTATTATTACTATTATTACTACCTTCATGCAATTTTTGCAATATATTTTTTTACTTTTTTATTCCAGGATATTTGTTTTGTGTTTTGCTTTTGGTTTTCTCTGTGTAAAGGTCATGTGTTCATATGCAATTACATTTTGCATGCACATTAATTTACTTTTTCTGCTCAGACCCAGTTTCCCATTTGTTTCATTGTGCATTCTGTGCATATAAGGGTGTGACCGCCCTGTTTCTGAGTTGGAAAATCCATCCTGTCTGGCCTATACTATTACTGGTGGTTCAGTCCCTCTGTCCTTGTTCACATTTACGTCACTTGACAAGTGGAAAGGTTTTAAATACAAGAGTTAGGACTGTCCCACAAGGGTTGCCGTGACGTGGCGGGATGGCTTCTACATTATTTTGATCAATATTATGTTAACTAAATACCCTTATTATTACTATTATTACTACCTTCATGCAATTTTTGCAATATATTTTTTTACTTTTTTATTCCAGGATATTTGTTTTGTGTTTTGCTTTTGGTTTTCTCTGTGTAAAGGTCATGTGTTCATATGCAATTACATTTTGCATGCACATTAATTTACTTTTTCTGCTCAGACCCAGTTTCCCATTTGTTTCATTGTGCATTCTGTGCATATAAGGGTGTGACCGCCCTGTTTCTGAGTTGGAAAATCCATCCTGTCTGGCCTATATTATTACTGGTGGTTCAGTCCCTCTGTCCTTGTTCACATTTACGTCACTTGACAAGTGGAAAGGTTTTAAATACAAGAGTTAGGACTGTCCTACAAGGGTTGCCGTGATGTGGCGGGATGGCTTTTACATTATTTTGATCAAAATTATGTTAATTAAATACCCTTATTATTACTATTATTACTACCTTCATGCAATTTTTGCAATATATTTTTTTACTTTTTTATTCCAGGATATTTATTTTGTGTTTTGCTTTTGGTTTTCACATTCAAAATATATGTCTATACATCAGGAGGCAGGCTCAGATGGTGTTAGGCCCAGTATGGATTGCACGTGATTGCACAAAGGTTAGAAAGGGTACCGTTTCCCCGGATAACATGTATGGATAGCGTACACATTCAAAATATATGTCTATACATCAGGAGGCAGGCTCAGACGGTGTTAGGCCCAGTATGGATTGCACGTGATTGCACAAAGGTTAGAAAGGGTACCGTATCCCCAGATAACATGTATGGATAGCGTACACATTCAAAATATATGTCTATACATCAGGAGGCAGGCTCAGACGGTGTTAGGCCCAGTATGGATTGCACGTGATTGCACAAAGGTTAGAAAGGGTACCGTATCCCCAGATAACATGTATGGATAGCGTACACATTCAAAATATATGTCTATACATCAGGAGGCAGGCTCAGACGGTGTTAGGCCCAGTATGGATTGCACGTGATTGCACAAAGGTTAGAAAGGGTACCGTATCCCCAGATAACATGTATGGATAGCGTACACATTCAAAATATATGTCTATACATCAGGAGGCAGGCTCAGACGGTGATAGGCCCAGTATGGATTGCACGTGATTGCACAAAGGTTAGAAAGGGTACCGTTTCCCCAGATAACATGTATGGATAGCGTACACATTCAAAATATATGTCTATACATCAGGAGGCAGGCTCAGACGGTGTTAGGCCCAGTATGGATTGCACGTGATTGCACAAAGGTTAGAAAGGGTACCGTATCCCCAGATAACATGTATGGATAGCGTACACATTCAAAATATATGTCTATACATCAGGAGGCAGGCTCAGACGGTGTTAGGCCCAGTATGGATTGCACGTGATTGCACAAAGGTTAGAAAGGGTACCGTATCCCCAGATAACATGTATGGATAGCGTACACATTCAAAATATATGTCTATACATCAGGAGGCAGGCTCAGACGGTGTTAGGCCCAGTATGGATTGCACGTGATTGCACAAAGGTTAGAAAGGGTACCGTATCCCCAGATAACATGTATGGATAGCGTACACATTCAAAATATATGTCTATACATCAGGAGGCAGGCTCAGACGGTGATAGGCCCAGTATGGATTGCACGTGATTGCACAAAGGTTAGAAAGGGTACCGTTTCCCCGGATAACATGTATGGATAGCGTACACATTCAAAATATATGTCTATACATCAGGAGGCAGGCTCAGACGGTGTTAGGCCCAGTATGGATTGCACGTGATTGCACAAAGGTTAGAAAGGGTACCGTTTCCCCGGATAACATGTATGGATAGCGTACACATTCAAAATATATGTCTATATATCAGGAGGCAGGCTCAGACGGTGTTAGGCCCAGTATGGATTGCACGTGATTGCACAAAGGTTAGAAAGGGTACCGTATCACCAGATAACATGTATGGATAGCGTACACATTCAAAATATGTGTCTATTCATCAGGAGGCAGGCTCAGACGGTGTTAGGCCCAGTATGGATTGCACGTGATTGCACAAAGGTTAGAAAGGGTACCGTTTCCCCGGATAACATGTATGGATAGCGTACACATTCAAAATATATGTCTATACATCAGGAGGCAGGCTCAGACGGTGTTAGGCCCAGTATGGATTGCACGTGATTGCACAAAGGTTAGAAAGGGTACCGTATCCCCAGATAACATGTATGGATAGCGTACACATTCAAAATATATGTCTATACATCAGGAGGCAGGCTCAGACGGTGTTAGGCCCAGTATGGATTGCACGTGATTGCACAAAGGTTAGAAAGGGTACCGTATCCCCAGATAACATGTATGGATAGCGTACACATTCAAAATATATGTCTATACATCAGGAGGCAGGCTCAGACGGTGATAGGCCCAGTATGGATTGCACGTGATTGCACAAAGGTTAGAAAGGGTACCGTTTCCCCGGATAACATGTATGGATAGCGTACACATTCAAAATATATGTCTATACATCAGGAGGCAGGCTCAGACGGTGTTAGGCCCAGTATGGATTGCACGTGATTGCACAAAGGTTAGAAAGGGTACCGTTTCCCCGGATAACATGTATGGATAGCGTACACATTCAAAATATATGTCTATATATCAGGAGGCAGGCTCAGACGGTGTTAGGCCCAGTATGGATTGCACGTGATTGCACAAAGGTTAGAAAGGGTACCGTATCACCAGATAACATGTATGGATAGCGTACACATTCAAAATATGTGTCTATTCATCAGGAGGCAGGCTCAGACGGTGTTAGGCCCAGTATGGATTGCACGTGATTGCACAAAGGTTAGAAAGGGTACCGTTTCCCCGGATAACATGTATGGATAGCGTACACATTCAAAATATATGTCTATACATCAGGAGGCAGGCTCAGACAGTGTTAGGCCCAGTATGGATTGCACGTGATTGCACAAAGGTTAGAAAGGGTACCGTATCCCCAGATAACATGTATGGATAGTGTACACATTCAAAATATATGTCTATACATCAGGAGGCAGGCTCAGACGGTGTCAGGCACAGTATGGATTTGACGGCCCAGACTACACAGCGGAGGAGCAGGGAGAGGTAAAGATTGCAAATGCTGGGTCCCTGCCCAAGCAAGGGGGGCCCACTCGTGGGCGTCGGTACTGGCACTGGGCCCCTCATAGTACGGCGGTGTGTCTGACGGCGGGTGTGCACCACCACCATCAGAGACACTTGATTGCACTATGAAGGACCCTGTGCCAGTGCCCGCGCCCAAGAGTCGGCCTACCCACCTGTCCAGGGCAACGGCACTCGCACAGTGTCGTGCGCTAGGTGGTGACCCCGGCCATGGGGGGGGAGGCAGCACAGTTAGGGAGTTTTAGAAAGTGGCATATGTTGATGTTGGACATTCAGCTGATGCAAAAGGTGAAATAGGTCAAGTCCCAGGAAGAGGTGGACCAAAGCAAGCCATTTTTCTGTCACCCTATGTGTCATCAGGGGAAGGTGGGACAAAATCCTTGGAAACCCATGCGTGGTTCATTTTAATGAAGGTTAGATCATCCACATTTTGGGTTGACAGACGGGTCCTTTTTTCTGTCAGGATTGATCCAGCTGCACTGAAGACTCTTTCCGATAGCACACTTGCAGCTGGGCAAGCGAGCTCCTGTAAGGCATATTGTGCCAATTCAGGCCAGGTGTCCAGTTTAGCGGCCCAATAGTCAAAGGGGAATGACCTGTGTGGGAGAACATCGATATGGGAGGAAAAGTAGTTTGTAACCATAGTTGACAACTGTTGTCTCCTGTCACTTTCCATCGATGCAGTATTACCAGTTGTGTGAGCGGTACTTGAAAAATCAGTCCACAACATTGTCATGAAACCCCTGTCTCCAACGCCACTTCTGCTGTGTGCACCACGAACACCTCTGCCAAGCTGCCCCCGGCCCGTACGGCTCGTGTGAGAACCATCACCGCTGCGGTGTGCTGGGAATGCCTCAAGCAACCGATTTACCAGAGTTGCTTGTTTATTAGCCAATATTAGGTCAAGGTTCTCCTGTGGCATGATGTTTTGTAATTTGCCTTTATAGCGTGGATCCAGGATGCTGGCCAACCAGTAGTCATCATCGTTCATCATTTTGGCAATGCCTGGGTCCCTTTTTAGGATCTGCAAGGCATAATCTGACATGTGGGCCAATGTTCCCGGTGTCAATGATGCACTGCGAGTGCTGGTTGGAGGAGCACTTTCTGGCAAATCCACATCCCTCCAGTCACGCACAAACCCTGTACCAGACCTTGCCACGCCAACATTTTCACTTGCCCCACGAGATGCATCCTCCTCCCCTAAGTAATCATCCCCATCATCCTCCTCCTCCTCCTCTTCTTCCTCCACCTCGTCCAGGAGAGGTCCCTGAGCAGACAATGGCTGAATGTCATCAAGGATTCCCTCCTCCTCTTCCTCCTCATCAACATTTGCTGCAGACGCCTGCTCCTTAAGGTGCGTCAAAGTTTGCATGAGCAGACGCATAAGTGGGATGCTCATGCTTAGGATGGCGTCATCTGCGCTTACCAGCCGTGTGCATTCCTCAAAACACTGAAGGACTTTACAGAGGTCTTTCAGCTTCGACCACTGCACACCTGTCAACTCCATGTCTGCTCTCAAAGTGCCTGGCCGTGTATCCTCCCATAAATGCATTATGGCCTGCCTCTGCTCGCACAGCCGCTCCACCATGTGCAGGGTGGAGTTACACCTTGTTGCAATGTCGATAATGAGGCGGTGGTTGGGAAGGTGGAGCAATCGCTGCAGCTTCTGCATACGAACGGAGTGTACAGGCGACCGGCGGATGTGCGCGCACAGTCTTCGCACCTTCTGGAGCAGGGCTGTTAACTCCGGATAATTTTTGAGGAAGCACTGCACCACCAGGTTCAAGGTGTGAGCCAAGCAAGGTATATGGCTGAGTTTTGAAAGGGCTATGGCTGCCACAAAATTACGGCCGTTATCACTAACTACCTTGCCTGCCTCAAGATGTACACTGCCCAGCCATGACTCAGTTTGTCGCTTCAAGTACTCGGCCAGCACCTCGGCGGTGTGTCTGTTGCCCAAACACATCATCTGCAACACAGCCTGCTGACGCTTTCCACTAGCTGCTTGATAGGGGGACACATCGTGTGCAACAGTGGCAGCTGCAGATGGAGTGCTCGTACGACTGCGCTCTGTGGACGAGCTTTCGCTTCTGGAGGAGGAGGAGGGTGGAACGCCTACAGCCAACTGTTTCCTATACCGTGGGCTAGGCAGCACTGTCCCACCACCGCTGTCCCCTGTGGACCCTGCATCCACCACATTAACCCAGTGCGCAGTGATGGACACGTAACGGCCCTGGCCATGCCGACTGGACCATGCATCAGTTGTGAGGTGCACCTTTCCGCTCACTGACTGCTTGAGTGCATGGACAATGCGGTCTTTCACATGATGGTGGAGGGCTGGGATTGCTTTGCGAGAGAAGAAGTGGCGACTGGGTAGGTCATAGCGTGGTACTGCATAGGCCATGAGTTCGCAGAAAGCTGTGCTTTCCACCAACTGAAAGGGCATCATCTCAAACGAGATTAGTTTGGTAATGTGGGCGTTCAAACCCAGTGTACGCGGATGAGAGACTGAGTACTTTCTTGACCTACTCATAGTGTCTGGGAGGGTGAGCTGGACTTGAGAGCTGCATATGGTGGAAGTAGCGGTGGACAGGGCGGACTGAGAGAGGGTTGATGATGGTGATGGAGTTGGTGTTCTTTCTGATGGCCTAGAATCAGTCTTTCGTTGATATAACAGTGGGATTCCCTGACTGCTGTGGCCTTGCAACGACACCTCAACATTTGCTGCTGTGCTAACCGGTGGGCTTACAGTGGGGGAAACAATGTAGCGTTGCTGACTACCTTCGTTGTGATCAGTTGCACATGTGGCACTTGAGGTTTGGTGTTGTGTCCACGCTTGCAAGTGCATGCTGGTTAAATGTCTAAGCATGCAACTGGTATTCAAATTTTTCAGATTTTTCCCTCGGCTAAAGGTCTTTGCGCACTTCTTACAGATAACCTTGGCCTGATCATGAGGATTTTGGTCAAAAAAGTGCCACACTGCACTCTTCCTACTTTGGCAGACATTTTGCGGCCTAGCACGCTGTGATCTTTTGACCCTCTGGACAAGCTGTCCAGCAACTCTTTTGATGTTTGGAACCTGTCTTTGGAGTGCTCCGGGCCTGCCAGATAACAGCTGTTGCGATGTCGATGTCTGCTGTGGATGCTCCTCATCTGAGCTATTGGAAGCAGCATCCTCTTCCCCCAATGGATGCCAATCTGGGTCAACAACTGAGTCATCCATCACCTCCTCTTCTATGTCATGTGCACCTTCCTCTGTGTCACCGTGTATGGTGGTATAGTGTGCGGGAAGGGGCACCTGAGTCTCATCAGGGTCAGAATCTGGCTCTGTACACTGCGAGGACAATGTAGTGCTCTGAGTGAATGTACCAGCAGAATCATCCATCAGCGGCTGTGCATCAGTGCACTCCATGTCAGATTCATCTTGGCCTGGGTAATTCACCATTTGACTTGATAATCCAGGCATGGTATGTGAAAACAGCTCCATGGAGTAATCAGTAGTATGACCTGCGTCATCCTTCAATCTTGGTTGGGGTGATGAACACAAGGAAAGGTGTGGTTCATGAACATGAGCCTCCAATGACGACTCAGTGCTTTTACTTTTTACAACTGAAGAAGAGGAGGCGATAGAGCTGGAGGCTGAGTCAGCAATGTAAGACAAAACTTTTTCCTGATGCTCTGGCTTTAAAAGCGGTTTGCCAACTCCTAGAAAACTAAGCGTTCGAGGCCTTATGTATCCAGACGATGACGCAGGCTCAACACCTCCTGCATTCGGTCCTATTTTGCTCTTGCCACTACCATCAGATCCACCACCAACACCATCATTACCAGCTGCCAACCCCCGCCCAATTCCACGGCCTCTTCCACCAGCCTTCCTCATTTTTGGTAGAAATGTAGACAAAATCCAACAAACTATATAGTAATGTAAAACAAGGTACAAGGTGTCTATAGGACAGGGGAGATTTTGAATTTCTGCAGACACTTGTGGACACTGGACACTTTTGGATTGTGTGAGGCCCACTGATATCTGAGCGCTATGTCACAGGCTCGATGGCACAGCTGTGACAAAAGTGACGAGAGGATAAGGGAGATTTTGAATTTCTGCAGACACTTGTGGACACTGGACACTTTTGGATTGTGTGAGGGCCACTGATATCTGAGCGCTATGTCACAGGCTCGATGGCACAGCTGTGACAAAAGTGACGAGAGGATAAGGGAGATTTTGAATTACTGCACACACTTGTGGACACTGGACACTTTTGGATTGTGTGAGACCCAATGAATATCTGAGCGCTATGTGACAGGCTCGATGGCACAGCTGTGACCAAAGTGACTAGAGGATAAGGGAGATTTTGAATTTCTGCACACACTTGCGGACACTGGACACTTTTGGATTGTGTGAGGCCCAATGAATATCTGAGCGCTATGTGACAGGCTCGATGGCACAGCTGTGACCAAAGTGACTAGAGGATAAGGGAGATTTTGAATTTCTGCAGACACTTGTGGACACTGGACACTTTTGGATTGTGTGAGGGCCACTGATATCTGAGCGCTATGTCACAGGCTCGATGGCACAGCTGTGACAAAAGTGACGAGAGGATAAGGGTGATTTTGAATTTCTGCAGACACTTGTGGACACTTTTGGATTGTGTGAGGCCCACTGATATCTGAGCGCTATGTCACAGGCTCGATGGCACAGCTGTGACAAAAGTGACTAGAGGATAAGGGAGATTGGATTGCTTTTAAAAGAGCAGTTTGCAGAGCAGTGGGTAAACAGCAATGCCAGCCTGTCAGGAAGCCTTAAAAGGCAGCCCAACAACCAACACCACTGATACACCACAATATAGCCTCCCCTTGCACTGCACACACAGTGACTGGCGTGTTGTGCAGGCCAAATCGCTAGCAGCAGAAGCAGTTTTTTTTTCTTCTCAGCAGGACAAAAAAAAAAAATTGGGATTGCTTTTAAAAAAGCAGTTTGCGGAGCAGTGGGTAAACAGCAATGCAGGAATGTCAGGAAGCCTTAGAAGGCAGCCCAACAACCAACACCACTGATACACCACTATATAGCCTCCCCTTGCACTGCACACACAGTGACTGGTGTGTTGTGCAGGCCAAATCGCTAGCAGCAGAAGCAGTTTTTTTGTCTTCTTCCCTGCCTAACGCTCTCCCTACAGAATCAGCAGCAACCTCTCCCTATACTGAGATCGGCAGAAGTAAGATGGCGGTCGGCGTGCACGCCCTTTTATACCCCCTGTGACGCCCACCAAAGCAAGCCAATCACTTGCATGCCCTTCTGAAAGATGGTGGTGACCCCTGCCCATGTCATCACGTTGCCCACAGTGTCCGTGGATCCTGATTGGCTGAAAAAGAGCGCAAAACAAACTTTTGAAACGCGACTTTGGCGCGTAAGTCGCCAACCTCGTGGCCGACCTCATCCTAGGGTCGGGTTTCGTTTCATGAAACCCGACTTTGCCAAAAGTCGGCGACTTTTGAAATTTTTCGACCCGTTTCGCTCAACTCTAGTCATGGGGAAAGTAGAAGAACAGTTATCTGTTATTAGAAAAGGGTGGTGGGAATGATTTCAGGAGTTGACATTGTTATTATTAGCTTATCCCCAATGAGTAAGCTTTCCTTATCACACAACTCAATGGTGTAATGCAGCAGACCATACAACCATTTTGGCACCTGTGCGTAATGGGTATCCAATGGTGAACAGTAACGTCAACTTTCAACTCATCTGCATCTCAATTTTAACAGTGTCTTCACCCTCAGGATATAGATACAGTTGAACAAAATTTTGGAGAGGGAGTCGTTGGATCCTTGTTCCACCACTCAACCTGTGTGTTTGAGTCTCAGCGCAGCAGGCGTGATGACACCACTAGACTGTGACTGTTGAATAGAACCAAAGGTAAAGGCCACACACTCCACAGACTGGAGCACGAAATCAAGGGAACAGTGTTAGGTGAGTAGTATTTATTGTTTATTTTACAAGTCAGCATTTGTAGGAGCCATAGGGCCTAAAATTAAGTAGGAGACACTATGGGGTCATCATGCCATGTGGTGGGGATAGTGGAGGTATCATAATGTGTGGGATGGATTGTTGGGTCATTATACTGAGTTGTGAGTATGATACAGTGTGTGTGGTGGACAATAGGGATATTATATTGTGTGGGGGCAGTGGGGACATCATACTATATGGGGGCATTATGCTGGTTTGGTGATACTGCGGGGTATGTTCCTTTTTTTAGAGCACTAAGTGTCCCTCTCTATAAATGTTGGGAGATATGCCTTTTCAGGGAGAGTCTAATTAGGATTTTTGCGTAGGGGGCTTTATAACTTCTATATACACCCCTAACCCAAATGGTATTAGTGCTAGTACATTAGTTTGAAAAAAGAAGGAATAAACCTATAATTAAACGTATACGGTAATTAAACATTAACGATGACCTCAATGTTTGCTAGTCTGCAGCATATTCTACATGATGCTAAAACAACAGTGTAAAAATACATAAGGCAACGAAAGAGCAAAACTGGCTGAAACCTTATTTCCTTAACCATGAGGGGGACTTTGTGATTATTGCTGAGAAACTCAGTTCAATACAAATCAAATTAGTACCAAAATGTTTAGCAATTTGCTGAACTCAGCAAGTTTGAGCAAGTTGTGATTTGATTTGGAAGAATTGCTTGAAACAGCTTCAGACATTTTACACATTTCATCAGCCAGAGTAGGATAACATCACCTTAGACGTGGTGGAGCTTTGCAATAATACCTTGCACCTATCACATCACATGGTATTGTACAGCCAATCTGCAGGGGCCAGTCATAGCCCATATGAAAGCAGAAACAGGAAATGCAGCAACCGTTTAGTGGTAAAATCTGATTAGTGAGAGGATGTCACAGGCACAGCTTAGCCATAGAGAAAGGGAAAGAAACACAAAAACCACACAAAAAACTACAGATTATGTGTGGCAGAAGAGAAGTGATGAAGATTAGTGTCTGAGGAAAAGAGAATACTGTCACACATATGGGTTTGCGAAAGTTAAAGCATTGAGGAGAAAGAGGGAGTATGGCTGACCTCATGAGATACAGTGAAGGTACATTTTATAGTTCTCATTTTCAATTTGAGTTTGAAACAAAATAGGATCAAAGAAAAAGAAGGGATTATAATAGGAATTCCTGGCATTGATTTTCATTTTTTTTTAAATTTGTGTTCTGTTATTTTAAGTCTTAACAGATTGGATATGTCTTTTTTTTTACAGTTACAGACAATTGTAGAAGTTTGTTATAGTTAGCCTAACCCTCATACATGACTGTCATTCAGTAATTAATTTTGAAATTATAGAACTGTTCAGACATCGTCATTACAGATTCTCGATACAAAGAGCACGGAGATTACTCTTCCTTAATTAGTAAATGTCCTTCACAAATCAAATCATCTCAGTAAAATGAAGTTTCTTGTATAAGACAATACATACATTATTTGATCTGCAGCTGCAGGTCACAGATTAGAGCAACTTCATTACAATTTGGCTCTATGGAAATAAAAGTAAAGTACAAATGAAACCAAAGATTCTACGTACACATATTTAACATTTCAAATTCATCAGAAAATCAATTTCAGGCCATTCATCCACCAAAACATTTAATTAAAATCATAGAAACACACAAAGTACAAAAGGTCTTTAAACCTCATTTATTAAATAGCGGAAAGCAATTTACTGAAGAAACTAATCGTACTGTTGAAACGAATGTATTTTTATATAAAGTATAATGAAGCATAATATATCATTCTTGTTGGCATGTGATCCAATATGGTATCTGCATAATTCAACATCAGCCGACGCGTTTTATGCTCATTCATATGTAATAAAATAAGTACAAGTTCTTCTCATCAGAACTCTGCTCTGTTACCAGAATTAACAAGGACACAGATAAGAGGATTAGTTTCAAGTGTGCAAAAGTGCACAACAGCGTAAACTTGCAGTAATTGGTTTTCATTAATATATGACAAAGCAAGACAAAATAATATGACAAAAATATAAAAAAATAAAAAACAGCAAACAAGCAACATGATTGTAAAAATGTCATACTTTAACATTGATAAAGCAGATCTGTCATCAGATTTCATAATATAAACTGCATACAGTATTCAGTACATCACTTACACTTGATGAGGCTGGTTTACTTCCTTTCAAAATCAACATGAGTGTTCTACTAGTCTGGGAAGTCTGGGAAAAAATAATTGTAGTCAGCCATCTCGTTGCCATTTGTAGCCCAAAGAAATATTTTTTAAGGACCGCTGTGTATTTTCTAGTAGTGTTGGAAATAAACAATTGGCATCAGCCTTCTTGTTGCCATTTATAGGCCAAATAAATATTTTTTCAGGACCACTGTGTGTTTTCTAGTAATGTTGTACATAAATAACTAGCATCAGCCATCTCATTGCCATTTATAGGCCAAACAAATAATGTTTCTAGACCAGAGTGTGTTTTCTAGTAGTCTGGAAAAAAAAATTGTCATCAGCAATCTTGTTTCCATTTATAGGCCAAAGAAATATTTTTCAGGACCGCTGTGTGCTTTCTAGTAGTGTTGCAATTATCAAACTGGCATCAGCCACCTCGTTGCTATTTCTAAGCCAAACAAATAATTTTTCTGTACCGCTTTGTATATACGAGTTGTATGTAAAAAATTACTGTACTCATCCACGTATTTCTGCTAGTAGTATGTGTAAAAAATAAATGTACTCTGTACTCTACAGCTTTTTTTGGGATTAGTGTGTTTATAAAATAAATGTACTCTACAGCATTTTTTGTGAGTGGTAAGTGTAAAAAATGATTGTGCTCTACAGTGTTTTTTTGCAGTAGTATGTGTAAATAATAAGTGTACTCTGCAGCTTTTTTTGTCTAGTAGTGGGTATAAAAAAATCAGTGTACTCTGCAGCAGTTTCTTGAGAGTTGTGTATCTAAAAAAATTCTACTCTGCAGCTGTCTTTTTCCCATTTGTGGGCCAAAAAAAATTTTTCTCTTCTGCTGTGTCTATCCGAGTAGTGTTTCTGAAAAGTTAATTTACTCTGCAGCTGTCTTTTTGTGAGTAGTGTGTCTAAAAAAATTCTACTCTTCTGCTGTATCTGTACGGGTTGTAGCTAAGCCTAAAAAAATAACCGTGCCTTTATGCCTCTGCAACCCTGCCTCTGGGAGCACTGTGCCAAGAAACATCTGTGTGTACTGTGCCAAAAAGCCTCTGGGAGTACTGTGCCAAAAAGTCTCTGGGAGTACTGTGCCAAAAAGCCTATGTGTGCATTGTGCCAAAAAAGCCTTTGCTTATTCTGCAGCTATCTCTGTGTGGCAAGTGTGCCTAAAAATTAATTATACTCTACTGCTGTGTCTGTACGAGTTGTTGGCATAGAAAATAGTTATACTGTGTGTCTGGGGGAGTACTGCGGGTAAAAACAAATTTTTCTACTCTGCAACCGCGTCTGTGTGAATACTGTGCCAAAAAAATCAGTGTGTCTACTCTGTACATATAACTGTGTGAGTAATCTGAAAAAAGCCTCTGTAGGGGCACTCTGCAAAACAGCCTGTGGATATTGACACAATCTTACCAACTTCCTCCATCATCTTCACAAGGTCTTTTGCTTTTGTCCTTGGATTGATATGCACGTCTGACCAAAGTACGTTCATCTTTGGGACACAGAACATGTCTCCTTCCTGAGCGGTATGATGGCTGGTCATTCCCATCTTGTTTGTACTTGCGTGTAATTGTTTGTACAGATGAACGAGGCACCTTCAGGTATCTTGAAATTGTACCCGAGGATGAGCCAGACTTGTGCAAGACCACAATTCTTTTCCTGATATCTTGGCTGATTTCTTGAGACTTTCCCATGATAGTCCACAAAGAAGCAGTGTGTTCAGGTGTGCATTAAAATACATCCACAGGTGTGTCTCTAATTAACTCAGATGTTGCCAAAAAATCAGAAGCTTCCAAACACATGACATCATCATATGGGAAGTCCAGAATTGTTAAAAGGCATAGTAATCTTAGTGTATGTAAACTTTTGACTTTGCAGTAAGCAATATAAATGCCTTAAAATATTCTCCCTCTCTAATTATTCTGGCATTTGGCAAATATTAATAATTACAGTGATCCTATCTGACCTAAAATGGGAAAGGTTTATTCTCATTTAATGTCAGATATTGAGAAAATATGCACATTTTTTTTATACATACAGTGTATGTAAACTTCTTGTTTCAACTGCACATATAAGAAAACCATGGCTTTTACTAGAATGAAACATTAGATCACAGATATCAAGGTATCATTTTATTCAACTTCCTATGACCTACATGCCCATACAGATGGCTTAGGAGGGTTGATCCTACTGACAGATTCCCTTTAAGGGGGAGAGCTTAAGAAGATATAAAACATTGCTTTACAAGTTATTCCTTAAGAAGCTTCAAGTTATATAGTAAAAAGTTTATCCAAGTGTGATTATGTTTTTCTTTGTTTTAACATGGTGTAGTAATTACTAATGTTCGTAAAACTCAAAGAGGAGATCCCAAAAGGGAAAAAAAAAAAAACACCTGGTTCCCGCGCTGCTATACTTCAACCCTCAAATGGAGGAAATCCAGTCGATTCTAGGAGTAGGTTCCAATATCAATGCTTTATTTCATGGTACATACAAAGACAACGCGCTTCGAGGTCCATTCCATGACCTCTTCCTCAGGTCCGGATGTACAAGGAGCTTCATTATATGGGATTGAGCGTATTTAGTAGTTGTGGCGTTATACAACCTCTGAGGGTGCGTACCCTGAACAATTCAAATTTTACTTATAATATCTGGTAAAGCCCTATGGGCGCGCTTTTGTGGTTTCTTTTATCTTTAATGTTCGTAAAAGAAATATTTTATTTTTATATATAGTATGGAATGTATTCAGAAGTAGTTGTAAAAATGATAGAGTCCTGATGGATTGTCACAGGCTTGTTGTTAGTTTGACCAGAGTGATTCTCAGCAAAAGCCATCTTAATCTTGTTCGTAAAGCTCAATGTCAGCACCAGGGTTGCCAACTGTTTGCAAATTCATGAACAGTCTGTAATTAAAAAGATAAGGTGTAATACTCATCATTTTACAGTTCACAGTAAATGCTGCTGATGTGCTTATATTAGTTTTCTGAGTTAAAGAGGTTATTTTTTTTACTTAAATTTATTTGAGGCTACAAATCATTTTTGCAGTTGGGTTTCATTCAAAACATTGGACTGTTTGGCTCATATAGATTCTGGGTTGCACTATCTATTGTTGGCTGCGGAAAGAGTTAACTGAGAAACTATCAGCTTGCTATGTTGGCCTGTCATTTTTTTTTTTTCAGCTCCCCTTGGCTGACGTATGACCACAGTCCACATTAAATTTAAATGAGCAGGGAAACTAAGAGGTGATAAAAGCCAACGTTGCCAAATTTTAAAAGAAATCCAACTGCAAAGAAAACTTTCAGCCCCAATTACTGAAATTTAAGTTAGGAAAAATATGGCTTCAAAATTCTTACATGTATATATCACCAGAACCACCATTAACATATGAATACAGCATCATAATTACCTCACCAGAACCACCATCCATACATGAATTCATCACCAGTGAATAAATCGCCACAACTACCATCAGAACATGAATGCAGCAATAGAAACACCATGAGTACATAACTACATAATTATAACCCTCATTAGTACAAGTGTACAGCATTGTATCACCATCAGTGCATGAAGACATCAACAGAACCAATATCAGTACATGTTTACATTACCAGAACCACCATCATTATATGAATACATAATCAGAATCAGCAATAGTACATGAATAGAGTTGAGCGATACCGTCCGATACTTCAAAGTATCGGATCGGAATGGATCGGCCGATCTTAAAAAAAAGTATCGGTATCGCCGATTCCGATACCGGAAGTCCCATTCAAGTCTATGGGACTTCCGGTATCGGAATAAGAAAAATCCTGTTTTTCCCTTGTACAGCCTCTCTGGGGTCTGTACGGGCCTTTCGGGGGGCTGTGCCGGCCTGCCAGGGGGTCTGTGCAGGCTCCGGTGGTCTGTGCCGGCATGCCGGGGGGCTGTGCCGGCCTGCCAGGGGGGCTGTGCAGGCTCCGGTGGGCTGTGCCGGCCTGCCGGGGGGCTGTGCCGGCCTGCTGGGGGGCTGTGCAGGCTCCGGGGGGCTGTGCCGGCCTGCCGGGGGTCTGTGCAGGCATCGTCCGATGGGACTACAAGTCCCATCGGGCGATGCCTGCTACCATGACAGTGATTGACACATTAGCCAATGATGGGACAGTAGTAGTCCCATCATCCGGCTAATGTGTTGAATGTAAAAAAAAAAAAAAAATTACATGCTACATACATACAACATGCATACTACATACATGCTACATTCATACTACATACTACATACATGCTACATTCATACTACATATATACTACATGCAACATACATACTACATATATACTACATGCAACATACATACTACATATATACTACATGCATGCAACATGCATACTACATATATACTACATGCAACATACATACTACATATATACTACATGCAACATACATACTACATATATACTACATGCATGCAACATGCATACTACATATATACTACATGCATGCAACATATATACTACATATATACTACATGCTACATACATACTACATATATGCTACATACATACTACATATATACTACATGCATGCTACATACATACTACATACATACTACATATATGCTACATACATACTACATATATACTACATGCATGCTACATACATACTACATGCTACATACATACTACATATATGCTACATACATACTACATATATACTACATGCATGCTACATACATACTGCATGCTACATACATACTACATGCTACATACATACCACATATATACTACATACATACTACATGCATGCTACATGCTACATACATACCACATACATACTACATACATACTACATACATACTACATGCTACATATATACTACATGCATGCTACATACATACTACATGCTACATACATACTACATATATACTACATGCATGCTACATACATACTGCATGCTACATGCATGCTACATACATACTACATACATACTACATGCTACATACATACCACATATATACTACATACATACTACATACAATACATTCATACAATACATACATAGACATACAGTACATATAACATAGAGTAACATACTTACCAATACTTGTCACATTGTTCCCCGAAGCCATTGTCTTTTACGGAATAAATATTAACATAACAAACCACAAAAATACTCACCCACGATCCGAAGCAGTCCACGAGTGTGTCCCACGACGATCTTGGGTAGAGAACTGCAGCATCAGCTGTTGCTGCCGTTCTCTACGGGCTGCAGGAATCCAATGACGGAAGGTAGGTATCCTTCCGCACTGTATTCCTCCGCCACTTAAAAAAAAAAAAAGTCCCTAGTCTCACTTTATGCCATTGCTGTGTGGGAAAGAAGCTACAAAAATTCTACAGCAAAATGATGTAACATTTTCAATGAAGACTAGAGTTTGGCTTAATTTTGCATTTTAGAACAAAATGAATGCTAATAAATACTCAGTGCAAGGTTGTCAGTAGCCTTTAGGCCAAAACTAGTTTGATGCTCATATAGTTAAATTTGGACAGCTGTAGATATGCTGCTGATAATGTATTACGTAGAGTACCTAGCTACAGTATGGGATATACTATACTCTGCTAATTAAGCTGTGCATTTGTAGATTGAAGATAATACAACCCTGAGCACAGCTTGTACTTTAAAAGAGTTAACTTATTCAGAAGGCTATTCAGAGCTTGTGGTTCTCGTGACCTTAGTGGCTTGGGTATTATTTTTGAACATGACACACACATATGTTTATTTGCTTCACTCTCTTTCCTGATCACTGTTATGGAAGACATCAGTTTTCGACTTCCTGAAGGGACTGCTGCTCAACCTTGACTCATTGCGAAAAAGCAAAGCTAAATCCCTGGTGTTATGTTGATACATTGTAATAAAGGTAACATACAGTACAAAAATTTATGGAAAGCAAACAACTGTAAACTCCAACCTTCAGGCGACTAGCCATCTTCCAAGACTTCCAATTAGCTGCATCCCTACTGACCACTTCCTCGGGGTACTAGAGACTGCGTGACAGAAGAGGATTTGCAGTCAGATGGAAACTTGTTAAATGAATATAAAGGTTATCATCCCTAGGACACAGAAATAGCATATGCAGCATATAAACCTAGTAAATAAATGAACTATGTATTCTCAGAATAAATCAGCAGCTCTCAGGTCAGTTACATTACTAGCGATCTCTACAAATCACAAATAGTAACTGCAACATCTTATTTTATAAATTCAGTCTTCATCATGATGGATATTCAAGCATAAATGAACATTTCAAAGTTAACATAAAGGGGCTAAAGTGAATATATTTGTTTATAATTGATTTACATATTTACATGACCTACTTTTAATGTTAAATGCAAAAACTTCTAGAAATTGTACTTAATATGATGAAATAATTCCTTTAAACTGTGTCTGTCATGAGAAACTAGAGAAAACACCTTAATGTTCACCAATGTAATGCCGTACATTCAGCCGGTGAGTCACATAGAGCCATTATGTACCTAATGTGCATGCACTGGGCCAAAGAGAACTATCTTTCCTAGAACCCAACTAAAGGCCCCATCACACATAGCGATCTCGCTAGCGAGATCGCTGCTGGGTCACAAGTTTTGTGACACAACAGCGATCTCACCAGCGAGATCGCTGTGTGTGACAGCGATCAGCGACCGGCCCCCCTGCCGGTATCGCTGATCGCTCTGGGAAATCTCTGGACATTTCTTTCGTCGCTGATCTCCCACTGGCCAACACCCATCGCTGTGTGTGACAGGCGGGAGACCAGCGATCAGCGATAAAATAATAAAAAAAAAATATATTTGTTATTCTCACCTTCCGACGTCCCGCGCAGCATTCCCGCCTCTCTCAATGCTCCGGTCCCAGTAATCCTTTGCAAGAATGACCACGAGATTTCGCGATCCCGCGAGAACGGACGTCATCGCGGTAATTCTCGCAAAGGATTACTGGGACCGGAGCGTGGAGAGAGGCGGGAATGCTGCGCGGGACGTCGGAAGGTGAGAATAACGATATTTTTTATTTTAATTCTATTGTTGACATGAATCAGCGCTGAACACAGCAATGCCGCACGCCCGGCATTGCTGTGCTAATCACTTGTGAAGCTGTCTGTTTGACAGCTCACCAGCAATCACATAGCGATTCACCAGCGATCCTGACACGTTGATATAGTTGTCGGGATCGCTGGTAAGTAGCTATGTGTGACGGGGCCTTAACAAGAATTAAAGAATTACTCGATTTTGTATTCTGTCATTATGAGATGGAAGGGGATGTAAAACTAAGAAGGCTCACACAGTTAAGGCATAACAAAGTATCTGCAAGCGAACACCTTCGTCTGGTGGGGAAAGATTTTAGGAAAAGTAAAAGCAGAGAGAATTTAATTAGCAGAAACTGTAGAGAAGAGTGCATGTCCCTTGGGGGAAGGGAATGGAGAAGACACAAGGTCAGGTGATAGTTGTGTCACAGTTAAGACCCCGTCACACATAGCGAACTCGCTAGCGAGCTGCTGAGTCACAATTTTTGTGATGCAACAGCGATCTCACCAGCGAGATCGCTGTGTGTGACACTGACCAGCAACCGCCCCCCCGGCCGTTTATCGTTGATCACCCTGGAATAGCCAGGACATTTTTTGATCGCTGGTCTCCCGCTAGCCAGCACGCAACGCTGCGTATGACAGGCGGGAGACCAGCGATCAGCGTGCTGGTAATAGGGTAAACACAGGGTTTCTAAGCAGCGCGCATCACTTAGAAACCCGATGTGTACCTTAGCTACCAGCTCCCTGCATCAGCGCACTGGTAACTAATGTACACAGCGACGCCATGCTCTCGGCGTCGCTGGTGCTGATCACTGGTGAAGCTGCCTGTTTGACAGCTCACCGGCGATAATGTAGCGACACACCAGCGATCCTGACAAGTTGATATCGTTGTCGGGATTGCTGGTGAGTCGCTATGTGTGATGGGGCCCTAAGGCATTATAAAAAGGCACAGGAAGGCAGGTAAGGGAAGGATTCAATGGCTAAACAGGCATTAGGACAGACATATGGAAGTAGTTTTGCTGGCTGATAGTCACAACTACCAGCACGAGCCAAACAAGTGAAGCGCAGTCCCAGCATTGGGTGAGAAATTAAGATGATCCGAGAGAGAGGAGAAGGAGGTGTGAGAGCTTCAGGATGCAATCCACTTGTAAACCCTACTGGGCTGGGTCCAAATGAGACAAGTGAGTACACGTTTCCACTGGTGAAAATACAGTGAGTATCCAAGAAAAGAAAATAAGGTCAGCACACCAGCCATTAAAAATTTGAAAAACTTTATTCGGCTTTCATGCCATGTTTAAAATGCGCAGAACACTTAGGTGTTTTTCAAATGTTTAAAGGCTGGTGTGCCGAAATTTTTTTCTTTTCGAGAGAGAGAGCTGATCAGAGAAATCGAGACGATTTGAGTGAGAGCCTACCAGAGAAATTGAGAAGATTCAAGAGAGCTGTGTTGCATCTGAGAACCTGTTTACAGGGGTACCATGGACAAGCTTAGATGGAGTCCTAATACCAAAACCTCTATGAAAAAAATGCTAGAATTTCCCTTTAATTACTATGTATTAAAATCCTTCCTTAATGGTATCAAAATCATTGAATAAATGAGTTCCTGTAAGCAAAGGATATATAACTTTTTTGCATCTCAAATACCAATCCTAACCTATATAAATCCTTCAAATAAAGGGGATAAGAATAATAAAATATGGTAAGATCTATATTATAAAAAGTTAAAAATATGTTGAGATGTTGATAACCCACTTCCTGTCTGCGGCCTTCAGTATTTCTGCAACCTGTCCGCATTTTTCAAGATGTCTCTTGGCTGCCTATGGCTTCCAGTTCCTCAGTCTCCTGCCTGCCTGTAGCCTTCAGTATCTCTCCATTATTTCTGCAGTCTCTAAGACATCTACTGGCTACTTATGGCTTCCAGTCCATCACTCTTCTTTCTTCCAAAGACCTACAGTCTCTGTAACCTGTCTGTAGTCTCAGTAAAGTCTCCTGACTGACTGTGGCTTCCAGTCCCTCAGTCTCCAGGCTGCCTGTGGCTTCCAGTCCCTCAGTCTTCTGTTTATGGTCTTCAGTAGCTCTGCAACCTGTCTACAGTCTACAGGACATATCTTGGCTGCCTGCGGTTTCCAGTCCTCAGCCTCCTGTTCACCTGCATTCTCCAGTACCTCTGTCCTCTGTTTCCCATGTGCCTCATCTGCTTGCTGCACCGACACCCGTGGACTGTGTGCCCTCCTGTATCTTTGGCTTGAGGGATCCACCTCATCGCATGAACTTTGCAAATATCCTGCAAATTAGGTATTTAAATGATGGTCTCTTAAGAAATAGGGACTGATTAGGGTCAGAAAGACATTCCCTCCTTGTCATGCCTGGATTATCAACATCTCTGGTGCCTTTCTAACCCTTTTCAATATTCTGCTTACTATATTATATTGTTCTTATACTCCTCCCCTCCCACCTTGTTTGATGGATTCATAACAGTTAAGGAATGGCATTTAGAATTTAAAGAAGTTATATTTCCCACATTTGCGAAAAGGCAATTAATTCAATTATTTGAGAAATACATGAGTAATAACACTATTTTCCTTCTCCATCTGTGGATAGACACTACATGTCCCTTATGCACTATACACAGGCATGAGGGATTCCTGCTTTCCTATCTCTAGTTAACACATGTTCTGGAGCCACAGAACAGGAAAAAAGAGGTAGGTATAAACGGTGATCACCTTCAAATAGTTTATTATAATTAATAATGACAAGCCAAGCCAAAAAAACAGCTAAAAACATTTAAAAAAAACAGAAATGGCCATAAAATAATATACCTAGTCTCTATAGGACTTAATTCCACCCAACCTGAAATGCCCTGAGACCTCAAACAATATATAACATGATTGGCTTGATTATTGTACACAAAAAAGATGGTTACGTACAGAATAATTAGGGCTTATGTACATGATGAATTTAATATATAAAAATGATACTGCATAGAGGTACTCAGTTCAGAGTGAAACTAGGAAGGGTGTTCCCCCACACAAATCGCCGCTTCCAATGCGGCTTCACCAGGGAGGGAAGCAGTAAAGCAAATCTTGTATAAATACATATGATTCATTAGTAAGGATAACTAACAGCCGAATAGGTGGCTGCCTCAGCAAACAGACACAGCGCATAATCATGTCATGCGCCTGCAGATACGGAAATTCTGTCTAAATATTTCGACACATGCGTCAAATAGAAAATTCATAAAAGTTATTGCTCCTGCGCTAGGGCTTCAAGAAAATGGCAATCACTAGGAAGATTTCAGCGCATGCACAGATTTGTGAAACCCATGCATACAAAAAAGGAAGGCATGTCTGATTTAAATGAAACAGTGCGTGCACCTCACACAAGAAGCTCATGGATTACAACAAGTGCATCGGGTTATATGGGTTATATATTGTTTGAGGTCTCAGGGCTTTCCAGGTTGGAGGGACCTAAGTCGTATGAGATTAAGGTCTGTTTTTTCATGACCATTTTGGGGCTTTTAAAATGTTTTTAATCTGTTTTTTGGCTTGTCTTGTCATTGTTAATCATAATAAACTATTTGAATTTGATCACCATTCATATATACCTGTTTTTTCTTGTTCGGTTGGGTTTCTATGATATGTAGAGGTTGGTCCTTTCATTTATATATCGGTGGTGCCCTCCAAAGTATCAAAAATGACACGTTCTAGAGCAGCAACAGCATGGAGGACATTATATGGCAGTATTAAGCAGTGTGGCTGTGAGTCCAGCCCTGGGTTAAACACTAGAAAGCATCAAAATTGGTTAATGTGTTTTTGTGCCTCTCTCTTTCTCTCTGCTTTAATTCTGATCTATCCCCCTGGTTTCTCCTCATACTTCATTATGCAACTGTAATCTAACACATCACTGAGCTGGCAATCTATTTTGTTGTGAACAGGATGGATATTAAGCTATTTTTCAGAAATAAATGATGAGTTTGGTTAACAAGGGCAGGAGAAGAAGTGTCTCATAATTGTAATCTGTTAAGACAGGGTTCCCCAACGCCAGTCCTCAAGGCCCACCAACAGTTCATGTTTTCAGGATTTCCTTAGTATTGCCAAGGTGATAATTGCATCACCTGTGCAATACAAGGGAAAACCTGAAAACATAACCTGTTGGTGGGCCTTGAGGACTGTGTTAAGATATATTAAAATGTTTCTTTTATTTGCTTGTACTATTGATGTTTGCAAAGTTCGCTGAAAAGACAGTTACCATTTACCAAAAAAACCTAAAGTCTGCAGAGTTTTTTGATATTGAACTATAACCACTTTAGAGTTGCATGGATAATTTTAATACTATCGTTTTTGTAGACCAGAAGTCTAGAGAAACTAGTTGTTAACCTATAACAATAAGCCACATTAGAAAAACAATTGTGTTTAGCCACAAAGGCTAGCTTACTTTTCAATCTCAGTGCATGGATTTGCCAGGTAAGGCCTGGTTCACATTAGCGTTTGAATCCGCAGCGTGGTGCTACGGACTTCTTTCCTTAAGCTCCATCTACTTCTGCATGCATCCTGCATACTTATCTTTAACATTGTGTATGCAGGGACATGCGTTGTATGCCCACTGAACGCAACATGTTGCATTTTCTTGCGCTCGGCGGGCACGTCAAAACGACGCACGCGGACACATCCGCATACAACGAATGTCCCTGTATACACAATGTTAAAGATAGGTACACAAGACGCATGTGGAAGTAGGCAGAGCATAAGGAAAGAAACGCTAATGTGAACCCAGCCTAACAAAGAGTAGATGTAATACACTTGAAGAGTTCCACACTTTGTATTTTAGGATTTAGGCCAACAAATAAAAGATATACAGCAAAAACAGATCTGTTACCAGTGTCACCAATGCGTTTGAAGCATAACATGTGCTTAGTCAGTGTCAGACTTCTATTATTTGCTGTATTTTTTGCTATCAGATTACCTAGAAAGCTTACATGCTTAACCCCTTCACAATACAGTATCTGCTGTACATGTTACGGTCCATGGGAGGTGCTTTCCTGCAAACGCCATACACGTACAGCATGACGATCAAATTTGTTCACTCGCAAAGGCATGATCAACTGCAGACATCAGCTATATACAGTTGTGGCCAAAAGTATTGACACCCCTGCAATTCTGTCAGATAATACTCAGTTTCTTCCTGAAAATGATTGCAAACAAATTCTTTGGTATTATTATCTTCATTTAATTTGTCTTAAATAAAAAAACACAAAAAGAATTGTCCTAAAGCTAAATTGGATATAATTCCACACCAAACATAAAAAAGAGGGTGGACAAAAGTATTGGCACTGTTTGAAAAATCATGTGATGCTTCTCTAATTTGTGTAATTAACAGCATCCGTAACTTACCTGTGGCACCTAACAGGTGTTGGCAATAACTAAATCACACTTGCAGCCAGTTGACATGGATTAAAGTTGACTCAACCTCTGTCCTGTGTCCTTGTGTGTACCACATTGAGCATGGAGAAAAGAAAGAAGACCAAAGAACTGTCTGAGGACCCGAGAAACCAAATTGTGAGGAAGCATGAGCAATCTCAAGGCTACAAGTCCATCTCCAAAGACCTGAATGTTCCTGTGTCTACCGTGCGCAGTGTCATCAAGAAGTTTAAAGCCCATGGCACTGTGGCTAACCTCCCTAGATGTGGACGGAAAAGAAAAATTGACAAGAGATTTCAACGCAAGATTGTGCGGATGTTGGATAAAGAACCTCGACTAACATCCAAACAAGTTCAAGCTGCCCTGCAGTCCGAGGGTACAACAGTGTCAACCCGTACTATCCATTGGCATCTGAATGAAAAGGGACTGTATGGTAGGAGACCCAGGAAGACCCCACTTCTTGCCCCGAGACATAAAAAAGCCAGGCTGGAGTTTGCCAAAACTTACCTGAAAAAGCCTAAAACATTTTGGAAAAATGTTCTCTGGTCAGATGAGACAAAAGTAGAGCTTTTTGGGCAAAGGCATCAACATAGAGTTTACAGGAGAAAAAAAGAGGCATTCAAAGAAAAGAACACGGTCCCTACAGTCAAACATGGCGGAGGTTCCCTGATGTTTTGGGGTTGCTTTGCTGCCTCTGGTACTGGACTGCTTGACCATGTGCATAGCATTATGAAGTCTGAAGACTACCAACAAATTTTTCAGCCTAATGTAGGGCCCAGTGTGAGAAAGCTGGGTCTCCCTCAGAGGTCATGGGTCTTCCAGCAGGACAATGACCCAAAACACACTTCAAAAAGCACTAGAAAATGGTTTGAGAGAAAGCACTGGAGACTTCTAAGGTGGCCAGCAATGAGTCCAGACCTGAATCCCATAGAACACCTGTGGAGAGATCTAAAAATGACTGTTTGGAGAAGGCACCCTTCAAATATCAGGGACCTGGAGCAGTTTGCCAATGAAGAATGGTCTAAAATTCCAGCAGAGCATTGTAAGAAACTCATTGATGGTTACCGGAAGCGGTTGGTCACAGTTATTTTGGCTAAAGGTTGTGCAACCAAGTATTAGGCTGAGGGTGCCAAAACTTTTGTCTGGCACATTTTTGGAGTTTTGTGTGAAATGATCAATGTTTTGCTTTTTGCTTCATTCTCTTTTGTGTTTTTTCATTTAAGACAAATTAAATGAAGATAATAATAGCAAAGAATTTGTGTTTGCAATCATTTTCAGGAAGAAACTGAGTATTATCTGACAGAATTGCAGGGGTGTCAATACTTTTGGCCACAACTGTATTATAGCTGAGACCCTCAGGAAACATCCATGATTGATGCTACCACCGATTGTGGGCATTTAGCTCCTTTGATGCCACTGTCAATATCGACATCGATCAGGTTGGGAGCACCCTTTCTGCTCCGATCGATGATTGCGATCACATATTGTCGATGGTCGCCATGGTATCAAACAGGCCAAAAGATTGCCTCGGGGTCACCCAGGTAGGGAGAAGTTTAAGTTCTTGATAAGAGCAGGAGCTGACAGGCCTCTTCCCTGTGTATGAGATACTGAGCTAATATCCTGCAATGAAAAAGCACTGCAGAGTATTAGATCAGTGACAGGGAAGGGAAAGCTGATGTCCCATCCAGGGACAAGGTAAAAAGGTAAAAAATAAAGTATTAAAAAATTGTAAAGATATTTTAAAAAATACAAAACAATTTAGGAATCAATGCATATATTAATGTAATAATAAAAATAAACAAAGTACACATATTTGGTATCTCTGCGTCCAGAATAACCCGGTCTATAAAATTGTCCCACTAGTTAACCACTTCACTGAGCAGAAATAAAAAAAATGTGTCAAAAAATGATGCTTTTTCATCATACCATTGAACAAAAAGTTGATTAAAATGGGACCAAAAAGTTGAATGTAAATAAAAAAGGTATAGCTGAAATTGTCATCTTGTCCCACAAAAGAACAAACCACCACACAGCTCCATCAGTGGAGAAATAAAAAAGAAATAGCTGTAGGAATATAGTGATGCAAACACAATTAATTTTTTTTATAGAATTGTTTTTATTGTGTAAATGCGGTAAGTGGAAAAAAGCATAAAAACCACAAGTTGAATGGCATAAAAAAATTCCTAAATTTTTAGTTTGTTTTCTTTCTCCGTACCAAAAATCAAAATAGAAACAATAAAAAAAAGTATGCCCTAAAATTTACCAATAAAACCTCCAACTCATATAGCAAAAAACAAGTATCGACCCAAAGAATAACTTTCTCTAATCACTTAAACAACACGAGAAACAGCATAATACATAAATAGAATCAATTCTTGACCTGCTGTTGATTTGTTCATTCTGCCTCCCAAAGAACGCAGTAAGGCTTGATGCACATTTATCCTGCTCTCTACATTGAGTTACAGTGTAAATTTCTGAAATACATGATTCAGACAGAACCCCTTATGGAAGATTCCCTACTTTGAGGCAAATGTTGACTGGCTTATGGGCCAGCTGTGTCCCTCTTTATAAGTGTGCTTAAAACACCTCTAAACAGAGGCCAGGCGAAGTCCAGAGTAATTCTGCTGCTTATTCTGAGATTTAGATGGAAATCAATGTAGAGCGCAAGATAAATGTGATTCAAAATGATTTGTAAAATGTTCTCAACAAAAGTTTCATCTAAGCTTACAAAAATGCAAGTCCCCACTCAGGTCCATCATCTGTTAACAGAAATATAGGGGGCTTACATGGCACTGGTAACACAAGGTCTCTAGAAAAGCAAAATGGCTGCTCCCAAAAGAAATCCAGTGAATTTTTTGCTCCCAAATCCAAATGCCCCCCTCCTTTTCTGAGCTCCAGTGTGCCTAAACCATATTTAGCATCCACATGTTTGTCAGTACTGTTGTGATGAGAGCAACATCTTTTGCTGTTTGTTTCTGGAAAACATGCATGGAGTTAAAATTACCACTACACTTGTAGATAAATTCCCAGAGGGGTGTAATTTCCAAAATGGGGTCACTTGAGGGGTGAAGCTCTGTGTATATAGTCAACAAACTATTCTAGGAAAATCTGTGCTCCAAGAGTCAAATAGCGCTCCTTCCCTCCCAAATTTTGTAGTGTGGGTAAGCAGTACTATACAGACACTTCTGGGATATTGCCACATTTAGCAGAGATTGAGTGACAAATTTTGGTGCTTTTTTAATTTATTTCTCTGTGTGAAATTTTTGTGGTAATAACATAATTATTTTTTCTTCACCATTTAATGGTATGAGGTTCCATTACACACCAGTGGTGTCAATAAGATCACTGCACCCTTAGATTAATTAATTGATGAGTGTAATTTGTAATATGTGGTCACTTATGGGAGGGGTCTGCTATTTTGGCACCTCAAGGGTTCTGACAATATGAGATGGCACCCACAAATCATAACAGGAAAATCTAGGCTCCAACATGGTGCTCATTCCCTTCTGAGCTTTGCACTGTGGCTCAAACAGTAATTTCCCACCACTCATGTGATACCAGCATACTCAGCATACTGCTGTAAAAATGTAAAATTTGGGGCTAAAGCAACACTTTTGTGGGAAAAATTCTCATTTTTATCTTTACGGTTCACATCACTAAATTCTTTGAAGCATCTGTGGGTTCACTGTGCTCACCACACCTCTTGATAAATTCCATGAAGGGTGTAGTTTCCAAAATGGAGTCACTTGTGGTGGGTTTCCACTGATTAGGCACATCAGGGGCTCTATAAATGCTACATGGCATTAGCTTTCTATTCCAGTCAATTTTGCACCCCAGAAGTTACTCCTTCCCTTCGAACCCTGCCATGTACCCAATCAGTAGTTTTCAACAACATATGCACTGTCGGCGTACTCAGGAGAAATTGCACCACATATTGAGTGGTCCATTTTCTCCTGCTACCCTTGTAAAATGAAAAATTTGGGACTAAACAACATTTTTGTGGGAAAAATTAATATTTTCATTTTTTTCATCCACATTGCTTTAATTCATGTGAAGCACCTAAAGTGTTAATAAATGCCTTGAATGTGGTTTTGAGCACTTTGAGGGGTGCAGTTTTTTAAATGCACTTTTGCATATTTTCTGTCCCATAGGCCATTTTAAATGTGATGAGGTCCCTAAAAAAATGGGTTTTGAAGTTTTGTTGGAAAAATGATAAATTGCTGATAATCTTTTGACCCTTCTAGCTTCCTTGCAAAAATTTGAAAGCTTGAAAATTAGGACATTTTCAACATTTTTGCCAAATTTATATTTTCACAAATAAACCCAAACAATATCAACCTACATTTACCACTACCAGAAAGTACAATGTGGCACTAAAAATATTCTCAGAATTATTGGGATACGTCAAAGCATTCCAGAGTTGCTACCACATAAAGTGGCACTAGTCAGAATTGGAAACATTGGCATCAGGAAGGTGAAAACATTCTTCAGGATAAATGGGCTAAATCCGGAGAGTGCTGGAACTCTTCAAGTCTGCTATGTATGCAGCTAAGTCAGTCTTGAGATACATGTATATAAAACAGAATAGTAATCTCGAATCCCTAAACGCCTCCTTAAAATTTTGTATTGAAGTACATTTAACTGCATTGTCCATATCTCTTCCATTTGGATTGTTCATTAGGTACATATTCTTTTTTCTGGTTCTGAACCCTAGCTGTGCTTCTATTCCACCTGTTGGTATATCATATCCTGACAGTTCTCTTAGGGAAGACTCTTAGCTTTGTTCCTGACTAAACTGTTATCTCACTCTTTGACCTGACTGATATTCTAACTATTTCCCTGGTGGCAACCTTTGACTTGGCTCCTGACTCTGCTATTGCTCTATCTACACTACTGACATCTATATTTGACTATTCCATGGATAGCAACCGAGGAATCTGACCATCTGATCCCGAATAATATTGCCGTGGTGAGCGTCTTTATTTTTTTTTTTCTACAAACTGACTAACATTGCAGCCTGCTACATGAATTAATAAATAATTAATCAACTTGGAAATTTTTAGCAATTTATATTTCATGGAAATTATGTGTCAAACATGGCTTGGCAATAATAAGTTCTCTGCAAAAGTTCTGTTATTTGACTGTTGAAACCTTTGCTGTACCGGTATAAAAGTATTTATCACAAATGTCATGAAGATTATGATTGTTTAGATTTGGATTTATAGGCAAAAAAATGGAATTTATCATTTGATTCTCCAAATGTAACATGGAATTGACTCCTTGGCATAAACGCTTAGTGACGAGCACATACAACAAAATAGGGATCTGTGAAAGGATCTTTCATCTTATTCTGTGATTTAATATTGTAAAGCGTAATCTCTGAGTTTTGAAAAGACAGAAAGAGGAATCAGAGGAACATGGTCTGCCCTATATTGTTAAGTTCCTTTACTGTTTTATTTTGAATGGGGCAAAAGATGGGTGATTTAAACGTTTATTTTTTTATTTTTTTATATTTTTAAACACATTTTTTTTTACTTTTGGCATGCTTCAATATTCTCCATGGGAGACTAAAAGCTACCACTACCCGATGGGCTCTGCTACATAGAGGCAATAATCAGATCACCTCTATATAGCAGATTTACTCACTTGCTATGAGCACCGACCACTGGGTGGCGCACATAGCAATCTGGCACTGACAACCATAGATGTCTCCCAGAGACCTCAGGTTGTCATGCCGACACACTGGTGACCCTTGATCACATGACTCAGGTCACCGGTGAGTGTATTTCCGGCATGCTTTCTGGAAATGCTTGTTAAATGCCGCTGTCAACATTTGCGGCATTTAACTAGTTAATATCCGAAGGTGGATCGCATTTACACCCACGGCTATTGAGGGCACATGTCAGTTGTTCAAAACATCTGATATGTCCCAGGAAAGATGTGGGCTCACCGCCGGAGCCCACATCAAAGGGAGGGAGTCCGACATCGGTGAACTATTACGCCCTATGTCGGAAAGGGGTTTTTCCGTTGCTTGTGAGACATACTTTTCAGTCTGCTCACCATCCTGGTAGCTCTTCTCTGAATTTGCTCCTTTTAATCAATGCTTTTAAAATGTGCCCTGAACTGGACAAAGTATTCCAAATGAGGCCTTACCAAGAAGTACTAGAGAGGGATAATTACTTCATGTGATTTAGACTCAATGATTCCTTTAATGCATCTTAGAACTGTTCTTGCCTTTTTTACTGCTGCATCACACTGTTGACTCATCTGCAGTCTGTGATCAGTTAGTATACCCAAATCTTTTTCACATGTGCTGTTGCATTTAGTTCTATTCCTCCAATTCTGTAGATGTAATTTTTGCTTTTCTTGCCCAGATGTACAATCTTGCATTTCTCTCTGTTAGTTATCATTCTATTAGTCGCTGCCAATTGTTCAAGCTATCTAGATCCTTCTAAATCCTTTCTCTGTCTTCTCTAGTGTTAAATATCGATCCTAGTTTTGCATTGTCTGCAAATTTAATTAGTTTACCTTCAGTTCCCTTATCTAGATCATTCATAAAAATGTTGAACAACACTGGGGCCAGGATAGAGCCGTGTAGTATTATACTTAAAACACTCTTCCAATTGGATATGCTACCACTCTTTGAGTATGATCACTGAGCCAGTTATGAATCCACCTAACTGTGGCCTTGCCAATCCCAAACTTGGTCATTTTTTCAATAAGGATAGTATGAGATACTTTATCAAATGCTATGTGGAAGTTGAGATACACTATGCAATTTCCCTGATCCACCCAGTCAGTGATTCCATAAAAGAAGGAAATTAGATTAGTCTGGCATGATTTATTTGCTACAAACCCACACTGGCTCTGGTTAATTACTATATTCTTATATTCTTATCCAAGTAATTACATACATGCTGTTTAATAATTTGTTCAAAGATCTTTCCCAGTGTAGAAGTAAGGTTTACTGGCCTGTAATTTTCTGGCTCTATCTCCTTTCCTTTTTTGAAGATAGGGGAAGATTTGCCCTTCTTCAATCTTCTGGGACTTCTCCTGTTCTCCAGGATTTTTTTTAAATTCTAGCTAGTTTTTTCACAATTTCCTCTGCTAAGTCTTTCAGTACCCTAGAATGTAATTCATCTGGACCAGGAGATTTAAATTAATTTAAATTAGCTAATTATTCCCTCACTATCTCTCTGTTTAAAGATAGTGTGGATTATTTAATTCCTTCGATGGCACCGTGGAGATTAGTTGAAGTTACAATTGCTTTCTTAAAGAACACAAATATAAAATAGGAATTTAAACGTTCAAGTCTTCATTTTTTACCACTTCACCCTTTTTATCTGGTTTCAGGTGTGATTTTCATATTGCCCACACATGTTACTTGCAACAGGTGACTTTGATTGAGCATTATATGTTTGAAACATAGTTGTTTACCCACAATTTTGAAAAGATGCTAACAATTTTGTTCTGCCCATTTTTGGGGTTTTACGTGAAATTATTTCCAATTTACATTTTTTCTGTTTCTGTTGTTCCAATACACAAAGGAAATAAATGTGTATAACAAAACGTGTACATGCAATAATCCTCTAGGAGAAATACTTAATTTTCTAGAACAATATTTCAAGGGTGCCAACTAGTGTTGAGCATTCCGATACCGCAAGTATCGGGTATCGGCCGATGCTTGCTGTATCGGAATTCCGATACCGACTTCCGATATTTTTTCAATATCGGAATTCGGCATCGGAATCGGAAGTTCAAAGTTGATTGACAGCCTGACGTCATCATCATCATCATCATCAAATTCCCACACAGCAATGGCATAAAGTGAGACTAGGGACTTTTTTTTTTTTAAGTGGCGGAGGAATACAGTGCGGAAGGATACCTACCTTCCGTCATTGGATTCCTGCAGCCGTAGAGAACGGCAGCAACAGCTGATGCTGCAGTTCTCTACCCAAGATCGTCGTGGGACACACTCGTGGACTGCTTCGGATCGTGGGTGAGTATTTTTGTGGTTTGTTATGTTAATATTTATTCCGGAAAAGACAATGGCTTCGGGGAACAATGTGACAAGTATTGGTAAGTATGTTACTCTATGTTATATGTACTCTATGTCTATGTATGTATTGTATGAATGTATTGTATGTATGTAGTATATATGTGGTATGTATGTAGCATGTAGTATGTATGTAGTATGTATGTAGCATGCATGTAGTATATATGTAGTATGTATGTAGCATGCATGTAGTATATATGTAGTATGTATGTAGCATGCATGTAGTATATATGTAGTATGTATGTAGCATGCATGTAGTATATATGTAGTATGTATGTAGCATGTAGCATGTATGTAGTATGTATGTGGTATGTATGTAGCATGTAGTATGTATGTAGCATGCATGTAGTATATATGTAGTATGTATGTAGTATGTATGTAGTATGTATGTGGTATGTATGTAGCATGTAGTATGTATGTAGCATGCATGTAGCATGCATGTAGTATGTATGTAGCATGCATGTAGTATGTATGTAGTATGTATGTAGTATGTATGTAGCATGCATGTAGCATGCATGTAGTATGTATGTAGTATGTATGTAGTATGTATGTAGCATGCAGTATGTATGTAGCATGTATGTAGCATGTATGTAGTATGTATGTAGTATATATGTAGTATTTATGTAGCATGTAGTATGTATGTAGCATGTAGTATGTATGTAGCATGAATGTAGTATATATGTAGTATGTATGTAGCATGCATGTAGTATGTATGTAGCATGTAGTATGTATGTAGCATGTAGTATGTATGTAGCATGCATGTAGTATGTATGTAGTATGTATGTAGTATTTTTTTTAACATTTAACACATTAGCCGGATGATGGGACTACTACTGTCCCATCATTGGCTAATGTGTCAATCACTGTCATGGTAGCAGGCATCGCCCGATGGGACTTGTAGTCCCATCGGACGATGCCTGCACAGACCCCCGAAGCCTGCACAGACCACCGGCAGGCCGGCACAGCCCCCCGGAGCCTGCACAGACCACCGGCAGGCCGGCACAGCCCCCCGGCAGGCCGGCACAGACCACCGGAGCCTGCACAGACCCCCTGGCAGGCCGGCACAGCCCCCCGAAAGGCCCGTACAGACCCCAGAGAGGCTGTACAAGGCAAAAACAGGGTTTTTCTTATTCCGATACCGGAAGTCCCATAGACTTGAATGGGACTTCCGGTATCGGAATCGGCGATACCGATACTTTTTTTAAAGATCGGCCGATCCATTCCGATCCGATACTTTGAAGTATCGGACGGTATCGCTCAACTCTAGTGCCAACACTTTTTCCAATGATTGTATATAATATAATGATATAGTTAGAGGATTAAAACGGGAGTGCTCCTCTAAGTCATTTGGCTATAGCCCAATCTGTTAAAGCGGTTGTCCAGTTTCCTAGTATAAACACCCAAAGAATAGATGATTTAAAACAATATAGCAGGCAGTACTTAATTGCTGAAACTCCCACTCCAGCATCACATCTTTTATTGACATGACTGCAGTGTTGATCATCTGCCTACAGTAAATGACCACTGCTGCCAATCACTGGACTAGTACCATCTACCTTGATATAATTGCTGAGCCTGGTGATTGGCTGCAGAAGTCTTGTTTTGCATGCAGGATGTCACCCAATGCATCCCTGTTGACAAAGACCCATGAGAAACATTGCAGAAGCAATAACAGAGCACCAAGGATGTCAGCAGGTGAGCACTGTGTGGATAATTTTTCAAGGAAAAAGGGCAATCTCTTTAAGATTTGGTACATAATTTGTACCAAAATCGTAATTTGAATTGTTACAGAAGTCCTGACTGCAGTGTACACAGAGATAAAGAAGAGGAAAGTTTGGATTCTACATTTTCTTAATTCTGCCTTTTAACTTTGATAGAACCTCTACATGTTTCTGACAAGAGTATGGTAAAAAGACAAATATACAGGAATAATATAAAATGACTAAGACCTCAACATAGTCAATGATCTTTTTTCTTTTTTTCATGTGTGCGGAATTGATAAAAGCATTTCAATTATTTTCCGAATTGTACATTTTGTAAAGTAATGCTTGAAAAACCAAAGAGAGAAGAAAGAAGCAGACATGTTAAGTATGCTGTTTCCTGGTTTAATTAAGTGTGCTGGAGACTGCAACTCAATAACTGGAATCTGCGGTAGTGCTGACTGATAATTAGTATTATAGAATCATTGTTAGTAGTCTTGGCAGCATCACAGTCACTTGTAAGAGACCTGACTTTCTAATTGATCTTTTCAAGGCACTTCTAAAATTATAGACAATTTCCTGGATAATTTCATTGAAAGTTCCAGCACTTTAAATAGTTTTCAAATGCATTGTATTACAGTAAAACCTTGCACATTTCAATTCCATTTTTCTATCATTGGTGGGTTTTGGTTCTTTACCTGCCATTATGGTTTCAGGCTTTTTACTGTTCAGTAGATCCAGTAGAGATGATAGATTCATAGCTAATCAATTAGAGTCACATTTTATGAAATTTTCAGATTCAGATGAATTTAAACAATTTGAAATTTAATTTGTGTGCATTAACCAAAACAATTTGTGCCGCCTTTTTACACATTGCAGGAGACTACATCAGGTATAGTAGGCTGAAATCATCTTAGGCAAGGCTGCATGGGCTTCCCCATAAGGCTTTGCAATTATCACATTACATGGTAAAGCACAGCCAATCAGGAAGGACTGTTATAGCCTGTTTAAAAGCTAAGGCAGGTAATGCAGGGGCATTTTAGAATGAGTTTAAGATAATGAGAGAATTTCAGAGCTCAGCAACAGACACAGGAAGAAAAAGCACTAAAACAGACAGTAATATGTTGTAGAACTGTAGCTCTGAAGAAGATGAGAGGAGCAGCCTGGAAATAATACAGAGATTCAACTTCTAGGGGGAAAGAGAGATAGGAGAGGTGCCAGCAGCAGTGCCAGACTCAGTGAGATTGATCAGTGATATGGTGTAGCTGGCATCTGTTCCACTACATTTGAATTACTATGCAAGTAAAAATATTAAGATTTAAGAGTCCTCAGTGGTGGATACGTTTTTAATGGCTAACTGAAAAGATGGTAACAAATTGCAAGCTTTCGAAACTACTCATGTCTTCATCAGGCAGAGAATAAAAATCTGAAGAGTCACATATTTATACACATATTTATACACATCAGGGCACGGGAATAATGAAACAGATAAGGCAAGTGATGTGAAAAAGATAAGACAAGTTTGGTGGTATTTCCTGATGAAGGGGTCATGAGACCCCTGAAACGCGTTGAATAAAACCACTGCAATCGTACAGCATACTCCTGGAATTTGTCTCAGCGGCAGCGCGGAATATAACTACGAATTCCCTTTGGATAAAAGATAAGACAAGTGACATGAAAATTCAAGAATTGATGCAGATTCTGTGATGAACTTTTCAATATTCATCCTCACCCACAATTAATTTGAATTTGATAACAAGATATGCAGTACAGCAATGAGAAGCAAAATGGCACCAGAGGACTCAAATCTTTTCGTGGCCAAGCTTGAAAGTGACTTTTTGATATTTTAATCATCTGGACAGAGTCTTACAGCTAAAGACGTTCCATGAACAGTTTAATCAACTTTGTCCCACCATCAACTTAATGGTAGAGACACACTGCCGTATTTCTCGTGCCAGAATCGCATCGTAAAATTCGCACTGGCTGTCGGCTCTCCTGACTTGAGCTTGACAGCTGCATGCATTCAGGCTGTCTAGCAGCCGCAAACCATGCAGCTGTGGGAACTCAAACATAATATCCGAGCACACCCAAAATACTCAGAGGACTCCTGAGCATGCTGAGCACACTCGCTCATCACTAGTATCAACCAGTGAGGACTCCCAAAATCATAATATTTTTCTATCCACTGGCTAACACAGTACAAAGATATACATTTTTCCTGTATGCAAGTAAAAAACATAAGGTACATAGTTAACTTTTTTATCATAAAGAATAAAAGCAATCCAACTGTACCAAGGTGTACAACATATGTTTTTTTGTAGTTTATATTAGAAATGTGACCCCTTCTGGACTGTGGCAGTAGGCACTGTTGAAGCTAATTTGTCTAGGAGACAAGCGCATAACAGACCAAACAGATCTGTGAATCTTGCCACTGAACATGTCATGTGTGACAATGGCTGTCACCTGGTGGCAGCTGTGAAGCTTGGCAAGCTCACATACATACCATGCTTGGCTCATGTGCTAAACTTGGTAGTTCAGCGGTTTCTAAAAACCTTCCCACATTGGCTGGAGCTTCTGGTCAAGGTATGCCATGTAAGCGTCCATTCCCATAAATCAGCTACAGCTGATGCCACTATGGCAGTGCTTCATCAGTAGGGTCATCCATAGACACTTGAAGGCAACAACTGAAGAGCCTCATTCAAATAATGAAGATTAAAAACACTTTGTATGCTGCTGTAATCTGGTGGTTTGGAAAAGTTGGGGTTAATCTAGGCTTTGTTCATTTTTATCAGAGTGAGTCTGCCAGCATACAGTATTCTGTTGACAGCCGAAGCAGTCTCACTATTATAACTCCCTCCAGCAGCACTGAAAACCCACTCAGACAAGATACTAGCGGCAGAGCAGCACAACACCTCCAAGGAATAGAGGGACAGCTCATGCCAGGTGTCCAGCTTTGTGACCCAATAGTTGAAGGTCACAGAGGAATTAGGGAGCATGCTGGTGTGGTCACTCAGGTATTGCTTGACTATCTTGAAAAATGTTCCCCTCCTTGACAAAAATACCAGGTCATCAGTGCATGGATGCTGGAAGGGTGTCCTGAAATTGTCCCAGGCCTTTGACAATGTACCCCTGACTCTGCTGTACCTGATGTGTGTCTCCCTCACCTCTCCTCCTTGGTTGGGCAAGGAAGCTTGCCCCCTGCCACTAGCGTTGTGTGATGGGATTTTTTTTCAACACATTATCTGCAATGGCTTTCTGGAATATCACCATTTTAGTAGACTTTTCTGCCTCAGGAACTGCAAATCTGCTACAATTTGCTAAATGGAGGCGAAGTCATAGAAAAGACAATGTGACTAGGACTATTTCTTATTTAGGTCACAAGTTTAGACTTGAATTGAGAGGAGAAGCAATCCAATGATGGAAACCACATAAATGAAGAAGACATTCCAAGTTTGCTATATGGCGTTCAACCAGTGCAATGAATAGAGGAAAGGTACAGTAGGTTTGTACCTTTAAACCCCAACTTATAAAATACGAAGCCAAGACCCATGTACTTAGACTACTACAATAACTAAAAAGGATAAGGATTACACATAGCATTACGTGCATTAAGGCCTAATCAGAGCAGTAAGCACCAGAGAAAAATAAAGAAAAGACTGGGACTTAGTGAGCGAGGAGTGATGGGGAGCTGTGGGGGCAAGGACAAATGAAGGGGAATTTGACTTTTAACCCTTTTCTGGTCCATCTGTTTGAAATTAGCAATTGGGGAAAATTCAAATTAAATTTCCCAGCCCAATTGGATCGAATCTCCCATATTTTAATTTTGATGTATTTGATCATCTCCATTCCTCACTAAAAACAACCTTAACTGTATTTTGCTTTTCTTTGTAAAAAGTTTATGTTTCTGTACAACTGAAGTTGTTAAGATTGATACTGCTTATTGTATGCTTGAACTTGAGCTAATAATCTGTAAAATATTCTGCACAATTTCAATTACTACCATTCTATCTAAGATGAATTATAGTATTGGTAAACTTTTCATGAAATGGAAGAAAAAAATAACTAAATTCTTCAAGGGCAATATGGCAAAAGGAAATAGGGAAGGATGTTTTCAATATTCTGTGCAATGAAAGGCTCATGTTTCGGGGCACAGTTTGTACTTTGCTGTATTAAACTTGTCTTTTTCATAATTAATAATAATAATTGTAGAAACATGTCAAATACAGAAAACCGTTAGGCCTCGGCCATTGATTTTGAATAGCAAAATAGTTTGCTTTTGAGATGCAATTTCTAAAGAAACATTTTATTTTGTTGATAAATTTGAACAGCAGCAAAAATTATAAATGATTGTAAATCAAATACCCAACTGATCGTTAGAAATGCTGAATAGGAACAAAAACTGCAAATTGCAGACTTCGCACAATACCCCAAACAGGTACAAATAACGTCTAATATAATTGTTATTTTTCCATAGAAAAGTACTGCTTTCAGCAGAAATGGTGGGAGTATAATTACTTGAGTATGTACTCCATTTTCTTCTGGTATGTTGAATACCTGCTGGAATGGGAAAGACATAAGGACAAAGCAGAGCTCCTATAAAATATATGTTGTGCCTAAAAGAAAAGAGCATTACATGACATTTACTAACAAACTGGAAATACGTGTATTTAAGAACATTTCAACTTTTGCCTAATTATTAAAAAAGAAATGTAATGTAAATGCTCCTTTCTCATGGGAAATGTAAAATAAATTCAATAGATGTGCCAGGGCAAATCATCTCTTATATTTGTTGTGCATTCTTTCAAATAACTGAGGTTATTTATTTTCTGTAAAACGCGGAACACCTTTTCTAAAATCTGCTGCAAGGTAATTCACAGCAGCAGTTTATTTAACACAAATCAAGCATATTTTTATTGGCTTTACCTCTGTCAAATAACAAGGTACTGGCTGTTCTCGAAATATGTAGTATTCCTTCAACACAAATTTGGCCCCCAAGGTTTTATTCATAGGACGGGTGACATGAAAGTTACAGACTTGGCAAAAGCCTCACTGAACCCTATTAATAATAATAATAATCTTTATTTTTATATAGCGCTAACATATTCCGCAGCGCTTTACAGTTTGCACACATTATCATCACTGTCCCCGATGGGGCTGACAATCTAAATTCCCTATCAGTATGTCTTTGGAATGTGGGAGGAAACTGGAGTACCCAGAGAAAACCCACACAAACGCAGGGAGAACATACAAACCCTTGCAGATGTTGTCCTTGGTGGGATTCGAACCAAGGACTCCAGCACTGCAATGCTCTCCACTGAGCCACCATGCATTGGATTTGTATTTAGGGTCATGATAGGCTCCTGCCTAGGGCGCTATGAAAGTTCCAGCACTGGGGTAAGCGCTAATTTATCTGAATAATTGCAGCTGCTCAGCCCTGCTGCTTCTCAGCGGATGATCAGACTTGCATATAGGATGATGGAGTCCATGCACTGTAAAGAAGTTGCTCATTGCTTGTAGAGCGGTGCCTGAAACACAGCCATGGCCAGGAACTGAGTGTCAGGCACTTGTATTATGCAACTAAGACCCAGCAGTGAGCATGAGGAGACTTGCTAAAGAGTGGCGGTGTCTTCTCCCTCACCTTCTGCCAGCAAGGGTCCCTCACTAGGGGAAAATAAAGATATTAAAGGTTTTTTTTAGGCTCTAGACAAATTTTTGCAGTTTCCCTATGTAGCTACAGCTTACCAAATCTTTACTTTGCTCACATTGTCTAGAATGCCCTGTATTCCCGACATGAGTATAGAATTTGCTTATCTCAAAAGAACATTGAAAAAAGAAGATAAAAATCCAGTTGGCGCATGACCGCAACTGTGCAAATCACACACTTGCTGTCACATGACTCCTCACTATCAGTAGGAATACATGGGAATTGTGACAAGGTGCATATTACACACGTTTAAGCCAGTTTATAGTTCCTCTCATACATTTTTTAAGCTATATGCAGTGACTTCTCCTAGCGGTAAATTTGTACTTGCGTAATGATATACATGTAAAGATCTGTTGTACAATGGACACTAGCAATGCCTGACAAGCTCCATTTACCTATATTGGAGCTTGGCAGTAATCCGTCATTTTCAAGCACTGCATGCATTATGCACTATTTTTGCTTTCAGAGAACTCAAGTGCAAAAAAAATGAAATATATTTGGACATGTGTAGATCCCAATTTTTGGAATGTCTTAATCAGTATATGTGATAACACAGTATACAGCAGGGGCACATTTATAAGATTATCTCGGCACAGGAACATTTTGTTTAAAACACATCCAATTGTGGAAATTTTTACTAGTACAAGATCTATTGATTAAGAGTTTGATTAAAATTAACTTTGTTCTTTGTTCCTCTTTAATGCATAGTGGAGTTTTATTTGTATTATCATGCCCAACCAGTGGTGCGCTATACATCAGAAAAATATATATGAGCAACCTGGCAAAACACCCAGTCTAAAAGTATGGGCATGTGCTGCATTATTTGCTTTTTAGGTTACATTCTGTTTTCTTCCTTTCACTAGGATTTTTAAATGTTGCCTTAAGGCCTTTCTATTAAATTACCTCTTCACTATATCTCTACTTCACAACAGTTTCAAGTTCCACCAAATATTTTAGTTTTTATTGCTCCTGATTAAACTTGCCAATCCCTAAATACTACTTAAGAGAATTTATATCTTGCATTTCACCTTAGAACGCATTAGCATTACTAGACTATTTGGAATTTTAAAATAGCTTGAGAATTCTTATGTACATTTTCATGTTTACAGTGAATTACTATGCATGTCTTGTCTTAATCTAATTAAGCAAAATGGAAATTCAATTTCAAGCATTGTTGTCTTCATTTTCATCAGAGACCAAAAAGCCTGTGTTTTTCTGAATTCAGATGTACAGTATAATAGATTAGACAGCATTTTATAGAGTCCATGATAGCTGGGCCAAAAAAAACAGCCTCTCAATGAATCTGTCTGATATGGAATTTTATATTAGCTCTTATATAAACAATATGTTAAATGCCATTTTAAATGTAACCAATCACTTCAGAAAACGCTATTTACCTGCATACATGGGGTTAATCTGGAGGTAAATAGTGTTATATTGCTTGGCCGCCTTACTGTAAGTGTGGGCACCAGGAGAAAATTAACTTATTACCTCCCGGGAGCCGCAGGCTTTCAGTCTTAGAGGCATGCTTGGAGTGGCTACAGTATAAGCCTGTACCGGTTTGTTTTTTGATTGACAGCATTGATAGACAGATTTGATTTAAACATACATTCTACACAGTCATCTGCCAATCAAAGTGCTAGTGTGTGCTTACAGTCGCTGCTGACAGTATAATGAGCAATGACTGTAATCGCTCCATGTACAGCCTTAAGGGGGTTTTACACATAGCGATATCGCTGTAACGTCACCGATTTTGTGACGTTATAGCGATATCGCTAGCGATATCGCTATGTGTGATACTTACCTCCGACCGGCTCCCCCGCTGTCCATCGCTGATCGCGCGAGAATGTCCGGCTCCATTTCTCTTTGGGCGCTTCCTGCTGGGCTTCCTGCTGGTGCCAATGAGCGACGCGTGGAGGCGGGCGGGAGGACGCCAGGATCGCTGTGTGTGAAAGGTGAGTATTGTGCGCTGCATCGCTGCTGCATCGCTGTGAGGTCTGCCTGTGTGACAGCTCACTAGTGATCAATTAGCGATGCACCAGCGATCCTGACCAGGTCGGATCGCTGGTCGGATCGCTGGTGCATCGCTAAATGTAAAGGGGCCTTAAGGACTGAAAGTTGGAAGCTGGGCAGCATTATAATGCTAATTACCTTCAAATTAGCCCTATATCTACAGCTTAATAGCTTTTTCTGTGTTGACGGGTTCCCCTCTAAGGGGGGAATATCTGGTTATTTTCTTTACACATAGAGAGATTTACTTTCTTGTTTACCATATTGAATTTATTAGCTTTATTATAGGTAATATCACTTTTAAAATTCTTCAACCTATTATGGCACATTAGAATGTGATATTCAAGTACATATACAGCGGGTGAAATAAGAATTGAATATGTCACCAATTTTCTAAGTAAATATATTTCTAAAAGTGCTATTGACATGAAATTCTCACCAAATATCTAAAACAACCCCTAGATTCCAAAACAGCCAACTAAATCACACCATAGACGTTGATAAATTAAGGCAGTGCTCCACTCTTTCACTTGAACCTCCGCCTCCTTGATCAAGATTATTACTTTTTATATTTTTTTATTCTATGTTATTTTAAGTAATTTCGATATCCACATTTATTTGCAGGGCAAATGTCCTGCTCTTACACTCATTTTGCTTCTTTTTGCAACTCCTATAACCCTTACTATGACCATTTTACAGCACCAAAGTTTGGGTCCCCATTGACTTATAAGGGGTTCGGGTCCGGGGTCAAGTTTGGGTCAAGTTCTGGTACCCAAACCAAACTTTGCACTAAAAATTCATTGGAACCCGAAGAACCTGAACTTCCAAGGGTCCACTTATAGAGTTGAGTGAACCTTTTAAGGTTTGGTTTGACCTCGTTCAGCGAACTTCCCAATGTTCACCGAACTTTTCCAAACCCCATTAAATTCAATGGGAGGCAAAACCAAATGCACAGACAAAAGCTTCAGGATGGCTCAAAATCTGGCAAAACAGCTCAAATTAGGGGCAGACACCAGAAAAAGAGGCATCAATTGACCTAGAGTACAAAAAGTATAATTGCGCAGCATGGATGCATAGGATAGGACCTGGGACAGGGCTTTAACCAGCATTTCTAGCTTAAACATTGATCAGTAACAGGTGGATGAGTAACAGATGTAGGCCTAGTTCTCTCAGAGCCCTGCTAAATTCAGGTAACACACATGAGGGACTTTTCTCGCTAAAGTCCTAACAAAAGCATTAGTGGAAACTTGATCATTTACCGAATTTTGCCGATTTTGAGGAAAATGCTCAGGAATCCGAACACGAATTCGTATGTGCAAGGTTTGTGCCGAATTTGAGGTTGGCGAACCTTTTCTGAACAAGTTCGTTCATCTCTATTCACTCATCCCTAATTATGGTAAAAAATCTGCTGCCATCTACCAAGGGTGAACATTTCAGTAAGACATTTGATACCAAACACACAGTCAAGGAAACTCTCAATTGGTTTCAGAGAAAGAAAATTAAGCTGCTAGAATGGCCAAGCCAATCACCTTAGCTGAATCCAATAGAAAATTCATGGAAGGAACTAAAGCTCAGAGTTCATAGAAGGAGAACCTTCAAGTCTAAATCACCACTCTCATCACATCACTAGCAGATAATCCAAAATGGCTCTTCAAAACTTTCCTGAGCCCTAATGTACAGTCCCCCGTCATCAACCTCAGTGTTGGCGATCTGGCCACTCACTTCCTAGGCAGAATCAAGAATATCCATCAGGCCATTTTTGCACAATCCTGTCAGAGCCTGGATCCTCTTCCCTTGCACACCTCAAGTTAATTTTCCACCTTTGAACTCATCACAGAAGAAGTTACCTGGCTCCTTGCTTCTTCTCACCCTACAACCTGCACCAGTGAGCCTATTCCCACCTCTAATTTTGCTCCCTAGTTGTCACTACCTACCTTTTCCTTTTCATTCAAACATGCTTTTGTTGCCCGTTTACTTAACCCTGCTGTTATGTTCGGGTCATAGTGACCCGTAAGAGAATTTGTGTGGCCCTGTAGATATTTTTCTATAAGTTTCTAAAACTTGAGGTTACTTGACTTTTCCTCATATGGGGGGACCTATCTATGAGTATTTTTTTTTGTTTACTTTTTGCTACACGCAAATTTGTACACTTGTCGTGTTCGGGTCATAGTGACCCGACATCATTTTTTACAGTTGTGAGGCCATATTTTCAGTGAAATAAAGGAGTTATAACCTCAGTTGGGTCTATTTATTGCATCTACTATTGTATATCAATTTATTTATTTCCTAAATTATTTCAATGGGGTCGTACACCCGCTCTGCCGGGTGTATGCATTGAAATCTGCGCACCATAAAAATGGCTTTATATTGATTATTTTTGGTGCGCAGTCTATACTAAAATGTAGAGCACATCCAGAGAGATCACTAGGTGTGCACTACACGTGTATAAAGAACACGCTGTGTAAGAGGGCCTTATTTTGTAAAGCTGAGCTCTAAAGCCCTCCAAATGATTTTTTTTTGCTAAGTAAAGGCCCCTTTACATTTAGCGATGCACCAGCGATCCCGACAATGATACAACCTGGTCAGGATCGCTGGTGCATTGCTAAATGGTCGCTAGTGAGCTGCCAAACAGGCAGATCTCACAGCGATGTAGCGAAGCAGCAGCGGTCATTACTTACCTTTCAGACACGGCGATCCTGATGTCCTCCCGCCCGCGTCCACGCGTCGCTCATCTGCGCCAGCAGGAAGCCCAGCAGGAAGCGCACGACGAGATATGGAGCTGCACGATCTCGTGCGATCAGCAACAGACGGCGGGGAAGCCGGTCTGAGGTAAATATCACACATAGCGATATAGCTAGCGATATCGCTGCTGCGTCACAAAATCGGTGACGCTTTAGTGATATCGCTAGCGATATCGCTATGTGTAAAGGCCCCTTTAGTCTGTCTTCCTGGCTTATCTCCTTGTTTTCAGAAGGGTTCTTATCTTCTCTGATCTTCTCAGTACACATAAGCTAGCACACTTAGCCATTTGACCTTTCAGTTTCTTTGGACAGCAGCTCTGTACTGTACACATCTCTGTTCCAGGCTGTATCTTGGCTTTTTACAGGTATCTAGCTTGTTATGCTTTTCTTATTCAATTCTGTTGGTAGATTGTATATTGTAAAGGAATACTTTTATTTTATTTTTTTACATGTACTTAGTGTTATTACTGTGTGATTCTGTAAGCTATAGGTCACTGCATACTGTCTGCAAAGCTGACAAACTTTTTGCAGCTAAGAGCTGTTTATTTTTCTTGGCTCCTCCTTTTTTTTGAAGCAGGGGGTTATTACATTTGAAAGACTCAATGTTTTTACAAGTGGTGTTGTATTCTCACTGCTCTGACTAAAGGATTAGCATGTTAGATGGCTGGATATTGAGCACTGGTATGTTTTGATGTAGTATAGAAGCTCTTATTGTTTTTGAAGCTACTTGTTTTGGTTTGTTTTTTTTACCACATTTGTGTAGTTTGCTATTTTTCGTTTTGCTTATTACTAAGTTTTTTCGGAATAAAAAAAAATAAAGATTTCAATTTCATTTTTCGTTTTTTTTATTTCCAAACATGTTCCCATACAGTCTAGTAAGCTAAAGGTATAAAAATAATTGAGTTAGAGTATCTAAAATCAAGATTTAATAAACCGGGTCATAGTGACCCGGGAGCAATACAAGTGTATAGTACATGGGAACAGAATAGCAGGGTTAAAAAGATCCCTTAATCAGAACTGTACTGCTAACAACACAGGGGCGTATCTAGGGGGGCAGCCGGGGCAGTTGCCCCGGGCGCAGCCGGCAGGGGGCGCAGTCCGGGCCGCCTAATGCAGCGGTCCGCAGTGTCCTCCCTGGCGGCTGCGTTCTGCCGCCCCCTGGCCTGAGAGTCGGCGGTTCTCTGTGTCAGCTGTCAAGCTGACAGCTGGCGCAGAGAAGGTGCGCGTGCCGGCTCCCAGGGAACAATTGTGATCACGCTGATGACATCACTCCCCGGTGTCCAGAGTGAATGCTCAGTGCTGGTGGTAAGTGTGCTCCAATGTGGAGCTGAAGAAACCACTGAAGATGGGGGGTGTTAATGTGTGGTGATGGGGGTTAATGAGTGGGGATGGGGTTAATGTGTAGTGGGGTTAATGAGTGGGGATGGATGAGGTTAATGCTTGGGGGTTAATGAGTGGAGATGGGGTTAATGTGGGGATGGGGGTAAATGTGTGGGGGGTTAAAGAGTGGGGATGGGGTTAATGTGTGGGGGTTAATGAGTGGGGATGCGGGTTAATGTGTGGGGATGGGGGTTAATGAGTGGGGGTTAATGAGCGGGGATGGGGTTAATGTGTAGTGGGGTCAATGAGTGGGGATGGGGGTTACTGTGTGGGTGGGTTAAAGAGTGGGGATGGGGGTTACTGTGTGGGGGGAGTTAAAGAGTGGGGATGGGGGTTAATGTGTGGGGGGTTAATGAGTGGGGATGGGGGTTAATGTGTGGGGGGTTAATGAATGGGGATGGGGGTTAATGTGTGGGGGGTTAATGAGTGGGGATGGAGGTTAATGTGTAGGGGGTTAATGAGTGGGGATGGGGGTTAATGTGTGGGGGGTTGATGAGTGGGGATGGGGGTTAATGAGTGGGGATGGGGGTTAATGAGTGGGGATGGAATTAATTTGTGGAGGGTTAATGAGTGGGGATGGAATTAATGTGTGGGGGGTTAATGAGTGGGGATGGGGGTTAATGTGTGGGGGGATTTGGAGTGGGGGGTACATAATGTGTTGTGGGATTTGGGAGTAGGGACGGGGGTTAATGAGTGAGGATGGAATTAATGAGTGGGGATGGAGGTTATTATTTGGGGGGTTAATGAGTAGGGATGGGGTTAATATGTGGGGGTTTTGGAGTGGGGGTACATAATGTGTGTGGGGGATTTGGGAGTGGGGATGGGGGTTACTTAATGTGTGGGGGATTTGGAGTGGGGATGGGGGTTAATGAGTGGGGATGGGGTTAATGTGTGGGGGATTTGGAGTGGGGAGGTACATAATGTGTGGGGGGGATTTGGGAGTGGGGATGGGGGTTAATGTGTATGGGATTTGGAGTGAGGATGGGGGTTATTTAATGTGTGTGAGGGATTTGGAGTGTGGATGGGAGGTTACTTAATGTGTGTGAGGGATTTGGAGTGTGGATGGGGGGTATTTAATGTGTCTGAGGGAATTGGAGTGTGGATGGGGGGTTATTTAATGTGTGTGAGGGATTTGGAGTGGAGATGGGGGGATTTAATGTGTGTGGGGAGATTTGAGGACACAGAGTATGTATGAGGAAACAGTATGGGGGTTGGGTGCAGACAGTATGGGGAGCGAACGGGTTAATGTATGTGGACACAGTATGGGGAGTCAGCGGTATGTGTGAGCAGACAGTATAGAGAGTGAGGGGGTAAATATATGATGAGACAGTATGGTGAACAGAGGGATTTTAGAGGAGGGAGGAGAATAGTGTGAGGCGACAGTATATTGCAGACATTTTTATTCAGGAGCATTATAATGACACTTCTATCTTTAAGGGCATTGTGTGGAGATGTGCTGCAGAAGACCGGAGAAGATGGAAGTCTGCAGAGGCCGCTGTGGATGAGAAAACTCATCATGGGGTTTGGACAAGAAGAAGAAAAGAAGAACGACTCCAGAGATGACGTGATCTATAAGGTACTTGGATGTAAATGTTATTTGTGCTACTGACTTATTCTCATGTTTTTATTTGTTAGGAACATTAAAGGGATTATCCAGGTTTGTACGGAGTCTGCAGTCATTCTATGTGACTGCAGACTTCTGAATTCTCACAGTGCTCACTGAACGCTGTCAGGATTCTCTCGTGCCAGTAATTTACATACATGCGGTCACATGTTGACTAGACATGTGTGGCCTCACTCAGTGAAAATGAACAGAGCGAGGCCAGGCACGTCTAGTCGGAATGTGGCCAGAAGTATATAAATCACATACTTGTGCTGACATGACTGTACATCGGCAAGGGAGAATCCTAAAAGTGTGCAGTGCATTCGTTGTGAGAATTCAGAAGCTGCAATGTCAGGATTCAGCTCTGCAGGTTCCAGTAGTCATCACACGGACACTTCACTCATATGCGACTTTCATACTTGACAACGAGCTTCTCTTCCTGCTTTCAGTTTTTTACTGAACATTGAGAGCATTAGGGAGAGCAGCTCGTGGGTACATGGCTAACTGTGCAAGTCGCATATGTACTTGGTGTGGGGGGGGCGCCAAACCGAATTCTTGCCCCGGGTGCCAGGTAGCCTAGATACGCCTCTGTAACAACAGACCAATCTCTGATCTTCCCTTCATCTCTAAACTTCTGGAATGCTTTGTCCATGCTCATTTAATCAGTTAATGCTCTTTTTTACCCTTGACAATCTGGTTTTCACTCTTTAAGCTCTACTGAAACTGCCCTCACCACATTCTGCTGATTCTCCTGGATGTCTCTGCAGCATTTGACAAAATGCAAAATACCAGAGATTGTCTGATTGCTGTCTCTAGCATCATGTCCTCACTCTGTCTAAAACTGAGTCTCTCCAAAACAGAATTTCTAGTGTTTCCTCCCTCTAGTAACCGAATAACCCCCCCCCAGATAGCATTTGCTTTGGGTGGTTCAACCATAAATCCCAAACATCATGCTCACTGTCTTGGCGCTATATTTGGCAAAGAACTTTCATTTATTCTCTATATCTAATCACTATCTTGCTGATGTTACTTGCATCTTAAAGGCATTTCCAGAATCCAACCTTTTCTCAATTTAGAAACTGCAAAAACTCTTACAGTAGATGTTATTTATTCTCATCTGGACTATTGCAATACTGTACTATTCGGACTCCCTCTAACCTCTTTCTCCTCTCCAGTTGATACTGAATGCAGCAGCTAGGATCCTATTTTATCCAGCTGCTACACCGATTCCTCCACGTTGTGCCAATTATTGCACTGGTTGCCCATTCACTACAGAATGCAATACAAATCAAATTTATCTCTATCACCTGCAAAGCTCTCCACACTTCTGCGTGCTCCTGTATCTCCTCTTTCATCTCTATCTATCATCCTACCAGTGCCTCTGCCCCACAACTACTATAAGTCTAACATCCTCCATAATTTGAATCTCTCAATTTCATCTGCTTTTCTCATGCTGCATCAGTTTTCTGGAATGCACTACCCAGGATGATCCAACGAATACCTAGCCCTCGCATATTTAAACGTGGTTTAAAAACACATGTCTTTAGCCAGGCCTATCACCTCAGTTCACTAACCTAACTCACCCCTGTTCCCTCTTTCTTAATTTTCATCAGAATCTTGTCCCTGCTATTAATCTGTCTCCACTTCCTCCATGCACCCAAAAGCACTTGGTAACTGTACCTAGACAGATATTGACCAGATCATGCAGCTTATTTGAAAAGCCCTATTTATTATAATTAACTTTGGAAGATGGACCTGTAGAAGAGTATGAACAGCACAAAATGTCCGTAGGCCATCAGCCTTGTTCACCTGCTCATTCCCCTGCCACCTGCACACCATATATTGCTCTTTATTGAAATGTGGATACCTTTTAAAATGGATTAAAGAAATTGAACATAAAGGACCGGGTGAGTGCTCCATTTCTTTTATTCTTGTTTGTACAATTTATTATAATGATGGCTGGCAGTGGCGTAACTACAAAGTTATGGGCCCCGGTGCGAACTTTCAAATGGCCCCCCATGCCAAAATACACGCACATCTCGGCTCCGTACTCCTCGTACATGCGTGGCTCTGCTCCGCACACCTCGTACACGCACATCTCCACTCCATACACCTCGTACATGCGCAGCTCCGCTCCATACACTTTGAACACGCATGGCTCCTCTCCATACACCTCGTACACACGCGTCTCTGCTCCGTACACACGCAGCTCCTCTCCGTCCACCTCATACACATGCGGCTCCGCTCCGTACACTTCGTACACACACGGCTCCTCTCCGTCCACCTCATACACATGTGTGTCAGCTCCGTACACTTTGTACACACACGGCTCCTCTCCGTCCACCTCATACACATGCGGCTCCTCTCCATACACCTCATACACACACGGCTCCTCTCCGTACACCTTGTACACACACGGCTCCGCTCACCTCGTACACACACGCTGTGCTCCATACACTTCGTACACACACGACTCTGCTCCGTACACCTTGTACACACACTTCTCCACTCCGTACAAATCATACACATGCGGCTTCGCACCGTACACCTCGTACACACGTGGCTCCGCTCCGTACTCCTTGTACATAAGCGGCTCTGCCCCGTACACCATGAACACACACGGCTTCGCTCTGTACATCTTGTACACACACAGCTCTGCTCCATACACTTTGTACACAAACATCTCTGCTCCATACAAATCGTACACACGCGGCTTTGCACCATACACCTCGTACACATGTGGCTCCACACCGTACTCCTTGCACACACACGGCTCCGCTCCGTACATCTTGTACACACACAGCTCTGCTCTGTACACCTTGTACACACACGGCTCTGCTCTGTACGCCTTGTACACACACGGCTCTGCTCCCAACACCTTGTACACACACGGCTCTATTACATCCATCCTGTAAACCCCTCCTGACCCCACACATAAACTTACCCTCATCTAGCACCATGACAACCAGCACAGCAGAGTCTTGCATATACAGAGGCTCCTGATCATGTGACCCCTGACTCCACCCCTTCTGTGACCTCATCACAGGTCCTGTGAGCACAGAACAGCCATTGCGTGAGGCCAATTGCAGCCTGGCAGCCAATCAAAGCACGGAGCTGCACAGCCAATGAGCTGCTGCAGCTCCCAGAGGCTGCTACTCCACTGACATACCCACCACACAGCTCACCTTCAAAGTGCAAACTCGCAATCGGGCCCCCTAAGCACTCTGGGCCCCGTTACAGCTGCGACCCCTGCGACCGCAGTAGTTACGCCCCTGAAGGCTGGACCATACATGACAAGCACTTTCTTCTTATTGTGTCCCCCCTATTTCCTTATAGGTTATAAACTTGCGAACAGGGCCCTCACTCCTCCAGGAAGTGTTGACCTATGTGTCACTTTATGATGTCTTTAGGCTGAGTGCAGATGGAGTTTTTTGCCCTGCGGATTTTTCCGCGCAGAATGGAAGAAATCCGCAGGTCAAATGACCTGCATTTTTCCTGCGGATTTCTTCCATTTTTAATGCGGTTTTCCTGTGGTTTTTGTGCGGCTTTCCACTGTGGATTCCCCCCTGCGGATTTGGAGACAGAGGAGGTGGAAAACCGCATAAAAGAAGTAACATGCTGCGGATTTTGTACCGCAGGAAAACCGCGCGGAAAAATCTGCAGCGTCTGCACAGCGTGTTTTTTTTCCATTGAATTTAAGGCTACTGTACATCACAATGTGGATATGCAGCGTTTCTGTGCGGAAAAATCCGCTGCGGATACGCTATATATCTGCATCGTGTGCACACAGCCTTATTGTTTGCACATGTCCTCACTTAATTGTAAAATGCTGCAGAATATGTTGGCGCTATGTAAATAAAATTATTATTATTGCCAGAAAGGGGCTCATTTATACCAAGATGGGTGACATGTATACATCGGGTACCTAGGGGGATGGGATGCCATGCCATCCAAACTGCCCAGGGTCCTGACTACTCTTAATCCACCCCATTGCAAAAGTTTGGGCACCCTGCATGATTAGTACCTAGAAAACAAAAAACACAAATATTTGTGTTTTTTGCTTTTTGTTTTCTCTGATTAATGGTCATGTGTTAATATGCACTTACATTGTGCATACACATTAACTTACTTTCTCAGTTCAGATTCATTTTTTATTCATTTCATTGTGCATTTATAATTTTAAAAACTCTTTTTACTTGCTGTGAACTTCTGAATTGATCATCTTCTGAACTGATCATCTGCTATGAGTGCCGTCCATGGGGCGGTGCTCATAGAAGATTGGCAATGACAATCATGGGAGTGTCCTATAGACCTCGAGTTGTCATGATAACACATTGGCACCCTGCAATCATGTGACAGGGGTGCCAATGGGCAAAGCTAGTGATGCACTTTCAGCGTGAGCATGTTAAATGCCGCTGTCACAGATTGTTAGCAGTATTTAACATGTTAACAACCGCAGATGGATTGCAATTACACCTGCGGCTGTTAGGGGAACATATCAGCCCATGAAATCAGATGTCATGTGCAGGAGAAGATGTAGGCTCAGCGCCTGAACCCACATCAAAGGGGGAGATACCATATCTGATGCACTTCATAATAGTATAAACATTTGTTCCCTATGACTTCCGTTTTTTGTAAAAATATTGGAAATTTGGGGAAAATTTCAAAAATTTTGCAATTTTCAAACTTTTAATTCTTATGCTCTTAAATCAGAAAGTTATGTCACCAAAAAATGTTTTTTTTAATAAATAACATTTCCCACTTGTCTACTTTACATCTGCATCATTTTTTGAACATGTTGTTTTATCATTAGGAAGTTAGAAGGAGTAAAAGTTGATCAGCAATTTATCATTTTTCCAATAAAATTTACAAAACCATTTTTTTAGGGACCACATCACATTTGACATGACTTTGGAAGGCGCATATGGCAAAAAATACCCCAAAGAAACATCATCCCTTTTAAGTACTTGAAACCACATTCAAGAAGTTTATTAACAATTCCGATGTTTCACAGGAACTAAAGCAACACTGAAAAAAAAAAATGAACATTTAACTTTTTTCACAAAAGTTTTACTTTACCTCCAAATTTATTATTTTCACAAGGGTAACAAAATGGGCTGCAAAATATGTTGTGCAATTTCTCCTTATCTGGGGAAAATCCACTGTTTGGCAGGTCTCAGAAGGGAAGTAGCACTGTTTGACTTTTTGAACACAAAAATGGCTGGAATCGAGAGGAGATGCCATGTCGCCTTTGTAGAGCCCTTGATGTGCTTAAATTGTGGAAACCCCTCTCAATTGACCCAATTTTGGAAACTATGCCTCTGAAGGAATGTATCTAAATGTGTCCTTAGCACCTTGAACCCCCAGGTGCTTCACAGAAGTTTATCACGTAGAGCTGTGAAAATAAAAAAAATCAAATTTTTCCAAAAAATGTTATTGTACCCCAATTTTTTATTTTCACTAGGGTGACAGGAGAAAATGGACCCCAAAATTTGTTATGCAATGTCTCCTGAGTATGCAGGTATGCCATATGTGGAGGAAAACTATTGCTTGGGCACACGGCAAGCCGCAGAAAGGAATGAGTGATGATTTCGAGCACACTTTGATGGAATAATCTGTGGGTGTCATAACGCGTTTGGAGATCCCCTAATGTGCTTAAAGAGAGAAAAAAATCACAAGTTACCCAATTTTAAAAACTACAACACTCAAGGATTTTATACAGGGGTATAGTGAGCATTTTGAACTCACAGATATGACACAGAATTTGATATTAGATTGTCATATTGAAAAAGATCATTTTTTCACAAAAATGTTTCTTTTTTTGCCCCAAATTTGTAACTTCTACAATGGATAATAGGAGAAAATGGAACCCATAATTTGTGGCGCAATTTGTCCAGAATGTGACTATTCCTCATATGTGGTCAAAATCTTTTGCTTGGTCAGATGGGAGGACTAGGAAAAGAAAGAGAGCTATTTACCTGAGATAGATTATAAATGCCATGTCACATTTGAAGACTCCCTGACATCTGAAAACAGCATTTTGGAAACTAGACCCCTCAAAGAATTCACCTAGGGGTGTAGTGAGTATTTTGAACCCATATGTGCCTCACAGAATTTTTTAACATTGAGACTGGAAATATGACATTTTTGTGCTAAAGATATAATTTTTGCATTTGCTGAAAATTTGACAGGTACACAAGGGTTAATAGGTGAAACTAGATCCCACAATTTATTGTGCAAATTCTCCTTAACGAGGTGTTGCTTCATATGTTTTCAGAAATTTTTGTTAGGCCACATATCAGGGCTGATAAGGAAGGAACACTATTTAGCTTTTGGAGCACAGATTTTGCTAGAATACTTTACTGGCAACATTTGCAAAGCCCCTAATGCGCAGGACAGTAGAAAAAAACAAAAGTGACCCCACTGTAGAAACTGCACCTCTCAATTAATCAATGGCAGTAGTAACTATTTAGTAACATCAAAGCCAGGCTTTTTTCTCGAGAATTGCAAATTTGCCAGTCTAGTACCCATACATTATGTCCCCTATACAGTGTAGAGCCCCTATATATTGTAGCACCCCCATACATAGCTTGTGTTTCTGGTGACATGTACCCATAAGCTAAGTACCTTCTCTCCATTACAATAATACCAAACATGTGGCCGCTTCCTGTGGTTTAGGCACAGTGGGGCTCAGAAGGAGGGTGGCATTTGGATTTGGGATTGCGGAATTCATTGGATTTTATTTGAAGGGGTGGGAGCCATGTCTCTTTTCCAGAGTTTTTCTTCTACAAGTAACATGGGAACTCTCTATAGTGCCAGTGGCAGATGATGGACCTGACTGGTGGCTAGTTTTGTGCAGGATAAATTAAGGTTCTCATTAGAGTTGAGCGATACCAGCCGATACTTGAAAATATCGGATCGGAATGGATCGGCCGATCTTTAAAAAAAGTATCGGTATCGCCGATTCCGATACCGGGAACCAATGCAAGTCAATGGGGCCAAAATATCGGAATTAAAAAAAACCCTTTCTTTCCTTGTAGGTTAATTCTACATGAAGAAAAACAACTAAGAATAATGTAGAATGTATTGTGGGAGGTGGAGGAGACATTAAAGCCATAGAGGTTTAGCCCAATCAAATGGAATAGCAGGAATTAAACTTTTTTTTTAAAGATGTTAGGAGTTACAAAGATATTGACTATGTTAGCCTCATTTATATTTTGCCAGACATGTATGTCTTCTTCTTCTACTTCCTTTTTTTACATTCTTCTTCTTCTTCTTCTACTTCCTTTTTTTACATTCTTCTTCTTCTTCTTCTACTTCCTTTTTTTACATTCTTCTTCTTCTTCTTCTACTTCCTTTTTTTACATTCTTCTTCTTATTCCTTTTTTTACATTCTTCTTCTTCTTCTTCTACTTCCTTTTTTTACATTCTTCTTCTTCTTCTTCTTCTTCTTCTTCTTCTTCCTTTTCTTACATTCTTCATATTCTTCTTATTCAACAATTATTATTCTACATATTCAGCTTATTCATCTTCTTCCTATTCTTCTTCATCATATTCTTGTTTGTGTCAGGCATTCCTGTAGTTGTTATCTAGAAAAGTTAGAAGTTTACACCTTCCGTTCTGCCTGTCACAAAAGATTTACAACAGGATTTGTCCGCGTTCAGTTTGGCCTGCAGCAGCAGGCCTTTTCCAGGGGCACCACGAGGAGGAACGGACTCACCCCCATACACTGCTTAGTCTTCTTCTGCTTATAAATAAGATAATATCATTTGCTCAGAGTATTAGTCTTATGCTTAATGTTCTTCTGCTTTGTTTTTTTTATGCTTCTTTGTCTTCTCTCTCTTGTTGTTCTGCATCTTGGTGGTTGTCTTCCTGTTCTTTGTCCTCTTGAACCAGCTGACGGTACTGGCACCCGGAGGGGCAGCAGAAGGAACAAGAGCCAATGGCACTACCGAGGACCAGCTGACGGTGCTGGAACCCGGTTACTAAGCAGGAGGTACCTGTGCTACAAAGCACTACCAAGGACCAGCAGACGTTGCCGGAACTCGGATACCGAGATGGAGGCACCTAGGCCAAAGGCTCTGACGAGAACCAGCTGACGGTGCTGGAACCCGGAGGGGTAGCATAAGCTGCAAGAGCAAATGGAAATAGCGAGGACCAGCTGACAGTGCTGGCACCCGGAGGGGCAGCAGAAGGAATAAGAGCCAATGGCACAACCGAGGACCAGCTGACGGTGCTGGAACCCGGTTACTAAGCAGGAGGTACCTGTGCTACAAAGCACTACCAAGGACCAGCAGACGTTGCCGGAACTCGGATACCGAGATGGAGGCACCTAGGCCAAAGGCTCTGATGAGAACCAGCTGACGGTGCTGGAACCCGGAGGGGTATCAGAAGTTACCCCTGAAAAGCAAAGTTGGCATGCCGCAAGCTGGCCGCAGTTACCGAATCACACAGTCCTACAGGGGGTGCTTGTCCTACTGGCACTATGGAACAAACCTTTCTTACCAGAACCCGCAGTCCACATAGGAAGCACCTAAACTGCTGGCACCCTAGCCTCGGCTAACCCAACCGCAACACGACATGGCAACTTGGGGTGGCAAACTGACATTGACACTTCCCGGAAACAGCAGGCAGGGCTGGAACCAAGCTGGGCAGGAGGGAGTACCCGTGCCAAAGTCAGTTATGAGCAGCAACTGGCGATGTTGGAGCCCAGGACAAGCACTTAGCCGGCTGAGGCCTGATGTGCTGTCAATTGGGAGGCAGCAGGACAGATTGCCATCAAACCAGCAGGGGAACAGCTGACGTTACTGAACCCCACAAACACAGGAGCTAGTGTTTTACTCTGTGAAGACGGCACTTCCGAGCAACAACTGGCTGTGTTGAAGCCCAGGGACAAGCACGGAGCAGGCTTAGGCTGCATTGAAGAAATTTTAAGATCGGTTGTAGACTACTAATTTGAACCAAGCTCCACTTAGGCCTGTGGCTTCACTGATTTTCGTATTTCCCCTGTCCTCCAACCCCGCCAGTTACAGCTCCGAAGTGGCGTCTGCACAATCCACACTTGTTCCTGTGTTACAGGTGTTCAGTCCGGTCAGTTAATCCCCTGATGTGTGTCCGGCAATGTCGCCTGCTCTGTCCACATTCCATGGGAATGTGGACAGAGCAGGCGACATTGCCGGACACACATCAGGGGATTAACTGACCGGACTGAACACCTGTAACACAGGAACAAGTGTGGATTGTGCAGACGCCACTTCGGAGCTGTAACTGGCAGGGTTGGAGGACAGGGGAAATACGAGAGACAGTGGAGCCACAGGCCTAATTGGAGCACGGTTAAAAATCAGTAGTGGTACGACTGTGTAGGCAGCAGGAGACTTTGCCATCCACACAGCAGGGGATCAGCTGACATTACTGAACCCCACTGAGACACGGGAGCAAGTATCTCTTTCCGTGTGGACGGCACTTCCGAACTACAACTGGCTGTGTTGAAGCCCAGGAAATAGGAGGGTGTAGGCAGAGGCCTACTGTATTTTGATTGAGGTGACAGCAGGAGAGACTGCCATCCACACAGCAGGGGATCAGCTGACGTTACTGAACCCCACTGAGACACGGGAGCAAGTATCTCTTTCCGTGTGGACGGCACTTCCGAACTACAACTGGCTGTGTTGAAGCCCAGGAAATAGGAGGGTGTAGGCAGAGGCTTACTGTATTTTGAATGAGTTTACAGCAGGAGAGACTGCCATCCACACAGCAGGGGATCAGCTGACGTTACTGAACCCCACTGAGACACGGGAGCAAGTATCTCTTTCCGTGTGGACGGCACTTCCGAACTACAACTGGCTGTGTTGAAGCCCAGGAAATAGGAGGGTGTAGGCAGAGGCCTACTGTATTTTGAATGAGTTTACAGCAGGAGAGACTGCCATCCACACAGCAGGGGATCAGCTGACGTTACTGAACCCCACTGAGACACGGGAGCAAGTATCTTTTTCCGTGTGGACGGCACTTCCGAACTACAACTGGCTGTGTTGAAGCCCAGGAAATAGGAGGGTGTAGGCAGAGGCCTACTGTCTTTTGATTGAGGTGACAGCAGGAGAGACTGCCATCCACACAGCAGGGGATCAGCTGACGTTACTGAACCCCACTGAGACACGGGAGCAAGTATCTCTTTCCGTGTGGACGGCACTTCCGAACTACAACTGGCTGTGTTGAAGCCCAGGAAATAGGAGGGTGTAGGCAGAGGCCTACTGTATTTTGATTGAGGTGACAGCAGGAGAGACTGCCATCCATACAGCAGGGGATCAGCTGACGTTACTGAACCCCACTGAGACACGGGAGCAAGTATCTCTTTCCGTGTGGACGGCACTTCCGAACTACAACTGGCTGTGTTGAAGCCCAGGAAATAGGAGGGTGTAGGCAGAGGCCTACTGTATTTTGAATGAGTTTACAGCAGGAGAGACTGCCATCCACACAGCAGGGGATCAGCTGACGTTACTGAACCCCACTGAGACACGGGAGCAAGTATCTCTTTCCGTGTGGACGGCACTTCCGAACTACAACTGGCTGTGTTGAAGCCCAGGAAATAGGAGGGTGTAGGCAGAGGCCTACTGTATTTTGATTGAGGTGACAGCAGGAGAGACTGCCATCCACACAGCAGGGGATCAGCTGACGTTACTGAACCCCACTGAGACACGGGAGCAAGTATCTCTTTCCGTGTGGACGGCACTTCCGAACTACAACTGGCTGTGTTGAAGCCCAGGAAATAGGAGGGTGTAGGCAGAGGCCTACTGTATTTTGAATGAGTTTACAGCAGGAGAGACTGCCATCCACACAGCAGGGGATCAGCTGACGTTACTGAACCCCACTGAGACACGGGAGCAAGTATCTCTTTCCGTGTGGACGGCACTTCCGAACTACAACTGGCTGTGTTGAAGCCCAGGAAATAGGAGGGTGTAGGCAGAGGCCTACTGTCTTTTGATTGAGGTGACAGCAGGAGAGACTGCCATCCACACAGCAGGGGATCAGCTGACGTTACTGAACCCCACTGAGACACGGGAGCAAGTATCTCTTTCCGTGTGGACGGCACTTCCGAACTACAACTGGCTGTGTTGAAGCCCAGGAAATAGGAGGGTGTAGGCAGAGGCCTACTGTATTTTGATTGAGGTGACAGCAGGAGAGACTGCCATCCACACAGCAGGGGATCAGCTGACGTTACTGAACCCCACTGAGACACGGGAGCAAGTATCTCTTTCCGTGTGGACGGCACTTCCGAACTACAACTGGCTGTGTTGAAGCCCAGGAAATAGGAGGGTGTAGGCAGAGGCCTACTGTCTTTTGATTGAGGTGACAGCAGGAGAGACTGCCATCCACACAGCAGGGGATCAGCTGACGTTACTGAACCCCACTGAGACACGGGAGCAAGTATCTCTTTCCGTGTGGACGGCACTTCCGAACTACAACTGGCTGTGTTGAAGCCCAGGAAATAGGAGGGTGTAGGCAGAGGCCTACTGTATTTTGATTGAGGTGACAGCAGGAGAGACTGCCATCCACACAGCAGGGGATCAGCTGACGTTACTGAACCCCACTGAGACACGGGAGCAAGTATCTCTTTCCGTGTGGACGGCACTTCCGAACTACAACTGGCTGTGTTGAAGCCCAGGAAATAGGAGGGTGTAGGCAGAGGCCTACTGTCTTTTGATTGAGGTGACAGCAGGAGAGACTGCCATCCACACAGCAGGGGATCAGCTGACGTTACTGAACCCCACTGAGACACGGGAGCAAGTATCTCTTTCCGTGTGGACGGCACTTCCGAACTACAACTGGCTGTGTTGAAGCCCAGGAAATAGGAGGGTGTAGGCAGAGGCCTACTGTCTTTGTAATGCGGAGACAGCAGGAGAGACTGCCATCTCCACAGCAGGGGATCAGCTGGCAATGATGAACCCCACTAACACTTGAACGAATGTGTTTGGCTCTGTGGAGACGACACTTCTGAACACCAACTGACGCTGTTGGAGCCCAGGATTAGGCGAGGAGTAGGCTGTGGCCTACTGGATTTTGGCACGTGAAGGCAGCAGGAGACTTGCCATCTCCACAGCAGGGGAACAGCTGGCAGTGCTGAACCCCACTAACACTCTAACGAAGGTGTTTGGCTCTGTGGAGACGACACTTCTGAACACCAACTGACGCTGTTGGAGCCCAGGATTAGGCGAGGAGCAGGCTGGGGCCTACTGGATTTTGGCAGGTGAAGGCAGCAGGAGACTTGCCATCTCCACAGCAGGGGAACAGCTGGCAGTGCTGAACCCCACTAACACTCTAACGAAGGTGTTTGGCTCTGTGGAGACGACACTTCTGAACACCAACTGACGCTGTTGGAGCCCAGGATTAGGCGAGGAGCAGGCTGGGGCCTACTGGATTTTGGCAGGTGAAGGCAGCAGGAGACTTGCCATCTCCACAGCAGGGGAACAGCTGGCAGTGCTGAACCCCACTAACACTCTAACGAAGGTGTTTGGCTCTGTGGAGACGACACTTCTGAACACCAACTGACGCTGTTGGAGCCCAGGATTAGGCGAGGAGCAGGCTGGGGCCTACTGGATTTTGGCAGGTGAAGGCAGCAGGAGACTTGCCATCTCCACAGCAGGGGAACAGCTGGCAGTGCTGAACCCCACTAACACTCTAACGAAGGTGTTTGGCTCTGTGGAGACGACACTTCTGAACACCAACTGACGCTGTTGGAGCCCAGGATTACGCATGCCGCATGCAGAGGCCAATGGGCAGCGGTTTTTATGGAGGTTGTGGACTACTACTGATTCTAACCATGCTCCACTTAGGCCTCTGGCTCCACTGTCTCTACTATTTACCCTGGCCTCCAACCCCGCCAGCTACATCTCTGAAGTGGCGTCAGCACAATCTACACTTGTTCCTGTGTTACTGGTGCTCAGTCCCGTCAGTTGATCCCCTGATGTTTGTCCGGCAAGTTCGCCAGCTCTGTCCTCATTCCCACTACTGGTTATGGGAATGTGGACAGAGCAGGAGACCTTGCCGGACACACATCAGGGGATAAACTGATGGGACTGAGCCACAGGAACACAGGAACAAGTGTAGATTGTGCTGACGCCACTTCAGAGATGTAGATGGCGGGGTTGGAGGTCAGGGGAAATAGTAGAGACAGTGGAGCCAGAGACCTAAGTTGGGCACGGTTAAAAATCAGTAGTGGTTTGAATGTTGATGGAGCTGGTGACTTTGCCGTCCACACAGCAGGGGATCAGCTGGCATTACTGAACCCCACTAACACAGGAGCTAGTGTGTTTCTCTGTGCAGACGACACATCTGAGCGACAACTGGCTGTGTTGAAGCAAAGGGATTATAGTTCAGGTGGTAGAAAAATGAACACACCAGCAGACCTGGATACAGTTGCCAACCACTAATTTAGTCTGTAAGAGGAATGGCAAAGTCTTTGGAGATCCAGGCCTTGTTCATTTTCAGAAAAGTCAGCCGGTCAACATTATCGGAAGATAGTCGCGTGCGACGGTCTGTTAGTACACAACCTGCGGCACTAAAGACACGTTCCGATAATACACTGGCAGCAGGGCAAGCCAGCACCTCCAATGCATACTGGCTAAGCTCTGGCCATGTATCCAGCTTAGAGACCCAAAACTTGAAGGGGGAAGAGCCATCTGGGAGTACAGCGACAGGGCAAGACATGTAGTCTGACACCATCTGACGGAAGCGTTGCCTCCTGCTGACTCGAGGCGTCGCTGATGGTGTAGACAATTGTGGTGGACACACAAAACTTTGCCACATTTGGGCCATAGTGGTCTTGCCTTGTGCTGCGGCGCTGCCTCTGCTCCCTCTTTGTGCAGAGTTTCCTCCACTGCCTCGACGCACAGAGCTGCTTTGTAAAGCACTAGCAACAATGCTGTCGGGTGGAATGGAAAACATTATGGACTGCACCAGTGACTCTTCGTACTCCCGCATTTTACGCTCCCGGTTCAACGTTGGTATGAGCCTTTGTACGCTGTCCCGGTAGCGAGGATCTAGGAGGGTGTACACCCAATAATCAGCCGAGACGAGAATGTGGGCGATGCGGCGGTCGTTTCTCAGGCACTGCAGCATGAAATCAACCATGTGCTGCAGACTCCCAACTGCCAAAGAACCGCTGTCCCCTGTTTGAGGCGTGACCTCGGCCTGCTCTGCATCACCCCACCCTCGCTGTACATACTGAGTAGAGGTTTGTGTACCTCCCTCCTCTGGAGAGATGTCTTCCTCCTCCATCGACTCCTCCTCATCCTCCTCACAAAGTGTCCCCTGCCTAGGCCTTTGTGAGGAAACACGTAGCGCAGACTGTCCAGAAGCAGATGGCATTTGGGACTCCTCATCCTCCACCTCTTCTGAAACCTCATCCCTTAGTGCTTGCAGTGTTTGTTGAAGCAGGCAGATAAGGGGGACAGTCATGCTGACTAGTGCATCATCTGCACTCGCCATCCGCGTGGATTCATCGAAGGCACGCAAAACGAGGCAGATGTCCTTCATAGAGGCCCACTCAATGGTGCTGAAGTGTGAACGGCGCACAGTGCGACTTGTTTGCGCCTGATGCAGCTGGTACTCCATGACTGCTGCCTGCTGCTCACACAACCGCTCCAACATATGTAACGTTGAATTCCACCGGGTGGGTAGGTCACATATGATGCAATGTTCCGGAATGCCAAATCGTCGCTGCAGAGCAGCGAGGCGCGATCTTGCCGTGCTGGAACGTCGCAAGTGAGCGCACTCTATGCGGACCTTGTGCAACAGTGCAGCAAGATCCGGATAGTCCCTCAGAAAGCTCTGCACGACCAAGTTAAGAACATGTGCCAGACATGGGATGTGTGTGAGGTTGCCTAGGCCAAGAGCTGCCACCAGATTTCGGCCATTGTCACACACTACCAAGCCCGGCTGGAGATTCGCTGGCCCAAACCACACATCGCTCTCCAGCTTGATAGCATTCCAGAGCTCCTGCGCTGTGTGGCTTCGATTCCCCAAAGAAATTAATTTGAGTACAGCCTGTTGATGTTTGGCCACGGCTGTGCTCATATCGGTCGTAACAGGCTCCTGCTCTGCTGTTTCTGAGGAACTTGAGTAGGAGGAGGAGTCTATGTGTACAGACTGGAGTCCTGCAATCCGTGGCGTTGGAAGAACACGTACAGCTCCACTCTCCAGATCCGTACCCGGCTCCACAACATTGACCCAGTGGGCAGTGAGGGAAAGGTATCGTCCCTGTCCATGGTTACTGGTCCACGCATCGGTGGTCAGGTGGACCTTGCTACTAACGGCGTTTAGTAGCGCATGTTTTATTTTGCCCTCAACATGTTTCTGCAGGGCAGGGACGGCTCGCCTGCTGAAATAAAAGCGGCTGGGCACGTTGTATTGGGGGACTGCCAATGCCATTAAGTCCCGGAAGGTGTCAGTGTCCACCAGCCTGAATGACAGCATTTCAACTGCCAGAAGTTTGGCAATGCCAGCATTCAGAGACTGTGCTCGGGGATGGTTTGCCGAGTAAGGGCGCCTTTTATCCCATGCCTGTGCTACCGATGGCTGTGATGGATGGGAACGTGCTGCTATGGGTGGAATCTGACAGGGTCTCCGGACAACAGTGGCAGAGGTTCTTCCTTGGCGATCCTGTGAGGAAGCCGAACCAGCAGTGTGTGAGCTGGAGGAAGAGGGCCCAACACGAACTGAAGAGGTGGTAGGTGGTGCTGTACGTTGGCCTACGTCTTCAGGGTGTCTCTGCAACTCCAACTCGTGCTTGGTGCGCACATGTTTCCACATATTTGTGGTATTGAGGTTGCTGACATTTCTCCCTCTTTTGACTCTCTGATGACACAGCTTGCATTTGACAAAGCAAATGTCATCTGCAACTGTGTCAAAAAAGGACCACGCACTGCAACTCTTGTGAGCGCCCGGTTTGCCTTTGGAAGGAGGAATGCTCCTAACGGGTGCCGAAGTGGAGGGTACAGGCAACCAAGTCTTCCCCCTCCCTCTGCCTCCTGTTTTGGCCGGTAGGGGAATCTCTTCCTCCGAGCTGCTCCCACCACCTTCCTGTTGCTCACGCCATGATGGGTCAAGGACCTCATCATCTTCCCTCCCCTCTTCAAACAGCTGCTTCTCCGGGGTTGTCTCGCCAGCACCGTACGCACCAGAAAGTGGCAACTGAGTCTCGTCATCATCTGATGCGTACTGAGGTGTGCTGACCATAGGCACTGGCCCACTCGCCTCTTCAGATTCAGAGGGACAAAGAAGTTGCGCATCACTGCATACTCCCTCTTCTTCACATTCAGGAATGCTGCTTGGCTGGCCCCCTCTTTCCAAGCCAACAGATTCCGAGAACAGAAGTAGAGACTGTGATGGCTCCTGTCCATGTCTCTCTGACTGCCTGGGCACTTTGGCAGGTGGTGAAGAGACAGATGGTTGCTCTTCGGTGCTCTGACCCTGAGAGGATGCGGAAGTAATTGAAGTCGATGCGTTAGCTGCCATCCATCCGACAACGGCTTCAATTTGTTCCTCCCGCAGCAGTGGGGTACGTTGAGGTCCTACAAAGCTGCGCATAAAGGACTGTTGCCTGCTAAAACTGGGGGATGCTGATCCACTGGTGCCCGCAGCAGGCCCAGAATCCCCACGTCCTCTACCTGTAGAATCCCCACGTCCTCTCCCTGCAGAATCCCCACGTCCTCTCCCTGCTGAAACTCCACGCCCACGCCCACGCCCACGCGCCTTACTCCCTGCCTTCTTCATCTTGCAAGACTGCTTAAGATAGGCAAAAAAGTACAAAGGGGGGCCTTAGTGTGCTTATTCCTGAACAGCTGGTTACAGGTACAAGAAACACTAATTTTATGAAGTGTGTGTGTGTGTGGACTAGACTTTAATAGGAGCTGATGTGGCCTACACAAGTTCAAAATGTAGTGTTTGGTGAACTTTTTTTGTGGTTTCTTTGTTGGAAACAAACTCAAAGTATGTGAACAAAGAATTGAAACTGATAGTATCACCAACTTTTTGGAGCTATTACAATGCAGGCAGGTAACCTACAATGCAAAAGATGAGGCTCCAAAAAAATTGGGTAATACTAATCTGGCTGCGCCGGCAGGGCACAAGCCAGAAAAAAAGGCTCCTCTATCTACTCCTATATAGTGTTTGCAACCAACCAATGTTGATGGATACGGATGGATGCACACTAATAGGAGAAGAAAAAATGAGCTGCACTCAAAGACAAATATGTGTGAGGCAGTGACGCACGTTGAGCGTCCTACAACCAGACGTAGCTGCAGGACACTCTACTCAGCGTGAGCTGCACTCACACACAGTCAGAGGCCTCTCAGACAGCCGTCAACAGTGCAGCTAAGTGGGCACTGGCACTGACAGGCTGCAGAAAGGCTCCGCTGTGTACTCCTTTATAGTGTTTGCAACCACCGTAGATGGAGACGGATGGATGCACACTAATAGAAGAAAAAATGAGCTGCACTCAAATAAAAATATGTGTGAGGCACTGACGCACGCTGAGCGTCCTACAGCCAGACGTAGCTGCAGGACACACTACTCAGCGTGAGCTGCACTCACACACAGTCAGAGACCTCTCAGACAGCCGTGAACAGTGCAGCAAAGTGGACACTAGCACTGAAAGGCTGCAGAAAGGCTCCGCTGTCTACTACTAGTGTTTGCAACCAACGTATATGGATACGGATGGAAGCACACTTGATTGAAATTATGTAAAAAATGCAGCTCAAAAAATAAAAGATGTATGAGGCAGCAGTGATCACACTGGGTGGCCTACAGCCTGACGTGGCTGCAGGACCCACTCCACAGCGTGAGCTGCACTCACACAGCCCTTGCAGACAGCTGTGAACACTGCTGCTAGGGCAAAGAAGGCTACAGTGGTGGTTTATGTAGCCTGGGTAAAGCACTAGATGTTTGGTGGAATCGCTATTTCTAACTGTCCCTCACAGTCTTCTACAGCAGCCTGTCCCTAACTGAATTCACAGCAGAGTGACCAGAAATGGCGGCTGCGGTGGCTTTTATAGTGCATCATGACATCATTTCGGCAGCCAATCACAGCCATGCCAATAGTTAACATGCCTACATGCCTAACAGGATGTGCCCACACTTCGGAGGATTCCCATTGGCTTAATCAAAGCAAGCAGGCTCATAGCATGATGGGAACTTCCTATTCCGATTCCGATTCCGGAATCCGATATGACAAAAGTATCGGAATTAAGTATCGGAATTCCGATACCGCTAATATCGGCCGATACCCGATACTTGCGGTATCGGAATGCTCAACACTAGTTCTCATTGGTAACATTTTGGGGTACATTAACATTATATGTTTTGATCGCTTCGAGAATAAGGCTGGTCACATTCTTGTGTTCTGCGCTGAGTACTTACCTCGGGGTTTCTATGTAAATCTCATGAAAATGTGATTCAGATGAAACCCCCAATGGAACCACCCACCATAATGAGGCAGTTGGACACACTTCGAACTGGCATCTGCTCTGGTGGTATCCTTCATTTTAGGCGTGCACAGATCTGTGGTAACCCACACTTGTGAGCTAAAATGATGGGACACAGAGACCAGTCCAAAGTGACTCCCGTCTGCCTCATAAGTGAGTGATTCCATCCAGGGTTTTGTCTGAATTGCGGTTTTGGGGAATTTACATGGAAACCAAGATGTAAGCACTCAGCAAGGAGCACAGGATAAATGGGAGCCGAGCCTTATTCCTATTTTTTGGAGGTAGAACAAACAAATACTCATCAGTAAAAGAATAGTTCTTATTTTTATTTTTGTGTGGTTCACCGTGCAGTATAAGTTATGAGGCTGATTTATTCTTGGGGTCGGTGCAATTACAGTAATGTCAGATTTATATAGTTTTTTTAGGTTTTGCTATCACACAGTAAAAATGTATTTTTGTATTTTATAAAAAGTAAGTTTTAACTGTAAAAAGCTGTAACTTTTTTACTTTTTGGTGAACAGAGCTGAATGAGGGCTTATTTTTTGCAGGATGAGGTGCAGAATTTTTTGCTACCATTTTGGAGTACATAATGTGTTTAGTCACTTTTTATTCAGAATTTTCAGACACAGAATGAACAAAAGTAGCAATTCAGTTATTGTTTTTTTTTGCCACGATCATCGTGCGGTAAAAGTAATAAGACCGATTTGTTCATCGGTAGAGTTGAGCGACTTTTGGTTTTTTAGGGTCACGTTTCGTTTCGTGAAACCTGACTTTTCCAAAAGTCGGGTCGAGCAAGATCGTCCGATTATAGGGAAAAGTCGGGGTCGTCCCGAAACACGAAACCCAATGTAAGTCAATGGGGAATAAAAGTCGGCAGTGAGAGGAGGACAGGAAACACACCTACAGTGCCCATTTGAATGCCAAAAGCATCAATTCTTCTTACTTAAGCTTGTCAACCTTAATTAACTTCATAATACAAGTTACGCACTGAAAAATGGGGGTTATTTGGCTAAAGTTGTGGGGGGGGAGGGCTGGCTGCAGGTTTTCATGTGCCCTGGGCGAAAGAGCGCCCCTTTAACACATACCACAACTCATCAATGATCATGCTCCGATACGGCAGAGAAATAGCGGTATAGTACAATGAAAAATACTTCACTTTTTACATCTCATGACGAGGCCCATCTATTTCTCCATACAGAATCATTGGTCCCATATAATGTTTGAAACAGTATATGATGAGCTCCACATAATGCTACAGTATATGTTGGTCCCCATGGATGAAGCTCCACTGTCTTATGGGCCCAAATAATGCTCAAAACATAATGGGCCCCATTTCTAATGCTCTAGTGTATAATGGGCCTGTAAATGCTGCTCCAGTGTCTGATGTCCACCTTTGGAATGTTCCAGTGTATGGTGGGCCCCATCTATCATTCTCAGATGGTGTTAGGCCCAGTATGGATTGCACGTGATTGCACAAAGGTTAGAAAGGGTACCGTATCCCCGGATAACATGTATGGATAGCGTACACATTCAAAATATATGTCTCAGGAGGCAGGCTCAGACGGTGTTAGGCCCAGTATGGATTGCACGTGATTGCACAAAGGTTAGAAAGGGTACCGTATCCCCGGATAACATGTATGGATAGCGTACACATTCAAAATATATGTCTCAGGAGGCAGGCTCAGACGGTGTCAGGCCCAGTATGGATTGCACGTGATTGCACAAAGGTTAGAAAGGGTACCGTATCCCCGGATAACATGTATGGATAGCGTACACATTCAAAATATATGTCTCAGGAGGCAGGCTCAGACGGTGTCAGGCCCAGTATGGATTGCACGTGATTGCACAAAGGTTAGAAAGGGTACCGTATCCCCGGATAACATGTATGGATAGCGTACACATTCAAAATATATGTCTCAGGAGGAAGGCTCAGACGGTGCTAGGCCCAGTATGGATTGCACGTGATTGCACAAAGGTTAGAAAGGGTACCGTATCCCCGGATAACATGTATGGATAGCGTACACATTCAAAATATATGTCTCAGGAGGCAGGCTCAGACAGTGTTAGGCCCAGTATGGATTGCACGTGATTGCACAAATGTTAGAAAGGGTACCGTATCCCCGGATAACATGTATGGATAGCGTACACATTCAAAATATATGTCTCAGGAGGCAGGCTCAGACGGTGTTAGGCCCAGTATGGATTGCACGTGATTGCACAAAGGTTAGAAAGGGTACCGTATCCCCGGATAACATGTATGGATAGCGTACACATTCAAAATATATGTCTCAGGAGGCAGGCTCAGACGGTGTCAGGCCCAGTATGGATTGCACGTGATTGCACAAAGGTTAGAAAGGGTACCGTATCCCCGGATAAAATGTATGGATAGCGTACACATTCAAAATATATGTCTCAGGAGGCAGGCTCAGACGGTGTCAGGCCCAGTAAGGATTGCACGTGATTGCACAAAGGTTAGAAAGGGTACCGTATCCCCGGATAACATGTATGGATAGCGTACACATTCAAAATATATATCTCAGGAGGCAGGCTCAGACGGTGTTAGGCCCAGTATGGATTGCACGTGATTGCACAAAGGTTAGAAAGGGTACCGTATCCCCGGATAACATGTATGGATAGCGTACACATTCAAAATATATGTCTCAGGAGGCAGGCTCATACGGTGTCAGGCCCAGTATGGATTGCACGTGATTGCACAAAGGTTAGAAAGGGTACCGTATCCCCGGATAACCTGTATGGATAGCGTACACATTCAAAATATATGTCTCAGGAGGCAGGCTCAGACGGTGTCAGGCCCAGTATGGATTGCACGTGACTGCACAAAGGTTAGAAAGGGTACCGTATCCCCGGATAACATGTATGGATAGCGTACACATTCAAAATATATGTCTCAGGAGGCAGGCTCAGACGGTGTTAGGCCCAGTATGGATTGCACGTGATTGCACAAAGGTTAGAAAGTGTACCGTATTCCCGGATAACATGTATGGATAGCGTACACATTCAAAATATATGTCTCAGGAGGCAGGCTCAGACGGTGTTAGGCCCAGTATGGATTGCACGTGATTGCACAAAGGTTAGAATGGGTACCGTATCCCCGGATAACATGTATGGATAGCGTACACATTCAAAATATATGTCTCAGGAGGCAGGCTCAGATGGTGTCAGGCCCAGTATGGATTGCACGTGATTGCACAAAGGTTAGAAAGGGTACCGTATCCCCGGATAACATGTATGGATAGCGTACACATTCAAAATATATGTCTCAGGAGGCAGGCTCAGACGGTGTTAGGCCCAGTATGGATTGCACGTGATTGCACAAAGGTTAGAAAGGGTACCGTATCCCCGGATAACATGTATGGATAGCGTACACATTCAAAATATATGTCTCAGGAGGCAGGCTCAGACGGTGTCAGGCCCAGTATGGATTGCACGTGATTGCACAAAGGTTAGAAAGGGTACCGTATCCCCTGATAACATGTATGGATAGCGTACACATTCAAAATATATGTCTCAGGAGGCAGGCTCAGACGGTGTTAGGCCCAGTATGGATTGCACGTGATTGCACAAAGGTTAGAAAGGGTACCGTATCCCCGGATAACATGTATGGATAGCGTACACATTCAAAATATATGTCTCAGGAGGCATGCTCAGACGGTGTTAGGCCCAGTATGGATTGCACGTGATTGCACAAAGGTTAGAAAGGGTACCGTATCCCCGGATAACATGTATGGATAGCGTACACATTCAAAATATATGTCTCAGGAGGCAGGCTCAGACGGTGTTAGGCCCAGTATGGATTGCACGTGATTGCACAAAGGTTAGAAAGGGTACCGTATCCCCGGATAACATGTATGGATAGCGTACACATTCAAAATATATGCCTCAGGAGGCAGGCTCAGACGGTGTCAGGCTCAGTATGGATTGCACGTGATTGCACAAAGGTTAGAAAGGGTACCGTATCCCCGGATAACATGTATGGATAGCGTACACATTCAAAATATATGTCTCAGGAGGCAGGCTCAGATGGTGTCAGGCCCAGTATGGATTGCACGTGATTGCACAAAGGTTAGAAAGGGTACCGTATCCCCGGATAACATGTATGGATAGCGTACACATTCAAAATATATGTCTCAGGAGGCAGGCTCAGACGGTGTTAGGCCCAGTATGGATTGCACGTGATTGCACAAAGGTTAGAAAGGGTACCGTATCCCCGGATAACATGTATGGATAGCGTACACATTCAAAATATATGTCTCAGGAGGCAGGCTCAGACGGTGTTAGGCCCAGTATGGATTGCACGTGATTGCACAAAGGTTAGAAAGGGTACCGTATCCCCGGATAACATGTATGGATAGCGTACACATTCAAAATATATGTCTCAGGAGGCAGGCTCAGACGGTGTCAGGCTCAGTATGGATTGCACGTGATTGCACAAAGGTTAGAAAGGGTACCGTATCCCCGGATAGCATGTATGGATAGCGTACACATTCAAAATATATGTCTCAGGAGGCAGGCTCAGATGGTGTCAGGCCCAGTATGGATTGCACGTGATTGCACAAAGGTTAGAAAGGGTACCGTATCCCCGGATAACATGTATGGATAGCGTACACATTCAAAATATATGTCTGAGGAGGCAGGCTCAGACGGTGTTAGGCCCAGTATGGATTGCACGTGATTGCACAAAGGTTAGAAAGGGTACCGTATCCCCGGATAACATGTATGGATAGCGTACACATACAAAATATATGTCTCAGGAGGCAGGCTCAGACGGTGTTAGGCCCAGTATGGATTGCACGTGATTGCACAAAGGTTAGAAAGGGTACCGTATCCCCGGATAACATGTATGGATAGCGTACACATTCAAAATATATGTCTCAGGAGGCAGGCTCAGACGGTGTCAGGCCCAGTATGGATTGCACGTGATTGCACAAAGGTTAGAAAGGGTACCGTATCCCCGGATAACATGTATGGATAGCGTACACATTCAAAATATATGTCTCAGGAGGCAGGCTCAGACGGTGTTAGGCCCAGTATGGATTGCACGTGATTGCACAAAGGTTAGAAAGGGTACCGTATCCCCGGATAACATGTATGGATAGCGTACACATTCAAAATATATGTCTCAGGAGGCAGGCTCAGACGGTGTCAGGCCCAGTATGGATTGCACGTGATTGCACAAAGGTTAGAAAGGGTACCGTATCCCCGGATAACATGTATGGATAGCGTACACATTCAAAATATATGTCTCAGGAGGCAGGCTCAGACGGTGTCAGGCCCAGTATGGATTGCACGTGATTGCACAAAGGTTAGAAAGGGTACCGTATCCCCGGATAACATGTATGGATAGCGTACACATTCAAAATATATGTCTCAGGAGGCAGGCTCAGACTGTGTCAGGCCCAGTATGGATTGCACGTGATTGCACAAAGGTTAGAAAGGGTACCGTATCCCCGGATAACATGTATGGATAGCGTACACATTCAAAATATATGTCTCAGGAGGCAGGCTCAGACGGTGTTAGGCCCAGTATGGATTGCACGTGATTGCACAAAGGTTAGAAAGGGTACCGTATCCCCGGATAACATGTATGGATAGCGTACACATTCAAAATATATGTCTCAGGAGGCAGGCTCAGACGGTGTCAGGCCCAGTATGGATTGGACGTGATTGCACAAAGGTTAGAAAGGGTACCGTATCCCCGGATAACATGTATGGATAGCGTACACATTCAAAATATATGTCTCATGAGGCAGGCTCAGACGGTGTTAGGCCCAGTATGGATTGCACGTGATTGCACAAAGGTTAGAAAGGGTACCATATCCCCGGATAACATGTATGGATAGCGTACACATTCAAAATATATGTCTCAGGAGGCAGGCTCAGACGGTGTCAGGCACAGTATGGATTTGACGGCCCAGGTTACACAGCGGAGGAGCAGGGAGAAGTAAAGATTGTAAATGCTGGGGCCCTGCCCAAGCAAGGGGGGCCCACTCATTGGCGTCGGTACTGGCACTGGGCCCCTCATAGTACAGCGGTGTGTCTGACGGCGGGTGTGCACCACCACCATCAGAGACACTTGATTGCACTATGAGGGACCCTGTGCCAGTGCCCGCGCCCAAGAGTCGGCCTACCCACCTGTCCAGGGCAACGGCACTCGCACGGTGTCGTGCGCTAGGTGGTGACCCCGGCCATGGGGGGGGAGGCAGCACAGTTAGGGAGTTTTAGAAAGTGGCATATGTTGATGTTGGACATTCAGCTGATGCAAAAGGCGAAATAGGTCAAGTCCCAGGAAGAGGTGGACCAAAGCAAGCCATTTTTCTGTCACCCTATGTGTCATCAGGGGAAGGTGGGACAAAATCCTTGGAAACCCATGCGTGGTTCATTTTAATGAAGGTTAGAATCATAGAATCATAGAATCGTAGAGTTGGAAGGGACCTCCTGGGCCATCTGGTCCAACCCCCTGCTCAAAGCAGGATTCGCTAAATCATCCCAGTCAGATGTCTGTCCAGCCTCTGTTTGAAGACTTCCATTGAAGGAGAACTCACCACTTCTCGTGGCAGCCTGTTCCACTCATTGATCACTCTAACTGTCAAAAAGTTTTTTCTAATATCTAATCTGTGTCTCCTCCCATTCAGTTTCATCCCATTGCTTCTAGTCTTTCCTTGTGCAAATGAGAATAAAGTTGATCCTTCTACAATGTGACAGCCCTTTAGATATTTGTAGACAGCTATTAAGTCTCCTCTCAGTCTTCTCTTTTGCAAACTAAACATTCCCAAATCCTGCAACCTTTCCTCATAAGACAGGGTTTGCAGACCGGTCACCATTCTGGTCGCTCTTTTCTGAACTTGCTCCAGTTTGTTGATGTCTTTTTTAAAATGTGGTGCCCAAAACTGGACACAATATTCCAGATGAGGTCTGACCAAAGAGGAGTAGAGGGAAATAATGACTTCACGTGATCTAGACTGTATGCTTCTGTTAATACATCCTAGAATTGCATTTGCCTTTTTTGCTGCTGCATCACACTGTTGACTCATATTCAGTCTGTGATCTATTAGTATACCCAAGTCTTTTTCACATGTGCTGTCACTTAGCCCTATTCCTCCCACTCTATATATGCTTTTTTCATTTTTATTGCCCAGATGTAGTACTTTGCATTTCTCCCTGTTAAAAACCATTCTGTTAGATCATCCACATTTTGGGTTGACAGACGGGTCCTTTTTTCTGTCAGGATTAATCCAGCTGCACTGAAGACTCTTTCCGATAGCACACTTGCAGCTGGGCAAGCGAGCTCCTGTAAGGCATATTGTGCCAATTCAGGCCAGGTGTCCAGTTTAGCGGCCCAATAGTCAAAGGGGAATGACCTGTGTGGGAGAACATCGATATGGGAGGAAAAGTAGTTTGTAACCATGGTTGACAACTGCTGTCTCCTGTCACTTTCCATCAATGCAGTATTACCAGTTGTGTGAGCGGTATTTGAAAAATCAGTCCACAACATTGTCATGAAACCCCTGTCTCCAACGCCACTTCTGCTGTGTGCACCACGAACACCTCTGCCAAGCTGCCCCCGGCCCGTACGGCTCGTGTGAGAACCATCACCGCTGCTGTGTGCTGGGAATGCCTCAAGCAACCGATTTACCAGAGTTGCTTGTTTATTAGCCAATATTAGGTCAAGGTTCTCCTGTGGCATGATGTTTTGTAATTTGCCTTTATAGCGTGGATCCAGGATGCTGGCCAACCAGTAGTCGTCATCGTTCATCATTTTGGCAATGCGGGGGTCCCTTTTTAGGATCCGCAAGGCATAATCTGACATGTGGGCCAATGTTCCCGGTGTCAATGATGCACTGCGAGTGCTGGTTGGAGGAGCACTTTCAGGCAAATCCACATCCCTCCAGTCACGCACAAACCCTGTACCAGACCTTGCCACGCCAACATTTTCACTTGCCCCACGAGATGCATCCTCCTCCCCTAAGTAATCATCCCCATCATCATCCTCCTCCTCTTCTTCCTCCACCTCGGCCAGGAGAGGTCCCTGAGCAGACAATGGCTGAATGTCATCAAGGATTCCCTCCTCCTCTTCCTCCTCATCAACATTGGCTGCAGACGCCTGCTCCTTAAGGTGCATCAAAGTTTGCATGAGCAGACGCATAAGTGGGATGCTCATGCTTAGGATGGCGTCGTCTGCGCTTACCAGCCGTGTGCATTCCTCAAAACACTGAAGGACTTTACAGAGGTCTTTCAGCTTCGACCACTGCACACCTGTCAACTCCATGTCTGCTCTCAAAGTGCCTGGCCGTGTATCCTCCCACAAATGCATTATGGCCTGCCTCTGCTCGCACAGCCGCTCCACCATGTGCAGGGTGGAGTTCCACCTTGTTGCAATGTCGATAATGAGGCGGTGGTTGGGAAGGTGGAGCAATCGCTGCAGCTTCTGCATACGAACGGAGTGTACAGGCGACTGGCGGATGTGCGCGCACAGTCTTCGCACCTTCTGGAGCAGGGCTGTTAACTCCGGATAATTTTTGAGGAAGCACTGCACCACCAGGTTCAAGGTGTGAGCCAAGCAAGGTATGTGGCTGAGTTTTGAAAGGGCTATGGCTGCCACAAAATTACGGCCGTTATCACTAACTACCTTGCCTGCCTCAAGATGTACACTGCCCAGCCATGACTCAGTTTGTCGCTTCAAGTACTCGGCCAGCACCTCGGCGGTATGTCTGTCGCCCAAACACATCATCTGCAACACAGCCTGCTGACGCTTTCCACTAGCTGCTCGATAGGGGGACACATCGTGTGCAACAGTGGCAGCTGCAGATGGAGTGCTCGTACGACTGCGCTCTGTGGACGAGCTTTCGCTTCTGGAGGAGGAGGAGGAGGAGGGTGGAACGCCTACAGCCAACTGTTTCCTATACCGTGGGCTAGGCAGCACTGTCCCACCACCGCTGTCTCCTGTGGACCCTGCATCCACCACATTAACCCAGTGCGCAGTGATGGACACGTAACGGCCCTGGCCATGCCGACTGGACCATGCATCAGTTGTGAGGTGCACCTTTCCGCTCACTAACTGCTTGAGTGCATGGACAATGCGGTCTTTCACATGATGGTGGGGGGCTGGGATGGCTTTGCGAGAGAAGAAGTGGCGACTGGGTAGGTCATAGCGTGGTACTGCATAGGCCATGAGTTCGCGGAAAGCTGTGCTTTCCACCAACCGAAAGGGCATCATCTCAAACGAGATTAGTTTGGCAATGTGGGCGTTCAAACCCAGTGTACGCGGATGAGAGACTGAGTACTTTCTTGACCTACTCATAGTGTCTGGGAGGGTGAGCTGGACTTGAGAGCTGCATATGGTGGAAGTAGCGGTGGACAGGACGGACTGAGAGAGGGTTGATGATGGTGATGGAGTTGGTGTTCTTTCTGATGGCCTAGAATCAGTCTTTCGTTGATATAACAGTGGGATTCCCTGACTGCTGTGGCCTAGCAACGACACCTCAACATTTGCTGCTGTGCTATCCGGTGGGCTTACAGTGGGGGAAACAATGTAGCGTTGATGACTACCTTCGTTGTGATCAGTTGCACATGTGGCACTTGAGGTTTGGTGTTGTGTCCACGCTTGCAAGTGCATGCTGGTTAAATGTCTAAGCATGCAACTGGTATTCAAATTTTTCAGATTTTTCCCTCGGCTAAAGGACTTTGCGCACTTCTTACAGATAACATTGGCCTGATCATGAGGATTTTGTTCAAAAAAGTGCCACACTGCACTCTTCCTACTTTGGCAGACATTTTGCGGCCTAGCACGCTGTGATCTTTTGACCCTCTGGACAAGCTGTCCAGCAACTCTTTTGATGTTTGGAACCTGTCTTTGGAGTGCTCCGGGCCTGCCAGATAACAGCTGTTGCGATGTCGATGTCTGCTGTGGATGCTCCTCATCTGAGCTATTGGAAGCAGCACCCTTTTCCCCCAATGGATGCCAATCTGGGTCAACAACTGGGTCATCCATCACCTCCTCTTCTATGTCATGTGCACCTTCCTCTGTGTCACCGTGTATGGTGGTATAGTGTGCGGGAAGGGGCACCTGAGTCTCATCAGGGTCAGAATCTGGCTCTGTACACTGCGAGGACAATGTAGTGCTCTGAGTGAATGTACCAGCAGAATCATCCATCAGCGGCTGTGCATCAGTGCACTCCATGTCAGATTCATCTTGGCCTGGGTAATTCACCATTTCACTTGATAATCCAGGCATGGTATGTGAAAACAGCTCCATGGAGTAATCAGTAGTATGGCCTGCGTCATCCTTCAATCTTGGTTGGGGTGAAGGACACAAGGAAAGGTGTGGTTCATGAACATGAGCCTCCAATGACGACTCAGTGCTTTTACTTTTTACAACTGAAGAAGAGGAGGCGATAGAGCTGGAGGCTGAGTCAGCAATGTAAGACAAAACTTTTTCCTGATGCTCTGGCTTTAAAAGCGGTTTGCCAACTCCTAGAAAACTAAGCGTTCGAGGCCTTATGTAGCCAGATGATGACGCAGGCTCAACACCTCCTGCATTTGGTCCTATTTTGCTCTTGCCACTACCATCAGATCCACCATCATTACCAGCTGCCAACCCCCGCCCAATTCCACGGCCTCTTCCACCAGCCTTCCTCATTTTTGGTAGAAATGTAGACAAAATCCAACAAACTATATAGTATGTAAAACAAGGTGTCTATAGGACAGGGGAGATTTTGAATTTCTGCACACACTTTTGGACACTGGACACTTTTGGATTGTGTGAGGCCCACTGATATCTGAGCGCTATGTGACAGGCTCGATGGCACAGCTGTGACCTAAGTGACTAGAGAATAAGTGAGATTTTGAATCTCTGCACACACTTTTGGACACTGGACACTTTTGGATTGTGTTAGGCCCAATGAATATCTGAGCGCTATGTGACAAGCTCGATGGCACAGCTGTGACCAAAGTGACTAGAGGATAAGGGAGATTGGATTGCTTTTAAAAAAGCAGTTTGTGGAGCAGTGGGTAAACAGCAATGCCAGCCTGTCAGGAAGCCTTAGAAGGCAGCCCAACAACCAACACCACTGATACACCACTATATAGCCTCCCCTTGCACTGCACACACAGTGACTGGTGTGTTGTGCAGGCCAAATCGCTAGCAGCAGAAGCAGTTTTTTGGTCTTCTTCCCTGCCTAACGCTCTCCCTACAGAATCAGCAGCAACCTCTCCCTATGCTAAGATCGGCAGAAGTAAGATGGCGGTCGGCGTGCACGCCCTTTTATACCCCCTGTGACGCCCACCAAAGCAAGCCAATCACTTGCATGCCCTTCTGAAAGATGGTGGTGACCGGATGGTCTGCCATCCACATTTCTAGAGGGGTTGTGGATTTTCATTTTATTATTTTAATTAGTACATTACCCTCATTGTTCTAAGTCTTCTTTAATTGCAGTTTTAGGTCTTATCGACGACCGATACGCATTAAAATGTATTTCCTCATGCCATTTTAAAATGGTGAGGGAGAATAAGGGAATAGCGCCACCGAGTGATGGTGATTCCCGCGGGTATCAGCTGTACATGACAGCTGCACCCTGCAGTATCGGAGCTGGATGGTTTTACGACCGATCAGGGTCAATTAACACCTTAAATACCGCTGTAAATCGTGACAGTGGTTTTTAAGTTGTCACAAGACCCCCCTTAGTAATCATGGTATCCCTGCGATGAGAATCGCGGGTCCCGAAGGTTACTATGGTAACCTGAGGCAATAAGGCGAGTCTTATAGGCACAGTCAGTGAGACACTGACAGTCTCATACACTGCTGTACATGAATACAGCAGTGTATGAGACAAGTGATCAAAACAAAAATTGTACGTCACAAAGTAAAAAAGTGGAAAAAAGTAAAGTAAAACATGTAGAAAAGTTAAAAAAACACAAAAAGTGCACACAAATCACTAATATCCATTTTACTACTCAAAACACAGCATTTGTGATAAAACTAAAATAAAGAAAAAAAGCACACATAACTGGTATCTGCATCTGGATCGACCCGCTCTATAAAACTTGCATGTTATTTATTCAGTTTAGTGAATGCCTTAAAAAAAAAAAATAAAAAACATGCCAAAAATGTTGCTTTTTCATCATACTGACTCACAAAAAAGTGAATAAAAAGCGATCAAATAATTACATGTGAAAAAAGTTACAAATAAAAACGTTAAACCATCCCGCATAAATGAAGCCCTAATATGGCTCATTCGGCAAAAAAATTAAAAAGTGACAGCTCTCAAAATATGATGATGCGAAAACAAATTCATTTTTGTAAAATATTGTTTTAAGTCTGTAAAAAGAGCAAAGCATAAAAAAAATCTGGTGTCGCTGTAATCGTACCAACCCGATGAATAGAGTTGAGCGAAACGGGTCGAAAAAATTCAAAAGTCGCCGACTTTTGGCAAAGTCGGGTTTCATGAAACGAAACCCGACCCTAGGATGAGGTCGGCCACGAGGTTGGCGACTTACGCGCCAAAGTCGCGTTTCAAAAGTTTGTTTTGCGCTCTTTTTCAGCCAATCAGGATCCACGGACACTGTGGGCAACGTGATGACGAAGGAAGTTCATTCCGAAACGCGCGTCGGGGCGCGTTCTCAGGCATCCCCAGGCATCATTCTCCGGCTCATTAGGTATTATTTTATTTCTTGCTCCCATCACCTTCCCCCCTCACATTGTGTGACACTCTTGTAGTGTCTTTTGTTTGTTCACTGCACACACTTTTTTAAACAATTTTTTTCATTGCACTATTGTCTGCACAGCTGCTGTTGTTATTATTATTCTTTATTATTTTTTGTGTACTGTGTTTACACAATTTTGGATATTTATTATTATATGGTGCACTGTATACACAATTCCTTTTGGGGGCTTCATTAATGTTCCATCAATATTTATTTTTATTTTTCTTTTTTCATTTTCCTTCTGAGCCTGTGCCTTATGGGTATACATTTTACCCTATGTTGTAGGATATTATAACCCAATATTACGCATTTATTTGGGATGCCTTTTTATTATTCATTTTTTATTTTATTTTATTTAAGTGTACACCCATTTATATATTAATAAAGGTGTTTTTACCCATTCTCACGTGTTGCTGTACACATCATTTCCACTTTGGCACTCTGTCAGTATTATCTTCCACCATACTCATTGGTATTGGGTTCTTTTAATTAAAGAAGACGTCCTGACAACATTTTTATGTCATAAACCGTTGTAGTCAGTTGTTATGATGTGCATGTGTATTTCTATACTTACTAATCTCCATCTTCTCCAATTCCTAGAACCCTTCCGGTTCCATGTGAGTGCTCTTCCTCTCAGCTGACTCTCCCAGTGACTGATGTGGGGTGAGCGACTTCTTTAAATGCAAGCCTGTAGAGGCTCCATAGACTTGCAAAGAGAAAACGACTTCTGGCTAAGGCCAGGATCACACATGTGAGAAACATGGACGAGTCTCGCATGTTATTACCCGACACTGCCGTCGGCACTCAGGACCGGAGTGTGCGGCTGCATAGACATACATGCAGTTGAACGCTCCGCTCCTGAGTGCCGGTGGCAGTGCCGGGTATTAACATGCGAGACTCGTCCATGTTTCTCACATGTGTGATCCTGGCCTTACACATAAACCCCTGTGTGAGCTGATTAGGATTGCCAACCATCCAGAAATCCCAGACCCATTGGTAAAAATAGGGCACTTTTTTGCCCTGTCCATTAAAAAAAATTTAAGGCGTCTGTGGTTTTTTTTGAAGCTAAAGAAACTTATACAGATTATTATGTCAATAGTTATCATCATTTCACAGTTTACTTTGAATGCATTTAATGTATTCACATCAAAATGTCATGCATTACTTATAATCATAATGATTTGTTATGGTTTTCCAAAAACTATTCTCGGTCCATGATTTTTTATAAGCTGTCCAGGAAAAATAAAAAGTAATGCTGTCAATTCTGGAGCTGCTTAGTCTGTTTGCATAAGAAGAGCACCTGTGAGACGCTGGAAACTGGGGAAGAGAATGTTCAGTAAGTAGATCAATATCCTTACACATAGTCATATAGGTCATTATTACAGTTTATGCTACGCTGGGATTTCTTCTATAAGTCTAGGAGGAAAGCAATTACATTTTCATACCAGATTGTTATTGCATAGCTTTGTCTAGCTTTATTTAATAAATGTAATGATCATACAATATAATAGTGACTTCACTGTGTAATTAGCTTCATAATCATGATGGATCAGCCAAAAAATGCGGAAGAAAAAAAAACATTTATCGTATGTATCAATATATTAGAGACAGCAGTTTTCTGCATTGCCACATTACATTTTTATGATCTCTGTGGTCTTTATCTGTGTGATCTGAGCGTTTTATTGCAGCTCTTTCTCTCTCAGAACTGGAATTTGCTGCAGATACTGTATATTCTTTATCTATATGAAGACAAAGAGGCAAATGGTTTGAGCGCTGTATGAAACTGAATGTATAGAATGTGGGAATGAGATTATCTAGAACAGAACACGTTACTGCCAAGAAGACACTACAACAGTTTCATAAGCTGTGTCACCATGTAAAAGATTGACATCGGACAAATGCAATGTCCATAGCTAAACCTACCTCCTGAAGGGGGGAAGCTAAGGTTTATAGAACAATGGGAAAAAGACCTAGGATTTACCATGTCTATAGAAAGGCGGTCTCGCTGCTGTGAAGTCCTATCAAACAGCAGTAACCAAACCACACTCACACAAATGTCTTTAAAGTAAAATTACATAAGCTACTCTATATTCCAGTACAACAGATAAAGTATAACAGACAAAAGGGTTGTGATTGGTGACGTGAAACAAATATGATGGACCTGCTCCTTGGTAAAAACATTCTAGCAGGAGGTTAAAACCTTGATTAGGAGTGTAATTGGAGGGTCAATCCATCTTGGCCTAACTGTTTTACTTTTCAGCATTTTTAGGCCCTTGGCCCAACCTTTATGATTACCTAATAAATCCTTTAATTTACTTACCGTATTTTTCGGACTATAAGACACACTTTTTCCCCAAAAAATGGGGGTTCCTCTTATAGTCAGAATATACTTACAAATACTGTGGCGGCAGCAGGAGTCGGCGATTCTGCGGCGGTCCCGGTCCGATGCCGCCGGGCAATGATCAAACTCCCTTCCCCGGCTGGTGCAGCAGGTGCTGCAGGTTCGGGGGGCTCCGCTGGCATTTTGTGAAAGCTTGGAAGCTCCATACATCCTGTTAGGAATCTGGTTTCTGACACGTCTATACAGAAACCCAGATTCTCACATGCTGCAGTCTCTTGCCCATCTGCTGCAGCAGAAGGGATTGCTGAGGAGATTGTCTCACAACAACTGTCTCCAGAGGCTAAGTCCTTTATTCCATCTATTGGGCATGCTCACGGGACGAGCTCCTATTGGACTTCGGGAGTCAGGTGCTCAGGTCCCGCTCTGGATCCTATTGGCTTTTCCTGGACTCCTGGAGATTTCTGGAAGGTCCCGTGCGCTATAAAAAGTGCGCATGGCCGTTCCGCCATGCGCTAGTGTCGCATATTATGCTGTGTGTATGGTGATGGATGCATGGACTGGTGCCTGACTTATTATGAAACCCCTTCCCTTGGTTAATACGAATGGTGGCAGAGTGTCGGTCTAGTCAGTTACAGCACCAGCGCCAGCGCGCCATTGCATCCCTGCCACAGCAGCCTAGCGTCAATATTGCGCTTGCCTGATAGCAGCGTCCTCTTTGCGGCTTCGTTCCTGCCGCGCTGCAGTTGCAGCACAGTGTATGTCCGCAGTTGCGACGTTTCTGCCACAGGCGTATACGGTAGGTCTAGACGGAGTTGGTGCCGTCAGCCTTCACCTCTCCTGTGACCATTTACCGCGTCTGTGTCGCTGAGTCCCTGTGACTTAAACAGACTCAGCGCTTTTCTATTTCTGTTTTTGCTGGCAGCTCTGTGAATTTAACTGAGCTTACCCACTGCACCAGGGTGACATAACAACCCCGTGCATTCTACCGCCTTAAACTATGCCATCTCCTAACAGCGGTCTTACCATCTGCCGCACAGTGGACCCCGGGTGGCAAAGGCACTTTATTTATAATTTTTATTTAGTGCCTTCTGCCACTCTTAACATTACACTAGCGCCAGGGTCTGGCTAGGGATGGCAGATCAGTAGCAATTGTTGCAATGCGTTAAGCAGCTCGGCGACTGGGTTGCCGCTCTAGAGAAGTCTCTCTTATCTGCACAAGCTACTGATGCTGCCGTACAGGCGTTAACGGATGCAGTAGCGCGTTTGTCCATGTCCACCCTTGCGCCGACAGTAACCCGCCTCCCGTTGCCCGATAAGTTTTCTGGGGATGGAGCCTCCTGTAGGGGTTTTATCAGCCAGTGCTCGATCCATCTGGAGCTGCTGGCTGTAAAATTCCCTATGGAACGGGCCAAGGTAGCATTCATTATATCCCTACTGTCGGGCAAGGCTCTGGAATGGGCTACGCCGTTATGGGAGCGTGTTGATCCCGATATACGAACCGCAGCGCACCTGCTGATGGCCATCAAGCAGGTTTTCCTCGGCCCACGGGTCACGCACGACACCTCCCTGCAGCTACTTGCACTCTCTCAGGGATCCCTCTCCGTAAGCCAGTAGGCCGTACGTTTTCGGACACTGGTGTCCGAGTTGGAGTGGGCTGATAGGGCCCTTATCCCTGTCTTTTGGAAAGGGTTAGCGGAGCATGTTAAAGATGCTCTATCTACCAGAGAGATTCCTACGACCTTGGAAGAGTTGATTTCCATCTCCTCGCGCATTGACCTCCGTTTTTCGGAGCGCGGCCTAGAGCGTGCTCACTCAAAATGGAAGGGTACTCCGCTTCCCAAATTTTTCGAGCCGCTGGAGCCACCTGAGCCAGAGGTCCTACCTCCTGAGCCCATGGAGGTGTCTCGTACCGATCTTAACACGGACTCAGACCAGGAATCTGTTTGTGGTTGTCACCACGTATGTGCGGTTTCTCCGGAAGCCACCTCCCCGCAATGGTCTGAGTCTGAACCGGTTGTCGAGACCTTTGTCCCTCCTCATCTTAGGGCTCAGGTACTCGCTTGGGCGCATGCATCCAATGCGTCTCACCACCGAGGCTACATGCAGGTCTCGAAGCTCTTAGCCAGAGCATATTGGTGGCCTCATAGGGCTCGGTATGTTAAGAGGTTCATTCAGGCATGTACCTCTTGTGCTTGGCTTAGCCTCTCTAGGCGGAGTGGGGCGACGACCGTCGATACACGGCGGCGTGCCACGGCCACGCCCACTCCTGCCATTTCCCAGATTTCCCTCCTGAAACCGGGCGACCTTGCCTCCGCTGGTACCTTCCATGTGTCCCGGGTTACCATGTCACCTACCAGGACACCAAGCTCGTCTAAAGGTGAGTTTGAGCCCTGTGCCACCGCTAGACACAGGGTGATGGATCGGAAGGTTCAGGGGGGCCCTAGGAGGGGGGGTAATGTTAGGAATCTGGTTTCTGACACGTCTATACAGAAACCCAGATTCTCACATGCTGCAGTCTCTTGCCCATCTGCTGCAGCAGAAGGGATTGCTGAGGAGATTGTCTCACAACAACTGTCTCCAGAGGCTAAGTCCTTTATTCCATCTATTGGGCATGCTCAAGGGACGAGCTCCTATTGGACTTCGGGAGTCAGTTGCTCAGGTCCCGCTCCGGATCCTATTGGCTCTTCCTGGACTCCTGGAGATTTCCGGAAGGTCCCGTGCACTATAAAAAGTGCGCATGGCCATTCCGCCATGCGCTAGTGTAGCATATTATGCTGTGTGTGTATGGTGATGGATGCATGGACTGGTGACTGACTTATTATGAAACCCCTTCCCTTGGTTAATACGAATGGTGACAGAGTGTCGGTCTAGTCAGTTACAGCGCCAGCGCGCGATTGCATCCCTGCCACAGCAGCCTAGCATCAATATTGCACTTGCCTGATAGCAGTGTCCTCTTTGCGGCTGCGTTCCTGCCGTGCTGCAGTTGCAGCACAGTGTATGTCTGCAGTTGCGACGTCTTTGTCATAGGCGTATACGGTAGGTCTAGACGGAGTTGGTGCCATCAGCCTTCACCTCTCCTGTGACCATTTACCGCGTCTTTGTTGCTGAGTCCCTGTGACTTAAACAGACTCAGCGCTTTTCTATTTCTGTTTTTGCTGGCAGCTCTGTGAGTTTAACTGAGCTTGCCCTCTGCACCAGGGTGACATAATAACCCCGTGCATTCTACCGCCTTATACTCTGCCATCTTCTAGCAGCGGTCTTACCATCTGCCGCACAGTGGACCCCGGGTGGCGAAGGCACTTTATTTATAATTTTTATTTAGTGCCTTCTGCCACTCTTAACACATCCATTGCTGTGATGCGGTGGCCTCTGAGAAAATTGCTGCAGGGGGCGACGCATGCTCAGATTGAGATCTCTCCAGTTGAAATCTCAATCTGAGCATGCGCCTCCCCCAGCGGCCATTTTCCCGGTGGCCACTGCATCGCAGCAATGGATATGCGGGGCATCCGAGCTTTCACAAGATGCTGGCGGAACCCCCGCACCACATAGTACCACCACCGAACCTGCTGCACCAGCCTGGGATGGGATTTTCCTGGAGGCCACCGCATCAGAGCAATAGATATGTGGGGCCTCCGGGGTTTCACAAGATGCCTGTGGAGCCCCCCACACCACTGAGCACCACTGTCGGAACTGCCACACCAGCCTGGGATGAGATTTCCCGGAGGTCACTGCACCTGCCACACCAGCCTAGGATGGGAGTCATATCGCTGGACCATCGAACACCCCCTGTGACCCCACTCCACCAGAACTGCTGATCCCCCCAGGTAAGCTGATTTCGGACTGTAAGACGGACCCCTATTTGACACATTAATTTTTTTTCCCTATTTTCCTTCTGAAAATTTGGGGTGCGTCTTATGGTCTGGTGCGTCTTATAGTCCGAAAAATATGGTAATTTTATCACCATGGTCACATGGATCCGTATAGCCTCAAAATGGAAAATGTCTGTTTTATCCATAAATTCGGTTAAGATTTTTTATGAGCATATTGAAAATACTAGATCAGACACCTTTGAGCTCTTCGGGCCTTTTAGCCCGATAGATGGACCTCCGTTCTGACCCTATGCTAATTCTTGCTGTCTTTATCACCCTAATCTGTAAACTATAATGTTGAAAGATTGCCTTCTGTACTTCATTAAAGGGCCTCTAAATCCAAAGAGTTCACATACTGTATGTATCCAGTGTACCATAATATACCCATTGCATTATATGTTAATTTTACTTTGTGATTTCCATCTCTAAAATAAGATGTACTAGATTTAGGCCAATGATATTTGCCAATACGTTTTACACTCCTCCCTCCTTCTTTTTCTCCCCTTTTCTCTTATGTCTTGTCCTCCTCCCCACTCCTTCAGTCCCCATGTCTGGGGCATACATTTTGACTTTCTTTTATTTATATGTTTTAGGTTAAATACAATGTTAAAATGTTAATAAAACTTATTTGAAACTAAAAAAGAAAAAATGCAAAACAGGACAAAAAATGTTGATACTGCTGGAAATGCTGCAATTTTTCGACACAAAAAATGAACAGAAAAAAATTATTAAAAATGCTTCAGGTGAACGAGCCCTAACTGAAGTTTTAGCGGCTGTGCAGCAGATGATTTGTCTATATACAGTATAGAGATATAGTAATCTAAATTATTCAGTATCACAATGCTAAGAAGATTTTTCATGTAGATCAGGATTGTGTCCACAATGAAGAGGTCTTCACATCTTACGGACAAATCTACCGACAACCCAAGAATATTAGTGAACTGTAGGTCACTGCCCATGAGGAATGGGTTAAGAGTCCTCAGGAATGTTGCTAAAAGCTAGTGTCTAGCTATGCATTACTTTGCATCAGGTCACAACAGCCTGAGGGGTTCAACTAAGTGCTCAAGATGTTTGCTATGAAGGGATTGAATAACTCTGAGACTTCAATAGTGAGTAAATTTGTCAGAAACAACTTGTTATATTAGTTGTGCTGAGATATTTAAATTTTTTTTTGTTTGCTAAAAAATAGCTTTAAACCTCACATATCTGCATAGCAGATAACTCAGGATCCACAGTAGGAGATGTCACAGCTCACCTACTCTTTCTCCCTTCACAATGACCTTTAGATTAGAGCATGCTCATATAATGGTTTTATTAAAAAAATAGGGCCTAAGGCTACTTTCAGACTAGCGTATTGAGGCGCAGCGCAGGGCCGCCACAGTGCATTTTTGTGTGCTCGGCGCAGCACCAAAAGGGCGCAAGCGCCGGCAAAAGTGTACCAGCACATGGCCAGCGTACCCAACGCTAAATATAGGGTACGCTGATCGCATGCAGCGTCATGCGATCAGAGGAGGAGCTCACCGGAGGGGGCGTGGCCGGGGCAGAGCTTAGCGGCGGCCGTGCGCTGTGCCCAGTAACGCTAGTGTGAAACTAGCCTAAGTTAGTTATTTTTTACGAATGTCCATATGCCCAACATGAAGAAGGTGTTTTAAATTAGACCTTGTGGAGAGCGTGAAAATTGCATTTTTTTGCATATAGATGATATGACAATTAAAGAAAAAAATATCAAACATTAAAAGAAAATATATTTAATTCAGATGTAAACGATCGGCCCTCTTCTGATGAAACAAAAATGCTGATCACACCTGTAGTTGATCTTTATAATCGCAATTGCTTGCTTCTGGAAATCTAAACTGTCTTTCTCCATATGATGTGATCTCCTCATATTGCCTGCTCGTAGACATGTTTCCATTGTACGCCTCGCGAAGCATTTGTTTTTGTAGGATCCCTTCTTAAGCAGCAAACAATGAGCCACTTGGGCCATTATGTAAAATGCTGCAAATCATAAATGACCTTGTGCAAGATTTAAATTGAAAACAATATAACTTTTTTTCATAGTATAAAGATATACCGTAAATGTATCACATCTTCTTATATTAATAAAGCATGAGGTGTAACAAAGAGATAATAACCCCATTTATTTTCATAAGTCAGTAAGTGCAATATCTGTGGGATTAATTCAAGGCTTCAGAACAAAACCGTTAGATAAAAAGCTTTTAAGACCCTCTTCATCGTTGTCATCCCTTTCTTCCTTCAATTTTTTCATGAAAATGTCTTACTCAATGTTTAAAAAAAAAAAAAATGAATTTATGGTTACACAAAGGTCACAAGTTCTATTTTTTTCTTCTCTGCTGACATTAATGATCTTGCCTTGATGAATTACCCACATAGAAAAATTATAAGGTGTATTACCATTTATAACAGACAGATAATAATGACACTAGCTTTACGTATTGCAGCGCTCAGGTGATAATGAATGAAACTTGATTTTTTTTTCCGTTAATCTTTAAACTATTGATTGTCCAAATCTACTGTGCTAATAAGAGATTATTGACATTACTGTGAATATAAAACTGTGCAGGCTACATTCAATGGGACTAAAGGCCCCGTCACACACAGCGGTCTCGCTAGCGAGATCGTTGATTTTGTGACGCCACAGCGATCTCTCCAGCGAGATCGCTGTGTGTGACGGGGATCAGCGACCACCCCCCCTTCCGGGTATCGCTGATCGTGCAGCATCAGCCTTGGCTGTTTTCGATCGCTGGTCTCCCGCTGGCCAGCGCGCATCGCTGCGTGTGGCAGCGTAAGACCAGCGATCAGCCGCAGCTCCTGGATACCCGATGTTTACATTAGAAACCAGTATCCAGCGTCGCTGATCCTGATCGCTGGGGCTGTCTATGTGACAGCTCACCAGCGATCAGCCTAACGATGTCCCAGCGATCCCATCATGTCGGATCGCTGGTGGGATCGCTGGGACATCGTTATGTGTAATGGGGGCTTTACATTGCTTTCAGCCAAATAATACATAAAACAATTACATGAGTATAAGGAGCTACGGTGTAAACAGAATAAGGGACCAAAATGCACCAATAAATTCAAGAATACCTATATAGGTGCAAGGCTCAAAATCAATTCAACATATATTCTTTATTGGATAATTTAATTATTAAAAACATAAAAATAGACGTGCAAAAGAAAGACATGAAATACTAAAGGTAGGTAAGAGATACTGATTAAACTCCTGTGTATGAATGGACAAAGTTTTTTTTAAAACAACAGTGCTTTCAGACCTCAAATAATGCAATGAAAACAAGTTCATAATCATTTAGAAACAACAATACCAACGTTTTAACTCAGGAAGAGTTCAGAAATCAATATTTTGTGGAATAACCATGATTTTTAATAACCGCTTTCATGCGTCTTGGCATGCTTTCCACCAGTCTTTCACACTGCTTCTGGCGCAAAAATGTAAGCAGTTCTTCTATGTTTGATGGCTTGTGACTATTCATTATCCTCTTGACTACTTTCCAGAGGTTTTCAATGGGGTTCAGGTCTGGACAATGGGCTGCCCAGCTGCCCATGACAGGGTTTTGATGTGGTGGTCTCTTATTTTTTGCCAGAGCTGTATACATGTAAACAGGGAGAGCGTGATATCACATGAAAGTTCTCGTAATGATAACAAACACGTTACCTTTCAAAGAAAATACGCCTAAGGCCTGTTTCACACTTCCGTTTTTGACCATCAGTCAAAATCAGCCGTTTTAAAAAAAACGGATCGCCATTTTTTTTGGCGGATCCATTTTTTTCCCCATTGAGTTGCATTACCGGCGGATCTTGACAGATGGCCATCCGTTGGATCCGTTTTTTTGCGGATCCGCCAAATTTTTGGCATCCGCCTACATGCCTGGACGGACCATGCAAATTCTCTCTCTCTCTCTCTCTCTCCTCCTCGGGCTGCGGTTCCTTTAAAATTCTTCATTCATCGGATCCGTCAAAAAAACGGTCTGGTGGCATCTGTTCACATCAGTTACCAACGGATCCGCTTTCCTCCATTTTGACGGATTTTAACTGACACAAAAAAACTGAAGTGTGAAACAGGCCTAATGCACATTTCACATCAAGCTTCATCAGGGGCATTTTAATTTATTATATTATCCAATAAAGAATATATATCTTATTAATTTTGAGCCATTGACATTTATATATATACAGTAGGGAAAATAAGTATTTGGTACTCTGCCGATTTTGCAAGTTATCCCGCCTAAAAAGAATGGAGAGGTCTGTAATTTTTATCGTAGGTATACTTTAACTGTGAGAAAGAGAATCTTAAAAAAATCCAGAAAATCACATTGTATGATTTTACATAATTATTTTGCATTTTATTAGATGAAATAAATATTTGATACAATAGAAAAACAGAACTTAATATTTGGTACAGAAAAGTTTTTTTGCAATTATAGAGGTCAGACGTTTCCTGTAGTTCTTGACCAAGTTTGCACACATTGCAACAGAGATTTTGGCCCACTCTTCCATACAGATCTTCTCCATATCTTTCAGGTTTCAGGGCTGTTGCTGGGCATTATTGAGTTTCAGCTCCCTTCAAGGATTTCTAATTGAGTTCAGGTCTACGGAGCAACATCTTAATTGCCCTGGCGGTGTGTTTTCGGGTCATTGTCATGCCGGAAGACTCAGCCATATCTCATCTTCAATGCTCTTACTAAAGGAAGGAGACTGTTGGCCAAAATATCATCATGATACATGACCTTATCCATTCTCCTTCCAATACGGTGAAATTGTCCTGTCCCCTCGGCAGAAAATCACACTCAATGTAAGATGTTTCCCCCACTATGCTTCATGGTTGAGATGGCGTTCTTGGGGTTGTATTCATCCTTCTTCTTCCAAATACGGAAGGTGGAATTGATACTAAAAAGTTCTTTTTTGGTCTCATCTGATCACATGGCCTTCCCCCATGCCTAATATGTTTCATTCAGATGATCACTAGTGAAGTTTAAACAGGCCTGGACATGTGCTGGTGTGAGCAGGGGGACATTACGTGCCCTGTAGGAGTTTAATCCATGATGGTGTAGTGTGTTACTAACAGTAATATTTGAGACTACGGTCCCAGCTCTCTTCAGGTCATTGACCAGGTTCTCTCATCTAGTTCTGGGCTGATTCCAGACTTTTCTCAGAATTATCCTTACCTCACAAGGCGAGATCTTGCATCTAGCCCCAGTCCGAGGAAGATTGACGCTCATCTTATGTTTCTTACATTTTCTAATAATTGTGCCAACAGTTGTTGAATTTTCCTCAAGCTGCTTGCCTATTGTCATGTAGCCCGTCCCAGCCTTGTGCAAGTCTATAATTTTGTCCCCGGTGTCCTTTGACAGATCTTTGGTCTTGGCCATAGTAGAGAGGTTGGAGTGTGATTGATTGAGTGTGTGGACAGATGTCTTTTATTCATGTAACAATTTCAAACACATGCAGTTAATACAGGTAATGAGTGCAAAATAGGAAGGCTTCTTAGAGAAAGCCAGATTTTTTTCTGGTTGGTAGGCAATCAAATACTTTCCTTTTTTTATATTTCATGCAATAAAATTCAATTTAATTATTTACAAATCATACAATGTGATTTTCTGATTTTTTATTTTTAGCTTCTGTCTCTCACAGTTGATGTGTACCTATGATAAAAATTACAGACCTTTCCATTCTTTGTAGGTGGAAAAATTTGCAAAATCGGCAGTGTATCAAATGTTTGTTTTTTTTTCAAAATGTGCAATGACTAGAATTTATTATTTCACTTAACAGTCAAGAAAAAAGAAAATCAAGATGCACTATAAAAGGATATTACTAGATGGTATTTGGCTTTTAAGGCAGTAAACTGTGTATTATTGTAAACTTCATAGCAGCCGGAGTGTCATAGAATCTACTATATTAGTCACTTTGGTCCTAGCGATGAAATATAAAGCGTCTCTTTGAATGACCTATATTGGTACAGAAAATGTTTACTCCCCACCGAAACAAATTTCAGCTGTAACTTTTCTTTATTTCAGTCTACGGAGCCTGAGAGATTGGTCTGGACCACTGAGGTGTATGTTATCACCAAGCCATGGAGAAAAGATGTCTGCAATGATGTAAAAACCGCTTTTGTTGTCGCTCATTCGTCTGTGAGAGCTGTAACATCATTTCTAAACAATAAGAGTTGCACTTTTTTTTTATAAAGGGATGGAAACTATTTTTACTTTGAGACATTGGAGACAGTACAGTGCTGTCCATGGGTGGTTGCTGTAGCAAAATCAAAAGCAAAAACCACATCATTACTAGAAAAGAATACAAAAAACACTAACAACTAAGAACACAGAATATCCATTGGGCATATAAAATTTCTTCTGCACATTAGGGTTTGCTTACAGGAAAAATATATATCAACCCCTCAATAAAACGCCATTTTTCATTTTTGCATTAGCAGCAGCATAACTTATTAATTTAGGCTCATTTAATTGCAATTGTGCGCCTTTGGGGACAATTATGTTTCAATTAATGACATGTAATTGGGGCTAAAAATAATTTTTGCAACTTAAGTTTCATTATAAATTTTGCACCGCTTGCCTCTTTTTAGCTTTTACGCAGCATTGTTTATTGCTGGCTGCAGAATGAGTTAACTGAGAATCCATCAGTCATCCTGCTAGGACAAAACCAAAAAAAATTGAGCAGAAGCATAGGTTGGTATAAGTGCAATGCATAGGTGCACAATCACGCTGTGGCCACCTAACAGACAGAAACTAAGGTAAAAAACAAAAGTAGCAAATACCCTGCAGTAGGTAAATAAATAAATAGTAGTGGTACATGTATATAACATGGGGACTCAGTTAAGGCTAGTTTCACACTAGCATTTATTCGACGCAGCGCACGGCGCCGCTAAGCCCCGCCCCCTGCCGGCTCCCTGCCCGCCCCATCCGGTCATCGCCGCCTACTATCGCACATGGACGCTTGCAATCTGTGCACCCTATCTTTAGCATAGGGTGCACAGATCGTGCGCTAGTAGGATTTTGGCGTGCGCTGCACACTTTTGAAGGTGCGCCCGTGCGCGCCGAACGCAGCATGTTGCATTTCGGCGCACACGGCGCACCTTCAAAAGTGCGCAGCGCACGCCAAAATCCTACTAGCGCACGGCCAGCGTACGATCTGCGCATCCCATGCTAAAGATAGGGTGCGCAGATCGCAAGCGTCCATGTGCGATAGTAGGTGGCGATGACCGGAGGGGGCGGGCAGGGAGCCGGCAGGGGGCGGGGCTTAGCGACGCCATGCGCTGCGTCGAATAAACACTAGTGTGAAACTAGCCTAACACTGTTTCGATGAAAAAAAAAAAAAAAGCCATCCCACTGCGACAAGGTGTACCCAAAAGGGATGGTTCTTAGCTCCTGTACCTAACCTCGCAATGTGTCAGCAGATGTCAAAATATATAAGATCTGGTTTCCGACTGTTCAGACACCTGCCTGCGGAAAGCTATATAAACAAAATGAGCAGCCTAAAAAGGGGGAGCCATGCCCCTGTTTGTACAAAGTACAGAAAAGTGAAACAAAAGTCAGATACGACGTTTGTAATTATTTAAGCTTTCTTTTTCAAAACCGTGCAACATTTTTAATGAAATCCAATTGCAAAATTCCAATGTTTTGCCCAAATACATGCATTTAAGTAAAAAAAAAAAGAGTCTCCAAAAGTGCTCAACCCCTTTAAAAATATGCAAATTGTCTCTTCAGAGAGGAAGAGGACTAGAACTCTAGTGCCACCTATTGGAAGTAGCAATCCTAAAAGTCAATGTCAACCCTTTAACGAGCCTTGGCACATGACTTAGGATAAAAGCCAAACCAGAATCTCAATTTGCAGACACTGTGTTTCGGGGTACTGCCCCTCATCAGTGCAAAGTCTGAGATCTGGTTTGGCTGTGTGAGAGGCGCCTGACCGATATCTAAGAAACTCTATAATCAGCTATTACTGAAGAGGAAAATTGCAGTGGAAATAGTCCTTTTACCTTTGGTACTAGGGAAAGTGTTGAACACTGTGGAGGGCATGGATGAAGGGTCCATGAGAACTGGGCTCCAGCTTACGTGTTTTGGGTTAGCACAGCCCTTATTCATAGCTTATTCACAACTGCAAAGAAACCCAGTATATAGGTGTATCATTGTTACCTTAAATGCATATAGGAGACTAAGCCAACTAATTCCTGCACATAGCTCACAATTACTGGTAGATTGTTAACCCCTTAATGACCCCGGCTTTTTTTCTCTTTTGCGTTTTTGTTCTTCGCTCCCCTTCTTCCCAGAGCCATAACTTTTTTATTTTTCCATCAATATGGCCATGTGAGGGCTTCTTTTTTGAGGGCTGAGTTGTACTTTTGAACGACATAATTTGTTTTAGCATGTCATGTACTCAAAAAGGGGGAAAAAATTTGAAGTGCGGTGAAACTGAAAAAAAAGTGCAATCCCACACTTATTTTGTGTTTGGCTTTTTTGCTAGGTTCACTAAATGCTATAACTGACCTGCCATTATGATTCTCCAGGTCATTACGAGTTCATAGACATCAAACATGCCTAGGTTCTTTTTCATCTAAGTGGTGAAAAAAAATGTCAAAGTTTGTTAAAAAAAAAAAAATTGGGCCATTTTCGAATACCCATAGCGTCTCCATTTTTTGAGATCTGGGGTTGGGTGAGGGCTTATTTTTTGCGAGTCGAGCTGACGTTTTTAAGGATACCATTTATCTGCAGATACGATCTTTTGATCTTCTGTTATTGAATTTTAATGCAATGTTGCAGCAACCAAAAAACTTAATTCTGGCATTTTAATTTTTTTTCCCGCTACGCTGAATAGCGATCGGGTTAATCCTTTTTTTTTATATAGGGTTAACTTGCGCTAAAGTGTACACAGGTTATATGCAAAATATCCAGCTAAAACAAGTACAATGACCCCATGGGAGGGCGAATTACCTTGAATAAACTTTAGTTGGCAAGGGAGGAATTATACCGAGGAAGAGAATCTTCAGGAGTGAATCCAAGGAAAAAGGTCCTTTCCACTGATAATCAGTCGCTCTGAGATAACAGTTGTCTCTGATGCAAACAAGGGGGTCTAATCTCCCTGCACGCCGCTGTCCCGGCCGGAAACTAGCGTGTGGCTGGAGATATGAAGCACCAACCTATGCAGATTACAGACACTGCATAAGGGGGAAGCCTGCAAGGTCCAAAAACGCTGCAGGACCTTGCGTGACATCACAGTCACGTGATGTGTCACGTAACAGGCAGAGATTAGCTAAGGAGCGCTGTGAGAGCCAAAAACAGGCAGAAATCCTACGCGTTACGGAATTCTCGGATTCCTTCTTCAGGGATGGCTCCAGAGAGTGAAAGTAACCCTTATATAGCCAACAGAGACATATCATCACACATTAAAAGCGAACAATTCAATCTCACTATTGAGACCATTTGGAATCAGAGTGTCTAATTCAAAAACCCATTTACTTTCGGTCCTGGACATTTGATGAATAAAATTTCCCTTCCTCCAACTCCTTTTAACTACTTGAATGCCGGTAATTATAGTGTTCTTTATAGAACCCCCATGATGTATCAAATAATGATTAGAGAGTGGATGACCTGTAAATTTTTTGCAGATATTACATAGGTGTTCACTAATCCGGACATTTAATAGATGTATTGTTTGTCCTATATATAATTTGCCGCAGGGACACGTGATGCCATATATCACACCCTTCGTGTCACACGTAATAAAATCATGAATTTGAATCTCTGTAGATTTATTCATGATTGTAAATTGTTTCCTACTGCCTAATTTCCTACAAGGTGCACATTTTCTGCAAGGAAAAAAACCCTTTAACTGCTGCTGTGACTGAAAGTTATCCCCTGTCATGGGTCTGGAGATGGAGGGGGCTATAAAATTCCCCAAGTTATTTGCCCTTCTAAAAACAAATCTTGGGCATGCTGGCAAAACCGTACCAATTACCTTGTCATTCCTCAGAATTCTCCAGTATCTATTCACAATCTTTTTGAGGATTTGACTATTAGAATTATACTGAGTCACAATGGGAACTTCCTCCATAATAGAATTTTCCTTATTTTTTATTTTATGTCTGAGGAGTTGTCCCCGTGGTATATTCCCAATACATTCTCTAGTTTCTCGCAAAGATTGGATATCGTACCCTTTTTGACCAAATTTATTAATAAGGGTATCAGCCTCAGTAATATAGTCTTGTGGCCTGGAACAATTTCTGTGAGCCCGTACAAATTGGCTCTTCGGAATGTTCAGAAGCGAACTCAGAAGGTGACAACTTTCTAGTGAAATATAATTGTTGGAGTCAGTAGGTTTATGGAATAATTTTGTATGAATGGAGTCATCCTCAATGAAAATCCTTAAGTCCAAAAAATTAATTTCCACAGGACTAGTAGTCGCATTGAATTTTAAAACTAACAATTTTTATTTAATTCATTAATTAAATTAATTTTTTGGACTTGAGGATTTTCATTGAGGATGACTCCATTCATACAAAATTATTCCATAAACCTACTGTTGTGAGTTCATTTTCCCCTTCATTACTGAGGCCCGAGGAACTCCCTCTTCTGGTAAAGAAAGGTATTGAGCCTGATTATCAAACACCTGAGGCTGATGATGATGACTGGCTGAGTGGAGTTACGGACTGGATATAAGGCTGCCGACGCCCTTCTGCCCTGCGGGTGCTTTTTCTATGGGATCCTTGGAGACCAGTCTAAATTCATGCTCCTCTAAAGCTAAGTTTGCTGCTTGGCCTTTTGATTTTGTGCTTTGACTTTGTTATGCTTTGTTTTTCTGGATTTCTGCCATTCCCTGCTGGGGTGTGCTGAATTCATTTAGCTCTGTCTTCTGAAAATACCTGAGTGCTGATTTAGATTTGAAGCTTAGCTGCTTCAGGGCCTTTTTCATATCAGCTTGTTGGCTTATGTCTTTGATAGGGTTTTGGCAGATTGCAGACAGCAGCCTTCCTGTTCTTTCCTATCTAGATAGTTGCGGGCCCCGTCTTTGCTCAGTCTATCTTTCTGTCTGTGTTAGTATTTTCATCTTGCTTCACCGTCATTATATGTTGGGGGCTGCCTATTGCTTTGGGGTCTGCTCTGGGGCAGTTTAGATTTCCCCTTTCTTTCTTTAGGCCTATGTAATTCTCCGGCTGTGATCGAGGGGTCTAGGGCTTCGTAGGAACCCCCCACGGCTACTGCTAGTTGTGTTGATAGGTTCAGGGGTCTGCAATCTGATAGTTGCCAACTTCTCTGGTTTTCTGGACTTAGCTAGCATTTCTGCTTTTGCCTCCTACGGTGACTCATTCATAACAGAATCACCCGCCATACTGCAGATTCTAGGGTACTCAATAGCAGGAAAGAATTGTAAAAAAAAAAAAAAGGTGTGTATATTTTTTCCTCTATATCTCTGAGACCGTAGGGGGAATTTTTTTTCTCTCAATGGAGATAAAGCAATTGTCTGATCGTGTGGAGCAGCTCGCTGTGGAAGTGCGGGGAATTTCCGCCTACCTTGCTCATTCACATGCTGCTGAACCAAAGATTCCCACACCTGATGTATTTTTTGGGGATCGGTCTAAATTTTTGAATTTCAAAAATAATTGTAAATTATTTTTTGCCTTGAAGCCTAACTCGTCAGGGAGCTCCGCGCAGCAGGTTAAAATTGTCATCTCTTTCCTGCGTGGCGATCCCCAGGATTGGGTGTTTTCTTTGAAACCAGATGATCCTATTCTGACTAATGTGAACGCATTCTTTCAAGCTTTGGGGTTGTTGTATGACGAACCTAATGCCATTGATCAGGCTGAAAAGACCCTGCTGGCATTGAGCCAGGGTTGTGATTCTGCTGAATTGTACTGTCAAAAATTCCGAAAGTGGGCAGTACTTACTACCTGGAATGATAATGCCTTGGCTGCTCTCTTTCGGAAGGGGTTGTCAGAAGCCGTAAAAGTACTATGGTGGGATTTCCTTTTCCCTCTGGTCTTGACGATTCTATGTCACTAGCCATTCAGGTTGATCGGTGTTTGCGCGAACGCAAAGCTGAACGAAAGGTGTTGCCACCTGTTGAACAAATGTCTGAACCTATGCAATGTGATAGAGTTTTTTCCAGAGAGCAGACGAGTTCAGAAGGCGTAATAAGTTGTGTTTTTTCTGTGGAGATGCCTCGCATATTATTTCTGTCTGTCCTAAACGAGAGAAACGCTTTGCACACACGTTTTCTGTTGGGGGTGTTCAACCTAAGTTTCTTCTGGCTATTACTCTGATCTGCTCCCTGTCCACATTTTCCGCCAAGGCTTTTGTGGATTCGGGAGCAGCCCTAAACCTAATGGACTTGGATTTTGCTAAACGTTGTGGATTTCCGATGACACCTCTGCAGACGCCTATCCCTTTGAGGGGGATTGATGCTACTCCTTTGGCTAAAAATAAACCCCAGTTTTGGACCCAGGTGGTAATGCGGGTCACCCCAGACCATCAAGAAAATTGCAGATTTTTGGTGTTGCATAATCTGCATGATACTATTGTTCTGGGGTTTCCCTGGTTACAGATTCATAATCCAGTTTTGGATTGGAAATCTGTGTCTGTGGTGAGTTGGGGTTGTCGGTGTGCCTTTAGTGAGGCTCTGGTGTTTTCCACCTCTCCTCAGTCGCATGATGTTCCTGATTATTTGGCGGACTTTTATGATGTATTTAGTGAGAATGAGTCTGCGTCTCTGCCTCCTCATAGGAGTTATGACTGTGCAATTGAACTGAGCCTGGGGTGTAAATTTCCCAAGGGTCGGCTCTTCAAGCTATCTGTACCCGAGCACGAGGCTATGCGATCCTATATTAAGGAGGCGTTGGAGAAGGGTCATATTAGACCATCCTCGTCACCCTTAGGTGCCGTTTTTTTTTTTGTAGCCAAAAAGGATGGATCATTAAGACCTTGTATTGATTATCATGCCCTCAACAAAATTACTGTTAAATATCAGTATCCGTTACCCCTGATTTCTGATCTATTCTCTAGAGTTAAAGGTGCTTGCTGGTTTACCAAGCTTGACCTCAGGGGGGCGTATAATCTTATTCGCATTAAGCATGGGGATGAATGGAAGACGGTGTTTAATACTCCGGAGGGACATTTTGAGTACCTGGTGATGCCTTTTGGGCTCACTAATGCCCCTTCTGTCTTCCAGTGCTTAATGAACGATATTTTCCGAGATTTTGTCGATAAATTTTTGATTATCTATCTGGATGATATTTTGATCTTCTCCAAGGATTGGGATTCTCATGTGGAACATATTCGGACTGTGTTCCGGATCTTGAGGGAGAATTCCCTGTATGTCAAAGGATCTAAATGCCTTTTTGGAGTACAGAGGATTTCTTTTTTGGGATTTATTTTGTCCCCGTCAACTATTGAAATGGACCCGGCCAAGGTACAGGCCATTCACGATTGGGTTCAGCCCACTTCTTTGAAGGCCCTCCAGAAGTTTTTGGGTTTTGCTAATTTTTATCGGAAATTTATAGCAAAATTTTCTAGTATTGCTAAGCCATTGACTGATTTGACTAGAAAGGGTGCTGATGTGTTAAATTGGTCTCCGGAGGCTGTTTCTTCCTTTCAGGAGCTGAAGCGAAGATTCACCTCCGCCCCGGTTTTGCGGCAACCTGATGTCTCACTTCCATTCTAGGTAGAGGTGGATGCTTCTGAGATTGGTGCAGGAGCTGTTTTGTCCCAAAAGGATCCTGTAACATCTAAAATGAATCCCTGTGCTTTCTTTTCCCGAAAGTTCTCTCCATCTGAACGTAACTATGATTGGGGAATAGGGAACTGTTGGCCATGAAATGGGCATTTGAGGAGTGGAGACATTGGTTGGAGGGAGCTAAGCATCAAGTCGTGGTCCTCACTGACCACAAGAATTTGATTTACCTAGAGTCGGCTAAGCGCTTGAACCCTAGACAGGCTAGGTGGGCCTTGTTTAATACACGTTTTGATTTTGTGGTTTCTTTTCTTCCTGGAACAAACAATGTCAAGGCAGACGCCCTCTCTAGGAGCTTCTTTGCTGATTCTCCTGTGGTGACCAAGCCTGCTACCATCTTAGGCGAAGGGGTAGTTCTTTCTGCCATCTCGCCCGATTTGAGACGTGCTCTGGAAGAGTTCCAGGAGGACAAACCTGAGCGTTGTCCCAGTGGAAAGTTGTATGTTCCTGACCAGTCGAAGAAGAGAGTGATGTCTGAAGTTCATTGCTCTGCTTTGGCTGGTCATCCAGGTATTTTTGGTACTAGAGATCTGGTGAGTCGGTTTTTTTGGTGGCCCTCCTTGTCTCGTGATGTCAGGAATTTTGTGCAGTCCTGTGGGACGTGTTCCCGGTCTAAATCGTGTTCTCGTTCTAGTGGGTTGTTGATGCCTTTGCCTGTCCCCAAGAGGCCATGGACACATATTTCAATGGATTTCATCTCTGATATGCCTGTCTCTCAGAGGATGACTGTTATTTGGGTGATTTGTGATAGGTTCTCTAAGATGGTTCATCTTGTACCACTCCCTAAGTTGCCGTCTTCCTCTGAGTTGGTGCCCCTGTTTTTACAACAGGTGGTTCGTTTGCACGGGATTCCTGAGAACATTGTATCTGACAGAGGAGTCCAGTTTGTGTCTAGATTTTGGAGAACTTTCTGTTCCAGGCTGGGAATTCAGTTGTCCTTCTCTTCTGCTTTTCACCCTCAGACCAATGGGCAGACAGAGAGAACAAACCAGACCTTGGAGTCATATTTGAGATGTTTTATTTCTGCTGATCAGGATGATTGGGTTTCATTTTTGCCCTTGGCCGAATTTGCTTTAAATAATAGAGCTAGTTCTGCCACTTTGATGTCACCTTTTTTTTGTAACTTTGGGTTTCATCCTCGATTTTCTTCAGGGCAGGTGGAGCCCTCTGCCTGCCCAGGTGTTGACACTGTGGTGGAGAGAATGCACCAGATCTGGGACCAAATGGTGGATAAGTTATCTCTCTCCCAGGAACAGGCCCAGCGGTTTTCCAACCGACATAGGACCATTGGTCCCCAGTTTAAGGTTGGTGATATGGTGTGGTTATCATCAAAAAATATTGCTATGAAGGTGGCTTCTCCTAAGTTTAAGCCTAGATTTATTGGACCTTACAAGATTGTGGAGATTATTAATCCGGTCTCTTTTCGTTTGGCTCTTCCTGTCACATTTAAAATCCATAATGTGTTCCATAAATCTTTGTTGAAGAGGTTTGTTGAACCTGTTGTTCCGGGGGTGGCACCTCCAGACCCTGTATTGGTTGAAGGTAACATGGAATATGAGGTAGAGAAAGTACTGGATTCCCGTCTGGCTAGACGGAGACTCCAGTATTTGGTTAAGTGGAAGGGTTATGGTCAGGAGGATAATTCCTGGGTCTCTGCCTCTGATATTCATGCCAAAAGATTGGTGCGTGCCTTTCATCGAGCTCACCCTGATCGCCCTGGTGGCGTAGTTGAGGGTTCGGTGACCCCTCCTCATGGGGGAGGTACTGTTGTGAGTTCATTTTCCCCTTCATTACTGAGGCCCGAGGAACTCCCTCTTCTGGTAAAGAAAGGTAGTGAGCCTGGTTATCAAACACCTGAGGCTGATGATGATGACTGGCTGAGTGGAGTTACGGACTGGATATAAGGCTGCCGACGCCCTTCTGCCCTGTGGGTGCTTTCTCTGTGGGATCCTTGGAGACCAGTCTGAATTCCTGCTCCTCTAAAGCTAAGTTTGCTGCTCGGCCTTTTGCTTTTGTGCTTTGACTTTGTTATGCTTTGTTTTTCTGGATTTCTGCCATTCCCTGCTGGGGTGTGCTGAATTCATTTAGCTCTGTCTTCTGAAAATACCTGAGTGCTGATTTAGTTTTTGAAGCTTAGCTGCTTCAGGGCCTTTTTCATATCAGCTTGTTGGCTTATGTCTTTGATAGGGTTTTGGCAGATTGCAGACAGCAGCCTTCCTGTTCTTTCCTATCTAGATAGTTGCGGGCCCCATCTTTGCTCAGTCTATCTTTCTGTCTGTGTTAGTATTTTCATCTTGCTTCACCGTTATTATATGTTGGGGGCTGCCTATTGCTTTGGGGTCTGCTCTGGGGCAGTTTAGATTTCCCCTTTCTTTCTTTAGGCCTATGTAATTCTCCGGCTGTGATCGAGGGGTCTAGGGCTTCGTAGGAACCCCCCACGGCTACTGCTAGTTGTGTTGATAGGTTCAGGGGTCTGCAATCTGATAGTTGCCAACTTCTCTGGTTTTCTGGACTTAGCTAGCATTTCTGCTTTTGCCTCCTACGGTGACTCATTCATAACAGAATCACCCGCCATACTGCAGATTCTAGGGTACTCAATAGCCGGAAAGAATTGTAAAAAAAAAAAAAAAAAAAAAAAAAAAAGGTGTGTATATTTTTTTCCTCTATATCTCTGAGACCGTAGGGGGAATTTTTTTTCTCTCAATGGAGATAAAGCAATTGTCTGATCGTATGGAGCAGCTCGCTGTGGAAGTGCGGGGAATTTCCGCCTACCTTGCTCATTCACATGCTGCTGAACCAAAGATTCCTACACCTGATGTATTTTTTGGGGATCGGTCTAAATTTTTGAATTTCAAAAATAATTGTAAATTATTTTTTGCCTTGAAGCCTAACTCGTCAGGGAGCTCCGCGCAGCAGGTTAAAATTGTCATCTCTTTCCTGCGTGGCGATCCCCAGGATTGGGCGTTTTCTTTGAAACCAGATGATCCTATTCTGACTAATGTGAACGCATTCTTTCAAGCTTTGGGGTTGTTGTATGACGAACCTAATGCCATTGATCAGGCTGAAAAGACCCTGCTGGCATTGAGCCAGGGTTGTGATTCTGCTGAATTGTACTGTCAAAAATTCCGAAAGTGGGCAGTACTTACTACCTGGAATGATAATGCCTTGGCTGCTCTCTTTCGGAAGGGGTTGTCAGAAGCCGTAAAAGTACTATGGTGGGATTTCCTGTTCCCTCTGGTCTTGACGATTCTATGTCACTAGCCATTCAGGTTGATCGGTGTTTGCGCGAACGCAAAGCTGCACGAAAGGTGTTGCCACCTGTTGAACAAATGTCTGAACCTATGCAATGTGATAGAGTTTTTTCCAGAGAGCAGACGAGTTCAGAAGGCGTAATAAGTTGTGTTTTTTCTGTGGAGATGCCTCGCATATTATTTCTGTCTGTCCTAAACGAGAGAAACGCTTTGCACACACGTTTTCTGTTGGGGGTGTTCAACCTAAGTTTCTTCTGGCTATTACTCTGATCTGCTCCCTGTCCACATTTTCCGCCAAGGCTTTTGTGGATTCGGGAGCAGCCCTAAACCTAATGGACTTGGATTTTGCTAAACGTTGTGGATTTCCGATGACACCTCTGCAGACGCCTATCCCTTTGAGGGGGATTGATGCTACTCCTTTGGCTAAAAATAAACCCCAGTTTTGGACCCAGGTGGTAATGCGGGTCACCCCAGACCATCAAGAAAATTGCAGATTTTTGGTGTTGCATAATCTGCATGATACTATTGTTCTGGGGTTTCCCTGGTTACAGATTCATAATCCAGTTTTGGATTGGAAATCTGTGTCTGTGGTGAGTTGGGGTTGTCGGTGTGCCTTTAGTGAGGCTCTGGTGTTTTCCACCTCTCCTCAGTCGCATGATGTTCCTGATTATTTGGCGGACTTTTATGATGTATTTAGTGAGAATGAGTCTGCGTCTCTGCCTCCTCATAGGAGTTATGACTGTGCAATTGAACTGAGCCCGGGGTGTAAATTTCCCAAGGGTCGGCTCTTCAAGTTATCTGTACCCGAGCACGAGGCTATGCGATCCTATATTAAGGAGGCGTTGGAGAAGGGTCATATTAGACCATCCTCGTCACCCTTAGGTGCCGTTTTTTTTTTTGTAGCCAAAAAGGATGGATCATTAAGACCTTGTATTGATTATCATGCCCTCAACAAAATTACTGTTAAATATCAGTATCCGTTACCCCTGATTTCTGATCTATTCTCTAGAGTTAAAGGTGCTTGCTGGTTTACCAAGCTTGACCTCAGGGGGGCGTATAATCTTATTCGCATTAAGCATGGGGATGAATGGAAGACGGTGTTTAATACTCCGGAGGGACATTTTGAGTACCTGGTGATGCCTTTTGGGCTCACTAATGCCCCTTCTGTCTTCCAGTGCTTAATGAACGATATTTTCCGAGATTTTGTCGATAAATTTTTGATTATCTATCTGGATGATATTTTGATCTTCTCCAAGGATTGGGATTCTCATGTGGAACATATTCGGACTGTGTTCCGGATCTTGAGGGAGAATTCCCTGTATGTCAAAGGATCTAAATGCCTTTTTGGAGTACAGAGGATTTCTTTTTTGGGATTTATTTTGTCCCCGTCAACTATTGAAATGGACCCGGCCAAGGTACAGGCCATTCACGATTGGGTTCAGCCCACTTCTTTGAAGGCCCTCCAGAAGTTTTTGGGTTTTGCTAATTTTTATCGGAAATTTATAGCAAAATTTTCTAGTATTGCTAAGCCATTGACTGATTTGACTAAAAAGGGTGCTGATGTGTTAAATTGGTCTCCGGAGGCTGTTTCTTCCTTTCAGGAGCTGAAGCGAAGATTCACCTCCGCCCCGGTTTTGCGGCAACCTGATGTCTCACTTCCATTCTAGGTAGAGGTGGATGCTTCTGAGATTGGTGCAGGAGCTGTTTTGTCCCAAAAGGATCCTGTAACATCTAAAATGAATCCCTGTGCTTTCTTTTCCCGAAAGTTCTCTCCATCTGAACGTAACTATGATTGGGGAATAGGGAACTGTTGGCCATGAAATGGGCATTTGAGGAGTGGAGACATTGGTTGGAGGGAGCTAAGCATCAAGTCGTGGTCCTCACTGACCACAAGAATTTGATTTACCTAGAGTCGGCTAAGCGCTTGAACCCTAGACAGGCTAGGTGGGCCTTGTTTAATACACGTTTTGATTTTGTGGTTTCTTTTCTTCCTGGAACAAACAATGTCAAGGCAGACGCCCTCTCTAGGAGCTTCTTTGCTGATTCTCCTGTGGTGACCAAGCCTGCTACCATCTTAGGCGAAGGGGTAGTTCTTTCTGCCATCTCGCCCGATTTGAGACGTGCTCTGGAAGAGTTCCAGGAGGACAAACCTGAGCGTTGTCCCAGTGGAAAGTTGTATGTTCCTGACCAGTCGAAGAAGAGAGTGATGTCTGAAGTTCATTGCTCTGCTTTGGCTGGTCATCCAGGTATTTTTGGTACTAGAGATCTGGTGAGTCGGTTTTTTTGGTGGCCCTCCTTGTCTCGTGATGTCAGGAATTTTGTGCAGTCCTGTGGGACGTGTTCCCGGTCTAAATCGTGTTCTCGTTCTAGTGGGTTGTTGATGCCTTTGCCTGTCCCCAAGAGGCCATGGACACATATTTCAATGGATTTCATCTCTGATATGCCTGTCTCTCAGAGGATGACTGTTATTTGGGTGATTTGTGATAGGTTCTCTAAGATGGTTCATCTTGTACCACTCCCTAAGTTGCCGTCTTCCTCTGAGTTGGTGCCCCTGTTTTTACAACAGGTGGTTCGTTTGCACGGGATTCCTGAGAACATTGTATCTGACAGAGGAGTCCAGTTTGTGTCTAGATTTTGGAGAACTTTCTGTTCCAGGCTGGGAATTCAGTTGTCCTTCTCTTCTGCTTTTCACCCTCAGACCAATGGGCAGACAGAGAGAACAAACCAGACCTTGGAGTCATATTTGAGATGTTTTATTTCTGCTGATCAGGATGATTGGGTTTCATTTTTGCCCTTGGCCGAATTTGCTTTAAATAATAGAGCTAGTTCTGCCACTTTGATGTCACCTTTTTTTTGTAACTTTGGGTTTCATCCTCGATTTTCTTCAGGGCAGGTGGAGCCCTCTGCCTGCCCAGGTGTTGACACTGTGGTGGAGAGAATGCACCAGATCTGGGACCAAATGGTGGATAAGTTATCTCTCTCCCAGGAACAGGCCCAGCGGTTTTCCAACCGACATAGGACCATTGGTCCCCAGTTTAAGGTTGGTGATATGGTGTGGTTATCATCAAAAAATATTGCTATGAAGGTGGCTTCTCCTAAGTTTAAGCCTAGATTTATTGGACCTTACAAGATTGTGGAGATTATTAATCCGGTCTCTTTTCGTTTGGCTCTTCCTGTCACATTTAAAATCCATAATGTGTTCCATAAATCTTTGTTGAAGAGGTTTGTTGAACCTGTTGTTCCGGGGGTGGCACCTCCAGACCCTGTATTGGTTGAAGGTAACATGGAATATGAGGTAGAGAAAGTACTGGATTCCCGTCTGGCTAGACGGAGACTCCAGTATTTGGTTAAGTGGAAGGGTTATGGTCAGGAGGATAATTCCTGGGTCTCTGCCTCTGATATTCATGCCAAAAGATTGGTGCGTGCCTTTCATCGAGCTCACCCTGATCGCCCTGGTGGCGTAGTTGAGGGTTCGGTGACCCCTCCTCATGGGGGAGGTACTGTTGTGAGTTCATTTTCCCCTTCATTACTGAGGCCCGAGGAACTCCCTCTTCTGGTAAAGAAAGGTAGTGAGCCTGGTTATCAAACACCTGAGGCTGATGATGATGACTGGCTGAGTGGAGTTACGGACTGGATATAAGGCTGCCGACGCCCTTCTGCCCTGTGGGTGCTTTCTCTGTGGGATCCTTGGAGACCAGTCTGAATTCCTGCTCCTCTAAAGCTAAGTTTGCTGCTCGGCCTTTTGCTTTTGTGCTTTGACTTTGTTATGCTTTGTTTTTCTGGATTTCTGCCATTCCCTGCTGGGGTGTGCTGAATTCATTTAGCTCTGTCTTCTGAAAATACCTGAGTGCTGATTTAGTTTTTGAAGCTTAGCTGCTTCAGGGCCTTTTTCATATCAGCTTGTTGGCTTATGTCTTTGATAGGGTTTTGGCAGATTGCAGACAGCAGCCTTCCTGTTCTTTCCTATCTAGATAGTTGCGGGCCCCATCTTTGCTCAGTCTATCTTTCTGTCTGTGTTAGTATTTTCATCTTGCTTCACCGTTATTATATGTTGGGGGCTGCCTATTGCTTTGGGGTCTGCTCTGGGGCAGTTTAGATTTCCCCTTTCTTTCTTTAGGCCTATGTAATTCTCCGGCTGTGATCGAGGGGTCTAGGGCTTCGTAGGAACCCCCCACGGCTACTGCTAGTTGTGTTGATAGGTTCAGGGGTCTGCAATCTGATAGTTGCCAACTTCTCTGGTTTTCTGGACTTAGCTAGCATTTCTGCTTTTGCCTCCTACGGTGACTCATTCATAACAGAATCACCCGCCATACTGCAGATTCTAGGGTACTCAATAGCAGGAAAGAATTGTAAAAAAAAAAAAAAAAAAAAAAAAAAGGTGTGTATATTTTTTTCCTCTATATCTCTGAGACCGTAGGGGGAATTTTTTTTCTCTCAATGGAGATAAAGCAATTGTCTGATCGTGTGGAGCAGCTCGCTGTGGAAGTGCGGGGAATTTCCGCCTACCTTGCTCATTCACATGCTGCTGAACCAAAGATTCCTACACCTGATGTATTTTTTGGGGATCGGTCTAAATTTTTGAATTTCAAAAATAATTGTAAATTATTTTTTGCCTTGAAGCCTAACTCGTCAGGGAGCTCCGCGCAGCAGGTTAAAATTGTCATCTCTTTCCTGCGTGGCGATCCCCAGGATTGGGCGTTTTCTTTGAAACCAGATGATCCTATTCTGACTAATGTGAACGCATTCTTTCAAGCTTTGGGGTTGTTGTATGATGAACCTAATGCCATTGACCAGGCTGAAAAGACCCTGCTGGCATTGAGCCAGGGTCGTGATTCTGCTGAATTGTACTGTCAAAAATTCCGAAAGTGGGCAGTACTTACTACCTGGAATGATAATGCCTTGGCTGCTCTCTTTCGGAAGGGGTTGTCAGAAGCCGTAAAAGTACTATGGTGGGATTTCCTGTTCCCTCTGGTCTTGACGATTCTATGTCACTAGCCATTCAGGTTGATCGGCGTTTGCGCGAACGCAAAGCTGCACGAAAGGTGTTGCCACCTGTTGAACAAATGTCTGAACCTATGCAATGTGATAGAGTTTTTTCCAGAGAGCAGACGAGTTCAGAAGGCGTAATAAGTTGTGTTTTTTCTGTGGAGATGCCTCGCATATTATTTCTGTCTGTCCTAAACGAGAGAAACGCTTTGCACACACGTTTTCTGTTGGGGGTGTTCAACCTAAGTTTCTTCTGGCTATTACTCTGATCTGCTCCCTGTCCACATTTTCCGCCAAGGCTTTTGTGGATTCGGGAGCAGCCCTAAACCTAATGGACTTGGATTTTGCTAAACGTTGTGGATTTCCGATGACACCTCTGCAGACGCCTATCCCTTTGAGGGGGATTGATGCTACTCCTTTGGCTAAAAATAAACCCCAGTTTTGGACCCAGGTGGTAATGCGGGTCACCCCAGACCATCAAGAAAATTGCAGATTTTTGGTGTTGCATAATCTGCATGATACTATTGTTCTGGGGTTTCCCTGGTTACAGATTCATAATCCAGTTTTGGATTGGAAATCTGTGTCTGTGGTGAGTTGGGGTTGTCGGTGTGCCTTTAGTGAGGCTCTGGTGTTTTCCACCTCTCCTCAGTCGCATGATGTTCCTGATTATTTGGCGGACTTTTATGATGTATTTAGTGAGAATGAGTCTGCGTCTCTGCCTCCTCATAGGAGTTATGACTGTGCAATTGAACTGAGCCCGGGGTGTAAATTTCCCAAGGGTCGGCTCTTCAAGTTATCTGTACCCGAGCACGAGGCTATGCGATCCTATATTAAGGAGGCGTTGGAGAAGGGTCATATTAGACCATCCTCGTCACCCTTAGGTGCCGTTTTTTTTTTTGTAGCCAAAAAGGATGGATCATTAAGACCTTGTATTGATTATCGTGCCCTCAACAAAATTACTGTTAAATATCAGTATCCGTTACCCCTGATTTCTGATCTATTCTCTAGCGATAAAGGTGCTTGCTGGTTTACCAAGCTTGACCTCAGGGGGGCGTATAATCTTATTTGCATTAAGCATGGGGATGAATGGAAGACGGTGTTTAATACTCCGGAGGGACATTTTGAGTACCTGGTGATGCCTTTTGGGCTCACTAATGCCCCTTCTGTCTTCCAGTGCTTAATGAACGATATTTTCCGAGATTTTGTCGATAAATTTTTGATTATCTATCTGGATGATATTTTGATCTTCTCCAAGGATTGGGATTCTCATGTGGAACATATTCGGACTGTGTTCCGGATCTTGAGGGAGAATTCCCTGTATGTCAAAGGATCTAAATGCCTTTTTGGAGTACAGAGGATTTCTTTTTAGGGATTTATTTTGTCCCCGTCAACTATTGAAATGGACCCGGCCAAGGTACAGGCCATTCACGATTGGGTTCAGCCCACTTCTTTGAAGGCCCTCCAGAAGTTTTTGGGTTTTGCTAATTTTTATCGGAAATTTATAGCAAAATTTTCTAGTATTGCTAAGCCATTGACTGATTTGACTAAAAAGGGTGCTGATGTGTTAAATTGGTCTCCGGAGGCTGTTTCTTCCTTTCAGGAGCTGAAGCGAAGATTCACCTCCGCCCCGGTTTTGCGGCAACCTGATGTCTCACTTCCATTCTAGGTAGAGGTGGATGCTTCTGAGATTGGTGCAGGAGCTGTTTTGTCCCAAAAGGATCCTGTAACATCTAAAATGAATCCCTGTGCTTTCTTTTCCCGAAAGTTCTCTCCATCTGAACGTAACTATGATTGGGGAATAGGGAACTGTTGGCCATGAAATGGGCATTTGAGGAGTGGAGACATTGGTTGGAGGGAGCTAAGCATCAAGTCGTGGTCCTCACTGACCACAAGAATTTGATTTACCTAGAGTCGGCTAAGCGCTTGAACCCTAGACAGGCTAGGTGGGCCTTGTTTAATACACGTTTTGATTTTGTGGTTTCTTTTCTTCCTGGAACAAACAATGTCAAGGCAGACGCCCTCTCTAGGAGCTTCTTTGCTGATTCTCCTGTGGTGACCAAGCCTGCTACCATCTTAGGCGAAGGGGTAGTTCTTTCTGCCATCTCGCCCGATTTGAGACGTGCTCTGGAAGAGTTCCAGGAGGACAAACCTGAGCGTTGTCCCAGTGGAAAGTTGTATGTTCCTGACCAGTCGAAGAAGAGAGTGATGTCTGAAGTTCATTGCTCTGCTTTGGCTGGTCATCCAGGTATTTTTGGTACTAGAGATCTGGTGAGTCGGTTTTTTTGGTGGCCCTCCTTGTCTCGTGATGTCAGGAATTTTGTGCAGTCCTGTGGGACGTGTTCCCGGTCTAAATCGTGTTCTCGTTCTAGTGGGTTGTTGATGCCTTTGCCTGTCCCCAAGAGGCCATGGACACATATTTCAATGGATTTCATCTCTGATATGCCTGTCTCTCAGAGGATGACTGTTATTTGGGTGATTTGTGATAGGTTCTCTAAGATGGTTCATCTTGTACCACTCCCTAAGTTGCCGTCTTCCTCTGAGTTGGTGCCCCTGTTTTTACAACAGGTGGTTCGTTTGCACGGAATTCCTGAGAACATTGTATCTGACAGAGGAGTCCAGTTTGTGTCTAGATTTTGGAGAACTTTCTGTTCCAGGCTGGGAATTCAGTTGTCCTTCTCTTCTGCTTTTCACCCTCAGACCAATGGGCAGACAGAGAGAACAAACCAGACCTTGGAGTCATATTTGAGATGTTTTATTTCTGCTGATCAGGATGATTGGGTTTCATTTTTGCCCTTGGCCGAATTTGCTTTAAATAATAGAGCTAGTTCTGCCACTTTGATGTCACCTTTTTTTTGTAACTTTGGGTTTCATCCTCGATTTTCTTCAGGGCAGGTGGAGCCCTCTGCCTGCCCAGGTGTTGACACTGTGGTGGAGAGAATGCACCAGATCTGGGACCAAATGGTGGATAAGTTATCTCTCTCCCAGGAAAAGGCCCAGCGGTTTTCCAACCGACATAGGACCATTGGTCCCCAGTTTAAGGTTGGTGATATGGTGTGGTTATCATCAAAAAATATTGCTATGAAGGTGGCTTCTCCTAAGTTTAAGCCTAGATTTATTGGACCTTACAAGATTGTGGAGATTATTAATCCGGTCTCTTTTCGTTTGGCTCTTCCTGTCACATTTAAAATCCATAATGTGTTCCATAAATCTTTGTTGAAGAGGTTTGTTGAACCTGTTGTTCCGGGGGTGGCACCTCCAGACCCTGTATTGGTTGAAGGTAACATGGAATATGAGGTAGAGAAAGTACTGGATTCCCGTCTGGCTAGACGGAGACTCCAGTATTTGGTTAAGTGGAAGGGTTATGGTCAGGAGGATAATTCCTGGGTCTCTGCCTCTGATATTCATGCCAAAAGATTGGTGCGTGCCTTTCATCGAGCTCACCCTGATCGCCCTGGTGGCGTAGTTGAGGGTTCGGTGACCCCTCCTCATGGGGGAGGTACTGTTGTGAGTTCATTTTCCCCTTCATTACTGAGGCCCGAGGAACTCCCTCTTCTGGTAAAGAAAGGTAGTGAGCCTGGTTATCAAACACCTGAGGCTGATGATGATGACTGGCTGAGTGGAGTTACGGACTGGATATAAGGCTGCCGACGCCCTTCTGCCCTGTGGGTGCTTTCTCTGTGGGATCCTTGGAGACCAGTCTGAATTCCTGCTCCTCTAAAGCTAAGTTTGCTGCTCGGCCTTTTGCTTTTGTGCTTTGACTTTGTTATGCTTTGTTTTTCTGGATTTCTGCCATTCCCTGCTGGGGTGTGCTGAATTCATTTAGCTCTGTCTTCTGAAAATACCTGAGTGCTGATTTAGTTTTTGAAGCTTAGCTGCTTCAGGGCCTTTTTCATATCAGCTTGTTGGCTTATGTCTTTGATAGGGTTTTGGCAGATTGCAGACAGCAGCCTTCCTGTCCTTTCCTATCTAGATAGTTGCGGGCCCGTCTTTGCTCAGTCTATCTTTCTGTCTGTGTTAGTATTTTCATCTTGCTTCACCGTCATTATATGTTGGGGGCTGCCTATTGCTTTGGGGTCTGCTCTGGGGCAGTTTAGATTTCCCCTTTCTTTCTTTAGGCCTATGTAATTCTCCGGCTGTGATCGAGGGGTCTAGGGCTTCGTAGGAACCCCCCACGGCTACTGCTAGTTGTGTTGATAGGTTCAGGGGTCTGCAATCTGATAGTTGCCAACTTCTCTGGTTTTCTGGACTTAGCTTGTATTTCTGCTTTTGCCTCCTACGGTGACTCATTCATAACACCTACTGACTCGAACAATTATATTTCACTAGAAAGTTGTCACCTTCTGAGTTCGTTTCTGAACATTCTGAAGAGCCAATTTGTACGGGCTCACAGAAATTGTTCCAGGCCACAAGACTATATTACTGAGGCTGATACCCTTATTAATAAATTTGGTCAAAAAGGGTACGATATCCAATCTTTGCGAGAAACTAGAGAATTTATTGGGAATATACCACGGGGACAACTCCTCAGACATAAAATAAAAAATAAGGAAAATTCTATTATGGAGGAAGTTCCCATTGTGACTCAGTATAATTCTAATAGTCAAATCCTGAAAAAGATTGTGAATAGATACTGGAGAATTCTGAGGAATGACAAGGTTATTGGTACGGTTTTGCCAGCACGCCCAAGATTTGTTTTTAGAAGGGCAAATAACTTGGGGAATTTTATAGCCCCCTCCATCTCCAGACCCATGACAGGGGATAACTTTCAGTCACAGCAGCAGTTAAAGGGTTTTTTTCCTTGCAGAAAATGTGCACCTTGTAGGAAATTAGGCAGTAGGAAACAATTTACAATCATGAATAAATCTACAGAGATTCAAATTCATGATTTTATTACGTGTGACACGAAGGATGTGATATATGGCATCACGTGTCCCTGCGGCAAATTATATATAGGACAAACAATACGTCCATTAAATGTCCAGATTAGTGAACACCTATGTAATATCTGCAAAAATGTACAGGTCAGCCCCTCTCTAATCATTATTTGATACATCATGGGGGTTCTATAAAGAACACTATAATTACCGGCATTCAAGTAGTTAAAAGGAGTTGGAGGAAGGGAAATTTTATTCATCAAATGTCCAGGACCGAAAGTAAATGGATTTTTGAATTAGGCACTCTGATTCCAAATGGTCTCAATAGTGAGATTGAATTGTTCGCTTTTAATGTGTGATGATATGTCTCTGTTGGCTATATAAGGGTTACTTTCACTCTCTGGAGCCATCCCTGAAGAAGGAATCCGAGAATTCCGTAACGCGTAGGATTTCTTCCTGTTTTTGGCTCTCACAGCGCTCTTTAGCGACTCTCTGCCTGTCACGTGACACATCACGTGACTGTGATGTTACGCAAGGTCCTGCAGCATTTTTGGACCTTGCAGGCTTGCCCCTTATGCAGCGTCTGTAAGCTGCATAGGTCGGCGCTTCATATCTCCAGCCGCATGCTAGTTTCCGGCCGGGACAGCGGCGTGCAGGGAGATTAGACCCCCTTTTTTGCATCAGAGACAACTGTTATCTCAGAGCGACTGATTATCAGTGGAAAGGACCTTTTTCTTTGGATTCACTCCTGAAGATTCTCTTCCTCAGTATAATTCCTCCCTTGCCAACTAAAGTTTATTCAAGGTAATTCGCCCTCCCATGGGGTCATTGTACTTGTTTTAGCTGGATATTTTGCATATAGCCTGTGTACACTTTAGCGCAAGTTAACCCTATATATTTTTATTTTATATGTTTCTGGACAAATTGAGTGTTTTTTTGTCCTATTACTTGCTGCTGTGCACTCTAAGGTCTTGCGCTTAGCGCCATTAGGTATTTTATATTTATTAATCCTTTTTTTATTGATAGATCAGGCGATTTTGAACGCAGCGATGCCTAATATAGGGATGTGTGAGATTTTTTTATTGTTTTATTTTGAATGGGGCGAAAGGGGGGTGATTTAAACTTTTATTTTTTTTATTTTTTTTCATATTTTTTACAACTTTTTAAAAATTTTTTGGCATGCTTCAATAGCCTCCATGGGAGGCTAGAAGCTGCCACAACTCGATCACCTCTGCTACATATAGGCGATGAGCAGATCGCTTATATGCAGCAGAATTACAGCATTGCTATGAGCGCCGACCACCGGGTGGCGCTCATAGTAATGCCTCATCAACAACCATAGTGGTCTCGAGGAGACCTCTGGTTGTGATGGCAATGCATCGCTGACCCCCGATCACATGACGGGGTCGGCGATGCGCGTATTTCCGGCCGCGGGGCCGAAGGCCCTTGTTAAATGCTGCTGTCAGCGTTTGACAGCAGTGTTTAACTAGTTAATAGGTGCTGGTGGATCGCGATTCCACCTGCGCCTATTGCGGGCACATGTCAGCTGTTGAAAACAGCTGACATGTCCCGACTTTGATGCAGACTCACCGCCAAAGCCCTCATCAAAGCGGGGGATCTGCCATTGGACATACTCTTCCATCTGAGGTCAGAAAGGGGTTAAGATGTACAGTAAAGGGTTTGCTATGATATAATGAGCTACGGGAGAGCTAGGAGCCCATTAACTTATAGCAAGGAGCCCTCAGCTGTCTGTATCTGTACTTGGATAGGTCACATAACACCTACCATTGCAAAAATATTATCTACTCACATTACATAGTAGCTACGGCTGAAATTGATAAGTTCCAATAGAATTATGACAAAATAATATTAGGTGAATTAGGTGACGGATTACAATAGTGAGTTTCTCCACCTATAGTTTTAGGAGTAAATCTGATACTACCACTTTACTACTTGCTTCACTTTAGTAAATGAATAATCCCCAGTGCAATAACATTTCAACAGTGAAGACACTGCACTAACTATTTTGACGATAGACTTTATTTCTCAGACCTTTTCTAAGATAACCAGAAAATTATTTCCGTAGATTTGGCTGGCAATAAAATGCCTCAAGCACCTGGCTAATGCAGAAAAGATAAAAAAGTTAAACAACAAGAAAGACGGCAGCAGATGTAGAGATACTTTCCGGGGAAATGCTGCTAAATGTAATAGACACATTAATCAAAATCAAACATGTCAACCAAACAACACGTTGGGTCCAAAACAGTGACACTGATCATTTAGCACAGCTCCTCCTGGGCGCCCCTATCATATGGTGGGGAATTGGACATAACTCTTCTTTTAGGGGTATAGAGTGTAGAGAAAATAGAGAATAAACTTGTATAAAGGATGTAAAACATTCATGACTTATGGCAGGGGCAAACTGAGAACAATCTGGTCCCAGAGCAATGAAGATCACTGCCTCCTATCACTCTCAATACAGTTTTCTTCTTTACTTCTCTCAAAAACATTAATCATCAATTCATCACTTTTGGTTACTCCCTCTGTTCTCGTTGAAAGGTCGTTTTACAGGATGTGCTGATCTCTTCCTCTGTCTAGTGCAAATTTGCACAGATGATACATCCATAGTTTGTAATGTCACATCACTGAATCTCCTACTAGCTGAATAGTGTTAAACTGGGGTCAATACTAAGTTTTTTGGTCACTGAGACCTTAAACAATATTTTTTTAATTGGCAGATGGAAAGACATAATTTAGAACAGAATTGGGCATTGCACAGAAAAATGACTGAAATCTGATTATATGGCATTCCATATAGATGTGTCCTTCCTTAAAGGGGCTGTTCTATCACCAACACTTGGAGACATATGAACCAGGGACAAAACTACAATTGATGCAGGGATTGCAATTACACAGTAGTGGCCCTGGAAACTAGGGGGGGCAAAAGTTCTCCTACTTTGCCCCATGGGTAAAGTAAAGACTATTACTATTAAAAACATGTGATACATGTTTACATGTGGGTGCCCCGTTGGAGATTTTGCATTGAGGCCTACAAGTTTCAAGTTATGCCACTGATAGCAAGCGCCATGTTGACAAATGCTCTATTCTGTTAAATATCATGAAGTGGCGCTTACAGTGGGGGAAAAAAAGTATTTAGTCAGCCACCAATTGTGCAGGTTCTCCCACTTAAAAAGATGAGAGAGGCCTGTAATTGACATCATAGGTAGACCACAACTATGAGAGTCAAAATGAGAAAATAAATCCAGAAAATCACCTTGTCTGAGTTGGCAAGATTTACTGTATTTTTTGGACCAAAAGACGCACTTTTTTCCCAAAAAATTTTTGGGGAAAATGGGGGTGCATCTTATGGTCGCAATATACTTACAAATCCTGTGGCTGTGGCCGCAGTGGCGGTCCCGATGCAACCTCCCTTCCCAGGCTGGTGCGGCTGTGGCGGGGCTCTGTGGTGTGGTGATGAAGGGCTGTGCTCCGGGGGAGAGCAGCGGCTCTCCGTGCTCCGTGGAGGTCTCCACCGGCATTTCGTCAAAGCCTGGAGGCCCCCGCACATCTGTTGCTGCCATGTTGCGGTGGCCTCCGGGAACATGGCCGCCGGGCCTTGAGTAAAGTTTCCTTGAACTATCTCCATTGTACACCTTGCTTTCTTTCACCAGGGAAGAGACAAAATGGGATGCCACCATGGCCCATTGCATGCAATAATTGATTTGAAGAGGTTTTTCTTCAATTGAAGAAAAGGAAACATCCATATAATAGGCACACTGAATCACACGTCTTGATTGAAGTTAGCAGGATTCTTTGTTTAGTCATATACTCTAGCAAGTCTAACATGTTATTTGCAGATTAGAAGAAGCACACATCTACCTAAATCCAATTGGTTGCCACCAATAAAACAATGAGGGGCAAAGACAGTCTATTAGTATTATTAGTATTATAGCCCCTGAGAACCAATTTAATTTATGAGTTATGAAAGGACCATACTTAAAAGTTAAGTCTTCTCCGGTATTGGCATACAAAACTGTAGTCAAGGTACATAGATCTGAGGGAATTAGAAGAAGTGACCACTCTACTCAGTACTGTTTCTTACACTATGGGTATACATTATATAGATTAAAAGTGAGCTATATTTCTATTTGTAGAGGATGAGCTTGCCCTTTTTTTACTTAAAAAATGACCTGTCATGGTCTAAGAATGAAAAATATCTTCATATATTAATACCCATTGCTGCTCAGGAGCACCGTCTGAGCCCCCCCCCCACCAGTCTCCTTACCTCCTTCTCCTAAGGAAAATGGCCCATGACCAGTGCAGCCAATCAATGACCATGCCATTAGCCAGTGATTGGCTGCAGTTCTTTCGCACAGTCCCCACTGGCAGAGGAAGAAATGAGACAGGGAGGATGGGGGGGCTCAGGCAGTGAACATATGGGGATCGGTAAGTTAATATAAGTTTTTTAATACTTTATGCAGTTCTGGATCAAATTCTAAAGAAAAAAAAAGACTGGTTGAATGCCGCCTTTAAACTCTTTAAAATTCAATAATTTATTTAAAGTCCTTTAATTTGACTCCAAGTCTAATCATGACAGTATTTATTCCTTTATTTAACTGTCTGCATAAACAGTTGATTATAGCGTTGTTTCCAAGGCATTGCAAAGAAAAATTGAATATAGTGATTTTTGCTTTGGTTCATTAAAATTTCAGACTAATATGTTTTAAAATTTTCATGTATAGAAAGAAAAATCAGTTCATCAAATTTGTAGGATGCAAAATATACAGAAGAGTCATATACTTCCATAAGATATAGTAAACAGAGAGCGAAGAGTCTTACTTGTGAAAATGCAGCAAGTACATTTTAATGGTAAACTGCATAAGCGTCAATTTATCGACACTTGAAATTCTTAATTACAATACTGTGTTTTAAGGCAAGATTCAAGTTGTGAGCTGGAAACATTCCTAAAATCAATCAAGAAAAGACACAAGGCCAATCCACATCCACTCAGTGATCAAAGGCAACAGCATGCATGAAATAAAATCTAGGCAGAGCATGATTAGCCTGGCAGGTACAGATGTGCCCTGTATTATTGCGGGAATGTGTGTAATGAGAATGCACAATGAAAGCCAGGAGCAAAGAATAATGCTGCAATCTTCTATATAAGAGTGGGCGACTCTTGACGCTGTGTAGTACATTCAAAACATACTGAGTGCAAAGTAATAAAGTACACAAAGAGAATTTTATGAATGATTACAAAAGTAATTACATAAGTTGTACCATATTTATGCATAAATATAGAATACCTCTATATTAACACATGGGAACCACAGCCATATATCATAGCAATATCACACGCAAGTAGTGTTTTTGCAACATTTTTCTGTGAAATTTCTAACATCTCATTCAAAGTGCATTTTTCCTTGCGTGGTTTTTTTTTTTGCTTTGTGTGTTTTTAAAACCACAACATATTAAAGGGAATCTGTCAACAGATCAAACTCTCTTGATCTGACTATAAGGGTATGTAGGTCAGAGAAAGCTTGACAAAATTATATCTTGATCTCTACGTACCAATGTTTAATTTTGAGAAATCCATGTTTTTCTTAATTTGTAAGTGAGCTGTTAAGATCTATGGGCTGTACATAGATCTTCCTGAGAATCTGTTTAATATAACCGATGCAATAGGTGAAAAACACTTTACAAAGTTCCCAAAGGGGATGGGCAACTCCACCCATAATCAGAATTCACACATTAGAGGAGCATCCAGCCCTACATAGACCATGACAAAAATTGCATATAAAAATATTCCTTTTATTAATCATCACATAAAACCACAATAAACATAGTAATGATAGATGAAGTGGTCGGTATTGAGAGACAAACATAAATCCCGGAGACACTCACAACCAGGATACTACAATGTGCCCCATACAGAAAGATCTCCAAAGGGGAGAGTAAAATGATAAGGTGAACCACAAGATCTGACTGTGCTGCAATTTCAGACTCAGAACATCACCCTGCCAATAATAATATGTCTCCAAAATCCCATGTAACCAGGGAAGGAAAGTCCAATGCAGTGTGACACGACTATAGGGGAATGGTACATGTGATTGTCCTAAAATAACTCTCCCATAAAGTGACGGTGCAGATTAAAGTGCCCTTTAGTGCTTACCCATGTGGGTGAGTATCTGTCTCCAGGAACGTGCCCCGACGCACGTTTCGCCGTGTTGGCTTCCTCGGGGGGCAGTCAGTGATCAAAGGCAACAGCATGCATGAAATAAAATCCAGGCAGAGCATGATTAGCCTGGCAGGTACAGATGTGCCCTGTATTATTGCTGGAATGTGTGTAATGAGAATACACAGTGAAAGCCAGGAGCAAAGAATAATGCTGCAATCTTGTATATAAAGGGGGTTTTACACATAGCGATATCACTAGCAATATCGCTAAAATGTCACTGATTTTATGACGTTATAGCGATATCACTATGTGTGATACTAACCTCCGACCGGCTCCCCCGCTGTCCATCGCTGATCGCGCGAGATCGGGCTGCTCCATTTCTCGTCGTCTGCTTCCTGCTGGGCTTCCTGCTGTGTGAGACGAGCGACGCTGGACGCGAGCGGGAAGACGTCAGGATCGCTGTGTGTGAAAGGTGAGTATCATCCGCTGCGTCGCTGCTGCATCGCTGTGAGATCTTTCTGTGTGAAAGCTCACTAGCGATCATTTAGCGATGCACCAGTGATCCTGACCTGGTCGGATCGCTGGTCGGATCGCTGGTGCATCGCTAAATGTAAAAGGGCCTTAAGAGTGGGCGACTCTTGACGCTGTGTAGTACATTCAGAACATACTGAGTGCAAAGTAATAAAATACACAAAGAGAATTTTATGAATGATTACAAAAGTAATTACATAAGGTGTACCATATTTATGCATAAATATAGAATACCTCTATATTAACACATGGGAACCGCAGCCATATATCATAGCAATATCACACGCAAGTAGTGTTTTTGCAACATTTTTCTGTGAAATTTCTAAAATCTCATTCAAAGTGCATTTTTCCTTGCATGTTTTTTTTTTTTTTGCTTTGTGTGTTTTTAAAACCACAACATATTAAACGGAATCTGTCAACAGATCAAACTCTCTTGATCTGACTATAAGGGTATGTACTGTAGGTCAGAGAATGCTTGACAAAATGATATCTTGATCTCTACGTGCCAATGTTTTAATTTTGAGAAATTCATGTTTTTCTTAATTTGTAAGTGAGCTGTTTAGATCTATGTGCTGTACATAGATCTTCCTGAGAATCTGCCTTCAGAGATTATTTTAAATTAAAAGGGGCATTGCCAGTGTGATGTGTAATGCCTGACAGTCTGCTCTCTTAATATACATGTCTCAGAGAGGTAGCACCCCCTTTCATTTATAATAAGCTCTGGAGGCAAATCAGGGAGATCTATGGCCAGCCCAGAGATCTGAACAGCTCATTTACATATTATGTAAAACATTGATTTTTCTGGATTAAGACATTGGAAAGCAGATATCATGGTATTACTTTATTCAACTTTCTATGACCTACATGCCCATATAAATGAGTTAGGAGGGCTAACCCTACTGACAGAAACTCCCTTTAATTCTTTAAGCATATTTGTTATATGTTTTTCCTTGAATGAATCCATAAAAAAATCTGTAAAAACAGTTGTAGTGCATGTACACATGTGGTCACAATTGTTGGTACCCTTCTTTTAAATGACAGAAAAACCCACAATGGTGACAGAAATAACTTGAATCTGACAAAAGTTATATTAAATCAAAAATCTATGAAAATGAACAAATGAAAGTCAGAATTTGCTTTTCAACCATGTTTCCACAGATTTAAAAAAAAAAATAAAACTCATAAAATAGACCCGGACAGAAATGATGGTACCCCTAACAATAATGTGACAAAAGGGACATGTTAAATCAAGGTGTGTCCACTAATTAGCATCACAGGTGTCTACAATCTTAGAATAAGTGAGTAGCCTGTATAGAGGCTACAGATACTCACTGTGCTGTTTGGTGACATGGTGTGTATCACACTCAACATGGACCAGAGGAAGCGAAGGAAAGAGTTGTCTCAGGAGGTTAGAAAGAAAATGATAGACAAAAATGTTAAAAGGTAAAAGTTATAAGACCATCTCCAAGCAGCTTGATGTTCCTGTGACTACAGTTGCACATATTGTTCAGAAATTTAAGCTCCATGGGACAGTAACCAACCTCCCTGGATGTGGCCGCAGGAGGAAAATTGATGACAAATCAAAGAGAAGGATAATATGAACAGTAACAAAAGAGACCAGAAAAACTTCTAAACAGATTAACCCCTTCACTACCAAGGGTGGTTTGCACGTTAACTACCGGGCCAATTTTTACAATTCTGACCACTGTACCTTTATGAGGTCATAACTCTGGAACGCTTTCATGGATCCTGGTGATTCTGACATTGTTTTCTCGTGACATATTGTACTTCATGTTCGTGGTAAAATTGCATTCAAATAACTTGCGTTTATTTGTGAAAAAAACGGAAATTTGGCGAAAATTTTGAAAATTTCGCAATTTTCCAACTTTGAATTTTTATGCCCTTAAATCACAGCGATACGGCACACAAAAAACTTAATACATAACATTTCCCACATGTTTACTTTACATCAGCACAATTTTGCAACCAAAATTTTTTTTTGCTAGGAAGTTATAAGGGTTAAAATTTGACCAGCGATTTCTCATTTTTGCAACACCATTTTATTTTTAGGGACCACTTCACATTTGAAGCCACTTTGAGGGGTCTATATGATAGAAAATACCCAAAAGTGACACCATTCTAAAAACTGCACCCCTCAAGGTGCTTAAAACCACATTCAAGAAGTTTATTAACCCTTTAGGTGCGTCACAGGAATTTTTTGAATATTAAAAAAAATGAACATTTAACTTTTTTTCACAAAAAAAATACTTCAGGTTCAATTTTCTTTATTTTACCAAGGGTAACAGGAGAAATTGGACTGCAAAAGTTATTGTGCAATTTGTCCTGACTACGCTGATACCTGATATGTGGGGGGAACCACTGTTTCGGCGCATGGCAGAGCTCAGAATGGAAGGAGCGCCGTTTGACTTTTTCAATGCAAAATTGGCTGGAATTCAGATCGGACGCCATGTCACGTTTGGCGAGCCCCTGATGTACCTAAACAGTGGAAACCCCCCCAAGTGACCCCATTTTGGAAACTAGACCCCCCAAGGAACTTATCTAGATATGTGGTGAGAACTTTGAACCCACAAGGGCTTCACAGAAGTTTATAACGTACAGCGGTACAATTAAAAAATCATATTTTTTCCACAAAAATGATCTTTTCACCCACAATTTTTATTTTTCCAAGGGTAACAGGACCCTAAAAGTTTTTGTGCAATTTGTCCTGAGTACGCTGATACCCCATATGTGGGTGTAAATGACTATTTGGGCGCATAGCAGAGCTCGGAAGGGAAGCAGCGCCATTTGACGTTTTTGGCTAGAATTGAGATCGGACACCATGTCGCGATTGGAAAACCCCTGATGTACCAAAACAGTGGAAACCCCCCACAAATGACACCATTTTGGAATCTAGACCCCCCAAGGAACTTATCTAGATGTGTGGTGAGAACTTTGAACCCCCAAGGGCTTCACAGAAGTTTATAACGTACAGCAGTACAATTAAAAAATCATATTTTTTCCACAAAAATGATCTTTTCACCCTCAATTCTTATTTTTCCAAAAGTAACAGGACCCTAAAAGATATTGTGCAATTTATCCTGAGTACGCAGATACCCCACATGTGGGTGTAAACCACTATTTGGGCGTATGGCAGAGCTCGGAAGGGAAGCAGCGCCATTTGACGTTTTTGGCTGGAATTGAGATCGGACACCATGTCGCATTAGGAAAGCCCCTGATGTACCAAAACAGTAGAAACCCCCCACAAATGACACCATTTTGGAAACTAGACCCCCCAAGGAACTTATCTAGATGTGTGGTGAGCACTTTGAACCCCCCAGTGCTTCACTGAAGTTTATAACGTCCGGGCGTGAAAATAAAAAAATCGTATTTTTTCCACAAACATGATCTTTTAGTCCCCATTTTTTTATTTTCCCAAGGGTAACAGGAGAAATTGGACCCCAAAAGTTGTTGTCCAATTTGTCCTGAGTACGCTGATACCTCATATGTGGGAGAAAACTACTGTATGGGCACACGTCGGGGCTCGGAAGGGAAGTAGTGACGTTTTGGAATGCAGACTTTGATGGAATGGTCTGCGGGTGTCATGTTGCGTTTGGAGAGCCCCTGATGTACCTAAACAGTGGAAACCCCCCACAAGTGACCCCATTTTGGAAACTAGACCCCCTAATGAACTTATCTAGATGTGTGGTGAGCACTTTGAACCCCCCCAGTGCTTCACAGAAGTTTATAACGACCGGGCGTGAAAATAAAAAAATCGTATTTTTTCCACAAACATGATCTTTTAGTCCCCATTTTTTTATTTTCCCAAGGGTAACAGGAGAAATTGGACCCCAAAAGTTGTTGTCCAATTTGTCCTGAGTACGCTGATACCTCATATGTGGGAGAAAACTACTGTATGGGCACACGTCGGGGCTCGGAAGGGAAGTAGTGACGTTTTGGAATGCAGACTTTGATGGAATGGTCTGCGGGTGTCATGTTGCGTTTGGAGAGCCCCTGATGTACCTAAACAGTGGAAACCCCCCACAAGTGACCCCATTTTGGAAACTAGACCCCCTAATGAACTTATCTAGATGTGTGGTGAGCACTTTGAACCCCCCAGTGCTTCACAGAAGTTTATAACGACCGGGCGTGAAAATAAAAATATCGTATTTTTTCAACAAACATCATCTTTTAGTCCCCATTTTTTTTATTTTCCCAAGGGTAACAGGAGAAATTGGACCCCAAAAGTTGTTGTCCAATTTGTCCTGAGTACGCTGATATCTCATATGTGGGAGAAAACTACTGTATGGGCACACGTCGGGGCTCGGAAGGGAAGTAGTGACGTTTTGGAATGCAGACTTTGATGGATTGGTATGCGGGTGTCATGTGCGTTTGGAGAGCCCCTGATGTACCTAAACTATTGAAACTCCCCACAAGTGACCCCATTTTGGAAACTAGACCCCCCACGGAGCTTATCTAGATGTGTGGAGAGCACTTTGAACCCCCAAGTGCTTCACAGAAGTTTATAACGCCTGGGCGTGAAAATAAAAAAAACATTTTTTTCCGCAAAATTATATTTTTGCCCCCAGTTTTTTATTTTCCTAAGGGTAACAGGAGAAATTGGACCCCAAAAGTTGTTTTGTAATTTGTCCTGAGTAGGCTGATACCCTACATGTGGGGGTAAAACACTGTTTGGGCACATGGCAGAGCTTGGAAGGGAAGGAGCACCATTTGACTTTTTCAACGCAGAATTGGCTGGAATTGAGATCAGACGCCATGTTGCCTTTGGAGAGCACCTGATGTGCCCAAACAGTGGAAACCCCCAATTATAACTCCAACCCTAACCTCAACACACCCCTAACCCTAATCTGAGCCCTAGCCCTAACCCTATCCCTAACCCTAACCCTAGCCCTAACCCTAGCCCTAACCCTAACCCTAGCCCTAACCCTAACCCTAGCCTTAACCCTAGCCCTAGCCCTAACCCTAGCCCTAACCCTAGCCCTAACCCTACCCTAACCCTAACCCTAGCGGGAAAATGGAAATAAATACATTTTCTTTTAGTTTTATTATTTTTCTCTAACTAAGGGGGTGATACCGGGGGGTTTGATTTACGATTTATGGCGGTTTTTATGTTTGGCGGCTGTCGCACGCTAAAAGACGCTTTTTATTGTAAAAATAGTTTTTGCATCACCACATATTGTGAGCTATAATTTTTCCATATTTTGACCCACCGAGTCATGTGAGGTCTTATTTTTTGCGGGACGAGTTGACGTTTTTATTGATACCATTTTCGGGCACGTGACATTTTTTGATCGCTTTTTATTCCGATTTTTGGGATGCAGAATGAACAAAAACCAGCTTTTCATGAATTTCTTTTGGGGGGTGCGTTTACACCGTTCCGCGTGCGGTAAAATTGATAACGCATTTTTATTCTTCGGGTCAGTACGGTTACAGCGATACCTCATTTAGGTCGTTTTTTTATGTTTTGTCGGTTTTTTGCAATGAAAACAATTTTATATAAAAAATAATTATTTTTGTATCGCTTTATTCGGCGAGCTATAACTTTTTTATTTTTTTGCGGATGATGCTGTATAGTGGCTCGTTTTTTGCGGGACAAGATGACATTTTCAGCGGTACCATGGATATTTATATGCGTCTTTTTGATCACGCGTTATTGCACTTTTTGTTCGGTGGTATGATAATAAATCATTATTTTTTGCTTCGTTTTTTATTTTTATTTTTTAAGGGGTTCGCTAAAGGGGTTAACTAATGGGACAGTTTTATAGGGCAGGTCATTACGGACGCGGCGATACCAAATATGTGTACTTTTATTGTTTTGTTTTTTTTTTATTTTCAAAAAATGGATTTATTGGGGAATATTTTTTTTTTTTTAACTAATTTATTTAGCGATTTTTTTTAAATTATTTTTAACACTTTTTTTTTTTTTTTTTTACTTTATTACCTTGTCCCAGGTGGGACATCACTGTCCTGTGACAGATCGCTGATCTGTCACATCACAGATCACTGTGACAGATCAGCGATCTGTCACAGGCACTGCTGCAGACTTCCTCATGCCTGCGCTTTGCAGGCACTGAGGAAGCCAGCTTCCTCAGGCCCCCGAAGACCCCGTCGCCATCTTGGATTCGGGGGCCTGGAGGAAGGGAGTCCCCCGCAGCAGCGCTGCACATTGCGCTGCCGTGGGGGGCTCAGGGAAGCACGGAGGGAGCCCCCTCCCTGCCGATGCTTCCCTTTAACCCCCGGTACACCGCGATCGCGTTTGATCGCGGTGTGCAAGGGGTTAACGTGTCGGGGGCGGTCCGTGACCGCCCCTGACACATTGTGCCGGGTGTCAGCTATGATAATTAGCTGACACTCGGCCGCGATCAGCGGCGCTCACCACGTGGGCGCCGCTGATCGCGATGACGTAATATTCCGTCCATGGTAATTAGGTCCATGGTCACATGGACGGAATATTACGTCAATTGTAGGTAAGGGGTTAAAGGTGAACTTCAAGCTCAAGGAACATCAGTGTCAGATCGCACCATCCGTCGTTGTATGAGCTAAAGTGGACTTCATGGGAGATAACAAAGGCGGACACCATTGATAAAAAAAATCATAAAATAGCCAGACTGAAATTTGTCAAACTACATGATGACAAGCCACAAAGCTTCTGGGAGAATGTCCTATGAACACTATGAACAGATGAGACAAAAATGGAACTTTTTGGCAAGGCACATCAGGTCTGTGTTCACAGATGAAAAAATGAAGCATATCAAGAAAAGAACACTGTCCCTACTGTGAAACATGGAGGAGGCTCTGTTATGTTCTGGGGCTGCTATGCTGCATCTGGCACAGAGTGTCTAGAATCTGTGCAGGGTACAAAGAAATCTCAAGACTATCAAGAGATTCCAGAGAGAAATTTGCTGCCCAGTGTCAGAAAAATTGGTCTCAGTCACAGGTCATGGGTCTTGCAACAGGATAATGATCCAAAACACACAGCTAAAAACACCCAAGAATGGCTAAGAAGAAAACATTGGACTATTCTGAAGTGGCCTTCTATGAGCCCTGACCTAAATCCTATTGAGCATTTTTGGAAAGAGCTGAAACATGCCATCTTGAAAAGGCAACCTTCAAACACCAGACAACTGGAGCAGTTTACTCTTGAGGAGTAGGCCAAAATACCTGTTGAGAGATGCAGAAGTTTCATTGACAGTTACAAGAATCAATTGATTGCAGTGATTGCCTCAAAAGGTTGTGCAACAAAATATTAAGTTATGGGTACCATCATTTCTGCCCAGGCCTATTTCATGAGTTTTATTTTTTACAAAGTTCTGTGGAAGCATGGTTGAAAAGCAATGTCTGACTTTCATTTGCTCATTTTCAAAGATTTTTTATTTACTATTACTTTTGTCAGATTCTAGTTGTTTCTGTCAACATTGTCGGCTTTCTGTCATTAAATGAGGGGTACCAACAATTTTAAACACGTGTGTAGCATTTTTCCTTGCAACACTCAGCGTTAATAATGCAGAAAAAAAGACCAAGTGAACATACCCTTAAGATATTATATTTGAGCATTCCAACCACAATAATTAAATATGGCTCTTCACAATAAACTGATCACTGAAACAAAAGTTTGTTTTTTAATGCATGTTTCAGAACTCTAATGATAAGCACATGAGCAAGATTTACTGCTACAATACTGCTGTCAGTCAAGAAAGAGGGCTGCTGAGAGAGATATAAAAGAAGTAGGTGGGAGGATCAGTGGATGGGAGATACCACTGTATACAGCAGTGATTACAAAATAATGTGCAGAGCTGTTGTGGTCGCACATTACTTACGTTCAGCCGCTGCCACAGATATTCCCTGATCAACGGGGTTTTCAGTTGTTGGACTTCCACAAATCTCATATTGATCACCTCTCCTACAGAAATGTCAACAATATGTAAGTTCAGAACAATTGTCACTCTCATCAGTGGCGCATGTGGTTTGTGGACCCACTGTGCTACCAGGCCGGGCTTGCCTAGGAGAGACATAGCTAAGCAGCTACCTGGTGCTCACTAGAGGTCCTGATGGTGAAGCCAGGCTTGAGATGCATGTAGCTGCCATGTACCACTCCTAGGCAGTCTCCGTTACCGCAGCTGCTGGTCACAGGGGTTAGGTTCGCTGGATGGGGACACGGGAGAGGAATCATAGACATGGAGGTATTGGATAGTCCGGACAATGTGGACATCGGGAATAGGCTTTCATTCAGACACACAAGTCTCGGGAAATGGTCCAGGTATCGCAGACGTGGCTACAGGGTTCAGGTACCGCTGGAGCTGATTCCGGTTCACATATAATGTACACAAATGTACAGGGACGATGCTGATTAAGGAAATAACAATATTAGACTAAATAAGGGGTGTCTTGGCAACATACAGTTGCACACAGACTAACTCTAACAAACTACTGGGGTAGCTCTGGCACCTCCCCATTTGGGAGGATGCCTTTTATAGAAGATGCCTCCCAGCTGTTGGCTGAGGGCATGTTTGTAGGTGATCGCGCTACCCCTACAGGAGCAGGAGAGCACATGCGCACTAAGCATGTCGCTCGAAGAATGTTTGGCATGCACACTGAAGGAGAGGGTGGAGTGCCAGGAAGCTGCCACTGCCATGCGCTGAGTATGTAAGAGTCCCCACATGGAGAGAGCAGGGGAACCATCGGGGGGCCGGCAATGGATGTTACAACAATCTCTTTAAAATAGTAAAAACTTTAGTAGTGATTGGCAGAATGTGCTGTCTACTGTGCTTGTAAGGAACAGGCAGAAAGAAGGGGGGGGGGTTGTGCTGTCAAATTCTAAAATGCCAAACTGGTGAATTATAGAGATGAATGATCTGCGGAAGATCAAGTTTTAATTGAATTTCCTGAAATTCACGTGAATATAAGCATTTTGAGATCTAATACGTTGTTGGCAGCAAAAAAAACTTGCCAGACACCACTTCCCACATTGATGAAGTATCAGAGAGGGAACCAATGCCATTTTATGTTGCCTTGCTGGCATCCCTATAATACCTTTCAGTTATGACATCTAGAGGATTATCATACCTTGCACAGTGGTGGTCAGTACCTCAGCCATCACAAATTAGCAGCTCCAAGTAGAGCACAGTTTATACGGCAGAGTAATTTTCCATCACCAGAGTCATTGGGTAAGTCTTTCTTCTGTAGAATGTAAATGTAAGAAGGAAGACCGGGTTGCGGGTACCTGTGCAATGCCGGGTCCAGAACTGCCAAGGCTGTGCCCAGTGTTGCAGGGGGGAAGGAAATGGTAGTCGGACAGGACCCATGACCTGGAGAGAAGGGGCGTGGTAAGCAGGGGGATGAGACAGAGTGTAGCACGGGAAAAGACAGAGAGTTCCTGCCAGAGGAAGGAGAAGGAAGGGGCCAACTGCGTTCTGCAAGGTAAGGTGAATCATAGAATCATAGAATCGTAGAGTTGGAAGGGACCTCCTGGGCCACCTGGTCCAACCCCCTGCTCAAAGCAGGATTCGCCAAATCATCCCAAACAGATGTCTGTCCAGCCTCTGTTTGAAGACTTCTATTGAAGGAGAACTCACCACCTCTCGTGGCAGCCTGTTCCACTAATTGATCACTCTAACTGTCAAAAAGTTTTTTCTAATATCTAATCTGTGTCTCCTCCCATTCAGTTTCATCCCATTGCTTCTAGTCTTTCCTTGTGCAAATGAGAATAAAGATGATCCTTCTACATTGTGACAGCCCTTGAGATATTTGTAGACAGCTATTATCGTATTTTTCGGACCATAAGACGCACTTTTTTCCCCCAAAATTTTGGGGGAAAGTGGGGGGTGCATCTTATGGTCGCTATATACTAACCTCTGATCATGGCTGGAGGCTGGTGCGGGTGCTGCGGGGCTCTGTAATGTTGTGGTGGCAGCGGACTGTGCTCCGGTGCAGGGGTAGCAGCTCTCTGTGCTCCGGTGCAGGGGCGGCGGCTCCGCCGTCATTTCCTCCAAGCCCGGAGGCCCCCGCACATCCCTTGCTGGCCGCCGCCACATTGCGGTGGTCTCCAGGAACATGTACGCTGGGAAAATGGCTGCCGGTCCGGGGACAGCGCATGCGCAGGTTCAGATCTCGTCCCGAGATCTCGGGAGACGAGATCTCGTTGCTGAGATTTCAATCTCGTCTCCCGAGACCTCGGGACGAGATCTGAACCTGCGCATGCGCCATCCCCGGACCGGCGGCCATCTTCCCGGCATCCATGTTCCCGGAGGCCACCACAACATGGTGGCGGCCAGCAAGGGATGTGCGGGGGGCCTCTGGGCTTGGAGGAAATGCAGGCGGAGCCGCCGCCCCTGCACCGGAGCAGAGAGAGCCACCACCCTCACCCCACAGAGCCCACCTGCCCCAGCCCCGCTGCCCCAGCCCCAGCCCAGCTGCCCCAGCCCCAGCACAGCCCAGCTGCCCCAGTCCCAGCACAGCACAGCTGCCCCAGCCCCAGCACAGCCCAGCTGCCCTAGCCCAGCACAGCCCAGCTGCCCTAGCCCCAGCACAGCCCAGCTGCCCCAGTCCAGCTGCCCCAGCCCCAGCACAGCTGCCCCAGCCCCAGCACAGCCCAGCTGCCCCAGCCCCAGCACAGCACAGCTGCCCCAGCTCCAGCACAGCACAGCTGCCCCAGCACAGCACAGCTGCCCCAGCCCCAGCACAGCCCAGCTGCCCCAGCACAGCTGCGCCAGCCCCAGCACAGCTGCCCCAGCCCTGGCACAGCACAGCTGCCCCAGCTCCAGCCCAGCTGTCCCAGCACAGCTGCCCCAGCCCGAGCACAGCTGCCCCAGCCCTAGCACAGCTGCCCCAGCCCCAGCACAGCTGCTACAGCCCAGCTGCCCCAGCACAGCCCACCTGCCCCAGCACAGCCCAGCTGCCCCAGTACAGCCCAGCTGCTCCAGCACAACCAACCTGCCCCAGCACAGAGCCGCCACCGCACAAGCCTGGACCACTGAATGACCCCTGTGACCACTCCTCCACCTGTGCCGGATCCCTTCCCAGGTAAGCTGAATTCGGACTGTAAGACGGACCCCCATTTGACAGATTTTTTTTTTTTTCCCTATTTTCCTTCTGAAAATTGGGGTGCGTCTTTTGGTCCGGTGCGTCTCATAGTCAGAAAAATACAGTAAGTCTCCTCTCAGTCTTCTCTTTTGCAAGCTAAACATTCCCAAATCCTGCATCCTTTCCTCATAAGACAGGGTTTGCAGACCTGTCACCATTCTGGTTGCTCTTTTCTGAACTTGCTCCAGTTTGTTGATGTCTTTTTTAAAATGTGGCACCCAAAACTGGACACAGTATTCCAGATGAGGTCTGACCAAAGAGGAGTAGAGGGCAATAATGACTTCACGTGATCTAGACTCTATGCTTCTGTTAATACATCCTAGAATTGCATTTGCCTTTTTTGCTGCTGCATCACACTGTTGACTCATATTCAGTCTGTGATCTATTAGTATACCCAAGTCTTTTTCACATGTGCTGTTGATTAGCCCTATTCCTCCTATTCTGTATATGCTTTTTTCATTTTTATTGCCCAGATGTAGTACTTTGCATTTTTCCCTGTCAAAAACCATTCTGTTAGTTGCTGCCCACTGCTCCAGTTTATTTATATCTTTTTGAATCCTCTCTTTCTAGTATTAGCTATCCCTCCAAGCTTTGTGTCATCAGCAAATTTAATCAGTTTACCCTCAATTCCTTCATCTAAATCGTTGATAAAGATGTTGAACAATACAGGGCCCAGGACAGAGCCCTGTGGTACCCCACTTGAGACATTCTTCCAACTGGATGTGCAGCCATTTAGGACCACTATTTGGGTCCGATCACTAAGCCAGTTATGAATCCACCTAACAGTTGCCTTGTCCATTCCATACTTAGCCATTTTTTCAATAAGGATTGTGTGAGATACTTTGTAAAATGCTTTGCTGAAGTCAATATATACTATATCTACAGCATTACCCTGATCCACCCAATCAGTGATTCTGTCATAGAAGAAAATTGTTAGTCTGACATGACTTATTAGTTACAAACCCATGCTGACTCTGTTTAATCACTTCATTCTTATACAGGTACTTACAAACATGTTGTTTAATAATTTGTTCAAAGGTCTTTCCTGGTATAGAAGTCAGACTCACCGGCCTATAGTTGTCTGGGTCCACCTTCTTCCCCTTTTTGAAGATAGGAACAACATTTGCTCTTCTCCAGTCTTCTGGGACTTCTGTTCTCCAAGAATTTTCAAAGATTATGGAGAGGGGTTCAAAAATTTCTTATTCTTCTGTGAAGTGTGGAGCAGAGACCCAGGAGGGATTCAGTGAGGGCTCCCGAGGACCAGTGAGCACGCAGAGGGACGGGCGCTGAGCGAAGCAGCATGGCCCGGGTGCACTGTGGAACAAGCAACAAGAGCAGCATCGTGGGGTGTGCATCCAGCTAAGTGCCAAATTTTGTCTAGCTGCATCCAGCTATCGGTGGGTGTGCAGCAGTGCACATACCGAGTAGAGACTTGTGCAGAGCTCCACACTTTGGCTCTGCAGATTAATGGACTAGGGGCTCAACGGGCAGGACCGATGACCACCCGTCGCCACCAAAAGTGAACCCGTGTGTTGGGCAGGGAAGCCTAAGGGCACAATGTCAGCCTCGGCTGGCATTCCATCATCCATCGGTCGCATGTGACTAAAAGACAGTGGAGTCATGATCAGTTGAATTTGATAGCAAGACTGTTGGGTTGTATCACAATAACACTGTTTTCACCTGCTTGTCCCCTTCCTGCTATCTTCCTGTTATTCCCCTGTTATTTCCCTGCAAGGAGTTTATTGCTGTAAATTAAACTGCACTCTTGTTAACCCTTGCTCTGCATCCCTGCTTTACTCCATCCTTTTCCCTGCTTACATAAGCTTTTATGGTCAGCTGGATTTTCTCACTCTTCTCCCTCACGTGTATTTTCTGAGCAATTACAAGCTTTCCAGTATTGCGATTCCTGCTAATTTATTCATCACATATCAAATTTGGGGGGGAAATTCTCCAAAGTTTGCAAATTTGAATTGCAAAAGATCTACTCTTCTTTAGTCAAATGCTTATGGTGGCAATGTTATTCTGAAGCACAAAAGGACTTCCCCAAGCAATTCACTTAATGTGGTCTATGATATGTGCATAGAGAAAAGAGAGGAAATGGCCATACAAGAATATATAAAGTAATTATTTATAAAATATAAAAATAATTATTTATTAATTCAATTAAAAACCGTGATTTATATATAATTAATTCAAATCAGGAGAAGGACAAAAATCAGTAAGTGGAAAAAATATATATCTGCAGAGTTGGTACGGGGTACATATATATTGATAGCACCAAATCATATAAATTTTGCCATATATAATATATAAAAATCAATAAAATTAGAATATCATGATATAAGGTGCACAAATATATATGAGTATATACTAGTAGCTAGGACAGTTACTGCATAAAATAAACACAAATAAATATCCTTATATCATGATATTCTAATTTCTCATCTAAGTGGGACCTTATAGTTCACAGAGATAAAGATGTCATTCTATGTTTTCTCTACTTTCCCTAAGGAGATTGCATGGCTATGTGCTTCATTTCATTCCGGGTGTGGCTGAATTTTTTTGACTGTATGAGATGGTGACTACATTCTTTTGACTGTCAAGGAGATATATACAATACATGTGGCAGTGAACTTTCTTGAGGTAAATGTGATTTTCTCTGGTAAATATATATAACTCTGGAAGAGATTATTTTCAGAGATATTTTAGAGATTTCTTGCTTTGGGATATTTGATTTAGATGAATAATTCATAGCTTTTATAAATCACCAGGCGCTCACCCAACTAGCAACAAACAAGATAACTACGTCAGAAATAGAGCGGAGATAGCTGTGCCGATGGGGTAAATCACACCAGAGCACTGCCGATGCTGTACATTAGAACATTTTAAACTTGATTAAGCAATCATTTAGACTTAAGGTACTGTCACACTTAACGATGTACCAGCGATCCCGACCAGTGATATGACGCGGTCAGGATCGCTGGTACATCGCTAAGTGGTCGCTAGTGAGCTGCCACACAGGCAGATCTCACCAGCGACATCGCTGGGGACGGGGGTCGCTACTTACCTGTCACACTAGGCGATCCTGCGCACGGCTCGTCGCTCGTCTCTCCACAGGAAGCGTCGCAGGAAGCTGACAACGAGAAACAGTCCTGGACGTGCTCACGCGATCAGTGATAAGCAGCGGGGGAGCGGTCGGAGGTAAGTATCAGACACAGCGATGTCGCTAGCAATATCGCTATAACGTCACAAGTTATAGCGATATTGCTAGCGATATCGCTTAGTGTGATAGTACCTTTACAAACAATTTTCTCATATGCCGACCAACACGTTGGCTTGTCTTATTGTTGGCCATAAGAGCCTACAGGTCGCTACAGCAGTGTTCACACAGTCTTCACTGTAGTGTGTATATCAATGTTCTCTCCTAGCCTCCAGAAAATAACCTGATTGTTTCTTTATGAATTCGTAGACATGCAGTGAACGCAATGGCACCTCTTCGGGGTACAGTTTAGAATGCCACGGAGAACGGACCCTTGACACAGTCATGTGTTTGAGGCCTAGGCTGAGTTTTACACCAAAGGCAGTATTTGTAAGCTAAAACATGTTTTTTTATACAGTCTGATAAATTTGGCATAATTGCTACATACATTACACACTTAGGGTATGTGCACACGTTGCGTTTTTTATGCGTTTCTACAGCATTTTTGGATGCGCGGAATTGCCTCAAATCCGCAGTGCAGAGTGCACACAATGTAAATCAATGTGAAATCAAAAAATGCTTTGTACATGCTACAGAAAATTCCGCCCGGAATCGCAGCGGTTTATTCTCTCTCTCTCAGAACAAGGCAGCAAGTTCACAAACCGAATCCGCACATCAAAAACGCATTAAAATCTGCATCAATTCCGCATGAAAAGCGCAAGCGTTTTAACCTGCGTTTTCTGACAAGAGATGCGGATTCTCTGCAGAAAATTCAGCAGGCAAATCCGTAACGTGTGCACATTCCCTTATGTTGATGGTATCCTATGTTGCCAATACATAAAAATCAAGAAATGTTTTAAACTTCCTCCTATTATTAACTACAACTCCTATATTTCTGACAACAGGAATCCCAGATACATCTCAAATGTCAGGGTGGCAGCGAGTAACATAACCCACCTCCAACAGAACAACACCAACTCCAATATACATAGAAACAAAAAGGAGGACTAGGAGCAATAGGTGGAATAGAGGAAAAAGGCAAAAATGTATTAAATATTATATAGAGATAAAAAAAGTCACATAACACATAATATAATAACAGTAACACCAAGACAATGCAGGAAAACACAAGGTCACCGAGTCAGAAGATAAACTGTCCAAGTGTATGTATATCAAGTGATCAATATGGACGCAATGTGAGTCACAAGGCAAGCTGAAAAGTAAAGTCTCCTAAAAGGAGCCATACAGGAACAGATACCATGGCTCAAGACAAAGTGACAAGACTTACCAGTGACTGGGCTGGGCGACTAGGGACCAGATTAGAAGACCCTGACGTGCATTTCACCTCTTTCTCAACTAACTACAACTCATATTTCTGTATTAGATCAACTTGTAATGATACTACGAATATGCTCACATTCAATGTACCCTTCTAGAACTTTTCATTGTCACACACACTGAGCCCTGCTACATCCATTAGGTCTGTGCAAGACAAACGCTGTGGGCTTTTCGACCCCCTACCAGCTCTTCTATTCTGTGTAACATGATACTAGTTTATGGCCCTAAGCTGGCTGAAGGCAGTTGGGGAAATGTGCTCTTTTGTCTAAGATAGAGTTGATTTAAGATCTAAATATTAGGGCAAATCTTGACCCCAGTTGGTATTATAAATTTGAAAGTTACATATTTGGAATGTGCTCCGATAGAGCTACCCACCCAGTAGTTTTCTAGACTCCAGCTTCAGTGGAATCCAAGAAATGGATTCCTACTTAACCGGTTCATACAGGCACTTCATGTTTGGACTTAAATGAATGCTATCATCATGCTGAGTAAAATGATACTTTATTCATCGCCATATGAGGTTCCCTCCCTGAGATATAATTCTTATGAGTTTATTAGGCATTTCTGAAAGGGGAGTGTGTCCATATCTCCGCCCACCAGTGATGTCATGACCAGGGGGTAAAAGATAGTGGGAGCTCATTTTGCAGGTGTCTTTGCCCTGGAACCCTGATACAGACTCTGTGATGTATTGCCCCTCCCTCGCACCGCATGGTCTGCTATGAAATGACTTAAGCAACCGTAAGTGTTTTTCTCCTTTAATCCCTGTTATTTTGTAATCGTTTGTACTTATTTCAATTGTCTCATTTTGTAATATCTTTTATACCTTTTGTAAACACTGCCTACCTTTTGGAGTAAAATCTATAAAATTACTAGCTTCGTTTCTCCATGCTCTATAACGTATCTTCACGTCCTCTGATGCTAAATTCGCTACTGATTGGGTTGGCTCCTGACCCGTTACTAACCATAGGAATAGGAGCTGGTGGTGACACCATGTCCTGGGCTTGTTGGGCAAAGCTGGCAATGACAGAATGGGTTTTATAAGCATATTGCCTGGCTGCACCTGGGAGTAGTTATATTTCCCTCGCTGCAGTGTGCCTAATAGCCAGTACAGATCCCGGTGGCCTATAGGGCGACTGATTACCCTAGGTGCAATTCCCTAACTGACCTGAGGGTAAGGGGGCGCCAGAGAGCCACAAGTTCCAAAACAGGAACTAGAGTGGGGTCATAAAATAGGATCCCTGATGAACTGGGGACAACCAAACACCCCGGTTCATGACATATTGGTGGCAGCGGTGGGATCCCCAAATATATCCCCCTGCCCTTCTTTACACAACTCCTTCCCATTTTATAAGGGAATCTGTCACCAGGCTTTTGCTACCCCATTGTAGAACAGTATTATGTAGTGGCAGAGACCCTGATTCCAGCAATGTCTTACTTACTGTGATGTTTGCTGTAGTTTTAATAAAAATCACTGTTTTATCTGTTGCAAATCTAGCAAGTCTCTGAATGCTGAGCTCCGTATAACTCTGCCCACACCACTGATTGGCACCATTTTGTGTGCACTGTGCATAGGCAGAAAGCTGAAAGTCACTGGTGGGGAAGGGTCATACAGAACTCAAGAATATGGAGGGCTATACAGCAGTAATTTTCCTAATCTTTTTCTGATAATCTCCTACTGATAAAACAGTGATTGTATCAAAACTACAGCTAGTAGTTGTAAACATACCAATGGTGAAAACTGTGCAGTCACACAGGAGCCCAAGAAGTAAAGGGACCCACTTCCATTTTCTAAGCTGGTGCAATTGTACAATATAATGAGCTATTGGGAAGGCTAATGGCCCACATATTGTTCTTGCAAAGAGGCCCTCATCTGTCTGTGTAAGCCCTTGACAGAAAGCAGCCCAGTAAGTAACACATTGCTGGAATCAGAGACTCTGTTTTTACATTATGCTGCTCTCAGATTAGGTGGCAAAAACCTGGTGACAGATTTCCTTTAAGACTTCTCCTGCGCTGCAAGTGTTCTGTGGAACGTGCTACCCTGGACCATTATACTTGCTCCAAAAAGCACCCCTTCAAAAATGAGTTTCTTCAGAAGGGTCTATGTCAAATTATTATTTTTTTTTACAACAACTATAGTCCATGGCCCACAAATTACCTGATGTGTCTGAAAATATCTCCAAAATACTTTCCCATGTTTGCTGTTTTATAATATTGCCTGGATAACTGGCTCATGGAGCTTTTTCATGTTCCTGTTACCAACACAAGGAGCCGATCCCATGGATAATATTAGCACCATGCATTTGTTGTGCCTCTTCCCTATTCCATTTAGATTGCAAGATATTTGGAACTTTGGGGCTAGCTCCACTTTCCTTTTGTCTCTTGGTTTGCTGTTATGACTTGTCATTATTTTACATATTTGTTAATTCCCAAATTGCAAAACTGCAGAATTAGTTGAAGAAATACATAGCTTAATAATTATGTTTCAGTATAAAGCGACATTAGGAAAGTTTTCACCTAAGAATGCACCGGTGGTTCCATGAAATGTATTAAATTTGTCTCTAATAGGTCTAAAATGAAAACAAAGCAGAAATAATAAATAATAACTATAATAGCCCAAGCAGTAACAGAAAGAGATGTCAAAGTGCTAATGTGCAAAAATAGTATATAGACCACTTGCACTTAAAAAGAAGTCAGCATGGACCCATAACACAAAGAGTCACCTTCCCACACCCCCTGCCCAGAATTCACACACATAAACCACATGATCTATTGTTGGGCACTTTAAATATATATTTGTAGAAAAATCCTAATGGGCAAGTCATCCTTTAGGCCACCACCATACATCTCTTTTGTTTCAATGACTACAGCTTACAAGAAAATATGCTAATAAACTATTAATTAAAACAACAGTATAAAACACACATATAATCATCAATAGGCAAAGAAAATTAGGGGGTAGAAGGTGAGAAAGTACCCATGGTCCAAATTATACCAGAAAAGGAAACATCTAATCCTTCTTAAAGGGTCTCACCTATAAAATGTGAGTCCAAACATGTCAAAATAGCTATATGAAATCAAAATAATCACGGCACCCAATCCAAGAGAATTTTAGCTGGTTAATTTTTAAATGCCTCCCTCTGGGTCCCTGAGCAGCTGCAATGACCCAGACGCATACTGCTTAAAAGGTAACAAAGTGGCTTAAGGATAACCTGGTCAATGTTTTGGAGCTGCCATAACAAAGCCTTGATCTCAATCCTATTGAAAATTAATGGGAAAAGCTGAAAAGGCCGGTGCGAGCAAAGTGACCTACAATTCTGGATCAGTTACACCAGTTTTGTCAGGAGGTATGGGCCCAAAATTCCTACCAACTATTGTGAGAAGCTTATGGAAGGATATCCTAAACGTGTGTCCGAAGTCCTGACCTCGCCATGATGACAATTCTTTCTGCCTGTTTCACCCCAGACTCGAAATCATCAGTCACCAGGTTTGGTTGCCTCTGGTAAAACATCCGGCCCATCTGTACCGAACTCGTCAAAGCTCCAACTTCCTTCATCTCCTCAGTCCAACCGACTCCTGCCCTATAAGCATCTGCCCAGACGATAAGTCGCCACATCTTTCCTTTCCTGCACTGGCCCACTGCTATGACACACAGTGGCCATAGGTAGCGTGGGCTGCAGCACTTTAATGTTACGTGGCTGCCTAGCTGTCCAGGCCTATAGCCCATGTTGATACTTGGCCACCCTGGCCCCGTCTCACCTAACTTCCTAGAAAATTCTCTCTTACTGCCCGGCAACCCCTCCTACACTTAACCCTCTATGAACATCCTATAAACTATACCTACAAGGCCCACTAGTATACCCCATCTAGTGGCCCACAACAGAACTACACTTACCCTATGTATAAGAACTATCTACTAAAGTGCCCTCCTCTAATGTCCCCAAAAGGATGCACTTACTCTAAACTGTACATGAATATCTATATACATCACTTTACATTATATACAGTATAACACTAAGAAATGCAGTCTCCAAAGCATGGTGGTAACACATATATAAATGTGGCAGTACCAAAAATGTGCGCAGTAATACATGTTCCTATGTAGCAGTACCGCAAGCATTCATCATAGGCATTATCAACATTAGCAATATATAAACATTAACAAATTAAAGACAAATAGAGAAAGAGAAGCAAGGAGGATTATTATATCTCACCCCCCTACAATACTATCAGCGGTGACTGAACCAGCGGTGGCGCCGCCACCGTGACTGAAATCTAAACACTGCCGGGGGGTGATGAAGTTCATTTTCTCTATGCAGCGTTCGGCTAAATGCGGGCACCGGGCAGTTAGTAACACTATTAGGCTGTGTGCCCACGTAGCGATTTTTAAGCGTTTTTGCCGCGATTTTCGGCGCGAAAACGCAGCGAAAACGTTTAAAAATCGTGTATAGAATGCCCCCCATGCATTCCTATGGCATTCCGCACATGCTGTGCTAATGCTGCGCTTTTTTCCACGGCGGAATCGCATCGCGGAAAAAATCGCAGCATGCTCATTCTTTTGTGCGGATTCGCAAAGAATTGCCGAGATTCCGCACCCATAGGAATGCATGAGAATCGCTTACTTCCCGCATGTGGCTATGCCCACCATGCGGGAAGTTAAGCGTCTCATGTGCGGTTGGTACCCACGGTGTGGAGGAGAGGAGACTGTCCTCCAGGCCCTGGGTACCATACCCCTGTAAAAAAAAGAATAAAAAATAAAAAATCGGGGTATATTTACCTTCCGGCGTCCCGCGCTGCATTCCCGGCCTAAGCGTTCCCAGTAATGCCTTGCGGCAAGGCCCTGTAATGACGTAGTCTCGCGTGACTCTAGCGGTCTCGCGAGATCGCTATAGCAACGCGAGACTACGTCATCACAGGTCTCGCAAGGCATCGCTGGGAACGCTGTGGCCCGGGAATGCAGCGAGGGACGCCGGAAGGTAAATATACCCCGATTTTTTTATTTTTTTTAGCATTTTAACATTCTATCTTTTACTATTGATGCCGCATAGGCGGCCTCGATAGTAAAAAGCTGCTCACACTTGTCAAACACTATGTTTGAGGAGTGTGACCAACCTGTCAATCACTTTCCAAGCGATGCTTCAAATCGCTTGGAAAGTGCTTGAATATCGCACGCGAAAATCGCGGCAAAATCGCGATCATAATCGCGGTGAAATCACGCGGAAAAAAACGCGCGATTTCTGGGAAGGAGTCCGGTTTTTAGTGAGAGTTTTAAAACGCTACGTGGGCACATAGCCTTAATGTGCAGGTTAACCCCATATACAGTCATATGTAAAAGATTGGGCACCCCTATTAATGTTAACCTTTTTTCTTTATAACAATTTTGGTTTTTGCAACAGCTATTTCAGTTTCATATATCTAATAACTGATGGACTCAGTTATATTTCTGGATTCAAATGAGGTTTATTGTACTAACAGAAAATGTGCAATCTGCATTTTAACAAAATTTGACCGGTGCAAAAGTATGGGCACCTCAAGATAAAAGTGACATTAATATTTTGTAGATCCTTTTGCAAAAATAACAGCCTCTAGTCGCTTCCTGTAGCTATTAATGAGTTCCTGGATCCTGGATGAAGGTATTTGTGACCATTCCTGTTTACAAAACAATTCCAGTTCAGTTAAGTTTGATGGTCGCCGAGCATGGACAGCCCGCTTCAAATCATCCCACAGATGATCAATGATATTCAGGTCTGGGGACTGGGATGGCCATTCCAGAACATTGTAATTGTTCCTCTGCATGAATGCCTGAGTAGATTTGGAGCGGTGTTTTGGATCATTGTCTTGCTGATATATCCATCCCCTGCGTAACTTCAACTTCGTCACTGATTCTTGCACATTATTGTCAAGAATCTGCTGATACTGAGTTGAATCCATGCGACCCTCAACTTTAACAAGATTCCCGGTGCTGCCATTGGCCACACAGCCCCAAAGCATGATGGAACCTCCACCAAATTTTACTGTGGGTAGCAAGTGTTTTTCTTGGAATGCTGTGTTTTTTAGCCTCCATGCATAACGTCTTTTTGTTTGACCAAACAACTCAATCTTTGTTTCATCAGTCCCCAGGACCTTCTTCCAAAATGTAACTGGCTTGTCCAAATGTGCTTTTGCATACCTCAGGCGACTCTGTGGCGTGCTTGCAGAAACGGCTTCTTTCGCATCACTCTCCCATACAGCTTCTCCTTGTGCAAAGTGCGCTGTATTGTTGACCGATGCACAGTGACACCATCTGCAGCAAGATGATGCTGCAGGTCTTTGGAGGTGGTCTGTGGATTGTCCTTGACTGTTCTCACCATTCTTCTTCTCTGCCTTTCTGATATTTTTCTTGGCCTTCCACTTCTGGGCTTAACAAGAACTGTACCTGTGTTCTTCCATTTCCTTACTATGTTCCTCACAGTGGAAACTGACAGGTTAAATCTCTGAGACAACTTTTTATATCCTTCCCCTGAAAAGCTATGTTGAATAATCTTTGTTTTCAGATCATTTGATAATTGTTTTGAGGAGCCCATGATGCCACTCTTCATAGGAGAATCAAATAGGAGAACTACTTGCAAGTGGCCACCTTAAATACCTTTTCTCATGATTTGATACACCTGGCTATGAAGTTCAAAGCTCAATGAGGTTACAAAACCAATTTAGTGCTTCAGGAAGTCAGTAAAAAGTAGTTAGGAGTGTTCAAATCAAGAAAATGATAAGGGTGCCTATACTTTTGCACCGGTCAAATTTTGTTTAAATGCAGATTGCACATTTTCTGTTAGTACAATAAACCTCATTTGAATCCATAAATATAACTGAGTCCATCAGTTATTAGATATATGAAACTGAAATAGCTGTTGCAAAAAACAAAATTGTTATAAAGAAAAAAGGTTAACATTAATAGGGGTGCCCAAACTTTTACATATGACTGTATATATCTGCTGGTTAATAGCATAATTTTCTGGTGAAGGTTCTCTTTAAATATCCAGACAAAGACTTTTTTTTACAGCTCTTTAAATATCTTGTACAAAAAAATACGAAAATGTGCCTGGACAGGAAGAGGGTAAATGACCTAATAAGGATCCACTGGTTAACGAATTATGGGAAAAAAAGTCTTCATCTCCTTTGTTGCTTAATGCTGTATAATGGTCTTAAAACAAAATATAAAGTAAATATTTACATTTCTCACTTTTATCAATTCTTTAATGAATACTGAAGTGTAATTGCATACACTGCCTTGTATATACTGTGTATACCACTTTGTTGTGCTTTAATGACCTACAGAACACATTCAACAAACTGAATGGTGGATGCAGCATTTGTAGAATTTCTAGAGCTATTTCCCAGGTTCTTGACACCAAGAACATATTTTTGCTTAACTTACTAAACTTTTATATGGATGTTTACAGTTTCAGTTCAATAACACATCACCACATAATCTTCAAATGATATATAAATGTCATCCGACGATGTGAACGTACTGAATTCATTATATCTTCTTTTCCCAGAATTCAAAGCAGGACTTCATATTCCATCTTAAAAGAGTTCTGCTTCTGCTGATTTCTGACTAGTGCTATTATTTCCGACGCCTCGTCTACATTTCCACCATTGTTTGCATTTCTACTGACTGTGCATCTTGGAGATTTATTTATCAGTTCAATGCGGGAGTTAGGCTGGGGTCACACTTGCGAATGTGATGTGAGAAACTCGCATCAATACCGGCATGCAGAAATACATGCAGCCGCACACTCAAGTCCCGATTGCCGGCGACAGTGCCGGGTATTGAGACTCACGCGAGTTTCTCGCATCACACTCGCAGGTGTGACCCCGGCCTTAGAGTAAAATTACAAGATGCTATGGTTTGTATCCAAGGTCATCATACCATTTCTGGATTTATTAGCAAAGAATACATTATGACAACTGTCTTTTTCCAATACATCACTCAGCCAGAAGTCTAATCAGGGAACAGTTTATGAAAGATAGCTTAGGAGTTGGAACTTAAAGGGAACCTATCACCTGAAAAAATGCTAGTGACGTGCAGATATGGGGTTAATCTGCAGGTTAATATCATTGTGAACCTTCCCATCACCCACACTTTGACCCACGGTGCCAGGAGGAAATGAACTTTATTTCCCCCGGCAGCGTTTCAGGTTCAGTCACAGGGGCGGCGCCATTGTGGGTTCAGTCAGTGCTATGTGTATAGAGAGAAGCAGCTGTAATCGTGAATCTAGTACTGACTGACATCACTCAACTCATCACAAGGGCCGATTTCAGTCAGTGCCAGGATTGTGGTTACAGCCAGTGCCGATCGAGTGACTGAAACCGGAACGCTGATGGGGGAAATAAAGTTGATGACTGTAACCGAGGTCTGGGATTGATTGAAAAAATAATATTAAATGAAAATTTTGTGGTATAAAGTTGATGAAGAGGTTAATCCTAAATGAAAAGATTAGCAATAATTTTGGGTTGTAATATAGATTTTTAATACTGTTTCTCTTTTGAAGCTTGTCAGTCTAAGGCCAGGACCACACAGGCGAGAAACTCGGACGAGTCTCGCAACTTAATACCCGGCACTGCCGCCGCCATTCAGGAGCGGAGCATGCGGCTGAATGTATTTCTATGCAGCCGCAAGCTCCGAACCTTAAGATGCGAAACTCGCATGTGTGATCCCAGCCTAATAAAAGGATAAGATAAAATATATTGTCCATTTTCTGTAAGGTAATGTGTACACGTTGCATTTTTGCTGCATTATTTTCAGTGCAGATTTGTCACAAATCTTGAAGCGTTTCCCGGTGCCAGCCGAGTGATTGAGAATCCTGAAGTCTCATGCATACTGCACAAGTTGCTCATTTGTGACTTGCAGATTTGGTGCTGATTTATATCTGCAGAATGTCAATTCTTTCAGTGCTTTTGTGGCAGATTTCACCCATACTAATGAGTGGCTAAAAATCTGCACCAAAAAACGTAAGTAAAAAACACAGCAAAAATGTGTCGAAAACGTTGATTTTTGCCTCTGCGTTATTCTTGCAAAAGAGGTGCAGAAATTCCTGCATCACATACTTATTGTGTGCACATACCCTTGATATTAAAAATCAAGCAAAAATTACCTACAGCAATCAGTCTCCATAAGATTATATTAAGATCTTATGCAAATTAATCCACTTAACTCTATTCCAGTCTTTGAAAAAAAAAATGCACACTGTAATAATGGAAAAAGCTTTCCCCGCCACTCTTTGGGTGGTACTATTTAATTAAGCCACTGATTTTTCCACAACTTCATTATATGAAACTTGCCTCGTTTAAGGAGACATCGACATATAAAAATACTAAATACACAGTGTATTTAAAATGTTCAATCTGTAGCTTTAATTAGTCTAGAAAACTTTCAAAAAGAAATATAAGAGGATCTGTGCTTCTAGAAAATGGAGCTCTCAACCTACAGTTGCATGGGCACCTATGAGATAGAATGAAGCTGCCATAATTAGTAAGTAATCAGATAAACTTACCTAAGTTCTTATCTTAATGAGAAACGTAATGGAATATCATATCTGGAACCCAAAAAATAATTATTTCATTAAAGACACATGTATGAACTGAAAACAATTAAGGTGAATACTAAATGTGGCAATAACAATCTCAAAAAAAATTTTTGGAATATTTTATTTTCTTACATTATAGATTAGAGGAGATTAAACAGAATTTATATGTCGTAGTGCCTGCACATTTTTCACTAGAAATTTTGTTAGATGTTATTAAAAATGGTAAATTAAAGATCTATTAGTTTTAGTTCAGGTGAATAGAATTGCTCAAGTGACTGTATTTCACCATGTTTATATGGACTGTGGTGCCGCATGTCTCGCGACCTGAACTTACAACTTGATATGAGGCTGTAAGTGTGGGTCAGTCCGGCATTCTATGTTGTCTGCCCAGTCTATAGCTTATATAGTGCTTGATTGATGGCCTTGATGGCAGTTTTTGGATAGTACACATATCTGGTATTACTCCATGCTGGAATCTGAGAATTATTTTTAAATATTTCTTATTGAATGTATTAGCTATAGAACAGTATAAAATTAAATGGATTGTCTCGTCTAAAATGACTGCAGACTTTTGAATACCCCCAGTGCCCACATTGTTCTCTGTGAGGATCTGACAGTTTCTAAGCCGGGAATGATGTATTCAATATGCATATTCTGGGCCGGGAATAAGCCGCGTAGTGGGCGCGACCTCGATCAATACAGTTACATGCATATCATATACATCCCATTCCCCACCCTTGCCGGCTCAGAAATCTGCAAATTATCGCAGCGCACAGCCCCTGCAAATAAGGAAAAAACATATTTCTGTCAATTTCCTTCCAAAATAGAAATGCTTAGAGTCAATATTAATGTCAGGAGCACCGCACTGCACTTGCTCACTGAGCCAGTGCGTGTGTCCTGAGTAAAGTGAACTGTGCTCAGAGATACCTGTGTAGCGGGCAGCAGCCGAGTAGGTGCGCACTTCAGAACAGCAGGACCTGAAGCACGAGACTGCTGGGGGCGTGGCCTAAACTCCAGAGAGCAAGGAGCTGCACGAGAACTCCTAGCAGGGTAGCTGCGAGACAAAGTTACCAAGGGGCATAGACAGGGAGGATAGTCAGGTCTGTCTTAGCCAATGAGTAACACACAGAGATAGCTGCAAGGTACAAGAGGGGCAAGCAGAGAGTAGTCAGATCACAGGCAATGAGTCATACACAGGGAGAGTAGCAAAGTACAGAATCAACAAGCAAACTCACAACGGGGAACAGAACCGGGTCAGAACCATTTAAACAAGCTATAACAACGAACAGGCACAGGCACACAGAGGTCACCACACTCAGCCAAAGGCAAAAGTATAACTGACACGGATTGGACCTTCCCGGTGGTTTAAGAAGCTCTCCCAGAACCATAGAGAGGCCACAATCATTAACCCCAGGTGTGCAAGTCAAAACCTGCACTGAGCTCCAGACATTAACCTCTGACGTGCAGCTCAAAAACCTGCACTGGGATCATGACAATTAATACCAGAAAAAGTCCTATCTAGTTTAAACAAGGACTTTAATTATAAAAATACAAAACAATATTTAACCGCATCGCTACTTTTTGTTTTTGCCTTGAGCAAAAAAAAGAGCAATGAATATTTTATGTTTCCATTGACTTAGCCATATGCGGGCTTGTGTTTTGGGGAACGAGTTATAATTTTTAAATTACATCGTTCATTTTATCATATGATGTACCGGAAAGTGGAGAACAAAATCCAAATACCAAATGTGCAAAGAAAAGAGCAGTTCCGCATTTGTTTTGGATAATTTTTTTATTTACTGTGTTCATAATACAGTAAAAGTAATATCAAACATGCATATGTTTTTTAAGTGGTAAAATGTTTTACTTGCATAAACATATTCAGAGACCTATAGCATTTTCAATTTTCAGTTGATGGTGAGGCTTGAGGTCTTGTCCTTTGCACTAAGCCAGCATTTTTATTGATGCCCTTTTGGGGTAGACACAATATTTTATCGCCTCTTATTGCATTTTGCAGCGGCAAAAAATGGCAATTCTTAGATTTAGATTTCTTCTTGTCATTACAAAGTTTACAAATTGACTTCAATTCATATTTTGATTAGATTAGACTTTTTGCGGACATAAGAATGCCACATGTATTTTTTTATGAACCTGCGACTGTCTGATTGCTTGTACTAAACGCAGCAATAGTAAAGTATTTCTGTAAATAGCACAAATCAGGGTTTCCTATGAACACCAGCCAGAAGCTGGTATTCACAGAAAAACCATCTTGACAGGTACATGTGTTTTCATTGGACCCGCAGCCATTATGGCAAACTATCTGTGCCCTGCAATTGCATCGCAAAGGCACCGATAGACTGTTGGAACACCTGGCACCCCATGCTGTAAATGCCGCTGTTAGAGATTGACAGCGGCATTTATCAAGTTAACAGCCGGGCAGAGATTTGCCCCACGTAGTAATGAGCGAATATGCTCGGTACTTAAGCTTTCCAAGCATGCTCAGGTGGTCTCCAAGTCTTTTGGGCGTGCTCGGAGATTTAGTTTGTGTCAACGCAGCTGCATGATTACAGCCTGAATACATTTGGGGATTGCCTGTTTGTTAGGAAATCCTCACATGTATTCAGGCTGTCTAGCAGCTGCAAATCATGCAGTGGTGTCAACAAAGACTAAATCTCAGAGCACACCCAAAATACTCGGGGACCACCCGAGCATGCTCAGAAACCTTGAGTACCGAGCATATTCACTCATCACTAGCTTCACGCATTGCTCCACAGCCATCATCTTCCCAGAAAGATGTGGCCTCAGCTTGTGAGTCCACATCAAAATCATGGAGATGCAATTCATGTGGACAAATGCCCAATAACCTTATAACAGATTTGCTTTAGCTCTTCTTATTACTGTCATTTTGCACCGCTAGACTGCCCCGAGTGCCATAGAGGTCATGAAATGTGCATCTCTAACTTGTGTCTGTAATATATGATGCCCCAGTATATGAATAAAAAAAAAAAAAAAAAAAACATTTTTAATCTTTAGTTACCTTCTTTGTAAATCTCTGGCTTCAAAATTTGTTGGTAGCACTATCGGTTCAGTCATGCTCCTACAGCCAGTAGCCACATCCACTGCAGTTTGAATGATGGGCTGATCTATCACAGCAACATGGCACTTTCCATGGAAATCCCGTACCAACGCGCTGACAGACAGCATTTCACACATACAATTGAAGCTGGTTATCTGTAACCAGCTTACGTTTTTATATGTGTATGCTCTTAAAGTTGCTAGTAGGCCAAGGACACATGAACAATGAATTTCTCATGCAAGAGAATAATCTCAATTATGTGAATGACACTCGGTTCAAATGCTGTCCGGGTCCGTTTTTGATCCATGTGTCATGTTAGTGTGATTCTATTCTCTCAATGAGAAAATCCCAGAACAGGTGAGGAGAAGACGGACAACTTAATTTCTCCATCATCTCCATTGTCTGAGTCCGCGGCTGTCGATGTTATGATTGTGTAGCCACTCAATCAGGAAAATAGGTAACAAACTGAAAAACTGCCACTTACCCTGCCGGTTCCTGTGTAGACTAGAGATCCTCCTGATCCCACAGCCTCTAGTGGTTCCTGCATGAGCAGAGATTGCCCAACCATGGACTAAATTATGTCAACTTTGACCTATGCTGCCAAAGGCAGTTGAGTGCTCCACATTTCTCCTAAATATTAGAAGGACAGAGCAGACTGCAAGTTACCTACAGAAGGAAAAGTGTGCTGAAATAGAAAGAGAACCCAGAGTGAGTAAAACAAACTAAGGAATTCCAAATAAAGTATTAAGTACATACTGTTAGAAAATATGTTGCCTGCTTCCTAAAAAGAAACAGAATATAGGTGCAGGATAAAGAATATAAACAGCAGAGAGATAAACCCTAGTTGGTCTTTCACTGACTGGATTAAACTACAGCAGTATGGCTGAACATCCAAATGAGACTATCAGCAGCAGGAAACACCAGCAGGGGGAAAGTATATAAAGCTGCACCTGAAAGGTGATAGGGCAGACAAATGAGTAAATGAAAACACCTGTTATCCTAAAAAGACTGAAGCAAGGATAACAGGTGAAGTGGCATGAGATAAAATAGAATATGAGCAATTTGAGCATGCACAAAGCCTCTGAGCACCAGTGGCTTCTGGAGAATGCACAGATTGCATATGGAGATACATGTATACACCTAGCTTCACTGAAGAAGATTGCTGTCAGCAATTTTCATTAAGAGGGCCATGATCCTGGGGCAGTTCAGACCATCACTCAAACTATGGTGGATGTTACTACTGGCTATAGAAGCTTTCCTGAACCGATATCCAGCGCCACCTGCATGACTGGAAGCCAGGGTTCTACATAGCAGGTAATTAAAGATTAAAAGTGGTTTTATATTTGCTTACAGTACATACTGAGACATACTATACAGCTTTACAGACTATGTTAAGGACGCACATTACATGACCTCTACGGCATTGGGGACAATTTAGTAGGGTAAAATGATGTTACAGGTTCCATTTAAAGTGTAATTTAGCCACCCTGTTATACCTTCTTATGACACAAACTAATAGCAATGCCCTTGGCATAATTATGTGCAAAAAAACAGTTTTGCAGTACAGTATGTGAAGATTGTATAGTCCAAGGATTTTCTTAAAAGGGAGAATGTCCTTTTCCTCCAGTAACATTCTGGCTTCTCTCATGCAGGAAATCCTGGGCAGCCTTCTGAGAGAAATTTCATTAGTTCTCTGTTTAGATTGCTGATTAATAAATCATCAGCTCTAGCAAGTGATGGACCTGACAAAGATGTTCCTTGCTTTCACAATTGACTTTGCTGATTTTTACTTTTAAATACTCAAAATCTAATTTTCAGCAGATAAGATTGCCCTGCGCCAGCAAAAAAGTATTACAAAAGATTTGCTATACAGAGCATTAACCAAACAATGCATATACGGAGATATGGCTATAGACATACAGGTGCATAGATTTATATCATACAAAGAGGAAGATACTTCAAGTGTAAAATATGCCACTGGTGTATGTGGCTCCAAGAATGTATTTATTACTGTTACAGATGGTGGTCATCACTTTTCAGCAAGTCACATACCTTCATGGAATGTCTGAGTGTCTCCATATAGGGATTGTCCAGGATTGGGATACAAGTCTGCAGGCACTCTATTGGTGTGCACTCAGGGTTCTCCAGGAGTGGGTAGTCATGTGATCACAAGTATGCAATTCACATACTGTTGGCCACATTCTGACTAGTCGAGTCCGGCCTTGCTCAATTCACTTGCATTGAGTGAGGTCATGCACATGTGATCGGCACGTGATTGCATTCATGCAAATTGCATAATTGTGATAACGCACCTGTCGCTGCTGGCACTGGCATTGGAGAATCCTCAGAGCGCACAGAGTAACTGCGGATTTGCAAATATAAAAAGAGAGAAGCCAGCGCTGCTGGTGGTCAGAACGCATAACATTAAGTGCAATGCACATATTAACATCTAACTGTATTCAATATGAGACATTTGGCAAAATATTGATCAATAAATTGAGCCACCCCGCCGCGCCAAGGCAATCTCATGTGGGGGGTCCTACTCTACATTTTTATTATTCACTGTGCCATTACGGCCTCTTGAATATTTTAAAAGCAAGACCATATCTATTACAAATGTACCTGAAACATGTCTGAATCGCTCCCGTGCAGCCAGATGAAACAAGTGCAGATGAAGGCCAACCAGGTCTGAACACAGACATCTCAGGTTAAACCTCCACACACTGCCCGACCAGCAAACACAGATGAAGGGCGATGCAGGCTCAGACACAGGTGCACAAATTAAATAAAGCCTGGGGCAGGGCCAAACGAATTGAAGTATAATGCTACAGCTGCTCACAACTACTCTCAGTTCCCAACTGAATAATGAGGACCCCACTACTTGAGGTAAGTTGGTACAACTCCTCACTTAAATCTTGAAAGTCCACTGCTTTCCGTAATAGAATTTAAGTCGCAATATGTTGTCTATTGCTTCCTTTCAATATGCACAATTGAGAGTACTTTCATCGTAGACAGCTGTTCACTAAGTAACGACCCTTTGATATAATTGCTTCTCTACTGTCAATTCCCTTTAAGTGGGCCTTCTACTTCCCCTTGGATAAAGTACCACACGATTTAGGTGGCCTCCCTGGCCTGGGTTCCAATATTTCAATGTCTCGTTATGTTTTCTTGGTCCTTAGGAAATATTATCTGATGTCCTGTGGTCTTCCCTCTTTGCAGACAACACATGTCAGTCTGCTAACTGTTAGACCTTAGGTTTTACTCTACTGAACGCTGGGCTCTGACTCACTGTTAGGAAGACATCTTCTGTCTTTCCACATTGCCCCTCCCATTCTTGACTAGTCCCAATTATTAACTCTATCTATTCCTCAACTAAGGGCATGCAAATTGTCTAACAGCTAAAATCACAATGCATTATATCACAACACATATCTTCAAAAGGTTGTGTCAGCAGAATCTCCACTTCCTTACACCATGACCAACTTATATAAAGAGGAGGGAAGTACTGTAAACATTGAAAGGAGCCGAACAGTTCAGCTCTGTTTAATGTGTAGGTTATCTGCCGAGATCACATCCTATGTCTAAGGAATCGGATAGGTATTAATACAAGATAACAAGACAACCACTTATACTGTATTTAAATATGCCAGAATATGCCATAAATGTCTGATAAATGCTGGTTCCACATCTATGACCTACACATATTTCCAGATTGTGGGTCGCCTGTTCTCTGCTGTTTACATTACCTCCATGCGTGGACATCTTTCTGATAAACTCCCACGAGGAATCACAGAGGTTGGTAACCGATGGTCTCAAGATAAGTGTGGGTCAACAAATCTATCAAATACTTGTGTTGTGACATATGATGGTACCGTTTAATTTTATTTTTTTCAGGTAATACATATTTATCAAACATTAATGGCATATTTTGTGGAATACACCTTAATTATAAACAAAGGTAACTTTTCATTGTTTGTTACATAGAAGCTCCACAGTTCCTATTTCATTTCCAATCTTCTTGACTTTTGTTTGTGATGCATACCCAATGCATATCTTCAAACTTCAACATCTGTATATTTCAGATATCAAAAGTTTTGTATGACAACCAAAGTGAATGTAGTAAAGACAACTACAATTCGGTTAGTGAAGTTATGGCCCCCTAACAAATGATGACTAACTAAACCACTACTAGGACAACCCTTTCTCAATCTCTGTTTCCCCCTTATAAAATTATACCAATTATACTCAACTCTGGTGGTGGCATCCCTGGGATTGTGTGACATTGTTATGTTGCGTGATCCCTGTGGCCAATCAGTGCTGGCTTCCCTCTCCCTGAAAAATAGGAATTGAGAAGGGCTTGTCCAAGCAGTGTAAAAACCCTTTAAAGTCACATGTAATGCACAATTTGTTTGTATTCCTTTGATTCTATGTAGACACATCCCAAGGACAGGGGTGTAACTATAATAGGTACAGGGGGTGCAGTTGCATAGAGGCACCCAAAAGTTCTCTTTGATCAATATGAGAAATCCAGTACTAATAAAGATCCATGATAGTTGTGAGTCTTGTTGGATATTTTGCATTAGGGCCCACAAGCTTCTAATTGTACCACTGAGAATACATTTTTCATGTGAACAACAAGCTTTTTTATTACCTTTTTATTATCTAGGGCAGAAAATCTCCAAAATATGATGTCATAGAGTGGCACCATATGTCAACACACAAAGTACCTCCAACTCCATAGTGTGGAACCTTAGGGACTTGGTTTCCTTCCATAGAGTGCAAGTGGGCTGAGGCCTATCTGGTGTAACCATTCGGGGTAGTTTTAAAGGAACTGTGTAATATGTCTCTAAACTTTTGACTTTGTTGATATGCAGCAATTAGCTTTCATATGGTGAGCTGGCACCTAGACTTCAAATGATACAATCTGCAGAGTATGCGTAAGTTCAAGGTGACCCAGATATCTACTCCAGATAGGATAGGACTTTTTAACTTGTCATTTCTCATAATAGTTTATGGATATCCTCACACAAACTCTTACCATAGCAAAATGTTCTATTTTTATTTCCTTAAATGTGTAAATCTATCACTATACCGCTGACATTTCAGTGGTTCGGAAAAATGATTCTGACAGATACCGACAGCTTGTTGAACACTGACATCTGATCTACAAAGCCTTAGAAAGTGACTTGTTCATCAGTTGTAGGAAATGGAAACTGCTGAAAGAAAAAAAGAAAAAGCTATTTATTATGTATCAAGCATTTCTTACTCTTGTACTAATAAAGAAAGGAGTTTCGTTGGCCAGACTTCAGATTAGTCTTAATTAACAATCCCCCAAGAACACACACTATTACAAAAGTAAAATAAGAATGAAATAGAGTTTAGCAGTTGGCAAAACTTGATCTGAAGAATATTCTGTTATAGAAAATTAATGCAAATACAGAGTGATCAAAACCAAAACAGTGACCTAATAACATCCAATTTCTTTTTAGCTACTTAAACCATTCTCAGAATTTTACATACTGGTGTCCTTTTTGCCAAGGTGTTTTCTCGCAAAATGAATGTACCTGTAAGTCCAGGTGATCATGTGGGCATCGGTTTTTGTAAAATTTTGATAATGGATTAAATACCTAAAAAAAACTTGGGTGGTTTTTGATTGCTTTTTTTTAAGTCTCTGGATGCTGCCGTTAATATTGACCACAGCATTCAGATTCTTGTGTTAGGGAGGGGGCTCTCTCTTTAACCCCATCGTCAACCCGGTATCACAATCTTGTGGCACCAGGAGCTTAAGAAATATCCTCTGAGTCTGCCAGGTAGGGTGTTTATTTGTTTTAAAATCTGCCATAGATATGGGCCTTTTTTATTTAGTGCTAATTTTATGGTCTTTACAGTCATTACCAAGGGGGCGTGGCTCACAGTTCTCCCTGGGACCATGTGTTTAAGATGTCCTGCATTATTACTCTGTGAGCAACAACACCTTGGTTAAGACCATAACAATTAGCACCAAATGAGAAGGTCCATATCACTGGACCCGTATGATAGATTTAAAAACAAACAACTGCATATTCAAGGGAGCAGTGGGAATAAAATAAGAGCAAATACTGGTCACTTGTGATCTGGAGACAGAGCCTCTTTAATCAGCCATCAAATCTACCTACATACATACACCTTAGGGCCTGCTTCAGACATCGTACATGTACTGTCCGTTTTTTCACAGATAGAATATGTACCCATTATAGTCTATGGTGCTATTTACTTGTCTGTTTTTCCGCGGTATCATGGATCAAAAGTGCCAATACAGGCCGTGGCATCCGTGCACCTTCCATTTGTTGTCTGTACTTAACATTGTAATGGATATGAGAAGCTTTATAATTCATTTTTATACAGTATTTATTCTTCCATGAAAAGCATTGATGGTGCAAACTGACACAAAGACTATACACTGATGACACACCGACCATACGCTGATGACACGCCGACCATACGCTGATGACACGCCGATCATACGCTGATGACACGCCGACCATACGCTGATGACACCCGACCATACGCTGATGACACGCCGACCATACGCTGATGACACCCGACCATACGCTGATGACACACCGACCATACGCTGATGACACACCGACCATACACTGATGACACACCGACCATACGCTGATGACACGCCGACCATACGCTGATGACACCCGACCATACGCTGATGACACACCGACCATACGCTGATGACACACCGACCATACACTGATGACACACCGACCATACACTGATGACACACTGACAATACACTGATGACACGCCGACTATACACTGATGACACACTGATCATTCACTGATGACACACCGACCATACACTGATGACACACCAACCATACACTGATGACACACAAACCATACACTGATGACACACAGATCATACACTGATGAAACACCGACCATGCGCTGATGACACACCGACCATACGCTGATGACACACCGACCATACACTGATGACACACTGACAATACACTGATGACACGCCGACTATACACTGATGACACACTGATCATTCACTGATGACACACCGACCATACACTGATGACACACTGACCATGCACTGATGACACACAAACCATACACTGATGACACACAGATCATACACTGATGACACACCGACCATTCGCTGATGACACACCGACCATGCGCTGATGACACACTGACAATACGCTGATGACACACTGACAATACGCTGATGTCATGTGGGGCTTAGTCCCACTAAGGCTGTAATACCCGGGGGCCCTGTGATGTCCCTATAACTAGGGGAAACCCTGTCTGACCCTCAACCCAGGGTTTTTGCTGATGGTGCAAATGCCTGAGCCTCCAACCTTTCCTTGTCTCCTGCTCAGCCCTGCACTTAACCCTCCACCCTCCACCCAGTGAGGAGACACACCACCAAAGCCCCCACACAAATAAAGACAGACAGGGAGAACTTAAACTGCACTGCGCCGCACACACACAGGAATATACAGTAATGTGAACAGGGCACAACTAAACACAAATATGGGAAGGAGAAAGGATAACAACGGATCATACGACACCAGATACGAATCTCTCTCTCTGCAACACCTCCACTCCAGACCGGAACCACTTGGTATGAAACACAAGCTATAATCGGCGACGCCCATAGGCCAGCATGACTATTTAAAGACCGTGGGCATGACTAACCATCCAACCTGGTCTCCAGCAGGATTAACCCCCGAGAGCCTGAAGATCAGGCCGGCGCCACTGAGGCTATAGTGGCTGGAGGTGGAACTACCTCTGCCTGCCGGACGCTGTGGTGTGAACAGCGTCCGACATGACAGCTGATGACACACCGACCATAAACTGATGACACACCAACCATACGCTGATGACACACCAACCATACGCTGATGACAAACTGACAATACACTGATGACACACTGACAATACACTTATGACACACCAACCATACACTGATGACACACCAACCATACACTGATGACACGCAAACCATATACTGATGACACACCGATCATACAATGATGACACACCGACCATGCGCTGATGACACAATGACAATACTCTGATGACCCACCGACCATACGCTGATGACACACTGACAATACGCTGATGACACACCGACCATACACTGATGACACACCAACCATATGCTGATGACACACCGACCATACGCTGATGACACACTGACAATACACTGATGACATACTGACCATACACTGATGACACACTGACCATACATTGATGACACACCGATCATACACTGATGACACATCGACCATGTTCTGATGACACACTGACAATACGCTGATTACACACTGACAATACGCTGATGACACACCGACCATACACTGATTACACACCGACAATGCGCTGATGACACACTGACCATACGCTGATGACACACTAACAATACGCTGATGACACATTGACAATACAATGATGACACACCAACCATGCACTGATGACACACCAACGATACACTGATGACACACCGACCATACGCTGATGACACACCGACCATACGCTGATGACACACCAACCATATGCTGATGACACACCAACCATACAATGATGACACACCGACCATACACTGATGACACACCGACCATATGCTGATGACACACCTACCATACACTGATGACACACCAACCATACACTGATGACACACCAACGATACACTGATGACACACCGACCATACGCTGATGACACACCAACCATACGCTGATGACACACCGACCATATGCTGATGACACACCGACTATACACTGATGACACACCTACCATACAATGATGACACACCAACCATACACTGATGACACACCAACGATACACTGATGACACACCGACCATACGCTGATGACACACCAACCATACGCTGATGACACACCAACCATATGCTAATGACACACCAACCATACACTGATGACACACCGACCATACGCTGATGACACACCAACCATATGCTGATGACACACCAACCATACACTGATGACACACCGACCATACGCTGATGACACACCGACCATATTCTGATGAAACACCGACCATACGATGATTACACAATGACTATACACTGATGACACATCTACCATACACTGATGACACACCAACCATACACTGATGACAGACCGACCATACGCTGATGACACACCGACCATACACTGATGACACACTGACCATACACTGATAACACACTGACCATTCACTGATGACACACCAACCATACACTGATGACACACCAACCATACACTGATGACACACAAACCATACACTGATGACACACCGACCATACACTGATGACACACTGACCATGCGCTGATGACACACTGACAATACGCTGATGACACACTGACCATATGCTGATGACACACTGACAATACGCTGATGACACACCGACCATACACTTGTAGGGAAGGTGACCTGACGGACGTACGGACCTGTCAGTATAGAGAAGGAAAGGTTTGCACAGTTCAGATAGTTGTCAGTTACTACAGTGGGGAAACAGCTAGGAAAGTGTAGTGGACATGCAGTACCTGGGTTGACCATTAGAGGGCAGGGAGGAGTGTGAGCAAAGGACTTGACATCAGCTTAGGGCTTAGGAAACTGTTGGTCATGGGGGGCGGAGTTACAGCGAACCGGGTTTGATATAAATTTGATAGGAGGGTTCCAGAAAGTTCCAGTCCCCAGGGGGAGCTCAGGTGACAGGAGGACTACGACAGTTTGTGCACTCTGAGGAGAACCAGACCAGGGGGACTGATGAGAGAGAACGTCAGGGGGGTGGTCCTGACAGGAAGAATCGCAGAAGAGACGAGACACCGGGTGTGGGACACCATATTTGACACAACGCCTGACCAGAAAAAATTGTTGGTTTATGGGCCTAAGGAGGTCACAGTGACGGACCTGTCAGGAGCATCAAACAGTGAAGAAGGGACGGTATGTGCATGTACGTCCCTAATGTAAAAGTACGGTGTGTATAACGGGCCCTGGAAACGGTGGGCCGTGAAGTGAAGAGAAGTGCGGTGTACTGCGGAGGCCGTCAAGTGGGCGGCAAGAGAGAATAAAACTTGGACCTGTTGCACCCAGAATCTGTCTCCATCTTGTCTCTGTTTTATCTCTGCGCGGTCAGAAGAAGGACCACCCCCCAGCTCGGCCCACCGACCCTACACACTGATGACACATCGACCATACGCTGATGACACACCAACCATACGCTGATGACATACTGACCATACACTGATGACACACTGACAATTCGCTGATGACACGTTGACAATACACTGATGACACACCCCTGACAATCCCTGGTTGTAGACAAGTTCTCCAAAACCATGACACACCGACCATACACTGATGACACACTGAACATACACTGTTGACACACCGACCATGCGCTGATGACACACTGACAATACGCTGATGACACACTGACAATACACTGATGACACACTGATCATACACTGATGACACACCAACCACGCACTGATCTGATGACACACTGACAAATCGCTGATGACACACCGACCATACGCTGATGACACACTGATCATACACTGATGACACACTGATCCAATGCACTGACCACACCGGGATAATTTTTTCATGCATGTGTTTAAACACGTATGTGTAAATGAGGCCATTTACATATATGGTTGAATTTATCACTTATGAAATTGTTTATGCAATGTTGATGTCATTTGTATCAAATTTATAAAAATAACACTCTTTTCAATATGTCAAGAAATATTTTTTCAAGTTTTACTTCACCCAAAAATGTGTGAAAATTTTACTTTATTTTTTTAAAGTTGCACCTATAGATACATCTAAATCCTTGACGATTGCAGCAATCTACTTTAATTTTTTTACTCAAATTTTACAAACTGGCATACAATATATGGGGGAATGACATTATAATTTGGTATTAATGGTTTATAAATGCATTACAGAGCAGATTACATAGTATTGTGGAGAAAAATGCACCAAAAATAGAGGTAACAACATTGATAAATGTAGGACAACAACTTTTGAGTGTTCATCTACAGGGGGCATAGACAGATTAAATTTTACAAACTTTGTAATACACAAGAGAGAACAAGCAGCTATCGTACTCCTTAGTAACTGAATTTGTCAGTTTAGGTCACAGTTTTATTTTTTTTGTCCCCAAAATTGACCAAAACTATTATATTTTTAGAGAAGGTTCCAGGACACGTTGACTATCCATTCGCTACATCTGGTAAATTGCTAGAACCCATTAAACAAGTGAAGGCAACATAAACAACATTTACTATGTCTCAATATATGTTTGTTCTTTTTCTCCTTTTGAGGGATTTTATTCCATTGTTGTTTTTCTCCAAGGGTATACATTCGCTTTATTTATGCCTTTGTTGTTTTCCAAAATGCTTTTGGCAGTGAGAACACTTTGCAATTAATATCTCTGCAGGATCAACCCTAAAACTGTTCAGTCTTCAAGCCATCAGACATTAACTTATCCGCTTAAGAAAAGAACTAAAAATTTATAGTGACCTAGTTCGGCTTAATAGTGTAGTATAGTTTTCATAGATTACACGTTCTTATGCAGGGCTTCCAAAAAAGCAGAACATTGGTGAGTGAACAGAAAACTGATACCTTTTAAGGTCATACAGTTAAAGAGTAACTAAACTTTTTTTTTGTGCAATAATTTTGATCAGCATAGAAAGTTATAAAATTTTGCATTTCTTTTAATTAGGAGATTTGTCTTCATTCCTGGGAAAAAATTGCATTTAACTGGTTTTGAAAGCCCCATGTTTTACCTTATCTATTTGTTGGCCTTTAACTGCATAACTATTAGAACATACTCAATTAGAGTACAAATGCTGGCCGTGAAAGGGTCAGGACTAGAGATGGGCGGACACCTGAATGTTTGGGTCGAACAGTTACAAAAAGTTTGGGTTTGAGTACCAGAACAGTACCTGGACCCAAACCTCGACCTCATTCACTTGAATGGGAGACCGGAACATCCAATGTTTGCAACACTGTCATGTGCATGACAGAGCGACAAACACCGCGTCTGATCGGCGGTGAAATCATCCCTGCTGATCAGAGAGCTGCAGTTCCCACGCTGTCAAAAGACAGCATGAGCACTCAGCTGTGATCTTAGGTATAAAGTATGCCTCCAGTCACTGGTGTCAGCTGATGAGACTACTGCTCCTGCCTACGCCTGCTGCCGCTAATAACAGAGAGAGCAGGAGCAGCTGCGGGCTGCTAATTTTAGGCTGGGGGACCAATATCCATGGTGCCTTACCAGCCTGAAACTATCACCCCCCAGCTGTCTGCTTTAGCAAGGCTGGTTGTCAAGAATGGGAGGGACTCCACATCGTTTTTTTTTATTATGCATTCTTCTTGTGTCAACCCCGTCACGTGATCATGTGAGGCTAATTATTGGCCAGAATGCAGTACACTGGAAGTTTTGAAGAACATGCCCCATGGACTGGCCACTATTTTGTTAGATTGTTGTTAATCAAACCCCCAAAAATTTGGATTTGCTAGAATGTCAGTTCTTTAGAATATATAATTGAATTTTATTGCATTTTTCAAAATAGTATTACAGAAACAAAAGAATCAAAATCCTTCAATACAGGAACATATTTCTTAAGATAACAAAAATGGATGCAATTTCTAACAATAAACACTAAACAAATTTGTCATCAATATTGAGTAGGCACAATGTAACATATTTACATCTCAATATATAGCTTAAACAAGATTACTGACCCTACAAGACACAGAGAGAAGGGGGGGGTAAAACCTATATTTATTATATGACCAATAGCAACTAATTTTCGCTGCGTTTATTAGTGGTCTCTCTGAACCCAATTTGTGTCCCAAGGAGTCCAGCCTGCATTGAAGCAATCAATAGTATTATTCAACGAAGTCGCGAGATATTCCATACCTCAAATATCTTGTATTCGTGACTGCAGTTCAGTGTTCAATGGGGGATGAATCGACTTCCACTTACAGGCTATCAAACATCTGCCAGCCGTTGTTTTATGCAATAGAAACTGTTTGACTTTATGACCTAGTTGAAATGGTGATATATTGAGTAAATAATATTTTGTATCCAAGGGGATCTGATGGCCGGTGACTTTACAAATCAAGGACCTTTAGAAAATGTTTAATTCAATTTGATACAAATTGACTCACTCATGTGTAATACAGACATGATAAGGCACAATGACAATCCCATACACAAAAAACTTTTTTAGTTGGTCACTCAAAATTGCAGTAAAAAGTGATCTTCTATGGGGGCTTGTCATCTCAGATACAAAAGACAGAAGAAATTTAAAGTCTATCACAGGAAGAACTAACTTAGAATGGGGGTTGTGAACTTTTGGCCCAAGATGTGGTCTTTTGGAGAAGTTTATGTAAGGGTGTGGACTGCCCTGTCCCTGCCCCAGAAGACAGCATCAAATTATAAGAATAGTATTATTTGCTGCATTTTATTGTGCCATGTAAAGTGTGTACTGTGTCATGCAGTCTTTAGTAATGTAATGTAACTAATGTATAGTGTTGTCAGCACTGATGCTGCTGTGTGAATAGTGCAAAAGTAATGCCTAGTGTGAGTAATATACATTATAGCTCAAGTATAGGGAAAATATTAAATATAGCTTAGTGCTTAGGTTTGAGATAGCTAGTGACTGTAGATACATTAGAGCATGATATAGCTAAATGTTTGGAACTAGCCAGGAATTGGGAGGAGACTATGGCAAGTAGAAAAGGGAACTACTTTCTGGTTTAGGCAGTTAGATAAAGTGTTCATTAAAAGGCAAGGGGAAGTTCAAGGTGCAATGGGGTGGAAGCAAGGTGTGGACAAAACGTTCTGGCGCTATGAGGTCATACAAAACTTCCTGCTGACATTCCTGCAACGTCCGGAGCCTTTGGCTTGACAGAGGTGCTATGGAGAGAACCCTAACCCCTTCCATACAGAGAAAGATGGATGTGTAACCGCATGAGGGAAACAAAACATATTTCGGAAATACTGCGGTGCCGGATATGGTATCCCTAATGCAAACAGAGCTTAATCAAGTAGGGATTGCCCGAGCTGAACTAAGAAAATGATATAAATGTACTATGTGAACAAATCAAGTGTCGAAGAGTGCTGTACCTAATATTGCATGTTATAGACTGATATACTTGAACTGTCCAGTACTATTGAACTTGTTAAAATGAACCTGGTGCCTTATGATGTGCGTGGGGGTGTTCCTGAAACCAAAGAGATGGAAACAGTGAAGGCATCTAGCCTGCACATGAGTTTAACGCACCTTACACAGCATAACACATATGGACTGGAGCTCAATTTGTTTGTCGGGTGCCAGTGCGGTTGGAGCAGCAGGTCAATCACAGCTACCTCCTGGGGACCTTACATTCATTGCATGTACACAAACAAGTACTAATCAAGTCATAACTTTTGAGCATGGAAGAGTCATCATATAGCCCCAAAGCAGAGGATTAAGATGCTATAGTGCATTTGATACATAGAAACACTAATGGGTGATCTTCTTGAGAAGGGCACTGTACTAATGGAGTCATCAAGCACATGATGGCCCCCATGCTGCTGGCATTTAATCAATATGTGTTGTGTGGCAACCCACACCGCAACCCGCAAAATGAAATGCTGAACACAGGATATGGATCCATCACCATTTATTGAGATATAGAAGAACATTCATGAAAATGGGGATGGGATGCAGTGTCGTTATAAGCTAAGTGGCACAGTGTCTATGGTTATATGTAACGCCTAATATCTGCTATTGAACCTGTCTGTTATGCTCACTGAGCGTGACACATGTATTTGACTACTGTGATATCGAGGGATGATCTGTCCCTAGCCAATTACTGAATGTCACATGTACATTCATTTGGATAAAAATATCGATGGTTGAATACCCGATTTGGTGGTTAACTGTATTCACTTCAGAGCTTTGGGATTTGATTTTTTTGGTGGAGTTATCTATGATTGGAGGTGTTTACCTGCTAAAATTGACGGTATCTATAAAGACATCTACTAACCCCTTCATGACCCAGCCTATTTTGACCTTAATGACCTGGCCATTTTTTGCAATTCTGACCAATGTCCCTTTATGAGGTAATAACTCAGGAACGCTTCAACGCATCCTAGTGGTTCTGAGATTGTTTTTTCGTGACATATTGGGCTTCACGTTAGTGGTAAATTTAGGTCAATAATTTTTGCGTTTATTTATAAAAAAAACGGAAATTTGCTGAAAATGTTGCAATTTTCACATTTTGAATTTTTATTCTGTTAAACCAGAGAGTTATGTGACAAAAAATAGTTAATAAATAACATTTCCCACATGTCTACTTTTACATCAGCACAATTTTGGAAACATATTTTTTTTAGTTAGGAAGTTATAAGGGTTAAAAGTTGACCAGTGATTTCTCATTTTTACAACAAAATTTACAAAACCATTTTTGTAAACCACCTCACATTTGAAGTCACTTTGAGAGGTCTATATGGCAGAAAATACCCAAAAGTGACACCATTCTAAAAACTGCACCGCTCAAGCTACTCAAAACTACATTCAAGAAGATTATTAACCCTTCAGGTGCTTCACAGGAACTAAAGCAACGTGGAAGGAAAAAATGGATATTTTAATTTTTCCAACAAAAATTTTCTTTTAGCATTAGTTTTTTCATTTTCACATGGGCAACAGGATAAAATGGATCCTAAAATTTGTTGGGAAATTTCTCCTGAGTATACCGATATCTCATATGTGGTCATAAACCACTGTTTGGGCACACGGCAGGGCTCAGAAGGGAAGGAGCGCCATTTGACTTTTTGAATGGAAAATATGCTTGAATATTTAGCGGTTGCCATGTCGCGTTTGGAGAGCCACTGTGTGCCTAAACATTGGAGCTCCCCCACAAGTGGCCCCATTTTGGACACTAGGCCCTCCAAGGAACTTATCTAGATGCATAGTGAGCACTTTGAACCCCCAGGTGCTTCACAAATTGATCCGTATAAAAAAGGTACTTTTTTTCACAAAAATTTTATTTAGCCTCAGTTTTTTCATTTTCACATGGGCAACAGGATAAAATGGATCCTAAAATTTGTTGGGCAATTTCTTCTGAGTACATCGATACCTCATATGTGGTCATAAACCACTGTTTGGGCACACGGCAGGGCCCGGAAGGGAAGGAGCGCCATTTGACTTTTTGATTGGAAAATTAGCTCCAATTGTTAGCGGACACCATGTCGCATTTGGAGAGCCTCTGTGTGCCTAAACATTGGAGCTCCCCCACAAGTGACCCCATTTTGGAAACTAGACCCCCGAAGGAACTTATCTAGATGTGTGGTGAGCACTTTGAACCCCCAAGTGCTTCACAGAAGTTTATAACGCAGAGCAGTGAAAATAAAAAATCATTTTTTTTGCTCAAAAATGATTTTTAGCACGCTTTTTTTAATTTCACAAGGCTAACAGGATAAAATAAAAAATAAAATAATAAAATAATAAAATAATAATAATAAAATAAAAAGTTGTTGTGCAATTTGTCCTGAGTACACCGATATCCCATATGTTGGGGGAACCACTGTTTTGGAAGCATGGGAGAGCTCAGAAGGGAAGGAGCGCAATTTTGGAATGTAGACTTTGATGGAATGTTCTGCGGGTGTCATGTTGCGTTTGCAGAGCCCCTGATGTGCCTAAAAAGTAGAAACCCCCACAAGTGACCCCATTTTGGAAATTAGACCCCTAAAGGAACTTATCTAGATGTGTGGTGAGCACTTTGAACCCCTTGGTGCTTCACAGAAGTTTACAACGCAGAGCCGTGAAAAGAAAAATATTTTTTTTTCTCAAAAAATGATTTTTTTAGCCCGCTATTTTTTATTTTCACAATGGTAACAGGATAAATTGGACCCCAAAAGTTGTTGTCCAGCTTGACCTGAGCACGCTGGTACCCCATATGTGGGGGGACCACTGTTTGGGCACACGTTGGGGCTCGAAATGGAGGGAGCAGTGTTTGACTTTTTGAACGCAAAATTGGCTGGAATAAATGGTGGCACCATGTCACGTTTAGAGACCCCATGATATGCCTAAACAGTGGAAACCCCTCAATTCTATCTCCAACCCTAACCCCAACACACCCCTAACCCTAATCCCAACCCTAATCATAACCCTAACCCCAACACACCCCTAACCCTAATCCCAACTCTAACCCTAACCACAAGCCTAACCGTAATCCCAACCCCAACCCACCCCTAACCCTAATCCCAACCCTAGTTACAACCCTAGCCCTAATTCCAACCCTAACCCTATTTCCAACCCTAACTCTATTTCTAACCCTATTTCTAACCCTAGCCCTAACTCTAGCCCTAGCGGAAAAAAAAAATATATTTTTTCTTTATTTTATTATTTGTCCCTACCTATGGGGGTGATAAGGGGGGTGGTGATTTACTTTTTTTTATTTTGAGCACTGTGAAAGTTTATCATAGTGATCAAAATAAATGAATGAATCTGCAGCATTGCAGATTTGATTCGGCGCACTGCGCATGCGCCCGCCATCTTCCAAGATGGCGGCGCCCATGATGCTGGACGGCGGGACACCGGGACAGCTAGAGGGAGTTCGGAGGCACCATGGAGGGTGAGAGGGGGTGATCGGAGGGCGGGGGGAGCGGAGGGAATGCGGGGGGGCAGATTATGACGGTGGCTGCCGATCAGTGCTGTCAGACGGTGGCGGCAGCCGATCGGTGCCATCAGTCGGAGTGGGGGGGCCGGGTCTTGGTCTACAGCCATGTCCGATGCTACATTATTTCAGCATCGGCCATGGCTGGATTGTAATATTTCACCAAATTTCATTGGTGAAATATTACAATCGCTCTGATTGGCAGTTTCACTTTTAACAGCCAATCAGAGCGATCGTAGGCATGTGGGGGCTAAGCCACACCCCCAGGGGTTAACTATGAAGGGTCCTTTGTGTGCGGGTCGGGTGACCTTTCAGTGACCCCGGTCACCCGACCCACAGGGGGCAATCAATTCATGACGCCACATAGGCGTCATGGGTCGTATGGGCACGACTTTTCATGACGCCTACGTGGCATCAAAGGTCGGGAAGGGGTTAAGATAGTATAGTCAGTCAATGTAGACACTCTCTGTATACCAACCATCTTGTTCTGAAACAGTGAGCTTACAATATCTGTTTATGAATAATCTGGTCACCTACATAATACAGTTACAGTCAGGTTAATTTTTGTAAAGCACTTAAGCACTTTATGGGTGTTGGTGACGGCTTGGTGAGGGATTTCCTTTTTGGGTCAGACAGGTTAACCTACGTTGAGGAGGGGCGCCACTATGCTTTTCCCCCAGGGTGCCATCCTCCGCTGCCAGGTAGGGAATCGGAGTATAAATATCTGTTCCTCTAGACTCTCTTCATCAAATATTTTTTGACCTGGTTTCTGAGCACCCATGTCTGATCCACTCATCAAGAAGTGTGCTTTTTATTGAAAAGAGCTTTTTTAAAGGTACAAATAAAAGCTAGTTTTTAGGTCTGTTTTTGTTTTCTGTTTATACATTAATTAAAATGTAACCTTATAACCATTAGGCTTGAAAGTTATGCCAGCTGCATGACTCCAGGTGGGTACGTCTGTCTTCAAAGTTCACAAGCACCAATATTTATTTTCCACCTAATCTATGCTATTCTGGCTACTATAATAGTGACAATGCATCAGGAAAAAAATTATATCACTCAACAAAAGAGGGACGAGTGTGTAGGAAGGTCGCCAGACATGACAATACGACCCCGTAACATTACTATCCCATCAGTCAGTCTGCAGCCTCCCTAGCCATTCAGGTACATTTCAGGCTGCCAGTGTGTCTTTTCTTTTTTTCTCTCTTTTTTCTTTTCTTTTCTTTTTTTCTTTATTTTCTAGCCTCTTCTAAAACCCTTTTGAAACAGTTGTGAGACATCAGTTTAATGCATTAGAGTCTCTAATACCAGCGCTAAGCACGTAAAATAATTTACCTCAACTTGTTCGCATTTGTAAAACAGAAACTCTTCTCTTGAATACTTTGCTTAGACTAGATGAACGTTGTGCATTTTAAATGTAGCTCTCATCTATGTGAGCAGATCCAGGATAAAACTAAGAGTTGCATTTAAAGCTGATATTTATAAAAATCCATACTCCCCCTCAAACTGTTAAAGTATAAAAGTAACATTATGGTGATATCAAACTCATAAAAAACGCTTGCCTGCTGCAGGTGACACATTTTTTTTATAAATTAAGAATAAACTTGGTTTCCAGAGACCTAGCAATTACAAAATGCGTAAGGAAGGCAGTAAGGGAGGGGGAAGAGGAAGTGTGGATGATGATGATGGTAGAAAAAAGTGGACCCCTAAAATATATCCTTTAATCACGTTAACAGTCTCAAAAATGCTTGCAATTAGTGTAATGTGTATAGAAAAATACTATCAAAGTCTTATGAGGGTCACAAAATACTTGGCAGGATAAAATGCAAGGGATCTAACAAACCCTAGTCGCAGGTGCGACTACACCTATTGCTGGAAAACATGAAAAATGCTCATCCACCACACCTAACTTCCCATCTCATTTCGCACAGAGGCACTGGGCACCACTTCTGAAGACACACCAGTGCGAACAGGTGGTTGGTTGGATAGCAGATAATGCTTCCAGCATGCTTGCCAGCACCACCCAAACTTCCACATGGTCCTGTCTCACCAGCCAACAGTCTAGATCACTAATCCTCACCCTGATTCTTCTTCCTTCCACCATGATGAGTCCCAGGAGATCAGTGAACCCACACCAGGACACACAGAGCTTATTTGTGGCCTCTCACCCTGCATGTTCCAAAAGGGACAGAAGGACATGCTTTTTAGTGATGCACAAAACTTAGAACAGCCACGGTCACAAGAAGATGATAGAGGGAATGGCAAATTTTGTCTAATGAGGTAGATGATGATGAGACACAGTTGCCGATAAGTCATGTTGTTGCTAAGTCACCAAGTCAGGAGGACCAGGGTGCGGAAGTGGAAGACAAGGTTGTAAATGACGAACCAACCAACTTGTGAAGCAGGCATGCAGAGCCAGGCCAGCAGTGCTGAGGGGTAGCAATGCCTATTACCCTGCACCAGTCCTTGCACATTCTTAGGCACCATCATCAGGCACTTCCACAAAACTTGTCCCAGCACGGCATTCAGTTGTCCCTACTCCAGGTTTCGGAATGAAAAAGAAAGTTCTCAGCCACCCACCCATAAGCTCAAATGCTAAGTGGGCACATTTCTAGGCTGCTTGCCATGCAAATGTTACTGTTTAGGCTTGAAGACAAGGAGGAATTTTGCTGACTCATGGCGACAGCCATCCCTTTGTACTTGGTCCACAGCGGCCAGTAATTTTACAGGAACATCACCCATGCTCTTACCAATGCAGTTACTGGGATTGTACACTTAACGACCAACACCTGGACAAGCACTTGTGGCGAGGGACGCTAAATTTCACTAACATCACAATGGGTAAACATTGTGGAGGCTGGGGCCTAGTCTCACCCTGGCATGGCACAAGTGCTCCAATGCCGTAGATTGCTGGCCCTACTTCTATCAGTGTTTCCTCCACCTCCTACACCAGTTCCTGCACCTCCCTCTTGCTGATTCTCCATCTCCGATTTGGTATCTCAGAGTATGTCATCCACATCAGATGAGCAGCACTGCCTCAGTGAAACGGCAACTGGTTTTGCTGAAGCTAATTTGTCTAGGAGACAAACCGCACCCAGTGGCAGAGTAATTTAAAGGAATAACAAATCAAACAGATCTGTGGCTCACATCCTGAACCTACAACCAGGCATGGTCATGTGTGATAAAGACTATAACCAGGTGACAGCTGTGAAGCTTTGCAAGCACACATGTACCATGCTTGGGCCATGTGATAAACTTGATGGTTCAGCGGTTTCCGAAAACTTACCTAGGTTTGCCAGAGCTTGTGGCAAAGGTATGCCACATCAGCATCCATTTCTGCAAGTCAGCTAAAGCAGCCTCTGCTCTAGCAATGCTGCAGCAGGGGCACATGCAAGTGCCAGCCCACCGACTGGTGTGCGACGTGACTATGCACTGGAACTCCACAATGCACATGCTGGCAAGGCTTTGTGGGCAGCAGAGGCCAGTTGTGGAATGCCAGCTCCAACATGCCTGTCGGTATTCTGGTCAGGCTCCACAAATAGCAGCTGAAGAGTGGGCATGGATGTCTGACATTTGTGCGGTTCTCCAAGACATTGAGGACACCACAAATATGGTGAGCGACGATGACGCCATAGTCAGTGCAACGATTCCACTGTTGTGCCTACTGAAACAGTCGCTGCTCACAATTAAAGCTGAAGCTTTGCAAGCGAACCAGGTGGTGATAGAGGAAGACAAGAGACAGGGAGATACTACTGAGCCTCATCTCATCTGCTCAGTTCGGTTTGTGTAACAATGTGGAGGTGGAGACTGAGGAGAAGTAGGAACAGGAGTTGGTTGCTGAGGCAGTACCCACACAAGCTTCGTCCCGAGTCTCCTATGTGGATAAGCTAAGGAGAAGTGTTGGCTGTAGTGGCTTGGCCCAAATGGCCGACTTTATATACCACTGCCTTTACCATGACCCTCATGTTATATTCATCTTCGTCAAAAAAGAGTACTGGTTGTTCACCCTACTAGACCCACGCTACAAGGAGAACCTTCTATCTTTAATGCCTGAGTTAGATGAGTCAACTAAAATGGTGCTATACCAGAAGACATTTTGTAAAATATGTTGAAAAAATTCCCATCGGACAATGCTAGTGGTAGGGACAAGCTTCCATTCCCTACCAAGGAGCAGAGATGAGGAAGACACACACCAGGTACAGCAGTGGCAAGGATACACTGTCAAAGGCCTGGGCCAATTTCTTGGCACCCTTCCAGCATCCAGGCCCTGAAGACCAAGTATTTTTGAAAAAGAGAAAAAAGTTTTAAACATGGTCAAGCAATACCTGGCTGACAAAAACAGCATATGACCTACTTTCTCTGCAACCTTCAGCTATTGGGTCTCAAAGCTCGACACCTGGCATGAGCTGTCCCTCTATGCCTTGGAGGTATTGTGCTGCCCTGCCACTAGAGTTGAGCGAAACAGGTCGGTCAGATTCAAAAATCACCGACTTTCGGCAGTCGGGTTTCGCCAATCGAAACCCGACCCTAGCGTGAGGTCGGCCATGAGGTCGCCGATCAGCGCGTCTAAGTCGCGTTTCAAATAATGCTTTCAGCGCCTTTTCTCACCCAATGATGGAGGATGCACACTGTGGGCAACGCGATGACATGTGCAGCGGCCAGCACCATGTTAGAGAAGGGCATTGAAGTGATTGGCTGGCTTTGTGTGGCGTCACAGGGGGTATAAAAAGCTGTGAACGCCGACCGCCATCTTACTTCTGCCGATCTTACAATAGGGAGAGGTGCTGCTGCTGATTCTGAACAGGGAGAGCGTTAGGCAGGGAAGAAAAAAAAAAACTGCTTCTGCTGATAGCGCTTTTCACTGTACGGCTAGTGTGCAGTGAAAGGGGAGGATTTTTGTTGTGTGCAGCAGCGCTTGTGGTGATTAGGCTGCCTTTTAAGGCTACCTGCTAGCTGCATTGCTGTGTGCAAACTGCTGTTCAAACTGTTTTTTTCAAAACACTCCAAATTTTATTATTTTGTCCTGGTGAGTTACTGAGCGTTCATTTTTTCACATACCGTCTAGCAGTGTACACTCCTAACACACTACCGTGTACTGGCTGGTATCACGGACAAATAGAAGCTATCTGGGTGTGACTCTGGAAAAAAAAAACGAGGAGTTTGTCCGTTTTTCCACACCGACGCCTTAGAGTCGTGTCCGTTTTTCAAACAGTGTCGTATATCTGATGTTTGATTACAGTCAAAACTAGACAGAGACAGCGTGTGTCAGTCCGTATACAAATACACGGAGCTTGACAATTTTACATACACACACCGTACAGCGGTGTACACTCCTCACACACTACCGTGTATTCCGGCTGGTATCACGAACAAATAGAAGCTATCTGTGTGTGACTCTGGAAAAAAGAAACAAGGAGTTTGTCCGTTTTTCCACACCTACGCCTTAGAGTTGTGTCCGTTTTTCAAACAGTTTCGTATATCTGATGTTTGATTACAGTCAAGACTAGACAGAGACAGCGTGTGTCAGTCCGGTTACAAATACACGGAGCTTGACAATTTTACATACACACACCGTACAGCGGTGTACGCTCCTCACACACTACCGTGTACCGCCTTCTAGCACGGACAAATAGAAGCTACCTGTGTGTGACTTTGGAAAAAAAAAAAAAATGATTTTTTCCGTTTTTCCAGACCTACACCTTAGAGTCGTATCCGTTTTTCAAACAGTTCCGTATATCTGCTTGTTGGATTACGATCCAATACATACTGTGAGAGCGTCTGTGACTAACATAATATATACGTTAATTTAATTTGTTTAATACACCTTACACAGCTGGACGCTCCTCATACAGTACCAGTTCAATATAGAGTCACTGCACATGTAAATTTTTGATTGAAGTGAAATAATTTTATTTTATTTGACGGTGAAGAAGCGACAACATTTTGGCGTTTCGGCCTCACAACGGCCTTTATCATATAGTCGGCCTTTAGAGAGGAGTGGTAGATGCAGGCACCGCCGTGCCTGTGCAGTGCATCTACCACTGCCACCAATGATTCCAATTTACTTTGGGCACACTGGCATAATTGTGGATCCTCTAGAATCACTTGCCATAAAGGCAATTTACTTTGGGCACATTTACATAGTGGTGGATCCTCAGGAACCAAGACCACCTGCTACAAAGGCAATTTTCTTTGGGCACATTTACATAGTGGTGGATCCTCAGGATCCAGGACCACCTGCTACAAAGGACAATCCATTGACTCTAAAAAATTGCCTAACAGTGAAACTATTTACCCGGTGACTGCAACCTCTCCTCTCTAAAGGGTGACTATATGATAAAGGCCATTGTGAGGCCGAAACGTCAAAAAGTTGTCGCTTCTTCACCGTCAAATAAAATAAAATTATTTCACTTCAATCAAAAATTTACGTGTGCAGTGACTCTATATTGAACTTATGCTGACGGGACTACCAGTTCCCTTTTCACTAGCACCGTACATCCACACCTTTGAGTCGAGTGCTAACCATCCCTACTATCCATTCCTCATACAGTACCATCTCTCTGCTGGTATTTTTGGTACATTTTACCAAACATGAGGAAGTATGATGGAAGAGTCCACGGACGTGGGTAGGGGGACGCAGCTGGTACTGATGGTGGTGAATCGGCTGGTTCTGGCAAAAGCACAATAGCAGCTAAGGCAGGAGGTGTTGAGTCTGCGTCATCCTCTGGGCCAAGAAGGCCTGTAAGGTTGCCTTTTCTTGGAGTCGGAAAACCGCTTTTAAAGCTGGAGCATCAGGAACAGGTTTTGGCGTACATTGCCGAAACAGCCACCAGCTCTATTGCCTCCTCTTCTGAACGGTCGAAAACTACAAGCACGGAGTCATCAGTGCAGGTTTCTGGTCATAAAAAACCCCTTTCCTTGTGTCCTTCACCCCCACCAAAAGTTACGGATGCGGCAGCCCACACTTCAGATTACTCTATGGAGCTCTTTTCACATACCATGCCTGGGTTATACAGTCAAACACAGAATTCCCCAGTCCAAGATGAATCTTACATGGAGTGCACTGATGCACAGCCACTGCTAGATGATTCTGCTGGTGCATTGACCCACACCACTACATGGCCCTCGCAGTCTATTGAGCCAGAATCTGACCATGATGAAACCCAGGTGCCCCTTCCTACACAGAGGAAGGTAAAGAGGAAGGTGCAGATGACTTTGAAGAGGAGGTGATGGATGACCCAGTTCTGGACCCGAATTGGCATCCATTGGGGGAGGAGGGTGGCGCTGGCAATAGTTCAGATATGGAGAAGGATCCGCAGCAGGCATTGACATCGCAGCAGAGGTTAGCTAGCAGGCCCGTAGCTGTCCTAGAATGTGGAACAAAAACTAAAAGAGATGCAGGACAGCTTGACCAGACGGTCAACTTAGCACAACGTGCAAGGCCAGAAAATGTTTACCATAGTAGGAAGAGTGCAGTGTGGCACTTCTTTGTCCAAAATCCTACTGACGAAGCAAAGGTTACCTGTAAGAAGTGCGGAAGGACCTTTAGCCGAGGTAAACAACTCAGAAATTTGAATACCAGTTGCATGCTTAGACATTTAATCAACATGCACTTGCAAGCGTGGACGGACTACAAAACCTCAGGTAGCACATGTGCACCTGCTCCGACTGAAGGTAGCCAACAACACTCCATTGCTACCCCCACTGTAAGACCACCGCCACCATTAAGCACACCACCACTAAATGTGGCTGTGTCGTCGCAAGGCCAAAGCACTCAGGGAATCAGAATGGTTTTGCAACACAGCACTGAATCTAGGCCATCACCACCGATACCATCACCGACCCCCTCTCACTCCATCCGGTCCACCACTACTTCCCCCATATGCAGCTCTCCAGTCCAGCTCACCCTACCAGACACTCTGAGTAGGACAAGTACTCATCCTCTCATCCGCATACACTGTGTTTGAACACCTACATTGCCAAACTAATCTCATTAGAGATGATGCCCTACCGTTTGGTTGAAAGCGAAACTTTCTGCGACCTCATGGCCTATGCTGTCCCACGCTATGACCTACCCAGTCGGCACTTCTTTTTTTGAAAAGCCATCCCTGCCCTCCACCGGCATGTGAAAGACCACATTGTCAATGCACTAAAACAGTCAGTGAGTGGAAAGGTGCACCTCACAACGGATGCATGGACCAGTAGGCATGGCCAGGGCCATTACGTGTCCATCACTGTGCACTGGGTTAATGTGGTGGATGCAGGCTCCACTGGGGACAGTGGCGGTGAAACAGTGCTGCCTAGCCCACGGTATAGGAAAGTTGGTTGTAGGCTTTCGCTCCTCCTCCTCCTCGTCTATCAGTGAAAGCTCTTCCATAGAGCGCAGTCGCACGAGCACTACATCCGCAGCTGGCAGTGTTGCACACGAGGTGTCCCACTATCGAACAGCTAGTGGTAAGCGTCAGCAGGCTGTGTTAAAGATGATGTCTTTAGGCGACAACAGACACACCGTGGAGGTACTGGCCGACTACTTGCAGCGACAAACAGAGTCATGGCTGGGCACATCTTGAGGCTGGCAAGGTAGTCAGTGACAGCGGCCGTAATTTTGTGGCAGCCATAGCCCGTGCAAAACTCACACACATACCTTGCCTGGCTCACACTTTGAATCTGGTGGTGCAGTGCTTCCTTAGTAATTATCCTGAGTTAACATCCCTGCTCCATAAGGTGCAAAGACTGTGCTCGCACATCCGTCACTCGGCCGTACACTCCAGTCGTATGCAGAAGCTGCAGTGATTGCTCCACCTCCCCAAGCACCGCCTAATCATAGACGTTGCAACAAGGTGGAACTCCACGCTGCACATGGTTGAGAGGCTGTGGAACAGAGGCAGGCTGTAATGCATTTGTGGGAGGATACATGGGGAGGCAGTTTGAAGGGAAGACATGGAATTGTCGGGTGTGCAGTGGTCAAAGCTGAAAGACCTCTGTAAAGTCCTTCAGTGTTTTGAGGAATGCACACGGCTGGTAAGCACAGACAACGACATCATAAGCATGAGCATCCCAATTATGCGTCTGCTCATGCAAAGTTTGACGCACATTAAGGATCAGGCGTCTGCAGCGGAGGAGGAGGAGGGAAGCCTTGATGACAGTCAGCCATTGTCTGGTCAGGGAACTGTCCTGGACGAGGAGGAGGAAGAAGAGGAAGAGGAGGAGGATGAGGGGGATGATTATTTTGGGCAGGAGGATGTTTCTCAGGGGGCAAGAGAAGATGTTGGCATTCCAAGGTCAGGGGCAGTGTTTGTGCATGACTGTAGGGATGTAGATTTGCCAGAAACTGCTCCTCCACCCACCACGGGCAGTGCATCATTCACACCTGGAACATTGGCCCACATGTGCAATTATGCCTTGCGGATCCTAAAAAGGGACCCCCGCATTGCCAAAATGATGAGGAATGACGACTACTGGCTGGTCAGCATCCTCGATCCACGCTACAAAGGCAAATTACACAACATCATGCCACAGGAGAACCTGGAGATAATATTGGCAAACAAACAAGCAAGTCTGGTAAACCGTTTGTTTGAGGCTTTCCCAGCACACAGCAGCGGTGCTGGTTCTCCCATGAGCCGTAGTGGGCACAATGGAAGAGGTGTTCGTGGTGCACACAGCAGAAGTGGCGTCGGAGACAGGGGTTTAATGACCATGTTGTGGAATGATTTCTCAAGTACCGCTCACACGACTACTAATACTGCATCGATTAAAAGTGACAGGAGACAGCAGTTGTCAACTATGGTTACAAACTACTTTTCCTCCCATATCGATGTTATCCCTCACAGGTCATTCCCCTTTGACTATTGGGCCTCTAAACTGGATGCCTGGCCTGAATTGGCACAATATGCCTTACAGGAGCTCGCTTGCCCTGCTGCTAGTGTGTTATCTGAAAGAGTCTTCAGTGCTGCTGGATCAATCCTGACAGAAAAAAGGACCCATCTGTCGACCTAAAATGTTGATGATCTAACCTTCTGTCATGATCCCAGTGCAGGTTTTTGAGCTGCACACCGGGGGTTAATGTCTGGAGCTCTGTGCAGGTTTTGACCTGCACACTTGGGGTTAATGATTGTGGCCTCTTTCTGGTTCTGGGAGAGCTTCATAAACCCCTGGGTAGCTTCAATCCCTGCCAGTTATACTTTTGCCTTTGGCCTAGTGTGCTGACCCCCGTGTGCCTGTTTGTTGCTATAGCTTGTTTATATGGTTCTGACCCGCCTCTGTTTCCCGTTGTGAGTTTGCCTGTTGATTTTGTACTGCGTTATTATCTGTGTATGACTCATTGCCTGTGACCTGACTACTCTCTGCTCGCCCCTCTTGTACCTTGCAACTATCTGTGTATGACTCATTGCCTGTGACCTGACTACTCTCTGCTCGCCCCTCTTGTACCTTGCAACTATCTGTGTATGACTCATTGCCTGTGACCTGACTACTCTCTGCTCGCCCCTCTTGTACCTTGCAACTATCTGTGTATGACTCATTGCCTGTGACCTGACTACTCTCTGCTCGCCCCTCTGGCACCTTGCAGCTATCTCTGTGTGTGACTCATTGGCTACGTCCTGACTATTCTCACTGTCTATGCCCCTTGGTAACTTTGTCTCGCAGTTACTCTGCTAGGAATTGTCTTGCAGCTCCTAGCTCTGTGGAGTTTAAGCCACGCCTCTAGCAGTCACGTGCTTCAGGTCCTGCGGCTCTGAAGTACACATCTATTCGGTTGCTGCCCGCTCCACAGGTAGCTTTGAGCACTGTTCGCTTTACTCAGGACACGCGCACTGGCTCAGTGAGCAAGTTCAGTGCAGTGTCTCTGACACCTTCATTAAAATGAACCATGCATGGGTTTCAAAGGATTTTGTACAACCTTCCCCTGATGACACATAGGTTACCAGAAAAGTGCCTCAGTTTTTCCCTCCTCTTCCTCGGACTTGCCCAATTACGCCCTTTGCAGCAGCTGAATGTCCAGCCAACACATCTACATATGCCAATTTTTAAACCTCCATAACTGGGCTGCCCACCCCTCACCCAACGGCTGGGGTCAAGACCTGGCGCACTCAGGCAAGTGCCGTTGCTCTGAACAGGTGGATGGGCCCACTGATGGCCGACGGCAATGGCACAGGGCCCCTCATAGTACAATACAGTGTCTCAGATGGTGGGAGGGCCCACTCGCCGTCAGACACACCAGCGTACTCTGAGGGGCCCTGTGCCAGTACAGTTGACCACGATTGTGCCCCCTCTGCTTGGTCATGGCCACAGCACTTGAAAGTTGCAATACTTACCTCTCCCTGCTCCACCGCTGTGTAGTCTGGGCAGTTAAATCCTTCACAGGGACGGTCACTAGAAATTTGGTGTATTGATCAATGATGGTTAAGATGTAGCTATGGCCTGTCCTGCTGGCCTCTACCTTCAGATGATCAATGGCTACCATTTGAAATGGACGTCAACTTACAAGCGGATGCAGTGGTGGTTTATGATCACCTTTCACAGTTGTGATAGTCACAGATGTGTGACATTCCTGCCACCATTTTTCAATGTCTCCTCTCATGACAATCCAATAGAATTGCCTGTGGCTTCTGTCTTTTGCACTCCAAAATGACCAGACACATCATGATAGGCAGTGAGGACCATGGGTACATCTCTCCCTGTGATCACAATTTAATGGAGATGAGTAACGGTGATGTGATCCACGCTACTGCGATAAAGCAATCCTTTCTTCATAAAGAACCTTTTTCACTTACTCCACAGACACAGTAATCTGCATCGCCTCTGCAACATCTACCGGGAGGTTTTCCCGCGATGAGTAATTCCAAAATTTATGCTAACACTCGACTTTGCGTCTATACTTGTATCCATGTAGTTTCCAGTAGCGGAGATTCTTGACTAGCTTACTGAGATTGAAATATATACGAACATTTAAAAGCACCACAACACTGTATACTGATGTACGCTATGAATACCTTTCCCTTTTTCTACTTTTTTAATTCTGATGTAATACATAGTGTCAATGGGTCCTTCTCTGGTATCACACAATCAACAGAGCAAGAGGAGAGTGAACAATTCCAAGACATTTATTTAGGCAAAAATATGAAAGGTCCATATTCAGTCCACCCCACAAAAGATAGATAGTCCAGAATCTGAATGCAGTTCAGTAACAGTATAACATGTCCAGGGAGATGAGAGTCCAAAATCCAGCTGACAGTGATAACATGTTCCATATATTCTTCTTTCTCTTCGAAGTCCTGTCTTCACATCATGCTCTGCACACAGCAACTGACTTGCCCAGCCCCTGTCCTCCCCAGCCCCCTCATTATATCCAGAGAGAGTCAAACCGGTTTGGCAGTTTTCAGGCCTCCCAGACTTGACAAAAGGTGCCTGGGGGATTATGACACTACAGGGGGTCATCAAGAGTCATAGATAAAAGTCAGGCTACAGACATAAAAGGCATCAAGATTAACACTATGCAAATCAGTGAAAAAGCAATATACACAAAATGATATCCATATAGCATATCACAACATCACAACCTCTCCCCCCTCATAATAAGTGAGCACGCTATGAAGTCTACACAGACCTCTGGCCTGCTCATTATCGTCCACATTGCTCAATCGTTTATAGTTCCTTGTACAGTGGCAGAGTTTGCAATAATTATAAGCACTTGATGTCCTTCCATAAATTCCCGGGTCCTGGCGTTACGGTCATACCAGATTTCTTGACTGGATTGGGCTATTTGCTGTTGATCATTAGTCACTAGCTGGGCGAGACGATCTCTGAACTCTAAACTCTAGAACGTAGAGAATGATGGGCATTCCAATGTCTGCGATATCTCCCTCCAATTGTTCTTTCAGAAGAGTGAGAGGCCCACAGACCTTCTGGCCAAACAGATTGTTCCTCAGTGGGGTCTGGATGTTGTGGTGCTTGAAGGGCCTGTAGTCGGGTGACTGCTCCCACAAAATGACACTGTAACGCCCCAATGTCGTTCCCAAGGAGGATATCTGCAGGAAGTCCTCCCATAACTCCAATCCAGCACAGTTTTTCTCCAAAACCATAATCCAAACGCACCAAAGCTCGCTGTATATATTTGCGGACACCCCCCGCCAAGACAATGGGAATTCCTGCACCCTGGTGAATTGCCTCGAGTCGAACAACACGGGTGTCAGCGATAGTCAGAAATGCCCCCGTGTCTCTAAATCCTGACACTTTGTATCCATCAATTAAGACATCCTGCAGGTGGCGTTGCCATTGCTCTGGGTAGCCAAAGGACAGAGGCTGAAGTCCGTACACTCCAGGAGGAGTATCTATGGTGCCGTGGTCGGTGGTCCACTCTGGTGGGGATGGTGGTAGCTCTTCCTCAGGCGGGATGGAGTGCACCAGATGCACTGGACGAGGTGGGGCTGAGTGGGGCTCCCTTCAAATCCTTGAGGGACATCCAAACTGCAAATGTCCAGGTTGCCCACACACATAACATCTCCTCTCTGTGATACCCCCAGGTCGTTGTCGGAACTGTTGGGGCCCAGGATTGGGAGGCGTGATAGTCAGCGGCTTGCGACTAGGTGGAAGGGCAGATATAATCTGAGGGGGACGGGGCACGGGAGCAGGCCGTGGTTCATTGTCCAGAAGCCTCCTCCATTGCGGTCGGATAGTAAGGGCTTCATCGGCCAGGACTGCAGCTTTATCCACGGTACACGGTGTGCGCTCCCGGACCCATTCCCGTACCTCTGCGGGGCACTTGGCGAGAAATTGTTCTATAAGGAACACCTGTATAACATCTTCCACAGTAAAGGCGTTTTCTGCTTCCAGCCATCTCCGACATGCCTGGGACATCTTATGTGCATACATCTTAAACGATCCCCCTGTGGTGCATGGGAGGTCTTGGAACTTGGCCCTATATGAGTCTGGGGTGATAGCATGGTAATCCAGGATAGTCTGCTTTACAATGTTATAATCCCGATTCCGCTGTGCGTCAATGGTTCGGTAAGCCTCCGCCATGCTTCCGTTCAGGAGCCCCACTCACAAATGCATCCAGCTAGAGTGGGGCACCTCCATCACAGCACACTGCTGCTCAAAGTCCTTGAAGAACCCCTCCACATCTCCGGAAGCCTCATCAAATGGCTTAAACTCTGTCCGGGTGATCCGTACAGGCTCCCGGATCGTTGGGGTTACACTCCACATTGCATTACTCCCTCTTTCAAGCTCCATTGCTTCTTGTCTCCGCTGTGCCCGGCGGGCAGCCTCCTCCTTGTACTCCTGAGAGACTCCGGGGCCCAGAACCGCCATCTCTTCTTCGTACCACACCGACCACTGACTTTTGGGGGTGGGGATCCCTGTCTCCAGTGCTCGTCCTTCAGACATATGCGAGTAGGTGGTCTGACTAGCACCCACCAGTAGGTCAACTAAGGCCTCTTTAGTCAGTCCCTGGTAGTTCAGGCCCAGGTCTCTAGCTCTCTCCTGTAAACTGGATACAGTCCAATTTCTGTACTCACTCTGTGGGTGGTTCTCCATTTGGTTACGCTCTGTTGATCCCACCGTTGCCAAACAGTTGTCAAGGGGTCCTTCTCTGGTATCACACAGTCAACAGAGCAAGAGGAGAGTGAACAATTCCAAGACATTTATTTAGGCAAAAATATGAAAGGTCCATATTCAGTCCACCCCACAAAAGATAGATAGTCCAGAATCTGAATGCAGTTCAGTAACAGTATAACATGTCCAGGGAGATGAGAGTCCAAAACCCAGCTGACAGTGTTGTTCCATATATTCTTCTTTCTCTCCGAAGTCCTGTCTTCACACCATGCTCTGCACACAGCAACTGACTTGCCCAGCCCCTGTCCTCCCCAGCCCCCTCATTATGTCCAGGGAGAGTCAAACCGGTTTGGCGATTTTCAGGCCTCCCAGACTTGACAAAAGGTGCCTGGGGGATTATGACACTACAGGGGGTCATCAAGAGTCATAGATAAAAGTCAGGCTGCAGACATACAAGGCATCAAGATTAACACTATGCAAATCAGTGAAATAGCAATATACACAAAATGATATCCATATAGCATATCACACCATCACACATAGTGAGCCTGTGAGTGTCTGTGTCTGACTCCGGAAGTATAGACGGAAATTTAACCCCAGACTGGACACACCTGGTATGTGCTGATACAGTACCTTGTTTCAAAAATGTGTATTAAGGTATCATCTGTAGGATAACCAACTGTGGGGGGGGACCCTCTTCTTGCTGCAGACAAACACGAGACCGAGACAGAGTTTGTATTGAACAGGTCCGTTTTTAGTGCCCATCCTTCTGTCGACAACAGCAATTCACCACAGCCATTTCACATTTCTCTGTACACAGGCCCTGGTACCTTCACTTCCTTTGTAACTATAATCGTGGCGTCCCCTGTGGCTCTTCAAAGTGTGGCTGGCCTAGGCCCAACCACCACAGTACTGCACCAGTCTGAGCACACCGTCCGTATGATAGCCCCAGGCCGTCTTCGTCTGTGGCTACCGTCCTCTGGGCCACCCCCCCCTGTGACCGCCTCAACTGTCAGTCCTTTCTGGAGCCTTTCCACTGTCTCTATTTCCTCAGCAGAACTTCTTTACTGTGCTCCCTTCGCTGACTGACTCTTCCAGAACCTTCCCTCAGCCTTTTATACTTCCAGTTCTGGTAACTCCGCCCACCATCACCTAACAGTTTCTCTGACAAATGGCAGTTATTCAGTCCCACTCCTACACTCTCCACTGCTCTCCAATGGGCAAGCTCTAAAACACTGCACCCTTTCTCTTTTTCTTAGCGGTTTCACACCTACACTGCGCTACACCTCTGCTTCTCACTACAGCTGGTTTGTCTATCAGTCCACCTTCCCTACATCATCCATAGTGAATGAGCGTGTGTGGGTTACGCCTTCTATATATACGGTGAATCGGAGAAACAAATTTTTATACTATACTCGATACAGCTTGTATCTTGTTATACAGTACCTTTGTTCGACATTTATCATTACGGTCAAATCTATACTGTGTAAGCGTGTGAGAGTGACTACGGGACTATTTATCCGGAGATTTCAATTGTACCCTAAAAAATATATACTTGCTATCTTGTTATCCAGGAACTTTTTTACAACATTTCTTATTATGGTCAAAACCAAACTGAGTGAGCGGCTGAGGGTGACTACGGAAATATATACCGATATTCTCAATTTGGCCAACACTGTATACAGCAGAACGCATGTGATACAGTATCCTTTTTAGCTATTTAGATTCTGGTGTAATCCATAATGAGCTTGTAAACGTCTGTCTGTTACTCCGGCAATATATTTGGAACTTTAAGATTACCCCAACACTGTATACAACTGTACGCTTGTGTTATATAACCCAATTACAGCTTTTCATATTCTTGTGTAATCCATACTGGGCCTGAGAGCGTTTGTGTCTGCCTCCTGAAATGCATAAGGAGAATCAGAATGTTTACACTATACTATATATACCTTGTATCTGGTGATAATGTTCCTCTTTTTCAACTTGTTATTTTATTGGGTTATCCATACTGAGCCTGTGAGCGTCTGTGTATGCCTCATGAAATATATATGGAGATTTACTGTTATCCATATACTGTATAGAGCTGTACGCTTCTGATACAGTACCATATATCTGCTGGTATTTTGGGTCCATTTTAAAAAACATGAGGAAGTATGGTGGAAGAGGACGCGGATGTGAGCGTGGAGGGCCACTTGGAACTGTTGGTGGTAGTGGTGCATCTGCTGGTAGAGACAAAAACACAATAGCAGCTAAGGCAGGAGGTGTTGAGCCAGCGCCATGGTGTAGCTCTGGAAGGCCTGTAAGGCTCCCTTTTCTGGGAGTAGGTAGACTGCTTTTAAAGCCAGAGTATCAGGAACTGTTTGTGGCTTACATTGCTGAAACAGCCTCCAGCTCTATCGCCTCCTCTTCTGAAGTTGTAAAAAATGCAAGCACTGAGTCGTAACAGCAGGCTTCTGGTCAGGAGCAACCCCTTTCCTTGTGTCCTTCACCCACACCAAAAGTGAAGGATGTGGAAGCACACACCTCAGATTACACCATGGAGCTCTTTTCACATACCATGCCTGGGTTAATTAAAAATAGGGCCCATCATGAACTGGAGCAATGTAAATGGGCAGATCAGACACTGGAGCAGCATCTGAGGGGCACATTATACACTGGAGCATAACAAATGTGGCCCATTATATATGGAGTATTATTAGAGCCCATCATACACTGGCGCATCATCCATGAGGCCCATCATGTACTGGAGCAATGTAAATGGGGCAGATCAGACACTGGAGCAGCATCTAAGGGGCACATTATACACAGGAGCATTACAAATGTGGCCCATTATATATGGAGCATTATTAGAGCCCATCATACACTGGAGCATCATCCATGAGGCCCATCATGTACTGGAGCAATGTAAATAGGGCAGATCAGACACTGGAGCAGCATCTAAGGGGCACATTATACACTTGAGCATTACAAATGTTGCCCAATATATATGGTGCATTATGTGGAACTCATCATATACTGTATGGAACATTATATGTGACTAATTATTTTGTATGGAGAAATATATGGGGCTCATTATTCTGTATGGCGCACAATGTGGTGGCCATAACACTGTATGGAGCAATATACTGTCCTGTTTTTGAGCTATTGTACAACTTAAAATAGATCAGTCATGTCATGTAAGCAGTGAAGTATGTGTCATTGTACTATACCTATATTTCTGTGGCGTATTGGAGCATCATGAGTTGTGGTATTAGTTAAAGGGTCGCACTGACACTCTTTGGCCCAGGGCACACGAAAACCCGGAGCAAGCCCAACCCCCCCACAAGTTTAGCCAAATAACCCCCAGTTTTCAATGTGTAACTATTCTTAGGCAGTAAATTAAGGTTGACAAGCTTCAGTTATAAGAATTGATGTTTTTGGCATTGAAATGGGCACTGTAGGTGTGTTTCCTGTCCTCTACTCCCTGCCGACTTTGCTTCCCCATTGACTTGCATTGGGTTTCGTGTTTCAGTCGGCCTCCGACTTTTACCGATAGTCGGCCGATTTCGTTCGACACGACTTTTGCGAAAGTCAGGTTTGATGAAACCCGACTTAACCCGAAAAAAGGCAAAGTCGCTCATCTCTACCTGCACTAACATCTTACCTGAGCGGGGTTTTTTTTCATTATAATTGCATGGATAGTGCTTCTACAGTAGCAAAATCTTGTCTAATATGCTGTGTTTCGGCTGAAGCCGCATACATCGGTGCGATCACAGTTTAATGCCGTAGAAGCCATGTTCAATAGTGACGATAGCATTTGAGTAATTTGACAAAAGGAGAGTGCTCCCTCTGTCAGATCATCACTCTCCCCTGCTCCTCCTCGCAGCACACAGCTGCGAACCACACATCATAGACCTGCGAGCCACATGTGGATCCCGAGCCTCAAGTTGGGAACCCCTGGTGTAAGTAAACTTGCAGTGGGGAAAAAAAGTACTTAGTCAGCCACTAATTGTGCAAGTTCTCCCACTTAAAAAGATAAGAGAGGCCTGTAATTGACATCATAGCTAGACCACAACTATGAAAAAACATATCCAGAGACTCACCTTGTCTGATTTGGCAAGATTTATTTTGCAAATTATGGTGGAAAATAAGTATTTGGTCATTAACAAAAGTTCATCTCAATATTTTGTTATATATCCTTTGTTGGCAATGACAGAGGTCAAATGTTTTCTGTAAGTCTTCACAAGGTTGGAACACACTGTTGGTGGTATGTTGGCCCATTCCTCCATGCAGATCTCCTCTAGAGCAGTGATGGTTTGGGCCTGTTACTGGGCAACACAGACTTTCAAATCCCTCCAAAGATTTTCAATGGGGTTGAGATCTGGAGACTGGTTGGCCACTCCAGGACCTTCATATGCTTCTTACGAAGCCACTCCTTCATTGCCCAGGCGGTGTGCTTGGGATCATTATCATGCTGAAAGACCCATCCACATTTCATCTTCAATGCCCTTGCTGATAGAAGGAGGTTTGCACTCAAAATCACGCAATACATGGCCCCATTCATTCTTTCATGTACACGGATCAGTCATCCTGGTCCCTTTGCAGAGAAACAGCCCCAAAGCATGATGTTGCCACCCCATGCTTCACAGTAGGTATGGTGTTCTTTGGATGCAAAACAGCATTCTGTCTTCTCCAAACACAACAAGTTTTGTTTCTACAAAACAGTTCTACTTTGGTTTCATCAGACCATATAACATTCTCCCAATACTCTTCCGAATAATCCAAATGCCCTCTAGCAAACTTCAGATGGGCCCGGACATGTACTAGCTTAAGTAGGGGGATACGTCTGGCACTGCAGCATCTGAGTCCCTGGCGGCGTAGAGTGTTACTGATGGTAGACTTTGTTACAGTGGTCCCAGCTCCATGAAGGTAATTCACTAGGTCCCCCTGTGTGGTTCTGGGATTTTTGCTCACCGTTCTTGCGCGGAGCCCCAGATCGAGGGAGATTATCAGTGGTCTTGTATGTCTACCATTTTCTTATTATTTCTCCCTCAGTTGATTTCATCACACCAAGCTGCTTGCCTATTGCAGATTCAGTCTTCCCAGCCTGATGCAGGGCTACAATTTTGTTTCTGGTGTCCTTTGACAGCTCTTTGGTCTTCACCATAGTGGAGTTTGGAGTGACTGTTTGAGGTTGTGGACAGTTGTCTTTTATACTGATAACAAGTTCAAACAGGTGCCATTACTACAGGTAATTAGTAGAGGACAGAGGAGCCTCTTAAAGAAGTTACAGGTCTGTGAGAGCCAGAAATCTTGCATGTTTTTAGGTGACCAAATACTTATTTTCCACCATAATTTGCAAAATAAATCTTGCCAAATCAGACAAGGTGATTTTCTGGATTTGTTTTCTCATTTTGACTCTCATAGTTGTGGTCTACCTATGATGTCAATTACAGGCCTCTCTCATCTTTTAAAGTGGGAGAACTTGCACAATTCATGGCTGACTAAATACCTTTTTCCCCCACTGTAAATATCAAACACATATTCTAAATGAATGGTGTTAAAGCTCATCACCTGATTGCAATGAGGATTTGTTTGTCTTTTTCAGACAGACTATCCATACAAATGAGATAAGTGCAAAGAAATGACTGACTGTATCACGTCCAGAGTTTACAGAATCCATAAACCTGTTATTCTCTATTGATTCTCCAAAATGTAAAACTTACTGATTTGGATCTAGGCATCGTAAATCTCTCAAACTGATTCTGCTATTTCCAGTAAAGTCCATGGAGGGAACATAATTGTTTAATCTTCATGCATAACAAAAGTATAGAGTGAGTCTTAACAATCACAACTTTTCTGTATTTGTTCACATTTCCCTGCTGTGATTATAGTTACTGTCAGTATTCTTAATGATAACTTTAAGGGAACCTGTCACTAGATTTATGCTGCCCGAATCATAGGAGAAAACCATGATTCAGAGCCAGTATGTATGATTGCAGTTACATATGTTTTACCTTGAAACACTGTGGCATTTCAGAGAAAATATAGTTTCAGGCTATGTGCACACGGAGTTTTTTGGCTCTGCGGATTTTGTAGTAAAAACCGCAGATAAATCCGCTGGACTAAAGTCCTGCGGTTTATCTGTGGTTTTGCCTGCGGTTTTACACCTCATAATGGATGAGGCGTGAAACTGCAGCGTTTCTGCACTAAAGAATTGACATGCTGCAGATTCTAAACCACAGCAAAACCGCACGGAAAAATCCGCAGCATGTGCACTGCGTTTTCCAGTTTACCATTGAAAACAATGGTACTGTATAACGCACCTAAATCTGCTGCGGACCCGCAGCTGCAGAAACGCTGCGGATCCGCAGCAGAATCCGCACCGTGTGCACATACCCTCAATGCTGTTCAGGGGCTATAGAGGAAAACCTGACTAGTAAGATGACATCACTTACCAGCTTATCAAAGGGAACCTGTCACCAGGTTTGGCCAATACGAGTTACAGCCACCACCTTTCAGGGCTTATCTACAGCATTCTATATTAAGAAAAAACACAAAAATTGAGCTTGGTTTGAGTTGGTACACATGCAGCATATAAATGCATGTTCACATGGCCAAAAAGCATACAAAACCTACAAAAGACAAAATGATAAAAAACATGCTGTAATTAAATAAGTAAAAAGCAAAAGTGCATTTAAATCATACAGAGTTCTTAGTAATACTGTATTTGATCAAACGTAGCATAAAAGCCATCTCACGATCGACAAGGTGACTCTGTGGTCGGGACGGTCCTACGCTGTCTAGTATTAATAACCTTATATGTCAAAGTTGACGTCTGTGTGAATAAGGGCAGACAAGGACCTGGTCCCAACCACTGGACAACAGTCAGGGAAAGCCTTTAAATACAATTTCCAGCTCAGGAGAGGGAGGCCACACCCCAGCTTGCACAGAATGCAAAAATACAAAGAAAAAACACAAAAATTGAGCTTGGTTTGAGTTGGTACACATGCAGCATATAAATGCATGTTCACATGACCAAAAAGCATACAAAACCTACAAAAGGCAAAATGAAAAAAACCCTGCTGTAATTAAATAAGTAAAAAGCAAAAATGCATTTAAATCATACAGAGTTCTTAGTAATATGCTATGTTTGATCAAATACAGTATTTAAAGGCTTTCCCTGACTGGTGTCCAGAGATTGGGACCAGGTCCTTGTCTGCCCTTATTCACACAGACGTCAACTTTGACACATGATAAGGTTTTTAATATCAGACAGTGTAGGACAGCCCCGACCACAGAGTCACATTGTCGATGGTGGGACGGCTTTTATGCTATGTTTGATCAAATACAGTATTACTAAGAACTCTGTATGATTTAAATGCACTTTTGTTTTTTACTTATTTAATTACAGCAGGGTTTTTTTCATTTTGTCTTTTGTAGGTTTTGTATGCTTTTTGGCCACGTGAACATGCATTTATATGCTGCATGTGTACCAACTCAAGCCAAGCTCAATTTTTGTGTTTTTTCTTTGTACTTTTGCATTCTGTGCAAGTTGGGGTGTAGCCTCCCTCTCCTGAGCTGGAAATTGTATTTAAAGGCTATCCCTGACTGGTGTCCACTGGTTGGGACCCGGTCCTTGTCTGCCCTTATTCACACAGACGTCAACTTTGACACATGATATGGTTTTTAATATTAGACAGTGTAGGACCATCCCGTCCAGAGTCACCTTGTTGATCGTGAGATGGCTTTTATGCTACGTTTGATCAAATACAGTATTACTAAGAACTCTGTATTATTTAAATGCACTTTTGCTTTTTACTTATTTAATCACAGCAGGGTTTTTTTCATTTTGTCTTTTGTAGGTTTTGTAAGCATTCTATATTGCTGTAGATAAACCCCCGATCCAACCTGCAAGAGAAGAAAAATAACTTTTATTATACTCACCTGGGGGGGCAGTCCGGTCCAATGGGTGTCTCAGGTCTTGGTCCGGCGCCTCACATCTTCTTGCAATGCCGTCCTCTTGCTTGCTTCATGTGGATGATGACGTCCCCGTGTCATCCACACAGGCTCTCTGTCATCACAATCCTGCGCAGGCGTACTTATCTGCCCTGTTGAGAGCAGAGCAAAGTACTGCAGTGCGCAGGTGCCGGGAAAGGTCAGAGAGGCCCAGCACCTGTGCACTGCAGGAATTTGCTCTTCCCTTACCAGGTCAGAAAAGTATGCCTGTACAGGACCGCAATTCCGGGGAACCTGTGAAGTAAGCAGGAGAGCGGCATCGCAAGAAGATGAGAGGCACCGGACCAGGACCTGCGAAACCCATTGGATCGGACCGCCCCCCGGGTGAGTATAATAAAACTTATTTTTCTTCTCTTGCAGGTCAGACTGAGGGCTTATCTACAACATTATAGGGTAGATAAAAGGGTATAGAAAGGGTATAAATATAAAAGTTTGAAAATTGCTAAATTTTCTAAATTTTTACCAAATTTTTTTTTTTTTTTTAAATAAACGCAAGTCATATCGAAGAATTGTTTCCATTGTCATGAAGAACAATATGTCAGGAAAAAACAACCTCAGAAACAGTAGGATTCATTGAAGCATTCCAGAGTTATTTACTCAGAAACTGACACTGGTCAGAATTGTAAAAATTGGCCTCGTCATGAAGGTGAAAACAGACTTGGGGGAGTAAAGGGGTTAATATTGAGCTTTCTACAGCCCATATGCATTAATGAACATAGCACACTAATGAGTTAGTTAATTCATCAATTGGGTCAATATTCTTCTAAACTGATTTATAGCCAAATGAAAATTCACCTATTTTTTGGTCACACATGAGAAGAGAAAAGGTAAGAACTACAGACACCTCCTTCACATTAGCTCACTGTTGGATTGACAGTTAACTCATTACATGGTGAAATTTTTATAAATAAAATCATATGACAAAAATGACAAAAAGATCTTTGAACAAATTATTAAACAACATGTATGTCAATACCTGGATAAGAATGAAGTGATTAAACAGAGTCAGCATGGGTTTGTAACTAATAAGTCATATCAGACTAACTTAATTTCCTTCTATGACGGTATCACTGATTGGGTGGATCAAGGAAATGCTGTAGATATAGTATATCTTGACTTCAGCAAAGCATTTGACAAAGTCTCTCATACAATCCTTATTGAAAAAATGACTAAGTATGGAATGGACAAGGCAACTGTTAGGTGGATTCATAACTGGCTTAGTGATCGGACCCAAAGAGTGGTCGTAAATGGCTGCACATCCAGTTGGAAGAATGTCTCAAGTGGGGTACCACAGGGCTCTGTCCTGGGCCCTGTATTGTTCAACATCTTTATCAACGATTTAGATGAAGGAATTGAGGGTAAACTGATTAAATTTGCTGATGACACAAAGCTAGGAGGGATAGCTAATACTAGAGAAGAGAGAGAGAGGATTCAAAAAGATTTAAATACAGTGGAAAAGTGGGCAGCAACTAACAGAATGGTTTTTAACAGGGAGAAATGCAAAGTACTACATCTGGGCAATAAAAATGAAAAAAGCATATATATTCTAGGGAGGAATAGGGCTAAGTGACAGCACATGTGATAAAGACTTGGGTATACTAATAGATCACAGACTGAATATGAGTCAACAGTGTGATGCAGCAGCAAAAAAGGCAAATGCAATTCTAGGATGTATTAACAGAAGCATACAGTCTAGATCACGTGAAGTCATTATTTCCCTCTACTCCTCTTTGGTCAGACCTCATCTGGAATATTGTGTCCAGTTTTGGGCACCACATTTTAAAAAAGACATCAACAAACTGGAGCAAGTTCAGAAAAGAGCGACCAGAATGGTGACCGGTCTGCAAACCCTGTCTTATGAGGAAAGGTTGCAGGATTTGGGAATGTTTAGTTTGCAAAAGAGAAGACTGAGAGGAGACTTAATAGCTGTCTACAAATATCTAAAGGGCTGTCACATTGTAGAAGGATCAACTTTATTCTCATTTGCACAAGGAAAGACTAGAAGCAATGGGATGAAACTGAATGGGAGGAGACACAGATCAGATATTAGAAAAAACTTTTTGACAGTTAGAGTGATCAATGAGTGGAACAGGCTGCCACGAGAAGTGGTGAGTTCTCCTTCAATGGAAGTCTTCAAACAGAGGCTGGACAGACATCTGACTGGGATGATTTAGCGAATCCTGCTTTGAGCAGGGGGTTGGACCAGATGGCCCAGGAGGTCCCTTCCAACTCTACGATTCTATGATTCTATGATTCTATGATTTCAAACCAAAAATAAATTAATTTAAGTAATACAAATTCCCCAAAAGGTGTCTATATCCTTTTAGAATTGCAGAGCATTCACATAAATGAAATCAGAGTTCCAATGTAAATTAAGTCTGATTTTATTCTGTTTGAAATCACTATTAAATCAGCTAGGTATGCACACATTTACAATCAGTACTAGAAGAGGAAAAAAACAATAAACTCTTACATGTAATGTTCCATTAAGATGAGAGCTTTTTCCCTGGACTTGATTATAGTTCACTCTTAAATAGGAATATCGTCCTCTTCCAGTTTTGCCTTTTTCGTTTATTTCCTATGAAATGATTTCCATTTTGCTTTTCATAGCCAATACATGAGAAACCATAAATGGATTAGTTTTCATGAATGCCTGACAATTTGGATAATTTGAAGGTAATCTGCCTCCAGGATTTTGCTGTTATCTGAGATCACCATGATGTAGGGAAAGAGTCTGATTACAGTTAAGTGCCATTTACTTGGCTGTGTTTTGCTGTTTCAGTACAATCAGTGTTTCATCAGATTATCAGTACAGGGTTAGCAGCTTTCTGTCAATTTACAGGGGTTGGACAAAATAATGGAAACATCAACAAAAGTTAGTTTAATATGGTGTAGGTGCACCTTTTGCAGCGATTACAGCCTCAATTCTCGAAGGTATGGATTCATACAAGGTGTGAATTGTTCCCAAAGGAATTTTAGCCCATTCTTCAGTTAAAACACCCTCCAGTTCTTTGAGCCGTGATGGCGGCGGAAAGCGACGTCTAACTTGAATCTCTAAAATCGGCCATAATTGCTCAATAATGTTGAGGTCTGGGGATTGTGTGGGCCAGATGAGATGCTCAACTTCATTAGAATGTTCCTCGTGCCATGCTTTAACGATTCTAGCTGTATGAATTGGTGCATTATCATCCTTAAAGATGGCGTTCCCCTCTGGGAACAGTGCTTGAACCATAGGATGCACTTGGTCGCCCAAAATGCCTAAATAATCGCAGCTGTTAATTCTTCCATGAAGGGATATCATTGGCCCGGCGGATCTCCACGAAATAGCACCCCAGATCATCACAGAACCTCCGCCATGTTTTACAGTTGGGAGAAGGCAGTCTGGATGAAATGCTTCTTTCGCCTGTCTTCAAACGTACACTCGGCCGGAGGTCGTAAATAGGGTAAACGATGATTCATCTGAGAATATCACATGTTTTCACTGCTCGAGGGACCAATTCTGGAGGTTTCTACACCACTCTAAATGCTTGGAAACTTTTGTCATTGAGAGCAGCGGTTTTCGAATTGCAGCTCTTCCGTGGAATCCAGATTTGTGCAGCTCCCGACGAAAAGTTTTCATGGAAATTGGGTTCTGTAGGTGTTCATTGAGCTCAGCAGTGATTTTCAGAGCTGTGGTCTTGCGATCCTCTCTCACAATTCGCTTTAGAGTCCAACAGTCTCTCAGTCAACTTCGACTTTCGGCCGGACCTGTGCTTTGCTGCGGACGTTTTTCCTTCTCTTTCAAACGCAGTCATTACTTTGGAGACAGTACCTCTTGACACGCCAAGCATTCGGGCACTTTCTGTCACACTAGCGCCTGCCATACGAGCACCAACAATTTGGCCTCTTTGAAAGTCTGAGAGGTCTGCTATTGGTATCAGGTTCCATCAATGTTCTTACAATTATGCAAAACAGACAGTTAATTTACATACACATATCACATAACACAAATAATCAACTACAAAACATTACCATATGTCATGGTTTGCATGCTTATAACATGTTCAAAGATTATGATGCCAAAACATTAGGTGTTTCCATTATTTTGTCCAACCACTGTACATTGCACACAGAACACTAGCAATCAGTGGTGTGGGCAGGGTTACACAGGGCTCAACATTCCGAATTATGCTAGATCTGCAGCAGCGAAAACTTTGATTCTACCATAACTGCAGCGCCCAGTAAACTAAGCGATACATTGCTGGAATCAGGGTATCTGCCCCACCTTATGTTGCTGTCAGATTACATAGTACAAACTTGCTGACAGATTTCCTCTGGCTGGGCTTTCTTATTTTTTGGGCATGGGTGTCTATTCGATTCATATTCTTTTGAATGAATAAAAGAGCACAACATCTAATCTTTAAACCTTGTTACTAAATGTGCTCAAAGTGCTCAATGATCCTCTGTTAAAGCCAGGCTATGACATAATAATGGCCTGAAAAGTTTGAGCAGAAGTGAAACCGAGTTGGAGGAGATAATTGGAAGAGGGTGTGCTGCAAAGGATGAGATTCCCCAGCGCTATGTGACAATTGTGTCTGGAGACTGCCATTTGCTGAAAGAACGGAACTCTGAGGAACCAACAGTAAGAGTTTCAGGGAGAAAGAGCCAAAACGGCACACTTGGTCATGTGACCTGGTTGACACATTTCCATGATATAAACAGCCAGAGCCAAAAGACGGGAAGCAGATTGGTGCCAACCAGGGAAACAAGCAGGACATGTGTGCAGGGGAACGCTGAGGCTGAAATTAGGGAATGAGCCAGGAGGCCTGAACCAGTAGATGCACCCGTGAGTGAAGTCCAGATGACGATCAAGGTCCTTGAGCCAGACCATGTCAATTAAGACCTGATGCCCTGATCTACGCCAGGCAAAATCCAAGAACCATTCTGTGCCAGTCAAAACCCAGGACCAAGCCCTCGTTTGTCCAGGCACGATAGACAACCATCGCAGGTCAAGCAATGAAGATCCGCTGAGGACCTTGACTCAGAATTGGATGTCCACAACAGTGATTTGAAGGTGTGAGTTAGCCTGGTTGTTAATTCCAGCACTGATGTACGGTAAAAGTTGTAGTGAGAGGTAGTACGGCAGGAGAAACAAAGACCGATCAGTGTCAGGAAGGCCTAAAGAGTATTGCATGACTTGTTGGAAGGACTTGTGGTCTAGCAGGAAAAACCAGAGACCTAGAAGAAGACCAGGACACATTGTGATAATATGTTATATGTTTATGGACACTATCATCATCGGAGGTTAGTTACATCGCATAAAGAGTCTCCTATAATAATCCCAGTTTGCTGTTAATAACATTGTATATTTCCTATTGTATATTTTGTATTTAATCTGTTTGATTTATTATATTCCCATGTTAAACCCATCCCTCGTACTGCCACGTCAGGGGAATAAGCAGTTAAGTTGAATACTTCCGTCTTGCTCTTATCTGCTCGATGCATCTCGTAACCTGTTTACATAATCATTTTCCATTAGAGTATATATCTCCTGGGTTGATTCACAAGTAACCAACGAGAACTTATTGACATGTCCTGCATGCGCATTACTTGAATATTTTATGATGCTGAATCATTTCCTCTTTGAGGCAAAACTATAGTTTTCCCACTCTACCACAATTATTCTTTGGGGTAAGTATGGGCTGAACTTTAAAATGTTTATTTCTTTTTTCTCCAAATGCTTCCCCAAAATACACATTTGAATAGTGGGGATCCCTTTGACTTCTCTATCCAATAACCTTTACTATTCTGGTAGTTACCATCATTGGACTGTTTGGGTTGTGCTCCTTTTTATTTGCCTTTGACAAACTCGGAAATTGCTCTGGAATCCGTGACTGGTTTATAAAACAACAAAAATATTTTTACAAAATCTTGCACAAATTTTGGAAAAGTTGGCTTAATCCTTCATTAGAATTACATCATCACCTGCTTCAAATAAATGAAAGCTAAAAAAAAACTATATTTTCATGCAGGAAATCCTAGCTGTGTATATTAAATAACATTAGTTGTCCCAAGGTCCTGACTTTATCATTATTTATTCAGTATATTACTTAGTCAAACAAAAATCCAATCCTAGCAGGCAGCAGCATGTAAAAATAGGTGTCAGTAGGTGAAATAAATTTCTAAGAAGTCTTGGAGCTGCTACACTTTGCATATAAATGCAATGTCTCTGCATTTCATGGCACCTGCTCTGGTTTCAGACCTGTTTCTTAGAAGGTCCTAAAATTAAATAATGCAGTCTTAGGGGACACTCACATCTGCATATATAAAGTAGCTGAGATTCTCAGCGAGAAAAGTTGGAGAATGTAAGGCGAGTGTCATGTGGTTTTTTTCTCACCTAGCATCCGTATGCCATGCGTGTGAGCATTTTTTTTCCTTACCTAGCATCTGTATGAAATGCGTTATTAACATCAGCTTTTATATACAGTAATTCTTTGTCATTTCAAGTTAGTTTTTTAACTAATGGAAGATAGATAGATAGATAGATAGATAGATAAATAGATATGTGAGCACAACCCCCATCTGTGAACGTCGGGCCCTCAAATCATCCTCATGGAGTCGGTTTCTAACCGTTTGTGCAGACACATGCACATTTGTGAATATACAAAAAAACCACGAAACAAACACCAATGTCACAATACTAAAAAATAAGTAACAGGTATACTCCCCTAGCAATATTTCAAACACCAAGGAAAAAAGGAGCAATAATACCTTTATAGAGTGGTATCAAAAATAGAATATTTTTTATTTCAATATTTTAAGACAATAAAAAATTCATCACATAGACAAAGATAAAAATTGTGAAATGGATACAGACGGTAAAATCTGAGGCAACAGAATTATTTGTAAGGACTTGGTAAAAAAACACCCAATTTCTATATCTAAGCCATAGAAACCATTGTTATATCCACAGAGATGTATCTATTGCATATAGCAACCAGTGCACTTTTTTATATATAATATCCTGCACGCTTATCTTGCCAGTAAGTGCCAACAGACGGTCAGATAGTCAATAGTAAACCGGGCTATAAAGAGAAAAATAATAAGAAAGAAAAGGGGGGTCATACCACAATAAGTCCACCGTGCCATCAGAAATCGCAGCCCCAATGCACATGCACATTTGTGGCCTGCTGGAGGTCATTTTGCAGGGCTCTGGCAGTGCTCCTCCTGTTCCTCCTTGCACAAAGGCGGAGGTAGCGGTCCTGCTGCTGGGTTGTTGCCCTCCTATGGCCCCCTCCACATCTCCTGGTATACTGGCCTGTCTCCTGGTAGCGCATCCAGCCTCAGGACACTACACAGGCAGACACAGCAAACCTTCTTGCCACAACTCGCATTGATGTGCCATCCTGGATGAGCTTCACTACCTGAGCCACTTGTGTGGGTTGTAGAGTCCGTCTCATGCTACCACAAGTGTGAAAGCACAACCAACATTCAAAAGTGACCAAAACATCAGCCAGAAAGCATTGGTACTGAGATGTGGTCTGTGGTCCCCACCTGCAGATCCACTCCTTTATTGAGGGTGTCTTGATAATTGCCAATAATTTCCATCTGTTTACTATTCCATTTGCACAACAGCATGTGAAATTGATTGTCAATCAGTGTTGCTTCCTAAGTGGTCAGTTTGATTTCACAGAAGTTTGATTTACTTGGAGTTATATTCTGTTGTTTAAGTGTTCCCTTTATTTTTTTTGAGCAATGTATTTAGCTACAATTTACTATTACACTTTTAAAGAAGGAGATCAACCCCGACAACTGTTCATCTGAACGATTCTTCACTTCTTCACTCGATAGGTGATTTACTCATAATCGCCATTCTTGAACCCTCACGGATTTTGGAATAGGGCTCCAATGTCCCCTCAGATGCATGGGGAAATAATCTAGTCTTCCTTTCAGACACTGAAACAACAAGAAAACTCAAAAGATTCACCACGATCCCTGTAACTTCCTTTATTTATGTCAGTACAAGTGTCACGCTTGAGAAAGTCGCCTTTCGCGATATCTATGTATCGTCTCAGTAAAAAAAGAAAAAAAACACGTGGATGCTAGTGAATCTTATTTTTCTCTGGTTTGAATGACCTTTTAGCTCAGTTTATTTTAAGACCTTTTTACAAGCTTCTCTATTTTTTGTAAGGCATAAGTAGGAATCTGAAAATGGACAATACTTTTGTGGGATAAAATAACATTAGAGAATGAATCATTATATACTTTTGGATTATACAAGATTCATGACGTACAATATATGTATCCAGCACATCTGCATTGTACAATCAACAGGCATCGGATCTCAACACCGACAGAAACAGAACATCAGCAATGAGTCATAGTATCTCGAAGTGGTGCTTCAGAAATATTGACTGGGGCCAGTGGGTTTAGCACTATTCATTACATCTAATTGTTCTTATTTTGTGTTTTCTATGCCTAATTTTTATCTTGTTAAAAAGAAATAAAAGAAAAAAAAACAATTCCTGCATCTCCTGAGCACCTAATGGCTCGAAAGTTTATCTAGGAATCATAGTCAACTGATTCTGGAACTGGGGAAAATAGCAAAGAATAGAGAAATCACACAAGAATATAAATATCTAGAATCAAAAGGGGGATATAGTAAGATTAAAGTCATGACAATTGTAGCTCAATTTGCACCAAAACACTGGAGTACATGTAGGGAGATGGACCGAGCCAGTGGTACCTCTCTTGTGTGAGGGCCGGAAATATTGGAGTTGTCACCAGTGTTGCCTGGGGGAGAGCTTTCTGACCAGGACAGACCTTTGCACTTGACTATAGGGGGCGGGTCAGACTTAAAAGGGATGGTGCGCACCAATTCAGGTCTCTTGGCAGGAAGACAGAGTGTGAAGCAGGAGAATGTTGATTCACTCTCCGCAGAGAGACACCAGAGTACAGAACCATGCTGCATATTAACAGCCAACGCACATACTGACTGTGAGCAACTTGTGACTGTGTGTCCACTCACCTCTGATAGAGAGAAGACGTCCTGTGCCGTTCCTCTGACTGTTGCTGGCACGCGACTTAGTTCTGGCCAGATGGAACACGCAGAGCCAGGGAGCAGAACCCCGGCCCCCGCCTCTAAACCCGGTCATTCTACTGCGGCGCCACAGAATACTTCACATCATGTGCTTCGGCCCAAGACCGCGAGGCTGCACCTAGGAGAGCCAGGATACGGCACTGCCGACAGGAGACAGTGCCTCACTTTCCTACAGGACCGGGCCAGAGACTTCATATGTCACTTGTGGCGTCACCGTGGGATTTCAATCCTTCACCATCCGGAAACATCAGACTGATAAGTTTACCTGTTATATGAACATTTATTCTCTTTCAATTACTATACTGAACCTTACCCTCTATACCTTTCACTCTAACAGAATGGTTTTTAACAGGGAAAAATGCAAAGTACTACATCTGGGCAATAAAAATGAAAAAAGCATATACAGAATGTTAGGAATAGGGCTAAGCAACAGCTCATGTGAAAAAGACTTGGGTATACTAATAGATCACAGACTGAATATGAGTCAACAGTGTGATGCAGCAGCAAAAAAGGCAAATGCAATTCTAGGATGTATTAACAGAAGCATAGAGTCTAGATCACGTGAAGTCATTATTGCCCTCTACTCCTCTTTGGTCAGACCTCATCTGGAATACTGTGTCCAGTTTTGGGCACAACATTTTAAAAAAGACATCAACAAACTGGAGCAAGTTCAGAAAAGAGCGACCAGAATGGTGACCGGTCTGCAAACCCTGTCTTATGAGGAAAGGTTGCAGGATTTGGGAATGTTTAGCTTGCAGAAGAGAAGACTGAGAGGAGACTTAATAGCTGTCTACAAATATCTCAAGGGCTGTCACATTGTCGAACGATCATCTCTATTCTCATTTGCACAAGGAAAGACTAGAAGCAATGGGATGAAACTGAATGGGAGGAGACACGGATTAGATATTAGAAAAAACTTTTTGACAGTGAGGGTGATCAATGAGTGGAACAGGATGCCACAAGAGGTGGTGAGTTCTACTTCAATAGAAGTCTTCAAACAGAGGCTGGACAGGTATCTGTCTGGGATGATTTCGTGAATCCTGCTTTGAGCGGGGGTTGGACCAGAAGGCCCAGGAGGTCCCTTCCAACTCTACGATTCTATGATTCTCCCTGTGTGGAATATCCCCTGTAAAAGAAACCCACTAACTCTTGCTCTGGACTTCCTGCTCATCATTGCATCCCGCATTCCTGCTAATTCTTACATACACACTTTGTATAAGACATGCTAGACAGTTTTTGTGGCACTGTTGTTTTTTATGGGCCCTTTGTTTTCCTGTATATTACTGGCTGCTAAATTAATTGCTTAGAATCTGTCTGTGAGCTTGTTCTCATAGGAGAGTTTGTAACTCTTTTATCTGTCCTTTAATAAGTTTATCACAGTCGATTTATGACCAAAAACCAAACTAAACTTTATTGCGGCCTATGATCATAAATCAGTTGGAAGGAGCTTCTAAAATAAAAGCTAAAAAGATGCAAGCTGTACTTTCAGAACAAGCTGACTGACAGATCATCAGTTAACTCATTCTGTAGGCAGTATAATACAAAGCAACACAGAAGCTATAGAAGGCAAACAATGAAAATTGTTTTAATAAAACTGTCATGTTGGCACTGTTTGTGGTCTCCTGGCAGTCCAAAAGATAGCTACCACAAACTGATTTGGAGCTAGATACGCCATTTTCCAGATCCCAGGGATTGGCTTGGCCTTTACCCTTTAATCCCTTGTGACAAAGTCACTGGCAAAGTACTGGAGGAGAGCTATGCTTCACTAAGTGTGTTAGCGTCAATGATAACAACCTATGAAATTGCTTGATAAGAAAAGCTGAACCTTTTCTTGTTTGTTCCTAAAGCAGGAGGATTCCTGTAGCGACAAGCACTGTGCCATACGTTATGTTTTTGTTTACCGAAGTTTGTTTTTGCTAAAGTTGCACTGGTTTATGCAGCACTTTTAATAAACCAGTGAAAGATTTAAAGAGACAGTGTTCCTGTGTCTACCTCAATGTGTATCCAAGTGAGCCGATCTACCACACCCTATACACATCTCTGAACTTAACAGGGACCCTTAAGCTGGAGCCAAGGAGTTAGCTGCTGTTCTTCTGGTTCAATGGTGCAACCTTAAGGCTAAAAGGGTCGCCACGCAGAGTCATCTCTGTTATGAACTGGTCACCGAGGAGAAAAAAGCAGAACAAGCTAAGTCACAGAAAACCAGAGAGGTTGGTAACTATGCAGATTGCAGATCCCTGATCTTACCACAACAACTAGCAGTAGCCGTGGAGCGTACCTATGATGAACCTAGATGCCTCGTCACAGCCGGAGGACTACATAAGCCTAATGCAAGAAAAGGGAAAACTAACTGCCCCAGAGCAGACCCCAAAGGAATAGATAAACCCCACACAAGTATTGACGGTGAAACAAGATGAAGGCACAAACAAAGGCAGGAAAATAGGTTGAGCAAACGATGGGGCCCGGCTAACTAAAAAGGACAGAAAAGTAAAGACACTGTCTGCAATCTGCCAAAAACAACCTACAAAAATATTGTCCAACACTTCTGATAGCAAAATTAACCCTGAAGTCACTAGACTTCTAAACCTATATCAGCACTCTGAAATATTCTGAGACAGAGCAAAAAAGAGGCCAATCTAATAAGGGACAAAAAGCAGATGATCAAAATTCAAGTTGAGTTCAGAAAAAGGGACAAAACAGCACAAGACCAATTACTGTAGTTACAAGCTAGGTAAGCAGAATTCGTTGACTGGCAGTGGAAGTAAGAGACCCAGGAGTTTAAATCTACCAGGACACTCAAAAAGGAATGATCAAAACCAAACAATTAACCCCATAGTTCCCTGATGTAGCAAAACTAAAAGTCCCAGAAATAAAGAAGTACTGAAACTGTCATGCGTCACCAACAAAGGTGCGGTGCCACCTTGCAAACAAAGCAAAAACAGAGAGTACAGGAACTGGCACAGATGTTACAAAAACACTAATGCAAAAATTACATTTAGACCAAATGCATGCATATAAGAAAAAAAAAATTTCCAAAGGTGTTCATAACTTTTAATGCTAAAGTCATAGGAGAAAAAGTACAAGTTGAGAGTTGTTCCCTGTACAGAGTCTGGTAAATTTTACAAGATGAAAACTCAAGTGAACACTTGTAATCATATCGAGAAAGAGATGAAATTATCTCTCTTGGTCACGCAACTAACAGGATAATCAAGTTAGAAATGTTTAGTGCTTTCCTATAAGGAGCTGAGCTGGAGGAGATGCACAGGTTGATATCCATTGTGTGAGAAAAATGTCAGCAAAAGTTACATTTTATTCATTGAAATCGGTGTAGTTTGTATGTATAGGAGTCCAGTGGGCGGTCCTAATTAGTGATTGACATTCTTCTCAGTATGACTACATACAGAGATAACTGTCAGTCACTGAGTAGTACCGCTCACTGGACTTATAAATACAAACCAGGCATATCAATGACTAAAATACAAGTTATACTGAATCTTTTCCAACAAAATTATATACACACATGGACAAAATTGTTGGTTAAAGTAAAAAAAACCCTACAATGGTCACTGAAATAACTAGAAAGTGATAAAAGTAATTTTCAATTTAAATTTACTGAATATCAACTAATGAAAATCAGATATTGCCTTTGAATTATGGTTCAAAAGAAAATTCTAACTGGAGTTACAAATTTTTTTTAGAAGTTTAAAAGGGTAATCCCATCTCCAAGATCCTATCCCAAAATAGAGTAGCTTTAATGACAATGATAATAATAATAATAATAATAATAATAATATTAGCAATACCTCCAATTAGAAATGTAGTATAGCTTTTCTGATTCCTAAAATACCTAAGGTCCTGCAATGCCTGCACATGAGGTAAGTGACACAGCGAATCAGAAAAACTATACTACAAATCTAATTGGAGGTATTTGCTAATATTATATTCCCTCCCCCATATTAAGTTGAGAGTGCCAACAATTTTGTCCTGTGCGTTTTTGGGGGGTTTGTGTGAAATGATGTCCAATTTGCCATTTTTTCTCATTTTTTTTTGTGTTGTTCCAATACAGACAAAAGAAATACACATGTGTATAACAAAACATGCGAAATTGCAATAATTTTCTGGGAGAAGTACATCATTTTCTGGAACAATTTCAAGGGTTTCAACACTTTTGGCCATGACTGTATGTAAATGGAAAAATAAAAATTGTTGGCTCTTGAAATAGATGTCCGAAAAAAAAAGAAAGCAAAAATATGAAACATATCTGCAGAAGTTTAAATAGCTTTACCCCTCCCTTTTTTAATGATGTTACCAGTATTGATGGGTCAAAACTGCTGGCAGGCGCCCCTTCAGCTGGGTAAATTGAAGACACTAATTATAAACCCCCAAAAAATGATATAAGTGGATATATGTAATAATCTTAACCTAATTTATTAAGCAGTTTCTAGCAGTCATGATAAAATACAGGAACTATTCTGGAACATGTAGTTTAAGTTTTTATCATGAATGTACCGTACAGTAAAACATTTAGTTGATTTCTGAAAAAGGCAAAATGATAAAAAAATAAAATAGGACCAGGTCTCTAAAGTTCAAAAGTAGACATACATTTTATTCTGCATTTGACATAAAGGTAGCTCTTAAATGAGTATTTGCAGAGAAAAGCTTAAAACGAGTCATTTCACATCCTATTGGATCCTACACTTGAGTATTCTGGAGTCAAACAGTATCATAACCTATAACCCAGACTTATTTTGTTCTTTTTTTCTTGCCTTTTTACCTTTGCAGTTATATGTTAAAAGTACGAGAAAGAATAATGCAGAGGTCTAATGTTATAGCTGCTAAGGAGGTCCCGGTTCATGTGAAATGCTCGTAACCTAATGTTCTTCTCTAAGGCTGGGTTCACAGGTAGCGGAACTCTCGCGGAAATTACCGCGAGAATTCCGGAATTCCATTCCGAGGAAAATCGCATTTTAAATTCCCGCGATTTTTCCGCAGAAAAACTAGCATTTTGCAAGCGTAATTAGCTTGCAGAATTGCTAGCGTTTTCCAAGCGATCTGGAGCATCGCTTGGAGAACTGATTGACAGGTTGGTCACACTCGTGTTTGACGAGTGTGAGCAACTTTTTACTATTGAGGCCGCCTATGCGGCATCAATAGTAAAAGATAGAATGTAAAAAATAATAATAAAAAAATCTATATTGTTATTCTCATCTTCCGATGTCCCGCACAGCCTTCCCGCCTCTCTCCAGGCTCCCGGTCCCAGTAATCCTTTGCGACAATTACCGCGATGACGTCTGTTCTGGCGGGATCGCGACGTCTCGCGGTCATTCGCGATGACGTCGCGCGAATGACAGCGAGACTTTGCAATCCCGCGAGAACGGACGTCATCGCTCACAAAGGCTTACTGGGACCGGGAGCGTGGAGAGAGGCGGGAAGGCTGCGCGGGACGTCGGAAGGTGAGAATAACAATATTTTTTATTGTAAATTCTATTTTTTACAGGGATATGGTACCCACAGCCCAGAGGACAGTCTCCTCTCCTCCGGACTGTGGGTACCATCCGCAAATGTTCTGCTTACTTTTTGCATGGTGTGCACAGCCACATGCGGAAAGTAAGCAGAACAATGCATTCCTATGGGTGTGGGATCACCGCGATTCCGCGAAATTAATGAGCATGCTGCATTTTTTACCGCAAAGCAATTCCGCCATGGTAAAAACCGCATTAGCACAGCATTGCGGAATCCCATAGGAATGCATGGGATGCTTATTTTTCGTGTTTTCGTGGCAAAATCGCGCGGTTAAAACCGTCGCGGAAACGCGAAAAAAACGCCGCGTGTGAACTCAGCCTAAATGTTACTCTGCGAGTTATCAAGTGATCTCAAATTGTGAATTCTTATGTCCACACTGCCAGATAGCGTGGGATATATCAAACACCCCATAACCATGTTAAATGGAGGACATCCAAACATGGTCCAGATTTCAGCCAACCATGGCAATTATGGCCACAAAAATATTTAGAATTTAGAGTCCTCAGTGGTTGATACCTTTTAATACACAACCACTGAGGACTCTCAATTCTAAATATTTTTCTATCTACTGGCTAACATGGTACAACGATATATATCTTTCCTGTATCATAATGGTCACAAAGGCACCATCAAGACAAGAAAATGGAGGTCTACAGCCTCAGTTGAATTAACAATGTATGATGTCATAAGTTACACTTTCTATATTTTTTGAGTTTTTTAGGTTAGATACTAAATTGAGCTCAATGGAATGTGTATCTTCTTTCAACGTAAAAACTTTGAAACCATGGTTGAAATAAAAATTAAAAGGAAAATGGGATATAATATGAATGCAAAATAGTTAATAGAGTTACATAATTATATTTCTATCCTTGTGGACTGCTTGGCTTCTTCTATAATGCAATTTACGTGTGAGTTTAAATTAATTGGTTAAAAAATACATCTTCGGAACATCCTATGTGAGAAATAGGACCTGATTCATGAAAGCCTTTACACCAGTATTCTGGTAAAAAACTTTGAAAAGTCATAAAATTATGTTGCCACATAAGGCTGCGCTAACATTTTGTGACTTATGGCATACTCATGCCGTTTTTACCCTGCTCCAACAAAGTGTGCAGAGCTTGGCCAGGATGGGGGAACCGCAACCCACACTCCTCAAATTCATGATGATCCTTCTGGGTCGCCCTCCCAGGGCTGCGGGGTTATGCGGTACCTGGCCGGTCTCAGCGGGTGGTGTGCCACAGCAGTGGTGACCCGGTCCGTGGCCCTGGGTGCCCAAGTAATGGTGGGATAATGCTTATGGTGGAATGTAGTTAATGGAATAGTTCGTGACGCCACCTGTGGTTTTCGGCAAGTGGGATGTTAGGCCGACGCTGCAGACAGATCCTCTGGGACAGATGGTGTGGTGCAGCAGTGATGTTATAGCCCTCCACAGGCAGGGCTGTTGTCCCAGGGCAGAATAGGTGAAGTGACATTTAGATGGTGTAGTGTCCGGCGCAGGGGATGCAGCAGTGAAAAGCAGGTGGACGCAGGAAGGAATGGAGGACACCAGGGCATGTAGTTCCAAAGCTTTACTCACAGTCTGTAGTGTCCGCTTCCGTGCCATGTCCTCTGGGTCAGGGACTCAGTCAACCAGGGCGGCACGGTGGCTCAGTGGTTAGCGCTGCAGCCTTGCAGCGCTGGGGTCCTGGGTTCGAATCCCACCAAGGACAACATCTGCAAGGAGTTTGTATGTTCTCCCCGTGTTTGCGTGGGTTTCCTCCGGGTACTCCGGTTTCCTCCCACATTTTAAAGACATACTGATAGGGAATTTAGATTGTGAGCCCCATCGGGGACAGTGATGATAATATGTGCAAATTGTAAAGCGCTGCGGAATATGTTAGCGCTATATAAAAAAAAATAAAGATTATAACCTCCAGGCAAGATGGAAAACTCCCTTCCAACACTCCGCCAACTTATGTACCTTTTCTGAACGTCTCCTCTATAGCGCCTTTAAGTGTGAAGATCTCCTAGTACTGAGTTACACTGGAGTTCCTCCTCTCAGATGTTCCCAAGAACTTTACTTGTACGGCAGACAGCTGTAGCCTGCTTCGGGGACTCCTTACTCCTGAGTCCCGGCTCTCTATCCGTGTTGCTGTTGTGCCCCCAAGTCTTAGATGGGAGTAGTGCACTTGCAGCCCACTACTCCACCGGTGTCTGCTGCAGAACCAGTAGTGTCCATACAACCTCGGGGACCGGGCCCCGGCCTTGCGCTTAGAACTTCTAGGCAGGGTTCTCTCCTAACCCACGTCCTCTGTGTTCCCTTTTCTCCTACGTTCCGTACTTGTCTTTCTTTCCTATGGAAGCTCAGGCTTCAGTTCAATGTCCTTCTCTTTCTTTCCTTTCCCGTGCCAGCAGACCCGGTTCACTCAGGTCTGCTGCAGCACTCCTTCCTCCATCCCTCTTCCAGGGATCTCCTTCCCCCACTCCTCTCCAAGTGACATCCTCTCTCAGACTCTTCCGTCTGACTGACCTGTAATCCTAAACTTTCCCACTCTTTTATGTATCATCAACTCCATCCACCTCCCAGCACGTTTAGTGTTCCGAGCAGGGAACCACCAAAGGTGCTCTGCTTCTCTCTAAGCAAGGAGCAGCAATGTGGTTTTGCTGAACTACTCTATTGTGTGGAGTGTGAGTGTTGAAGTGTGGTCCTTAGGAGAAGGTGCAGTGCCTCTGTGGCAACTGAGCCTCAGGGGCGCCACACTTCCTTACACCACAAATCTTACTACAATCAGAGAAGGTCCACGCCACTTGTCTGATGCTCCTGATTTATTAAGAGATATGTGTGTTTTAATGAATCAGGAGCATCTAAATACAGCATGTCTCCTCATCAAGACCGGCATTAACATTGTCAGTCTTGGTGACTTGGGACACTACGTAGTACCTAAGTTTTCCTGTGGTTGTGCTGCATGGTTGTTAGGCGTTGATATCTTTGCCAGCTTCTTTGTAAACTGAATTTTCTTATGTCATTGTAAATTACATGAGACCATGGCTTCAATGGAATGGGCATTAGGTGAGTATCACTGTGTTTGTTATGTTTAAATAAAAAAGTAAAAGTGTGTTTTTTTTATTTCAAATAAAAGACTTTATTCTGGCTGTGTGTTTATTTGCAATGCAGCTATAGGTTTCGTAATGGATTGGTGTCGTATACAGTGGGAGAAATAAGCATTTGATCCCTTGCTGATTTTGTAAATCTGCCCACTGAAAAGACATGGACAGTCTATAATTTTAAGGGTAGGTTAATCCCTCTAATCTTGATAAGCAACCTTGCTAAAGCTGACAACTGATGATTGCACCCAGCAGCTGTCAGTTTTGCCTGGCTGGTTATGAAAAATACAGGGGATCCCAAGCCTTTCTTTAAATTATTTATTTAGAGCACAGGAGCGGCTGATAAATATTCCTATCAGCTGTTGCCTGCTCTCGCTGTTATTAACGACAGCAGGCGAAGGCTGATGGGAGAAGTAGTCCCATCAGCTGATGCCAGTGACCAGAGATAAACGTTTTACCTCCGATCACAGCTGCGGGCTTAACAAGGGAACCACAGCTCTCTGACCGGCGGTAATGAACACTGGATATTCGGGCCCTCCATTCAAGTAAATGGAGTTCGGGTTTGGGTACGGTTCTGGTACCCGAACAGAAATTTTTTAACTGTTCGGCCAAACCCACTGTACCCAAACATCCAGAGGTCCACTCATCTAGAATTGTAATAACACAGTTATCTACAGGCTACCGATCTTTATTATATTTATTATGCTCTGAACCTACCATTACTGAGATCAAGGTAATAAACTGTATGCCTTTGGTTATCTATTAAAGTGAAAATATTCAGATTAAGGGCAGATGCAGATGGACGTAGATTCATCCCAGTGAATCAGGGCAATTAAGCAAATCAAGAAAAGAAAAAAAGAAAAGAAGCCAGCGCTGCTTAAGGTTAGAACGCATAACATAAAGTGCATATGCACATAATATCTAACTATATTCAAAATGAGATATTTGGCAAAAAAATTGATCAATTCAATTGAGCCACCCAGCCGCGCCAAGGCAATCTCATGTGGGGGGTCCTACTCTACGTTTTTAATAAACACTGTGCCATTACGGCCTCCTAGATACATTAAAAGCAAGACCACTTTAAGTGCAATCCGTACCTGAGCATTTCTGGATCGCTCCCATGAAGCCAGAAAAAGCAATGCAGATGAAGGCCAACCAGGTCTGAATGCAGACATGTCAGGTTTAGCCTCCACACATTGCCCGACCAGCAAACATAGATGAAGGGCAATGCAGGTTCAGACACAGGTGCACAATTAAATAAAGCTTGGGGCAGGGCGGGGCTGCTGTGTGTGTGCACAGCAGCCTAGATCCATCACAGTGAACACAGAAAAAATGGCGAACACAACCCAGCACGTACAGCAAAAGTGGTGGTCAATAACATACCAACATACAAAAAAAGAAAAGAAGCCAGCGCTGCTTAAGGTTAGAACGCATAACATAAAGTGCATATGCACATAATATCTAACTGTATTCAAAATGAGATATTTGGCAAAAAAATTGATCAATTCAATTGAGCCACCCCGCCGCGCCAAGGCAATCACATGTGGGGGGTCCTACTCTACGTTTTTAATTAAGCAAATCACACTCTAATCAGGGTTTGATCAGAGTGTCAGAGTGTGATCATAGTGTGATCCGAATCTGTCGAATGTGGACAAGATGGGGTACAAGATCGATTTTCCCATCTTCTCCATTCTGTGGAAATTGGACTGTACGCAGATGTCATCCAAGGGCAGTCAGATGGTTTACACGCACTCATTGACTTGCATGGCCAAATGCGATCCAAATTTTCTATGAAAATCGGACTGACTTGATCCGAGAAAACGATCTGGCATGCACATAGCCCCATGGCATAACATTAGTCTGAGTGTGATCCGGTGTTTTGTTGGATCGCACAATACAATTGTCTGCACCAGCCCTTCTATATACTTTGTTTCATGTTATAGCCCTTCTATAGATATTTTTTCTATCTATGAATATTGAAAAAATATTTCAATAACTTGTGATAAGATCTGAGTAAATTTAAAGGCAACTTGTCAGGAGGAATTGCTACCAAAGAGTAAATATATGGCTGTATTGACTCTGCTCCCCAGTGTAAATCAATACCTTTCATGTAGAATTTTTGTCATCGAAGGTCTATGCAAATTACCTGAAAGTGCATTGGGGTGTGTCAAAGCAATTCCAAGTTTCCAGACTCCACTCCTTATTCCTTGCCAGGTGCTTGGCATATGCATTTGATTGCCAGGTCATTTGCTGCCCCTCACTGAGTTATCGCGGAAGTGTTGTCAGTGCCTGGGGGGGTCAGTGTCGGTGAGCTAGATCTCCGCAAGGGCTGCAGATGATGCCGCGCGAGGATTAAGGAGTGGTGGCCAGAAAGCTGGAAATGCCTTTACATGCACGATTGCACTTCCAGTCCCGCAAATTTGCACAGAATTTCAATGTTGAATTTCTCCGCAATGGCATGGCAAATTTTTCTATGTATGGTATCAATTAACTTAGGGTAACAGTGCCTATACAGCCATACCTTTACTTTTTGGCAGACATTCCTCCTGACAGTTTCCCTTTAACAGTCCTCGTTAGTCCTGTCCAACCATAGATGTTGCGTCCTTCGGTAATAAAGTGTAATGTTCCTATCACTTGGCAATGTATTACATCGCATCCAAGCCTACAGATGAAATCTCTTTTTTTCTATGTTTTGGAATAATCAGCAATATCCAATTGAGATTCCGCTCCTGTATAACATGTTGGCTTAGAGCTATAAAGTCTCCCAGTAATAAGTCACAGCTGCGGAATATGCCCTGCAATATATAGGAAAAAAAACATGACGTATGTGAATGTAGCCGACAATTATATAGAGATCATATAAGTGCATCGCTTTTAGTGCTTCCCATTGCTCACAAGGCCCTATTAAAAAGCATACTATATATTGCCGTGATTCATTTCTGCAGACCTCAGGCGAAGGGAAATGAAATACTTTGCATATATGTAACAATTGACTTTTCTTAAACTCTGTATCCTTGTAAAACTCTTCAATTAATATCATTCCGTGCTTTATACCAAGCATTATTATGTGGAAAGCATAGCTTGAGCATATTCAAGATCTCCGCATTGGATAGCAATTTGCAATGAGTGCATATGTGAGTGAACATGTGCATAGAATTAATCCATTTTTTTTCCACTTGTGACCTGATTTGTATTAACCAAAAGTCGAACTGTTAATCTTGGACTCATTGCAGCCTTTTAATATGAATGTGGATTATGAATGCCATACATTTCAGCTAAATTTTACTCCTTTGACTTGGATTCGTTCACAGGGTTACATTAGAAACATTAATTTGTTTCATATTTAATGATTGGGAATTTGCCCTGGTGACACAGCCATTTTATTAGTGCAGAGTGTATAGCACTAAGGCCGGAGTCACACTACAGCGAGATACGGCCGAGTCTCGCAGGTTAAATCCAAGCTCTGGCACCGGTACTCTGGAGCGGAGCGTGCAGCTCCATGTATTGCTGTGCGGCTGCACGCTCCGCTCCGGAGTGCCGGTGCCAGAGCTTGGTTTTAACCTGCGAGACTCGGCCGTATCTCGCTGTGTGTGATCCCGGCCTTATTAAAAGCAACACAAAGACTTAGGCTATGTTCACACATTGCGTTTTTGCTGCGTTTTTTTATGCAAATATTCAGCTGCGTTTCACAGTACCAGGAAATAATTAGATTTCAGAAATCTCATGCACACAACTTGTTTTTTTTTCTGACCATTTTGTCAAAGAGCCCCATTTTTGCAAACTGCAGCATGTCACTTCTTTCAGCGTTTCTTCAGCGTTTTTCAACCATTGAAAGCAATGGGTAGGGCAAAAAAAAAAAAAAAATGCAAAAACTAAGCAAAAAATCGCAGGTAGCAGGTATTGCTGTATTTTTGGTGCAAAACCTGATGAACTTGAATCAGATTTTTTTTATGCATTAAACTTTATCAGCATGCACAGGAGTTAAAAATGTAACCTGACAAAAGCGCGGCAGTAAAAACACAACAAAAACTGAGCAAAAAACGCATCAAAAACTAAGCAAAACCTGCTTTTTGTAAGCAGCTTAAATGCAGCAAAAAAATGCAAAAACACAACTTCTGAACATTACCTTAGGCGTCATGCACACAAACATCAGAGGCATGGCACACATATCATTCCCAAGGTTTCATACTCAAGTTTTTCATATATTGTGATTCAGTGTTCCCAAACTCCAGTTCCCAAGCACCACCAACAGATTATGTTTTCAGGATTTCCTTAGTATTGCACAGGTGATAGAATTATTGCCTGTACGGGTATCTGAGCAATACTAAGGAAATCCTGAAAATATGACCTGTTGGTGGCTCTTGAGTCTTGAAAACTGGAGTTGGGAACACTAGTGTAAGGCATCAAAGTAAGGTGTCCTTCTCCCCTCTTCGAGTATTTGGCATCACATGGAACAATAGAATATGAAATCAGAGTCATAGAGAAATACTGTAGGCCACAAAGAATGCTATGGATGCCATATTGCAGTTCCCATACAATTGGGCAAAGACTTTAAAAGTCTACAGGCCTGCATATAGGATTTCACACTAGTACAAAGCTACACTCACTTTTTCACTTATGGCATAGGTTCAGCATATGTACTAGGAAAACTCCTAGATGTATTCATCCATTGGAGCACAATCACCCAACGGATGCCAAATGTCATCTGCCTACCTCATATACCGTATGTTAGTATGTTTTTTTACCATATAGAAAAGCACAGTGAATGCCCAACATGGCCAACATCAGAGCCTTATATCAGAGACATGCTGGGAAATCCTTCTCATGTGAACTCAGATTTGATCCAGAGATTATAGGGAGTAGAGAGATTATGGATACATGTTTATTGCATATTAATAGAAAATGCCATATATGCCAGATAGGTGTTGGACCAAAATCTAGATGATCAATAGAGTTGCTTGGCTAACCTTGTACAGCCTTTAGAAGTAAATGGAAAGAGCTACGTGCATGAACAGCCACCATTCATTATCTGGCCGGATGAGATGGCCAGCGACAGCCTCACAAGGTGGCATGAGGAATGCAAGATCCCATTCTGCCAATAGGTCCTTGAGGTAGGGACCCTGTTCATCCCACATTTGTGACATATCCACAATCTTTAGGCAGTTTTTCTGTATTTTTTTCGCTAATCACTAGAGTTGAGCAAACCTATTCACAGTACCCAGGTTAAGCAGCTACACTGGCACTCTGTGGCCCCCAGACTTGAGCGATGTGAACCTGCTCCTACAAACTGGGACGCCTAGCTCCTCTTCTCATTATTAGGTCCAGGGCAATGTAATCCATGCAGCGTGACAAAGGCATGACGCCTCACCAGGGTGAACTGAAAGAGCAGCCAACAGGTAGGAGGAGGTTAGCTTGTCTCAGGTCTGGATGTCACCAGGGTTCTCTTAATCATTTTGCTCCAATTTACTAATCACTAAACATAATGAAGGGTTCTAAAGAGGTCTTCCAGCCTTTGGCTACCAGTCTTCAGTTTGCAGTCACTCTATGTTACTGCAGACTTGTGAATCCTCACGTACTGCACATGGTGACGATTCTCAGGTGCCGGTAGCGTCATATGACCTCAAGTATGTGACATACATGTATGGGTCAAGTGTTAACTAGATGGACTCGACCTCGCTCAATGTAAGTGTATTGAATGAGGCCTGATACAGTCTATTCGGAATATGGCCGGGAGTGTGCATATTGTATACTTACAGTACCATGACTGCCTGCTCCCAATGCCAGAGATGGAGAAACCTCACAGCTTCCAGTGTATGCGATGTGAGAATTACAAGTCTGCAGTAACATAGAGTGACTACAGACTTCGAACTTAAGACTGGACAACACCTTTAATTAAACTATCCATGCCAGAGTTCTGATTTTATTTTTACCAAAAACTGTTTTACATGCCTTTCTTCATATTTATTATGTGTATTGCACACTTTTTTCCAAAGGGGCATGGAAAATATGGTGCATGTTTCTAGTGCAAAGTAAGCCAACCAATACGTTGTGTAAAAAAGGGAAGCGCATTAAGACCAACATTTTAAAACCAGTGTCTTAATAAAAAGAAAAAAAGCCTCTAGAGTAACATTCATCTAATTAATAAATATGTGGTTGATGTACCAAGATTCAACTCAACGCCAGCCATGGACCAACATCTTTCCCGTAAATTTAAATATTTAAATTTTTCAGGTCACAGATGACCATGCACTATCTAAAAAGAGGGGCTCATTTTTATTTATTTATTTATTTTTAGAAAAGTGAAGTCAGCGGAGGAAAAAAAATTAAAAAAATAAATCATTATGCAAATATGCCAAATGTATCAACATGTTGCACAATGTTCGATAAAATTGGCTCATCTTCAATATAACAATTCTTTATGGATCAAATTATATTTTTTTTTACCTCCGTGTTCCTACTGAAATAAGAATTACAATTTTTTTTTGCTATTTTATAAAGAGTGACAATTCAGAAATTTTGCTTGAATTGATTTGCATAACTAATCACTTGAAGTTTATCAACCAATTTTTAATAATAAAATTGCAAAAAGTTGTAAATTTCTTCACAAAAACAGCATTTGATGCTACTCAGGTGAGTTTGGTCCATACTTTTTACGCAAGTAAGCCATCTTCTATAGACAAAGTGAGTGACGAACACACTGGCCTAAGGGTCCCGTTTCACTTAGCGACGCACCAGCGATCCCGCCAACGATATGACCTGTAGGGATCGCTGGTGTGTCGCTAAATGATCACTAGTAAGCTGGAAAACAGGCAGATCTCTTCAGCGACGCAGCAACGATCCAACGATCAAACACAGCGATGTGCACTGACCAACGTGACGCCGATGGCGAAAAAATGGCCCAGGACAATCGAGCACGATCAGTGATATCCAGCATGAGGGCCAGTCGCTGCTGCGTGTCACATGTAGCGAGATCGCAGGTGAGATCGCTGTTGCATCACAAAATCGGTGACGCATTAGCAATCTCGCTAGTGATCTCGCTATGTGAGACGGGGCCTTAAGGTGCATCAGTGTGATTCACCTGTTAGTAGCCACATTCATATGAATCATGAAGCTGCATTCAGATCACATAGTGGGGGTGTGTACTAAAAGGCTTTGTGTAAATTCATATTTTTAGTTTTTTGCCTCTTTCATACTTCTGACATTTGTTCTTTGGCACATTGCATTCTAACTTTTTCTGATGGTCAAAAACTGTACTCTCAAAAAAAACCTGAGCTTCGAAAATGAGATATTGCCTGTCCTGGGCAGTGCAGGTTCAGCATATTTTATTATGTGTTCTTACAGTGATGGATACAACCTGTGTGGAAGTGTCCGTCTTCTCTTAGCATACAAATACAGCGTTTATTAAAGCCCTCACATTACAAATTAGACTGGAATTTTCCCCATCGACAGTGCTGGTTTTCTCTTATTTTTACTAAGGTGAGAGAGATGTACCGGGCAGAACATGTCTATGTGAGTTGACAGCCTGCACATAGTTCCATCACCCTTTCCCGTCAGTTCAAGGGCTTCATGAATAAAGATGAGCGAAACACATTTACGGACACAATTGTTATGGGTGCACGTAATAAACTTTCTTATCTGTGTTCTTAGGAGTGACCTAAGAGGTTAACAAAGTCAAATTAGAATTTCAGAAGATAAAGCTCAGCTAAATTGTAATATGAACTACGAGTGCCAATGCTCAGTTACTTGAAGGGATCTAAGTTCAACTGAAATGTATATCTCAGCCAAATCCAATATGACTAGATGGTATTGGGTTTTGTTTCATAAATTCCAAATCGTTTTTTGGATGACATTTACAATTAAACTGAAATAAATGTCTTGCATAATATAAAAAATGAATCAAAGTTCACTTTGTATATATTACTGTATTAGTACCAGTGGTCCTCTGTTCAAGACCCTCACTCTTAATGAGCGGAGAGTAGCTAAAGAAACGTCTTACTTTGTGGAGGACCTATTGTTCCCTGTATTATGCAAACAACACACTGAGCTGAATGGGTACTTTGTAATACTTCATTTTCCCTGTGGGGGTGCTGCAAGGTAAACTGATCAGAAACATGATCTCAAGTACAGAGTACATAATTTGCCACAAATTCCTAGTTTTTTTCTGCCTAGGATTGGGTAAATACCCTATGGAGCTCCTAACCAGTATACACACGAAAAAAATGAAGCATATGATCCATAACAATAAGGTATGAAAAGATGTCAATATAAAAATTATTTTAATAGTACAAATACATACAAACAGACCACAATTAATTACATTACGTGACAGACAAATACAGAGCTTAAATGATGAAGATCACAGTGCAACCCCCGAGGAAACTACCGCGAAACGCGCGTAGGGGCGCGTGCCTACACATGGACACAAGCACAGGTAAGAGATGAGTATATTTTACCCATTCCTGTTTTGTCCCCTCCCCCCTGGACAATTTAGCCATGATAATATTAGATATGTGGAGGCAGTATAGTGCTGAATATTATAGGGAACAAGTTGGTTGTGAATGGACTTTGTCTAGCTGGCCCTTCATCTACTGGATTTTATGCTGCACAGGCAGCGTGCACCTATTTATCTTGATAAAACTATTGTGTTATACATACACTACATGTAGGACTTTACCTATGCTTTGTGCCTATGGATTAGCATGTTTTTTCTATAATCGTTGCACTGTGATCTTCATCATTTAAGCTCTGTATTTGTCTGTCGCGTAATGTAATTAATTGTGGTCTGTTTGTATGTAGTTGTGCTATTAAAATCATTTTTATATTGACTTCTTTTCAGACCTTATTTTTATGGATCATATGCTCCATTTTTTCGTGTGTATAAAGGTAAATTGATCACTAGGAATCCCAGCAAAGATAGCACTTTATGATCACTCTATTATCAAGAGACCATTTTAGCAAATAGGGAGAACTTTTTTAAAGACTAGATTGAGGTGGTTAGCAAATTTATTCTTTCATTTTTTAATTTAAATGTCTTATTATGTACTATTCATGTTTAACAGGCATGAAGCCTAAGTTTTCCTACTACTAGGATTTCATTGCATATTTACAAACACTTGAATGGCATAATTTGGGACATGTTAGCCCTACACTGGGATAGCGGCAAAGGTACAAGACTACCCACTTTGAGTGATGTTTGCACAACTCTGTCTCTCTTGCAATTTAGTTGACGGTATTAGCTAGCAAAAGTTGACGTTGTTGCCAAGTATTGTTTGGTATTGTATTTTGTGGCTGTTTTTCAGCATTCCCTATGGGACGTGAAGGGGATTCATGCCTGTAGTGCAACGCCTACTGAGTGTGTTGGAGACACTCGCTTGGCAACAAGTTTGAGACACTTTCTTACTTAAACAGTCTATGCAGTTTATTATGCCATCATAAACCGCTGTGGAACATTTCATAGTCCATAGTATTTTACAGGATATGGCTTTAAGTCGCAGTCCATAAACACGCCGGACCTCTCTGTCCAGTGGCTGTGGGCGACCACACGCCAAAAAGTTCCTTAACGTTCATGGAACATACCACGCACCAACAGTCTGTGGAGGTACCTTACAGGAGCTCCTGCTCCAGACGCTGACTCCTTGTCAGTTCCCACTCCCCGGGAAGCTGCCTTGCTGTGATCACCATCCTTGTGACCAGGGCACTCCTGATAGTCCAGACCCTCAGAAGGTCGGTAGCTCCCCCAACGCAGGGCCGTCACAGACTCTGCTCACACATGGCATCTCCAGGTGCTATTCAGGACGTCCGTCCCCCCTGGGACCATCCAACACACAGGCCTCCATGTCCAAGGCCTTACCATGTGCTCTTCAGGAAGTTAGGAACGCCCAACACACAGGCCTTCCAGGACCTTGCACTCTGACCACTCAGATTCACACACTCCGCCATGTGACCAGACCTCAGTCACATTATATACCCGAAACCCCCCCATATGTTGGCGGTGTATGTGTGGCTAGCCGATCCCACCCAGCTCTCCGACTTGCCCTATAAGCCCCTCTTATAGTTAAATAAACTCATGGAACTACAAGTCCCAGCACATCAACATCATTTTTGGGCTCTGCGACACATACCAGCCATTTACCGGTCACTATTTCACAATCAAGGAAACGCCTGCATGCATAACCGGAAGAGCACATGCAGTGCCCCCTAGCTGTGACAGGGGTCACTGCCTTACATGTCACATTTAACATCACTTTCATATCATAACTAGTTCACACACTATTATTTGTGTGTTTATACGGTATGTATGTATGTACAGTATGTATGACATTGATGATGGTGATTTAGATTCATACAATGATCTTAAGAGAGCTTAAAACGTTGTTAATAAATCACCACCACACTGTAGTCTCAGACTTCAGACGGATAAATTAAAACTGAAATATAGCAACCATTATATCAATTTTCTAATTTGCATTAAACAGTTTTATATATACACTCACTGGCCACTTTATTAGGTACACCATGCTAGTAAGGGGTTGGACCCCCTTTTGCCTTCAGAACTGCCTCAATTCTTCGTGGCAGAGATTCAACAAGGTGCTGGAAGCATTCCTCAGAGATTTTGGACCATATTGACATGATGGCATCACACAGTTGGCGCAGATTTGTCGGCTGCACATCCCTGATGCGAATCTCCCGTTCCACCACATCCCAAAGATGCTCTATTGGATTGAGATCTGGTGACTGAGGAGGCCATTTGAGTACAGTAAACTCATTGTCATGTTCAAGAAACCAATCTGAGATGATTCGAGCTTTATGACATGGCGCATTATCCTGCTGAAAGTAGCCATCAGATGTTGGGTACATTGTGGTCATAAAGGGATGGACATGGTCAGCAACAATACTCAGGTAGGCTGTGGCATTGCAACGATGCTCAATTGGTACCAAGGGGCCCAAAGAGTGACCAGAAAAAATTCCCCACACCATGACACCACCACCACCAGCCTGAACCGTTGATACAAGGCAGGATGGATCCATGCTTTCATGTTGTTTACGCCAAATTCTGACCCTACCATCCGAATGTCGCAGCAGAAATCGAGACTCATCAGACCAGGCAACGTTTTTCCAATCTTCTACTGTCCAATTTCGATGAGCTTGTGCAAATTTTAGCCTCAGTTTCCTGTTCTTAGCTGAGAGGAGTGGTACCCAGTGTGGTCTTCTGCTGCTGTAGCCCATCTGCCTCAAAGTTCGACGCACTGTGCGTTCAGAGATGCTCTTCTGCCTACCTTGGTTGTAACGGGTGGCAATTTGAGTCACTATTGCCTTTCTATCAGCTCGAACCAGTCTGCCCATTCTCCTCTGACCTCTGGCATCAACATGGCATTTCCGGCCACAGAACTGCCGCTCACTGGATTTTTTTTCTTTTTCGGACCATTCTCTGTAAACCCTAGAGATGGTTGTGCGTGAAAATCCCAGTAGATCAGCAGTTTCTGAAATTCTCAGACCAGCCCTTCTGGCACCAACAATCATGCCACGTTCAAAGGCACTCAAATCACCTTTCTTCCCCATACTGATGCTCTGTTTGAACTGCAGGAGATTGTCTTGACCATGTCTACATGCCTAAATGCACTGAGTTGCCGCCATGTGATTGGCTGATTAGAAATTAAGTCTTAACACACAGTTGGACAGGTGTACCTAATAAAGTGGCCAGTGAGTGTATATATATATATATATATATATATATATTTATATTTATATATTTTCTGGTAAGTGTTTCCACAGGTGGAAAGCCAGACTTTGTTTTTAAGAGAAATTCATGTCAATCATTCATGTGGATTCTCAATAAGGTTTTCAGATTTATTGCAGATTTTGACACTTCGTTAATAGTTCATCACTTCCTTTTTTCCCTGCTGTGGAGAGATGAGCAGATTAATCCGCATTGGATCAAGTTTCAGTCGAATTTACTGAAATTCGCTGTTTCACTTTCACTTTTGTAGAGTGCAAGCTCTTATGGTAAGGGCTTATACTCACATGCGAGAAATTTAGACAGGTCTCACACATCAATACCTGCCACTGCCGCCGACACTCGGATCGTATTGACGTGCATGATGACGCATGTGATTATGAGCCCTAAGTAAGGTTCTCTTGCTCTCTCTTGCCTGTAGAGTCTAAGCTGTTATTATCAGCAGGGTCCTGTCTCTCTCTTTCAGTAGAGTCCAAGAAGTATCATTTTTCTATGCGGAGAGTGACATGTTAAGCATGTCAAGATGAGGAGACTTAAAGCTGCAATGCTCCTCTGGGAACTATGCAAATTGCCTGTTCATAGAGGACTAGAACTCTAGTGCCACCTATTGGAAGTAGCAATCCTAAAAGTCAATGTCGACCCTTTAACGAGCCTTGTCACATGACTTAGGGAAAAGCCAAACCAGAATCTCAATTTGCAGACACTGTGTTTCAGGGTACTGCCCCTGTCAGCGCAAAGTGTGAGATTCAATAGGTGGCACTAGAGTTCTAGTCCTCTTCCTCTCTGAAGAGACAATTTGCATATTTCCCAGAGGAGCATTGCGGATTTAAGTCTTCTCATCTCGGCATACTTAACATGTCACTGTCCGCAAGGAGAAACAATACTTCTTGGATCCTGGTCAGACGCCTCTCACACATCCAAACCAGATCTAACACTTTGCACTGATGAGGGGCAATACCCCGAAGCACAGTGTCTGCAAATTTAGATTATGGCTTGGCTTTTATCCAAGTCATGTAACAAGGCTCGTTAAAGGGTCAACATTGAGTTCTAGGATTGATACTTCCTGTAGGCAGCATTAGAGTTCAAGTCCTCATCCTCTCTGAAGAGATAATGGGCAATTATGGTGTAATTATTTGGTCGTGTATTTTCATGAAAGTCTTTGACAAGGCCTCTGAATGTGATTAAGCATTCTTTTGGAGTTCTGACATTTTACCAATTAAATGTTCATCTTTGATGAGCTGCCGAATCTGTAAACCATCAAACACATGTGACAAGGCTCATTAAAGGGTCGACATTGAATTTTAGAATTGCTACTTCCAATAGGTGGCACTAGAGTTCTAGTCTTCTTCCTTTCTGAAGAGACAATTTGCATCTTTTGTAGAGTGTAAGCCCTTATGCTCATCAGTGCATGGCATATCATCATGATGCCGCTGAAATTTTTTGCACCTGTGCAAAACCCTCCTGAGTGTAATTACACGTGAAAGTCCGCAAAAGGACCAAAGATTCTAATGAGAGCGGCACAGACTGAGAAGGTGCAGCAAGGATCAGATTTGTGGCAGTGAGGATAGGACGGGCTACAGATGTGAGCAGAGGGTAGCTATAACCATTTTGTTTTATTTTTTTACCTATTTTATTATGCTGTGGGGCCTGGAGTGGGACAAAGTAAAAAAAAAATTTTAAAAAATTAAATAATTGTAAAAATATTTTTTCAAAAATAATAATAAAAAAAATCAAAAGATATTGCATTTATAAATAAATATTTGTATAAAAAAATAAACAATAAAAGTACTCATATTTGGTTTCAGCGCGTCCGCAACGACACAGCCTATAAAACTGTCCCACTAGTTAACCTCTTTAGTGAACACCATAAAAAAATAAAAAACAAGGCAAAAAGCAATGCCTTATCATCATACCACCTAACAAAAAGTGGAATAAAATGCAGTCAAAATGATTTATATAAAACATGTTACAGCTGAAAAGGTCATCTTGTCCAGCAAAAAACAAGTCACCTTACAGCTCCATCAGCAGAAAAATAAAAGTTAAAGCTCTCAGAATAAAGCGATGCAAAAATAATTAATTAATTTTTCTAGAAAATAGTTTTTATCGTATAAAAGCACCAAAACATTTTAAAAAAAGAGGTAATCCTACTGACCTGAAAAATAAAACTGCCTTATCAATTTTACCACAAACGGAATGGCATAAACCTCCCCCCCCAAAAAGAAAAAAAAATCCTGAATTACTGGTTTTTGTTCATGCTGTCTCCCAAAAATTGGAATAGAAAGCGATCAAAAAATGTCAATGTCATGTGCCTGAAAATGGTACCAATAAAAACGTCAACTCGCCCTGCAAAAAACAAGCTCGCATATGACTCTGTGGTGATGCAAAAACTATTTTTTGCAATAAAAATCGTCTTTTAGTGTGTGACAGCTGCCAAACACAAAACCCAATAAAAATCTGGGATCGCTGTAATTGCGCCAACCCGAAGAGTAAAATCACCTAATCACTTATACCGCATGAGAAATGGTGCAAAACATAAATAACACCAATTGTTCACCTACTTTTTCATTCTGCCTTCCAAAGATTGCAGTAAGGCTCAGTGCACATTTATCCTGCGCTCTGCGTTGAGCTATTACACCATTTAAATCTCTTAAATACGTTTAGATGGAAACTCCAGCGGAAGATTCCCTATAATGAGGCAGATGGAGGCACTGTGGAAGCCGTCTGACCTGTGATCCGGCGGTGTCCGTCTTTTTAGGATTGCATAAAAGTGCTGTCAGCCACAGTTTTGTGCAGTTCTGAAAAGAAGGACATTGCGGAACAGAGGCCAGACAGAGTCCAGAGTAACTCTGCTGCCTCATTATAGTGAATAGATCCCTCGGGGGGTTTCATCTGAATCACATCACTCAGAAATTTAGATGGAAACCCCAAAGTAAGTGCTCAGCGTGGAGCGCTGGATAAATATGATCCCACATGTTATGTAAAATGTTCCCAATAAAAGCTTCAACTCAATCCACAAAAAAAGCAAATCCCCACTCAGGTCTGTCATCTGTTAACGGAAATATAGAGGGCTTTTTCTCATTATTGATCGTACAATGGCTCTGGAAAAGCGAAATGGCTCCTTATCCGCAAAAAATTTAGCAAATTCTCCGCTCCCGAATCCAAATACCCCCCCCTCTGAGCACCAAAGTCTACCTAAACTGTATATTGCATCCATGTTTGGCATTTCTGAGGTGATGAGAGCCCGCCTAACTTACGGGTGCATGCCTCCAGAAGCACGGGCTGGGCATAATGTACTGGTGTCTGCAATGTACTGATAACTGCAACGTACTGGTCACTACAGCATACTGGTCACTACAACGCCAGTTTGCATTTTTCACTCAGCAAGATTCACTGCTGTTTGTTTCTGGAAAAAATACCCATGGAGTGATAATCATCACTACACCTATAGATAAATTCACCAAGGGGTATAGTTTCCAAAATGAGGGGGAATTCTGTTTTTTAGCAATTAGAGCAGTATATAGAGTCCACAAACTGTTCTAGGAAAATCTGCGCTCCAGGAGGCAAATAGCGCTCCATTCCTTCGGAGTCTTTCTGTATGGCTAAGTAGTACTGTACAGCCACATATGGTGGATTGCCTGCCACATTCAGTAGAAATTGTGGGACAAATTTTAGTGACATTTTTACCCACTTCTGGATGAAAATGTAAAATCTGGGGAGTTTTAGTGGTAAAAATGTAATTTATTCTTTCTTCACGGCTCAGTGGTATACAATTTTGTGAGGCACATGTGATATCAATGTGACCACTGCACCCCTAGATGATTTCATTGGGGAGTGTAGTTTGTAAAAATATAGGGGGTTTCTCTTGTTCTGGCAGCTCAGGGGCTCTGCCAATGTGACATGGCACCCTCAAACCATTCCAGCAAAATCTGAACTCCAATATGATGCTTCTTCCCTTCTGAGCTTTGCATTGTGCCTCAAAAGTAGTATTCCCCCACATATGGGGTATCGGCATCCTCAGGAGAAATTGCACAACAAATTGTAGGGTGCAATTTTTCCTGTTACCCTTATGAAGATGCAAAATTTGGGGCCAAAATAACAGATTCCACCTGAGGAAGACGGCTGTGACCGTAGAAACGCGTTGTGGGTATTGGAGGAAGAATAAAAGTTGTTTTTACCCTTTTTTCTGGTTTCTGCCTCTCCTTTAGCACTCCTACAGACCGCTTTTTTTTTTTTTTTTGCTTCACATTGTCTTTTCCTCCTTGAGGATTAGCGGCAGGAGCAGCTTGGAGAGCAGTTGTTTGTGGGAGAACCTGCATTTGCTGGGCGGTGCTGGGAAGCGCCGGGACCCCTGGTGTTCACTTACGGCTGGGATCGATCTTAACACCACGTCCGGAAGCCAGTGTGAGATGGACTGACCAGGAGAGCAGAGGTTGCTGACAGCCACATGCAGTGCCTTTCTGGGCTGCGAGGACACGCTCCCCAACTACCATTTACGTTCACACCGTGGTTGTGCAAGGGTGGCACAACCCTGCAAGGTGAGCACCTTATTGATTTAGTTAGGAAAGCAACTTAATACAGGTACACTCATTGCGCCTCTCTTTAACATTTTATTTTTCATTTTTTATTTTCACGGCACAATGTTATAAATTTCTGTGAAGCACCTGGGGGTTAAAGGTGCTCAGTACACATCTAAATACATTCCTTGAGGGGTCTAGTTTCCAAAATTGGGTCATTTGTGTGGGGGTTTCTACTGTTTAGGCACATTAGGGGCTCTCCAACTGGTACATGATGTCCACTAATGATTCCAGGAAATTTTACATTCAAGAAGCCAAATGACGCTCCTTCCCTTCCAAGCCCTGCCGTGCAACCAAACAGTAGTTTTCTCCGTCATATGGGGTATTGGCGTACTCAGGAGAAATTGCATGACAAATTGTTTAATGCAATTTCTACTGTTACCCTATGAAAATGCAAAATTTGGGGCTAAAATAACATTTTTGTGAGGAAAATGTGATTTTATTATTTTCATGGCTCAACATTAATGTATAAACTCCTGTGAAGTCAAATGGCGCTCCTCCCCTTCTGAGCTCTGCCATGCGCCCAAACAGTGGTTTTCTCCCTCATATGGTGTGTTGGCATGCTCAGAAGAAATTACACAACAAATGTTGGGGTCCATTTTTTCCTGTTACCCTTGTCAAAATAAAAAAATTTGGATCTGAAGTAAATATTTTGTGAAAAAAGTTAAATGTTCATTTTTTTTCCACAACTCAAAAATTCCAGTGAAGCACCTGAAGGGTTAATAAACTTCTTGATTGTGGTTTTGAGCACCTTGAGGGGTGCAGTTTTTAGAATGTTGTCACTTTGGGTATCTTCTTTCATATAGACCCCTCAAAGTGACTTCAAATATGAGGTGGTCCCTAAAAAATGGTTTTGTAAATTTTGTTGTAAAAATGAGAAATCGCTGGTCCAATTTTAACCCTTATAATGCCCTAACAAAAAAATTTGTTCCAAAATTGTGCTGATGTAAAGTAGACATGTGGGAAATGTATTTTATTAAGTATTTTGTGTGACATCTCTCTGATTTAAGGGCATAAAAATTCAAATTTGGAAAAGTTCAACATTTTCACCAAATTTATGACCGCAAGTCATATCAAAGAAATTTTACCACTATCATGAAGTACAATATGTAATGAAAAAACAGTCTCAGAAACAGTGGGATCTGTTGAAGTGTTCCAAAGGTATTATCTCATAAAGTGACAGTGGTCAAAATTGTAAAAATTGACCTGGTCATTGACGTGCAAAACACCCTCAGGGGTAAAGGGGTTACGGAGTTTTATGCCTGAATTCTGGGCCTATAACTTAACTAAACCAGTACTTTTGCATATTTAGGATTACAAATGTAGTATGTCCATAATGATTGAGAGGCATACTTAGTGGTCATACATAATAGTAATGTTTTTAGAATGAATGTATTTCACATTTTCCGCCTCTGCTCTCTTTTTTGCTTTCCAGACATTTCAGTTGTTTGGTATAACAGGAGTACTATAGTGTGCCACAATGATTTAAGCCTTTATATAATCTTGTTTTTCTTTCACAGATGACTATTGATCGTAGAGGAGAACATTATTCAGAAGTCGAGGGGCTAGACTCTGTGCAAGGTATAACCTGGCACGTAGATTCATAAGTGTCATACAGATTTCCAGAAATCAATACACATGTGCAAATGCAAGTTGAATAAGAGTTGGAGCAAACCTCATGGATTAATTAAGCCTTCTGGAGCAGAACTAGTGAAAGTACCATTGTCCCTAATGTTAATAGAGAAGCAGCTTCACAAAATTAATGTTCTTCTCAGATACAAAAATTTATAGGATATGTTCTTATAAATAAATACGATATATACATTGGAACATGCAGACGCATATCAACTCTTCCAAATTATTGCACTATTGAGTCTTGTGCCAAAATGCGCAACTTTTTACGACAACAATTCTGGCACACAGAAAGTGTTCCTCATAGCATTTATTTATTGAGAGACCTTGACTGTGGATAAAGCATTCACCAACTGTTTGTACAGACCAATATATGGACAAAACCCTAGAAGTGTAAAATAATGAGGATTTAGGTTAGAAATAGAAATGAGCCGATCATTTCACGCAACCTTGGTCCATGGTCCAGGTCAATGTTCGCTAGGCATGGACAGGAGCTGCGTGAATTTCCTGTCTTGGGTTCCTCAGTGCAATGTTTGATTCACTGGTCTGGTGTGATGTCAGCAGTGCACCCTACAGAGAGTACAGTTGACGGCACGCCAGCTGACCAATATTATAAGATGAGCCCGAGATCCTAGAAGGTCAGGAAACTTGCGCAGCTCCTGTCTATGGCTTGAGAGCACTGACCTGGACCATAAACCAGGGTTGTGCAAAATGATCTGGTCATCTCTAGTTAGAACTATGAAGATAACATTGCTGATGTGATTTCATTGCCCCAATCATACAGGGTCGTCCTATCAAGCAACGAGCATCCCAACCTGCTGATGCTGTTGAGTATCTACTGCCCCTAAAAAGGATGGCTTTATTGATTGATGTGTTTGCTATATTATGTGTGCTATATAGTGGGGAAAATAAGTATTTGATACATTGCCAGTTTTCCCATCTACACAGAATGGAGAGGTCTGTAATTTTTATTGCAGGTGCGCAGTGTAAAAATGATACCTTGGTTGATGAAATCCGTCTTGTGGTTGTTGTTTAATCTTTATTTTCAGTTTTGAGTTAATTATATACTCATGCTCCGGGGCGGCCTGTGGGGGTCTTCAAGTAGTGTACTGATTAGGTATTCATAATGCAGCCTGCTGACAGGTCACTGATCCCTCACTGACCTGCCCCCTAGTTTACATAACGAATTTCTGTACATAGCTGAAGAAAAAAAAAACCTTCTATCTGAATAACATCAACCATATTTATTATTGGGACATTAAACATGCAATTATGCTGCAGAGCAGGTGCCACGGCAGGCATCTGCCTGCAGAAGGGTTTTTTATGTTTTCTTCCGTATGTACAGATATTTATTATGTAAACTAGGGGGCAGGTCAGTGAGGGATCAGTGACCTGTCAGCAGTCTGCATTATGAATACCTAATCAGAGCACCACATAAAGACCCTCCACAAGCCACCCTGGGGTACAAGCATATCACTAACTCAAGACTGAAAATAAAGATTAAACAACAACCAAAAGATGGATTTCATCAACCAAGGTATCATTTTAATCAGTATAATGAAGCCAACCTGACACTGTGTGTATAGTTGTGCTCAAAAGTTTGCATACTTCTCACTCAACCCCCCAATGGACCTATCCATTAAAGTAAATGGCTGCTCACTCTCCCCAGTCCCACAAGCTCGCTGCCTTGGGATAATCCTTGACTCTGATCTGAAACCACATATCCAAGCCCTATCCACATCCTGCTGACTTCAACTCGAAAACATTTCCCGGATCCGTACATTCCTCAACCAAGAATCTGCAAAAACCCTAATCCATGACCTCATCATCTCCAGCCTTGACTACTGCAACCTTCTGCTTTGTGGCCTCCCCTCTAACGCTCTCACACCTCTTCAATCTATTATAAACTCCACTGCCTGACTAATCCACCTGTCCCCCCTGCTATTACCCAGCCTCCCCCCTCTGTCAATCCCTACACCGACTCCCCATTACCCAAAGACTCCAGTTCAAAACCCTAACCATGACATACAAAGCCATCCACAACCTGTCCCCTCCATACATCTGCGACCTCGTCTCCCGGTACTTACCTGCTCGCAACCTTCGATCCTCACAAGATCTCCTTCTCGACTCCCCCCTCTTATCACCTCTTCCAACAATCGCATACAAGATTTCTTTTGCGCATCCTCCCTACTCTGGAACTCTCTTCCCCAACATATCAGACTCTCACCTCCCATGGAAACCTTCATAAGGAACCTGAAGACCTACCTCTTCCAACAAGCCTGCAGTACCTGCAGTAACCTGCAGTAACCACTAAACCGCTGCATGACCAGCTCTGCCCTCACCTACTGTATCCTCACCCATCACTTGTACTGTAGATTGTGAGCCCTCATGGGCAGGGTCTTCTCCCTTCCTGTACCAGTCATGAAGTGTGTTGTTTAAGATTATTGTACTTGCTTTTTATTATGTACACCCCTCCTCACATGTAAAGCGCCATGGAATAAATGACACTATAAAAATAAATAATAATAATGTGTTTTTGCTTTTATATCAATATTTATTTCTTCATTTTAACTTTTTTTTTTACTTTGAGCACAGGCGCCAGCTGATGACTATGCCCACCAGCTGCCACCTGCTCCCACTGTAATCAGTGACAGCAGGCATCGGCTGATGGGAGTAGTAGTCTCTCTTCAGCCAACACCGGTGACCTGGGTAAGCTTTTTACGTGGGTCACAGTATCACTTCAGGGTATGACCCTGCAGCACTCTGAATGATGCTAACAATTTACCAGGAAACACCATAGGAAGTCCGTAAAAACACAATAAAAAACTCAGCGAATCTGCAAACATTTTTAAACCTGCATTTTTGCTGCGTATTTGACTGACTCAATTCAAATCAATGGGGGAAAAAACGCAGCAAAAACGCACAAAGAATTTACATGCTTTGGGTTTAAAAGTAGCACAAATCCGGAAAGGAAAATTACTGATCATGTGCACAGCACTTCAGGGTACTCATTGACTTTGCTGGCATAAGGATTCCCTAGTGTTTTTGGACCAATTTCTTGCAGAAATGCCACAAAAAGCACTGTGTGCACAAGGACTTATTATTCAGTTGTTTAATTAGCCTGCATATGTGTCCTCCAAATTGTGTAGAGTAGTACATTGCAGGGGGCTGATGCAATACATAATCAGCAGACATTCCACAAATTAACATACAACGAACTGACTCACGTGAAACAATGGCTCATATCCCTTGACCTACTGAACAAAATAATAGTATGTCTGGCATAATTAAGAATTATTCATGCCCTTAACAGTGACCAGATTGATGCTGTGTCGTCACACGATATAAACATGGAGAGAACATGGAAACTTCTAGCAGATGTTGTCCTTAGTGGGATTTGAATCTAGGACCCCAGCACTAACCACTGAGCCACCATGCTGCTCATTTATGAAATTCTCATATATTTCAGTTTTTCTTTTTTAATACATTTGCAAAAATTTCTACATTTCTGCTTTTTTCAGTAAAGATGTGTTGCAGAGTGTACATGAATGAGAAAAAAATGAACTTTTTTGAATTTACCAAATGGATGCATTGAAACAAAGAATGAAAAATGTAAAAGGGTCTGAATACTTTCCATACCCACTGTATATCCCTCTTCTGCCCAAAGTCAGGAGTTTTGGCACCTTTGGACACCAAAGAGGGAATTCGGGAAAGGCCATCTGTATTACCGTGCAACTTCCTGGGTCTATGGTCTACATGAAAACTGAAATCCAGAGACCAAATGACCACCTAGTTACCCGGGTATTCTTACCCTTCTTTTCCCTTAACCATCTCAGAGGGCAGCGTACCCATGGCCCATTTTTAGCTAAACACACCTTCTCAACAATGGCATAGTTTTTCTCGCATGACAAGTGCTTCCGGCTCAGAAACAGGATGGGATGTTCTTCTCCATTTACTTCCTGAGACATCACAGCTTCCAAGCCTACTTCTGATGCATCTGTCTGGACCACAAGTTCTTTGCTGAAGTCTGATGTGACCAGATCCGGATGTTTACACAGAGCCCGCTTCAGCTCCTGGAATGCCATCTCTGCCTCAAGAGCCCATTTAATCATCATCAATTGGTGCCCTTAAGGAGATCCATCCATGGTGTGGCAATTATGGCAAAATGTGGGATAGACCACCGGTAATATCTCACAATTCCAAGAAAAGACCTCACTTGTGTGAGGCTCTGAGCCATGTTCCTGTTCTGTTTGACTTTGCCCTTACTTTTGCCCTTATCAAAGATGGAGTAAGTAGCTTCACAAGGGGCCATCTTGTTCCTGTTTGACTTTGCCCTTACTTTTGCCCTTATCAAAGATGGAGTAAGTAGCTTCACAAGGGGCCATCTTGTTCCTGTTTGACTCTTCCTGTTTCCTGCCTGCTGTGTACAAAAGGGACTCAGCACATTATACCTGTGCTTGTGTATCTGGATCTTCACCTGCTGCCAAGCTTGGAGAACTCGCATTGTGCCTGCTTCTTCTATACCTCGGGATTCCCCGTTTGTTACTGTCCTGCCTGACCGCCTCTCCTGTCCGGACCTGCTCTGCTTCATTCATCTCTGCGGCCTGCTCTCCGCTTGAAGCCTGGTCCAGGCTCAGGACTTTAGGACTGTGTGCTCCCGGACCTCAGACTCTCGCCAGTTGGTTCGTACAGACTCTACCTGTTGCCAGAACTTATATCTGCTTACCGTGTAATACTGAAGCCTGCTTCCTGCAATACCCCTGAACTATCTTTGCATAGTACTGTGACCTGTTGCTACAATACAATACTGAACCTTTGAATATATACTGTGTCTGTCTTCTCTGACCCATGCTACCGAGTTCCATAGAACCTATAGTACCAATTTGACACTTGCTTCTTGGAAAGCAGTTGCAGCCACTTTTGAATTGCTTCAACCTTGTTTATTTGTGGCTTGATTTCGCCCCTCTGATGACAGCCCTCTTTCTACTAGGCCCACCAGGTCTTCTGCAGTGTCTCCCTGGGCAACCAAGGTCTACAATGGCCTAGGAAGGGAATGGGTAAATCTGTCCATGACCACCCACTAGACCATCTGGGCTGGAGTGGAGAATTCTGGCTGCAACTATTTCTGTACCAAATGCAAAGTCAAACATCTGAGAGTGGAGTAGTTTGTCACCATAATAAAGAACACCCAGTGATGTACCCTTTGGGCTATGACAGACATAGTGACCCCTGAGCATGCCTATATCTCTATTTTTAACTTGGCATATTTCTGGACATCTTGAAAGGCCAAGTCCCATTAAGCCTCCTGGGGCTCGCCAGTTAGATAGGGGGCCAGTACCTCCACCCACTGGTCTGGCAGTAGTTTCTCTCACTCTGCTACCACTCAAAAACAGTCAAAAATGCTTCCACATCATCCCAGAGATCATTTTCTGCATTGCTCATCTTACCGCCTTCTGGACATATGTATTATCACCTTGATGTTGGGGAGGGATGGTTTTTCTGCTGCGAACATCTCCCGTCAGGAATCCATCTGTCTTTGCTGCTGTTGGATTTGCTGATGTAGGATCTGTTCCATCTGTCTCCTGCTGTATCTGCTGCTGCTCTTGGTACTGTTGCCTGCTGCTCTTGGCGCTGCTGCTGGTGTTGCTGCTGTTGGCTTAGGATCAGGTGCTTTATCAGGTCCTCCATTTTGTCTGACCATTGTTCCATCCTTGTAGCCGTCTTCACCCAGAACACATGATTTGCCCACAGCTGCTACCCGTGTTAATAGAACGTTGTCCACATCTTAAACACCACTTGTGGTAGGTAGCTGGACATGTAACTCCCTCCAAACTCACCCTTGACACTTGAGGTGGAGATATGGTGAGCAGGCATCGCGCCCATCTCTTACATCAAAACCAAAACCCTGGTAACTGCTGATTAATCCCTCAGCACCTAGGGAGTCAGTGACCCTGTGATTGTGTATAGAGCCCTTACCGGTCTGTTAGCTCGTTCAGTCCCGTAAAAAGATAGGCTGTGTTAGCATTATGTATTTTGATTAAGTATTTGATATCACAAAAGTTCAATATTTTTTTAAAATAAATATTAGATATGTGTTCACTTATTTTTTTTATTTTTCATTTGTACACCCTACATATTTTACATTGCATATTTAGCATTCAGCAGAATATAATTGCGTGGTGTATATAACAGTTCATAAAGTCTTTTATTGTGTGATTTGCACCCTGTGGCAGCTGCATAGTTTATTTCTTTTCTGCCTATCAGCAGACAGTACATCTATTTGTACTACATTTGAAAAAACCTTGGGAGCTTAAATGTGTAGTGTTTGAGTTTTTTACAAGATACATGCTAGGTGATAGCAAATCGCTTAATAATTTTCTTCCTTGTTTTTGCTACAAAATGATATCCTACACTGGTGATATCTTTAAGAACTGGATTCTGGTTCAATAAAACTTTCTGTGGCAGAGGAGGGAAATGTTCTGAATTACTAGAAGAGAGTTGTGGGCAAAGCATAGATTGTGTTTGGGATGGAATATACAAATTAGTGGAGAAGATATATTGTAAGGTACAGATAAGTTGAATTAAGTTAATGTATTCGCTGTACGAGCGACGGCAAGTGGAAAAAGAGAAAAAAAAGTGACAGAACATACCTAGTAATACATTTTAGTAGTTTTTGTTATCTACAACTTTGCATAGAGATATACCTTTCAGATTGATGCGACAACACTGATTACTAGTTATTCTAATAATAATAGTTTATAAATTATTTGTTATCATATAGATGTTTAGTAAAAAGTTTTGCTATTTGTCTATTTTTGGATTACGGGAAATGTAACAATTCATAGTATGATGTGCAGTGTGGTTTGACTTTAATAATGATGCATTAAAGGCATAGATGTGATGCAATGAAAATGGTCACTTTTGGGTTAATACTAAGGCCTCTTTCACACATCAGTTTTTTGCCGTCAGGCGCGATCCAGCTTTTTTTTTTGTAAAACCGGATCCGGCAAAATGCAATGCCGGATCCAGTTTTTCCCCATTGACTTGCATTAGCGCCGGATCGCGCCGGATGGCATTGCGTTTCATCCGTTTTTTGCCGGATCCAGCTACTTGTCTCATTCCGGCATCTGGAAAAAACGGCTACTGTAACGTTTTTTGTCTCCGGCGAAAAAGCCGGAAGCGCCGGATCCGGCGCTTCCAGCTTTTTGCTACAATGAAAGTCTATGGGCGCCGGAATGCGCCGGATCCAGAAAAAGACGGATCCAGCCACCGGATCCGTTTTTTTAAGTCTGCGCATGCTCAGATCCAATTGGCCAGCCCCCAGGAAACAGATATAACCTGCTAGACGGATCCAGCAAAAAAAACGGATCCGTTTCTACAGTTCTCCAAAATTTAAGCCGGATCCGTTTTTTCTAAAAATAGCCGGATCCTGCCTGACGGCAAAAAACTGATGTGTGAAAGTAGCCTAAGATTTTCAGTTTTCTATTTACTGTCCTAATCTTAATGAACCTAGCTATCCAGTATTAAATCACTACCATCAACATCACAAATTCTTGCATCCAGTAATTTGACTTCCTTGGTCTATGACACCTGCCTGGAAAACATAGTTAATGGAAAAAAGTTCTGTTATGAATTCATGTCTCCAACATCCTGAGTGCGTCTGCAGAAAATGTATTGTTTAATATCATGCCGTTGGCAAGTCCAAATCTTCTTGTTGCTTATTAAGTGAAAGGTCTCTGCCAGCTAAACCTCCCCCGACCTTTGTCTATTAACGGGAAATGAGTTGAACTAAATACGGACATGATTGTACATATTCATGGATTCACTGTTTGTATTATTCAAAAACATTTTAAGTTACGTACACATGCCTAAATAGCCAAACTAGAAAACTATAGTCAAGAACCATATCAAGTTAGAAAGACACTTAGGTTCATCACGATCTCAGGGTTTATTGAGCATTACCAAAGGGGTTATTGTTCCTATGCACATATACTGTAAGCATTTAGGGAGAAATTCATTTAGGCCAACTTTTATATACCATTCTTAATAAATGCCCTTTGTATTAAGATAAGCGCACTCATCTTATTAACCCCATTCATAGCATATGTTGTGTCCCTGATTTTGATGTGGGCTCGCAAGTCCAGCCCTCATCTCTCCCGGCTGAAAATGGCTGATTTAATCAACCATCATCTGCCTCTAGCATACACACATGGATTGGAGTTCCGCTTGTGGCTTTTAACCTGCTTAATACTGCTGTCAATCTCTGACAGGGGCATTTAACATGCACCAGCAAGGAGATTTGTCACTTCACTTGTCAATGGCACACCCGTGATGTGACCACGGGGTGCCGATAGGTTGCCATGACAGCCAGTGGTCTGCTGAAGACCGCCGTGCTTGTCATGAGACTTCACCTGTGACAGCCAACATTTAGATTTTTTTATATAGACAGCAGTGGAATAGTTGCTGAGCCACAACCAGTTTGGTTTCTCTCCAAATGCTGATGGTTCCTTTGTCTTTTCTTTCCTTTCTTTGGTTTGCTTCTATTCAGGTGTCTCTCACTTCACAATTTGGACCTGTCTGATCACTTCTTGGGATGGGCTCCTTATACTCACCTTGCACCTGCATCTTTACTGGTTATATTTCAAGACAGATAGTGTTTGGTGATCCAGCTCCTCAGCTAGGGATTATTTTACCTAGTCAGTCTCTGTTGCTTTTCCTATGGTTCGTTTGTGTTTTCCTCCCCGGTACCCTCTCCTTTCTTCTACATTTCATGTCTAGAAGATTTTCTACGGTGTCCATTTGTTGTTTGGTTCTTCTTATTTAGTTCTGTCTTTCCTGTGTGATTGTGTGAAAACGTCTTTAGCCCTGTGCCTCACCCTCTCTCTGTGTGCACTACACTCTGTTGTTTTGGGTTACACACTGTGTATAGTTGAGGGTGCAGTTAAGGACACTCAGGGTCAGCTGACGTTGAGTGGGGGCGCCATTGCGTAATTTTAGGGTGCCAGCCTCCGTGGTCAGGCAGGGACAAATTAGGGTCAGGTTAGGGATTTTCCTAGTCTGTATTTGAACCTGTGGTGTGCAGGTTTAACATCTCCCATGGTTTGTTTATACCCGTGTCAGTGTTAGGGTTCAGTCAATAACAGCTGTATAGGTCCTAGTATAACAATAAAAATTATGTCTGTCTTGTACTAATCCAGTGTGATTTCCCTGAGAAATCAAGCTTTGAAGCTATATGCAAATTATCCTGAAAGTGCATTGGGGTGTATTGTACACTTGGATTATATTGACACCCCCCCAATGCACTTTCAGACTAATTTGCAAAGCTTAATATCTCAGTGTTGTTGCATTGGATTACTACAAGAGAGACATCATTTTTAATGTTGTCCTTAGAGCCAAGTATACAAGTACACTACTAGTTTCAGTGGTAAAATCATCCAGGTTCCCTTTAACATCTTGCCCAGTATAACTCAGATTATATAAATGATTGAGTGAAAAGTATTATAATAGTGACCGACCAAACAATATTCTTTATCAATGTTGTAAACTAATAAATCACAGTAATTTTAAGAGTTATCTATTTGAAGTTGTATATTAAATTTTTATAGGACGTTGAAGTTTGAAAAATAGTCATGAAAGAGTTACTCGACATTGCACAGAGCAATAGATTGATAGTTTTTATTGCCCATCAATAGTCCTGTGCTGAATAGACAAAGAAATATCCTGAATTTATGTGCAGAAAAGTCTAAATCAAGAAGAAGCAGGGTGATGGATATAGCGTTTCCTCCCAATCAGATCCTTTTATTGTTACCTTTGAGATAGAATCTGTCATCACCTAAAGATACAGAGCACTCTGTCATACTGGAGCTCTTGTCCAAATTACATCATATTGTTTATTGGAAATTTGAAATAAATGTGTCTACAGTTTATTGAGCATTACAAGAAGCATTTTGTATTGTTTAAAGTACTCTGTGCACTGCTGGGATAAAATGCTAAATCTGTATCCAGCTGTGGAACAGCAAAAAAAAGACAACAAAGACCGGAGGCACCAAAAAAGGTGAAAATATTTCAGACTAGATTTGTGTAGGTACGGTTATCAAACTTTTTAACAGTTGATGTAAAATATGAACAAGGGCAAATCTGAGGTTTAAATTTTTTTTTATTTTGCATTACAGTGATCACCATACAGGTTAAATAATTTTAATAATTTTATATTTTGATCAGAATTTTTCTTCTATGATACAAAATTTTTTTACTTTTTTAATATCTTTATTTTTAATAAGAGGAAAAGAGATTGATTTGAATGTTAAGGTTTTTTAAAGCACCACTCCAGCGTTTGTCTTCTTTTAGCGCTGGAGTGGCACTTTAAATGTACGTAACAGTAGCGTAGCTACCGGGGGGCAGAGGGGGCGGTCGCCCCGGGCCCTGCGCTCTGAAGGGGCCCACTGGAGCTATACTAATGTAACTGTATCGGCGTGCACAGCGCGCCCATACAGTTTCATTCTGCGGCAGAGTAGGGAGAATCGATCTCCCTACTCTGCCGCTATGGGCCCCTGAGAAGGCGGTGGGGGGCCCCAGTGCCAGCAGTGGGCTCACAGCTAGCAATGTCGTCCTGAGTTAATCTGTGCACACAGGACCTGTGATGAGTTCACAGGAGGGGCGGCGTCAGGGGGTCCCATGATCAGGGGCTTCAGTGGCTGGCTGCAGGACTCTGCTGTGCTGGTTGTCATTCATTGGTGCTGGATAAGGTGAAGTTTATGTATGGTGTCGGGAGGCGTTTACAGCCAGGTGGATGTAGCAGAGCTGTGTGTATGAGGTGTACAGAGCGGAGCCGTGTGTGTAGAACGTGTACGAAGCAGAGATATGCATGTATGAGGTGTACGGAGGAGTGGAGCCGCATATGTATGGGGTGAGCGGAGCCGTTTGTGTACAAGGTGTACGGAGCGGAGCCGTTTGTGTACACGGTGTTTGGAGCGAAGCTGTTTGTGTACAAGGTGTATGGAGCGGAAACGTGTGTGCACGGGGTGTACGGAGCGGAGCCATGTGTGTACAAGGTGTATGGAGCAGAGCTGTGTGTGTACGGGGTATACTGAGCGGAGCTGTGTGTGTACAAGGTGTATGGAGCGGATGGGGGGGTGCTGCCTTATACTACAGTCTGCTTATGGGGGGCTGCAATATACTGTTGAGTTTGCCCATGGGGGCTGCATTATACTATATTGAGGACTATCTGGTGTATTATACTATATGGATTCTATCTAGGGGCCATCATACAATGTGGAGATTATTGAGGGGGCCATCCTACAATGTGGAGATTATTGAGGGGGCCATCATACGGTGTTGGAGCCATCATTGGGGGATACTAAGGGGTCAGTATGTATACAGTGAGGGGGCATTATACTGTGCATAGGGGAGCTGTACGGGGGGGACTCACGACATTAATAAATGTAAAGTGGGCACTTATTGTTATAGGGGAACTCAGGTTACAGTGACTGTCAAACGGGGCACACAGAGGGCAATATTACATTCTAGGGGCCAAAATGTGGGCACTGTTTTCTAGGGCAATTGCACCCGGCATTACTATATTATAGAGGAATGCTTTAGAATTTAGAGGTGACACAGAACCACACAGTAGGTACAGTAATAGGGACACATACAGCAGCAGCGGGTCAGTATTGGGGTATCAGGTGCAGTAATAGGGACACATACGGCAGCAGTGGCTCAGTATTGGGGTATCAGGTGCAGAAATAGGGCCATATATGGCAGCAGTGGCTCAGCATTGGGGTATCAGGTGCAGTATTAGGGACACATGCGGCAGCAGCGGCTCAGCATTGGGGTATCAGGTGCAGTAATAGGGACACATACAGCAGCAGCAGCTCAGTATTGGGGTATCAGGTGCAGTAATAGGGACACATACAGCAGCAGCAGCTCAGTATTGGGGTATCAGGTGCAGTAATAGGGACATATATGGCAGCAGCGGCTCAGTATTGGGGTATCAGGTGCAGTAATAGGGCCATATATGGCAGCAGCAGCTCAGCATTGGGGTATCAGGTGCAGTAATAGGGACACATACGGCAGCAGCAGCTCACTATTGGGGTATCAGGTGTAGTAATGGGGACACATACGGCAGCAGCGGCTCAGTATTGGGGTATCAGGTGCAGTAATAGGGACACATACGGCAGCAGCGGCTCACTATTGGGGTATCAGGTGCTGTAATGGGGACACATACAGCAGCAGCGGCTCAGTATTGGGGTGTCAGGTGCAGTAATAGGGACAAATATGGCAGCAGCGACTCACTATTGGGGTATCAGGTGCAGTAATGGGGACACATGCAGCAGCAGCGGCTCAGTACTGGGGTATCAGGTGCAGTAATAGGGACACATACGGCAGCAGCGGCTCAGTATTGGGGTATCAGGGGCAGTAATAGGGACACATACAGCAGCAGCAGCTCAGTATTGGGGTATCAGGTGCAGTAATAGGGCCATATATGGCAGCAGCGGCTCAGTATTGGGGTATCAGGTGCAGTAATAGGGCCATATATGGCAGCAGCGGCTCAGCATTGGGGTATCAGGTGCAGTATTAGGGACACATATGGCAGCAGCGGCTCAGCATTGGGGTATCAGGTGCAGTAATAGGGACACATACAGCAGCAGTGGCTCAGCATTGGGGTATCAGGTGCAGTAATAAGGACATATACGGCAGCAGAGGCTCAGTATTGGGGTATCAGGTGCAGTAATAGGGACACATACAGCAGCAGCGGCTCAGCATTGGGGTATCAGGTGCAGTAATAGGGACACATATGGCAGCAGCAGCTCAGCATTGGGGTATCAGGTGCAGTAATAGGGACACATACTGCAGCAGCGGCTCAGCATTGGGGTATCAGCAGGATGAGGGGTTTGTGCAGGTTGGAGATACATGGTAATGGGGCTGGAATATGAGAAGTGAAACGTGTCTTTGTTGTATTCTCTGTAGCAGAGTCGTGGCAGGAGGAGCTGTCATGTCAGTCTGGGCCAGATGGAAAAGACGGGAAAAGTGAACGATTCCATCAGAAAGAACGTCAGCGGTAAGACACTATCTGTAACTGTGCAGTAATCACTTGTATCTTTTGTAAGACTGGTATTAACCACTGACCATGTAATATCCATGTTGGTCATTATATTGGGATTATTTTCAGTAACAGCACAGTCATCTCCTACATCCACTATTAGGGTGCATCCCCGAATTGTAATCAAAGTTACCTAGTTAGGGGCCCACTCAGAAGTTTCGTCCCCCCTAAAGCAAAACCCTAGCTACGCCTCTGGTACGTAAATGATGGTTTCTTATAAAGCCCAGCCAGGCTGTACAGGAGTACTGAGATGGCAGAGATGGGGGTCTTTAGCAGGCAAATAGCTGCTAGGGTAACTTATCATAACCCCACAATCATGGGGATCAGAGGGGGCCTATGTGCAATCACTGCAGCGATTGCATCTTTTGATTGACAGAGGCATCTTAATGGTTAAGCAGCACCTATTGGAGCTAGCTCTGGCCATATATGTAATAAACCTGGAATCTCAGCTCCTGAGCATCCTCCACATATGTGGACTGAGGATCAGACATACATTTGTGTTAAGAAGTTAAAAAGGATATATACTTGTAGGATAGGGATTAGTGATGAGCGAGTATACTCGTTGCTCGGGTTTTCCCTAGCGTGCTCCCGAATATTTTGGCGTGCTCGGAGATTTAGTGTTTGTCAATGCGGCTGCATGATTTTTGGTTGCCAGACAGGCTGAATACATGTGGGGATTGCCTGTTTGTTAGGTATTCCACACATGTATTCAGGCTGTCTAGCAGTCGCAAATCATGCAGCTGCGTCGACAAACACTAAATCTCTGAGCATGCCAAAATACTCGGAGATCACCCGAGCAACGAGTATACTCCCTCATCACTAATAGGGATATATACTTGCAGGACAGGGATTATGTACTTGCAGGGTAGGGATTTATACTTGCAGGATAGAAATTATATACTTGTGGGATAAGGGTTATATACTTGTGGGATAGGAATTATATACGTGCTGGATAGGGATATATACATGTGGGATAGTGATATATACTTGTGGGATAGGGATATGTACTTGCAGGATAGGGATACATACTTGTGGGATAGGGATATATACTTGCAGGATAGGGATACATACTTGTGGGATAGGGATACATACGTGCAGGATAGGCATACATACTTGTGGGATAGGGATACATACGTGCAGGATAGGGATACATACTTGTGGGATAGGGATATATACTTACAGGATAGGGATTTATACTTGTGTTATAGGGATACATACTTGTGGGATAGGGGTACATACCTGTGAGTTAGGGATATATACTTGCAGGATAGGGATATATACTTGCAGGATAAGGATACATACTTGCGGGATAGGGATACATACTTGTGGGATAGGGATATTTACTTGCAGGATAGGGATACATACTTGCAGGATAGGGATACATACTTGTGGGATAGGGATATATACGTGCAGGATAGGCATACATACTGTACTTGTGGGTTAGGGATATATACTTGCAGGATAGGGATACATACTTGTGGGATAGGGATATATACGTGCAGGACAGGCATACATACTTGTGGGATAGGGATATATACGTGCAGGATAGGCATACATACTGTACTTGTGGGATAGGGATATATACTTGCGGGATAGGGATATATACTTGCGGGATAGGGATACATACTTGTGGGATATGGATATATACGTGCAGGATAGGCATACATACTGTACTTGTGGGTTAGGGATATATACTTGCAGGATAGGGATATATACTTGTGGGATAGGGATATATACGTGCAGGATAGGCATACATGCTGTACTTGTGGGATAGGGATATATACTTGCGGGTTAGGGATATATACTTGCGGGATAGGGATACATACTTGTGGGATATGGATATATACGTGCAGGATAGGCATACATACTGTACTTGTGGGTTAGGGATATATACTTGCAGGATAGGGATACATACTTGTGGGATAGGGATATATACGTGCAGGACAGGCATACATACTTGTGGGATAGGGATATATACGTGCAGGATAGGCATACATACTGTACTTGTGGGATAGGGATATATACTTGCAGGATAGGGATATATACTTGTGTTATGGGAATACATACTTGTGGGATTGGGGTACATACCTGTGGGATAGGGATATATACCTGCAGGATAGGACTATATTGAGCTTGTTTGTATTCTGTTACCAAGGAAACACATTCTACTACATAACTGGAATAAACAACAGGGGATTTTCAATCAGTACTATTAGCTAAATTGCTTCACTATTTATATTAGATGCACTGGAACAATAATGCAAATAATAATGTGGAAATAGTCTATAGCTTCCACTATTGATAAGTATCAATAGCTGCTGGAAACCTGCATCACGTGTGCAAAGTATACAGGCATCCTGTGTAAAAAAAAAAACAAAAAAACCTTCTTACTGGTCTCGGATTCTGCTCTAGAGGTCTTATATATAATAGGTCATATTTCCAGAAACTTATTTTGTCTATTTGAATGTAACATTTCAGATAATTCCTCTATATTTTTAAAGTGCAGATATATTTATTTTGTTGGAAATTACATTTTTCTTATACCCTTAGGGAACCATTATTGGAACAAAAGTTTTAATACAGTTTATAGAGAAATGAACAAATTCTGCAAAATGAAGAACATTGACTACCTGGCTTAGTAACTGAAGGCTCTGCCAGCATAAGCGACGAATGGCACTAATAGCTTCTGTTTCGTTTTTATAGGACTGGCACTAATGGCTTCCGTTTCTGGATTCAGTCTTTACAGCAATTTTGTTGCTTTCATTCTTATGCGTGTTTTTTGCAGTTTACCCTTTTTAAGGCTGTTTCAGATCTTGACTCTGACTACCAATGATTTCATTATTAGACAGTTGTTGTTTGCACTGAGTAAGCTGACACCGACTGAAAAAGTAATTATTTCTTGCCTGTAAATGTTCACTTCTGGTTGCAGTGTACTATGCTGTGGAATACAAATTAAGTGAAGTTACAAAAACAGCAAAGAAATAATGTCCTGAAACACTCAAGCACTCATCCTGTTAAGTGCTTAATAAGTACAGAAAAAACTTTACTTTTTAAACACAAAAAATATATATTTTTTCCTAGTGTATTACTATTAAAAGAAAGCACTTACCTGGATGGAAAGGTGATATGTGTGGCATCACTGTAGGATTCAGCCAGGAACGTAGTCATGGCAGAGGACACCAGGGCCTTGGTGTCCTGGCCTCCTCCCACAGAAAAATTGTCAGCTTCTGCCAGGATGCCTGTATGGAATACTGGGTCGCCGTCAGGGATCCCACTGCGGTGTTGCACAGCTCCTTTACGCTCAGTTTCGGTGCATAGGGTGGAAATAACGGACACAGAAGCCGGTTCAGATACCAAACAACTTTACTTTTCTCTTCAATGGTTCCGGGCACATCAGTAACATTACAGTCCACACAGCATTCCTCCTGCACTTTCCATTTCCTTCCATCTTTGTCCTCACGCACATCACGGGGTGGTAGCACCCTAGGCGGTACCGCAGTTTCACTTCTGTAGGACCTCAAGACATAGGGGATCCCGTTCATCCGTTTCGCCCTGGACTTACAAGCTTCAGCCCTATTTAAGATCTGCCACATGGTGAATATCCTGTGCTCTGCACGACTCTTGGACCAAAAAATCTCTTCTCCCATCCTAGCTGTAGAACCATACTTCTTTGGTGCTCCTGTTCAATCCAGCACCCGTCTGTCTGTGCCCGTGCTCTTTCTTCACTTCTCTCACAACAGGATCACGGCAAGGTAAGAAGAAAAGTTTTTTTATTGAAAGCGGCAAGCCGGCATGATGGAGACATGTGTCCATTCTGCCCGGGGCAGAATGGAGACACGGGGGCAGAATGGAGGCAGGGGGCAGGATTGGAGACATGTGACAGGATAAAAGACATGAGGGCAGAATGGAGACACAGAGGCAGAATTGGAGACATAGGGGGCAGGATTGGAGACACAGGAGGTAGGATTGGAGACACGGGGCAGGATTGGAGACACAGGGCAGAGTGGAGACGGGGCAGGATTGGAGATACAGGGGGCAGGATTGGAGACACAGGGGGCAGGATTGGCGACACAGAGGGCAGGATTGGAGAAAGAAGGGGCAGGAATATGGGGTGGGATGGAGACAGATGGGGCAGGAATATGGGGCAGGATGGAAACAGATGGGCCAGGATCATGAAGCAGGATGGAGACAGATGGGGCAGGATCATGGGGCAGGATGGAGACAGATGGGGCAGGATCATGGGACAGATGGGGCAGGATCGTGAGATCATATGGGGCAGAATGGATACTCATGAGGGCAAGATGTGAGAACATATGGCTGGAGCCAGGAATCAGACACACCGGGGCCAGGATGGGGGATATTATTACCGTAGGGGCTAATTAAGGGATATTATTACTGCAGTGATGTATTTATTTTATTTTTGGAAGATACTGTTTTAAATGGGGGTGGTCCTGTTATTGTGCAGAGTGACACTATGTCGCCTTTTTTTCTTCATGTGGTGTAGTGTAGAAGTTGGCAAAAAAATAAGTAATGTGTTCTGCAAGCGGTGCCCTAGATAACAGTGTTATTTCCTGCAGAGACGAGCCCTGGCTGGAAGAAGTGATGGCAGTCTGTGCTGGATGAAGATGAAAGACTTCACCTAGAGATGTCACTGGTGAGTCAGTGTGTTACCTATACACTGACACTATACACTGTATACTATATACAGTACAGAGGTCCTGTTTACAATGTCACCAGTTATCACTGTATTACCTGTAAACAGACAATGCATACTAAGTGCAGATCTCCTGTGTATAATGGCACTTATGGGGATATTAGTATTGTGTTTTTTATTACTGATCAGTATTGTAGTATTCAGTCACTATGTGGTGGTAATATGTTGTCCGGCCATGATGTGGCTGTATTTGTTTCTTGTGTTTGCTATTATTTGGTCACTATGTGGTGGTAATATGTGGTCTGGTCATGGTGTGGGGGTCTTTGTTACTTGTATGTGGTATTATAGGTCACCATGTGGTAGCAATATGTGGTGTGGACATGGTGCGTTGGTATTTGCTCCTTGTATGTGGTATTAAAGGTCACTATGTGGTGACAATATGTTGTCTGGCCATGATGTGGCAGTATTTGTTCCTTGTATGTGATATTATTCAGTCACTGTGGTGGGAATATAGTGTCTGGTTATGGTGCGGTGGTATTTGTCACCTTTATGTGATTTTATTGGTCATTTTAAAAATTGAAAAAATAAATAAAAATATCCCTAAATTGTATTGGATATTTTAATAAATGATTAATAGGTTAGAGTAGAGTAGGGCCATGCCAAAAGAGTCTACCTTGTCGTGGTGGCAGCTTAAAAAATCTTATGTCCAAAACCAAAGCTGCTGGCTATATGTGTGATTTGGTGATGGGAACTGTTAATGTGTGATTGGTGAGAGGGGGAGTTTTTCCAAGAGAGAGCGGTGGGACTGTGGACAGTTCGAGGGGTGAAGGTGGGGCTGGGGTGGAGCCTGGGCCCTGAAAATTTTGCCAGTATGGGCCCCCGAAATTCCTAGTGGCAGCCCTGATTACAATAGCTGTTTGTACAATTTTTAATTGTGCTTAATAAAATCTGTTTTTATTTTCAATTTATACTGCTGCTCTTTGTTGTTTTTATATCTAATTCAGTTTATTTGCCGCTTTGCTTTGATTTATGCGTTTAATTCCACAGTTATGCCGTATATATTTCTCTGTGCATCTTGCATCATAGTATGGATTAAATGGGCTCACTGAGACTTTTTTGCCCAGGGCCCACAAAAGCCTGGAGCCGGGCTGGCTATTAAAATAACTGTATTTAAACTCTTACCACCACCACCACAGCCGTGTTAAAAAGTTTTCCCAAAAAAATAAGGTTTTACCCGTATCTGTACAATTATGGATAAATTACTGGTTGCTGGAACTTTGACCAATGGAACCACCAGCAATCTCAAGAATGGAGTTCTGGAACCCTAAGAACAAAGCTCTGTAGCTCCAATCGAATTGGTGTGGTCGTACATAAGTGCAGTCTCTTTTCTGGTCATTGTCTTTCCTCACACTAGTGACTACTATTTGATGTTTTATTGGATAGCACTCAGCCCAATGTTATACTATGAGGCAGTGATTAGCAATTTTTTGCCAAAACGCCATGAGAAAACAATCAAGTATACCTATAAATATTGGATCACATGCACTTATAGAAGTCTATGGGTGCATGTAAAACATAGTACTGTACTTAGATGTCATCTGAGTGCAGTCTGATGTACTAGTACAAGGACAATGTAGAAGATAGAGAAATTAAGTTCTCCATCTTCTGCACACCTGTGCTGAGATTCTCTCATGCAAGAGAGTCAGAACGTAGTAAGATGACACTCGGCTCAAGCTCTGACAGAGCTTAATCACAGTGTCATCAGCATAATCGCCCTGATTCTCTTGCATGAGAGAACATATGGCAGACAGAAACATACGAGTGGTATGCTGGGCCATCCCATAGAGTGGAAACGAGGCATGTGCAACTCAAATCCATTCAGAATGTGCTACACAGCCCCGCTCTTGAGGTCCAGAGCACTGTTCTCAGAATCACTGGAGGTTCTCATAGAAGCAGTCAGAGCCTTAGCAAGATATCCCCTCTCCACAGAATTGACTTTTTGGGACTAACCATTCAAGCTCATAGGCCCCAATTCATTAAAGTTTTTACTCCCGAATTATAGCATAAAACACTTTTGAAAGGTCACCACAATTTTTGCTTAACAAGAAGTTGTGCAAAAATTTGAAGAATTTATCATTTACACGCTACTTTCACATAGCTCCATCAAAGTTAGAGAAGATGGGGAGCGGCCTGGGAGGGATGGGGAATTGCAATGCCTGCCCATCAAGTTATTTGAAAGTGGCAACTTCATTTACGCCAAAAATGCTAATCTAGCGATTTACTCTTTTCAGTAACTTATTTGGAAAGATGCATGAAGGCGCATGCCACTACTAAAATGCACCAAAATCATTGAGTGGTTTGTGCCTCTTGATGAATTTTGCACATCTTATTCTTGCATTCCCTTCATTAAAACTGTCATGTCAAGGTACTGGAGACAGATATAATGTTGGAGATATCAGGTGGACTGAAGTGTGCGCAGCCTCTCATTGAATCAGCACTATTTGTATCTTCAGTATTATGTCAGATAGGCAGGGTGGACAGCAGTGTGAGCAGCCTCTTCTTACCTCAGCACCCCTGGTATCTCAAGTATTAGTTGAGACAGACAGGGGGGACAGCAGTTGAGCAGCCTTTTCTTACCTCAGCACCCCTTGTATATCCAGTATTAGATGATAAAGACAGGGTGGACAGCAGTGTGAGCAGTCTCTTCTTACCTCAGCACCCCATGGTATCTCCAGCATTAGATCAGATAGGCAGGGTGGACAGCAGTGTGAGCAGTTTCTTCTTACCTCAGCACCCCATGGTATCTCCAGAATTAGATCAGATAGGCAGGGTGGACAGCAGTGTGAGCAGTCTCTTCTTACCTAAACACCCCCTGGTATCTCCAGCATTAGATCAGATAGGCAGGGTAGATAGCAGTGTGAGTGGACTCTTCTTACCTCAGCACCCCTGGTATCTCCAGTATTAGATGCGAAAGACAGGGTGGATAGCAGTGTGAGCAACCTTTTCTTACCTCAGCACCGCTGGTATCTCCAGTACTAGATTGGATAGACAGGGTGGACAGCAGTGTGAGCAGTCTCTTCTTACCTCAGCACCCCTAGTATCTCCAGAATTAGATAACAGAATCTCCATAGTGTGCACATCTTCCCACACATGAAAGGAAATTGATTTTCTAATTAAAGATATTTAGGAATTTATTCACAATTTTATTTTCTTTAGTTTTTTTTTATATTCCTGGAGAACTCCATTAAATTCACAACAGCACTTCATCCACATCCAAACAACTGTGGAAGTATGTGACATGGTGCTTACCCATCAGCTCCATACATGAAGGTGCCACGTTCATCTATTCAAATTGTAATGTGCAAGTTTAAACACCTTAGTAGTATGCGGTCATCATACCATTCCAGAAGGAGATGCATTCTCTGGCTTAGAGATGAATGTACCTTGGTGTAAAAAAATAGCAATTAATTGAAGAATAACAGCAAACAGCCGTGTGAAGATGATGGCGTAAACGGGAGGAAAAATATCGATATTAACAGCAAAATGCGTCCTGTCCCAAAAATACAAGTAGCATTTGCACAAATGTCACAAAAATAGCAAACACGTACATGATTTTGCTTCCATAGGCATCTATGCCTCCCTCCTCATCTTCCTTCTATCTACACAGAATCTCATCAGTGGCAGCCGCCATCTCCCATTTCAGTAATGGTAAATTCTTTCTCTACTGAATTTTACCTCTGAATTGCCAATTTTTATAATGAATGATCAATTCTGCCAGAGAACGAAGCAGATTTCTCTACTAAGATATATTACAAAGTTGTCTATTTTCACGTGTACTTTTAATTTCTGAAATAAAAATTAAAACCTCAGATACACTTTAAATATTATCCAGTTGAAATCTAATCACCAGTGTTATTTTTTACTCATGGATTCTTGGAAAATGTTTCCCCTCACTTCCTGTGGACGATATTTCAGATAATGAAGCTTTGATAGGCCTGGTACAAGATTTTTTCCCCATTTCAGTGTCATCTCTTACTGCTTTTTCCTCCTTAATTGGTGTCATGGAGACCAGTCTTTGTTTAGTGGTTGCGTAGAAGCTTGAAGGTCTCTACTCTAAGTGGTTTCAGCTTAACTTAGTCACACTCCATCCAAGCAGTTTTCATTAAGAGCTAGCCATGTTCATCTCTCCATAGTGCGGCATCGCAGATTTAATGAAAGCAAACAAAGAATGACGTACAGACGGACTTACCAATGTTTTACACTATGCAGACCACGAATGTAGCTGCCACAATTTAAAATTGAAATAAATTCATATTTTGCTTGTTCATTATCTAATCTATCGGTGAATTAAAAAGCCACATAATAAAACAAAGATCTTGAAAACAGCGCCACACATCTCAGCTTTCCTTAAATATGATGCAATAAATAAACATTGCATTTTCTAAGGACATATTTTTTAGGTGAGACAAAATGCTGCATTTTGCAGCAGTAGCAAAACAAATGAGATTTCTTGTTTACATTTAGATTTTTTTCTTACTTAAAAAATTGTCCTGCCGTGCATTTTGTTATGCAGCATGTCAATACTTTAAGAAATTTTGCCACATTTCTCATTGAGTTCAATAACATAATTTGCAGCATGTTTCACATTAAAAAAAGCAATAAAGGGAACCTGACAGCTGATGCTTGCTGCCCGATCCACAGGCAGTATTTATTAGACCCCGGCTGTATGTATATTTCAGAGAAAAAACACCCTTTAAAAGCCACCTTGGATCCAGCCACTAGGGAGACTAGATGGAAAGACAAGTACACGACAGCTTCTCTCAGTCCACTCCCTTAGAGTGACAGGACTCTCCCTGTGTAGGGAGGAGGACCCCCGCAGAGTGTCCGGGCCAGAACCAAGGGGACCGCCATCTGAGTTCCTAAGGAAACAGTACCCGGGGAGCAGAGGAGGAGAGTGGACTGCTGAGAGTGACAGGGCAGCAAGGGGAGGGGCAAGTATAAAAGGGACAGGGAGCGCGCAGGGGAATCAGTTGGCAGAGAGGTAGACACGGAGCAAGAAACCGTGGGAGGTTGAGAGAGCCAGGGTGACAGACGTTGACCAGCGGGGAGACCTTCAGTGGCCTGTGGAGGGTAAGCGACAAACCTGCCGACAAGAGACTTGTGCTTTACTCCAATCCGGGGCCGCTCCCCGCCCACGGTCGTCCACAGCCGTTACCACTGTGCTCCAGTCTGTTGCGGCTGGTCCGCTGCCCCTCGCAGCCACTGCCACTTCACTTCATCCCGCTGCGGCGGCCTGCATGCTGCCGCCTCGCCTCAGTCTGCGGCTGCGGCCTCTTCATCATCGGCCACAGTGGACGTCACCCCACCACAGTCGGCAGTTGGGGCCTACTCCCCGCCTACAGGGGAACTCTTCGCATAGGTCCAAGCCGTGCACGTAGCCTGCCAACCACCACTCCTGGGAACTGCGACATAACCCAGCTTGGAGACGAGAGTCTCATTAAACTTGCGGATAAGCCGAACCCCGCTGTGTTTACAGGGGGTTACATCATCAAAGGCCTTCTTCAGGGTCTGTTGTGCCCAGCTCCAGGACTCCTTCAGGGCCTGTTGTGCCCCAAGGTCAAGACTCCTTCAGGGCCTGTTGTACCCCAACTCCAGGATTCCTTCAGGGCCTGTTGTGCCCCAACTCCAGGATTCCTTCAGGGCCTGTTGCACCCCAACTTCAAGACTCCTTCAGGGCCTGTTGTGCCCCAACTCCTCCTGGGTGCTGGGGCGCCCGAAGATTACAACAGATCTTCAGCAGCTGGGCCCAGCGGCTGTGATGCCAACGCAGCCCATCAGCGACACCGAGGGACGTCAGGACGGATAAGTGACACTTTAGATAATAAGGACCCGAACATAGTCCCTGCGAGGACAGTATCTTCTATTGTTACTTTTGGTTGCTTAGCATAGCCCTAGTGGCTCAAAGTTATAAAAGTTTCTATAGCCAAAGTTCACCCAGTCTCGCATCTCGTCACTGCATCCTGCGTACCTGTTGTTACCTACACCTGCATGCATGTGTGAAGAGGTGGACCAATTGTCATGTTCTCCTCTGAAGACATCAAAGAGCTTCTTGTAAATGTATGAAATATGTTTTCTTGTGGTAACAAGAGTTAATTTCCTTGTGGGCTTCAGGACTTATCGACGGTCACAAGATGTCACTGTCTTCCCCTTTGCTTCTGTACAGAACTGGGTGAAAGTTAAATCTTCCCAGCAACAGACAGCAGGGACAGTGTGAGAGTTAACAATAAGGCCGGCCCATAGTGGGAAGGAAGATTGGGATCCTCTGGGTAGTGAGAGATTGAGGAAGTTAATGAAGTAAGAAAGAAGAAGAGAGGAGAGTGTGCAGTGTTCTGAAGAACGGAGTTAGTGTGCATAGAGCTCAGAGGGGCAAGGAAGCAAGAATAATGAACGAACTTTAGAGGCAACTAAGCTCCAGTTTATACATGCAAAGAGAAAATATGAGTAACTAGGTGAGTATAATAAAAATACGTCTTTATTAGTTAGCGTATGTATCACTTTATACAAAAACACAAAGAGTAAAATGACACCACAGGGTAGAAAACAGAATGACCCGGGAAGAACACCCAGCCACAAGATATCAAACAACAAAGCAGTGTATATAGGATATAGCCACATCTAGGTAAGTAACCAGTGTCTGCTAATTCCCCATCTCCCTATTGGGAGATTCCTACGCCACATTATAGATCCGTTATAGTACCCTAGTGTGCACAAATAAATCTCATATGGCCAGTTTAAAAAGATATCTTACCAGATGTACAAAATAGAGGCTGAGTGGACCCGGGACCAGGTGAGGGGAACGCCCAACGCGCGTTTTGCGTGACTACAGGCACGCTTTCTCAAGGGAAGTATACCGGGGAGTGCGCACAGGACCTTCTTAAGCCCATGTGACTGATCACATGGTTCCCGATCAGCCAATCAAAGCGGTTTATCGCGGCGCATGCGCGCTGTACACCCGAAGGGCCCGGACAGTGCAGGAGAAAGCGTCATACGTTACCCCGGGCAGCAGGGGAGGAGGAGTCCCCGGGAGCCCGGAGGAAGGCAAAAGACACTCCTCCGCATGTCGGCCACAAACAGGGACAGTGGGCATGCGCACAACCACTAACACCAATGAATGTAAACATACATCAAAGTAGTGCACAGAATATTGGGCACAGGTTAAAAATGGACAGAAATATATAATTACATAAAGCAGGCAAATGCAAGTAGAGGTTTATATATATATACACTCACTGGCCACTTTATTAGGTACACCATGCTAGTAACGGGTTGGACCCCCTTTTGCCTTCAGAACTGCCTCAATTCTTCGTGGCAGAGATTCAACAAGGTGCTGGAAGCATTCCTCAGAGATTTTGGACCATATTGACATGATGGCATCACACAGTTGGCGCAGATTTGTCGGCTGCACATCCCTGATGCGAATCTCCCGTTCCACCACATCCCAAAGATGCTCTATTGGATTGAGATCTGGTGACTGAGGAGGCCATTTGAGTACAGTGAACTCATTGTCATGTTCAAGAAACCAATCTGAGATGATTCGAGCTTTATGACATGGCGCATTATCCTGCTGAAAGTAGCCATCAGATGTTGGGTACATTGTGGTCATAAAGGGATGGACATGGTCAGCAACAATACTCAGGTAGGCTGTGGCGTTGCAACGATGCTCAATTGGTACCAAGGGGCCCAAAGAGTGCCAAGAAAAAATTCCCCACACCATGACACCACCACCACCAGCCTGAACCGTTGATACAAGGCAGGATGGATCCATGCTTTCATGTTGTTTACGCCAAATTCTGACCCTACCATCCGAATGTCGCAGCAGAAATCGAGACTCATCAGACCAGGCAACGTTTTTCCAATCTTCTACTGTCCAATTTCGATGAGCTTGTGCAAATTGTAGCCTCAGTTTCCTGTTCTTAGCTGAGAGGAGTGGTACCCGGTGTGGTCTTCTGATGCTGTAGCCCATCTGCCTCAAAGTTCGACGCACTGTGCGTTCAGAGATGCTCTTCTGCCTACCTTGGTTGTAACGGGTGGCAATTTGAGTCACTGTTGCCTTTCTATCAGCTCGAACCAGTCTGCCCATTCTCCTCTGACCTCTGGCATCAACAAGGCATTTCCGGCCACAGAACTGCCGCTCACTGGATTTTTTTTCTTTTTCGGACCATTCTCTGTAAACCCTAGAGATGGTTGTGCGTGAAAATCCCAGTAGATCAGCAGTTTCTGAAATACTCAGACCAGCCCTTCTGGCACCAACAATCATGCCATGTTCAAAGGCACTCAAATCACCTTTCTTCCCCATACTGATGCTCGGTTTGAACTGCAGGAGATTGTCTTGACCATGTCTACATGCCTAAATGCACTGAGTTGCCGCCATGTGATTGGCTGATTAGAAATTAAGTCTTAACACACAGTTGGACAGGTGTACCTAATAAAGTGGCCAGTGAGTGTATATATCAGAGGATACTGAAAAATTCAAATATAACATCGCAGCACATTTAATCTCTTCAAATTACAGCATCCCATAGACGTCCATAGACACCAATGTCCAAGATAGTGAGCATCCAGTATAGATATAAAAATTAGGGCCAGTGGAACAGCCAAGTATACGTGTAGAATATGGGTCCAATTGATGGATGGAAAAGAGGTCCAGTATAAACTAAAAAAGGAAATAAGTGAAACATATATTAAAAAAACACACATAAAAAGTAAGGAATAAAACCAACCCAAAAACCTGGGAAATGGGGAAACAGCGGAGGAGAAGGGGCACAGGATAAATAAATAAAAGGACCAAAAAAGCCCAGTAGGAAAATATTCAACGTTCAGGATACCCTACAAAAAAGAGGCAAATGACAATGATTCATTAAGCCCTTTAGGGGCCATTGTATCAAGTGTAATAATCCATTTGGCCTCAATTTGAGCCAACCTACGTTTATAATTCCCCCCCCTCACCCCTAAATGTACTTGATCAATCCCTCTAATTTTAAGGGAAGTTGATTCGCCATTATGAAATTGTCGAAAATGGCGGGGCAAGGTTTTAAGGAGGGACATATCGGTCACTGTCTTGGATGCACAGATGTCCCGCACGTGTTCACGCACCCTCATCCTAAGTTCCCTTGACGTAAGTCCAATATAAATTTTTGGACAATCACATGTAGCGTAATAGATCACGTTCATACTGCCACAGGATATTCGATGGCGTATATCGAACTGTCTCCTTCCATCCGAGGTACTGAAGGTGGTGCAGCGCAGTACATTTGTGCATGCAAGACAGTGACCGCAGGGTATGGGACCAAGTGTAGGGCCCCTAGAGCCAAACGGATTAACCTGTACAGGTTTTCCCATCGTTCCCTATTCAGGATGACGATTTTATCAATAAATGGGAAACCCTGACTAATACATGCTCTAGAGGCTTTTTGGAACTTTTGAAACAAATGAATCAGGACTCTTTGGTGTCACTTGAAACTGAGATGGAAACTCTACAAGTTATTCTTCGTAGAGATATGACTAGTGATTCTTTAAAAAAATTCAATGAGGAAATGGATAATCTTTCTCAGAAGTGGGCTCAAGAAATCCAGTCCACTAAGGCTAAAAAATTCCAGAGAGATGTCGAGGATAAAAAATCAGCACATATGTATAAATGGCGAAATCCTCAGGATCGTTCTCGACCGCAATTTAGGAATTTCTCACGTTCTCGATCAAGGTCTGCCTCTATGAGGTCAAACACCTCTGGAGAGAATGATTATGGTTCTAAAAATTCTTCCAATACGGGCCCTTCAGGCTTTATCCCTACAACTAAGCGTATTATGACAAGACAAACCACTAAGAACAAGTCCAATACGGGAAAGGTGTCCCAATCCCAGGGAGGTGTACAGGTACTCAATTTACAGTGGGGCAAAAAAGTATTTAGTCAGTCAGCAATAGTGCAAGTTCCACCACTTAAAAAGATGAGAGGCGTCTGTAATTTACATTATAGGTAGACCTCAACTATGGGAGACAAACTGAGAAAAAAAAATCCAGAAAATCACATTGTCTGTTTTTTTTTCATTTTATTTGCATATTATGGTGGAAAATAAGTATTTGGTCAGAAACAAGCAATCAAGATTTCTGGCTCTCACAGACCTGTAACTTCTTCTTTAAGAGTCTCCTCTTTCCTCCACTCATTACCTGTAGTAATAGCACCTGTTTAAACTTGTTATCAGTATAAAAAGACACCTGTGCACACCCTCAAACAGTCTGACTCCAAACTCCACTATGGTGAAGACCAAAGAGCTGTCAAAGGACACCAGAAACAAAATTGTAGCCCTGCACCAGGCTGGGAAGAATGAATCTGCAATAGCCAACCAGCTTGGAGTGAAGAAATCAACTGTGGGAGCAATAATTAGAAAATGGAAGACATACAAGACCACTGATAATCTCCCTCGATCTGGTGCTCCACGCAAAATCCCACCCCGTGGGGTCAGAATGATCACAAGAACGGTGAGCAAAAATCCCAGAACCACGCGGGGGGATCTAGTGAATGAACTGCAGAGAGCTGGGACCAATGTAACAAGGCCTACCATAAGTAACACACTACGCCACCATGGACTCAGATCCTGCAGTGCCAGACGTGTCCCACTGCTTAAGCCTGTACATGTCTGGGCCCGTCTGAAGTTTGCTAGAGAGCATTTGGATGATCCAGAGGAGTTTTGGGAGAATGTCCTATGGTCTGATGAAACCAAACTGGAACTGTTTGGTAGAAACACAACTTGTCGTGTTTGGAGGAAAAAGAATACTGAGTTGCATCCATCAAACACCATACCTACTGTAAAGCATGGTGGTGGAAACATCATGCTTTGGGGCTGTTTCTCTGCAAAGGGGCCAGGACGACTGATCCGGGTACATGAAAGAATGAATGGGGCCATGTATCGTGAGATTTTGAGTGCAAACCTCCTTCCATCAGCAAGGGCATTGATGATGAAACGTGGCTGGGTCTTTCAACATGACAATGATCCAAAGCACACCGCCAGGACAACAAAGGAGTGGCTTCGTAAGAAGCATTTCAAGGTCCTGGAGTGGCCTAGCCAGTCTCCAGATCTCAACCCTATAGAAAACCTTTGGAGGGAGTTGAAAGTCCGTGTTGCCAAGCGAAAAGCCAAAAACATCACTGCTCTAGAGGAGATCTGCATGGAGGAATGGGCCAACATACCAACAACAGTGTGTGGCAACCTTGTGAAGACTTACAGAAAACGTTTGACCTCTGCCATTGCCAACAAAGGATATATCACAAAGTATTGAGATGAAATTTTGTTTCTAACCAAATACTTATTTTCCACCATAATATGCAAATAAAATGAAAAAAAACAGACAATGTGATTTTCTGGATTTTTTTTCTCAGTTTGTCTCCCATAGTTGAGGTCTACCTATGATGCAAATTACAGACGCCTCTCATCTTTTTAAGTGGTGGAACTTGCACTATTGCTGACTGACTAAATACTTTTTTGCCCCACTGTATCTACTCATGTCCAGTCCAAAACACAATTGGAAGTTTTGTCCAGAGGGTTGTCATTTTGTCCAACTAATTCTTTCCATTTCTTCACAGCCATAAAGGACTTGCACTTGTTTTCACGCAAACTTTTATTGCGTAAACTACATGCCAGGAGGACCTCCAGGGAGATGATCAGTGAGGTCGAGAGAGAAGCTCTTCGCAATCTGGAGGAGCTATTGGATGAGCAAATAGCTCCGCTAACAAGTAGGTTTCCAACATCTATTCTTCCAAAGTCAACAAAATTCCCCCCCTTGTCGCTATGTCCAGCCATTGAAGTCTTTACTAAATTGGTTTATGAGGACTTCAAAGAATTATCAACGAAGCGTCGATATGATAATTTGATGCATGCTCAACGTATTGCCATACGAGAGCTACAAAAGCTTACTGACGTGGTCTTCAAGCCAGCTGACAAGGGGAGGAATATTGTCGTCTGGCCCCACGATAAATACGAGCGTGAGGCCTTTCGTCAATTAAGAGACCCTAATACCTACTCACGTTTACCGTCTAATCCACTTGCGACCTTCTCTCTCGACCTCCTGCACATCCTCTTGGAGGCTCTGGACAATAATGTCATCTCAAGGCAGGTCTTTGATGGTCTTGTGACTAAGTATCCGAGGACTCCAACTTTTTATTTACTACCCAAGGTCCATAGGAACGCCCTTGACCCTCCAGGGCGTCTTATAGTGTCAGGCATCGACGGACTTTGTGATCCTATTTGCCAATTTATTGATTTTTATTTAAAATCGTTGGTGGAAACTTTACCATCATATATACGTGACACTACGGACGCCCTGGCTAGGGTCAATGGTGTTTTTGTGGACCAAGGGACTTTATTGGTGACTGCCGATGTGGAAAGTCTCTATACGTGTATTGAACACTCTCACGGTTTGGATGCGGTCCGCCTCTTCCTGGGCGCTTCCGATCTGGGTGGCCCCTTGTGTGGGCTTATCCTCGAGCTGTTGCACTTTATCCTTACCCACAATTTCTTTACTTTTAAAGATCAACTTTTCCTACAGAAGCACGGCACGGCCAAGGGCGCGGCCTTTGCGCCTGCGTATGCTAATCTCTTCCTCGGTTCATGGGAGAGATTAATTTTTGGCGACGCAGGCGTGCAGGCCGCTTCCCATGTGCTGTGCTGGCACAGGTATATAGATGATATTTTCTTTTTGTGGGACGGATCGGTGCAACAGCTCGGGGATTTCATGAGGACGCTGAACCATAATGAATTTAATATTTATTTGACTTATTCCTATGATAGTACTAAAATTAGTTTTCTGGATATTACCATGAGTGTTGATCACTCTGGTTATATTCAGACGGATGTCTATCGCAAACCGACATCCGTTAATTCCTTGGTTCATGCATCCTCTGCCCACAACCCTTCCACCATAGGGGCTGTCCCGGTCGGACAGTTCCTACGGACGAGGCGGATCTGCTCTTCGGATACTAAATTTGAGACTCAATCGGCTGATTTGAAGATGCGATTTCTGAACAGTGGATACTATTTAAGAGCAAGGGCAACACCACATGGCAGTCTCCTGGAGTCTTCGAAGAGGCCCTCTTGTTCAAATAAGGAGGAACCTATTAGATTTATATCTACTTTCAATCATCAATGGGAGGATATGAGACAGATCCTTATGAAACACTGGTCTATTTTGGGTACCGAACCCTCCCTGGGAGCATCTTTGGGACCGTATCCTTCAATGACTCCAAGAAGGTCTAAAAATCTTAAGGACCTCCTTGTGCAGAGTCACTACCTACCCGTACAGGTTAATCCGTTTGGCTCTAGGGGCCCTACACCTGGTTCCATACCCTGCGGTCACTGTCTTGCATGCACAAATGTACTGCGCTGCACCACCTTCAGTACCTCAGATGGAAGGAGACAGTTCGATATACGCCATCGAATATCCTGTGGCAGTATGAATGTGATCTATTACGCTACATGTGATTGTCCAAAAATCTATATTGGACTTACGTCAAGGGAACTTAGGATGAGGGTGCGTGAACACGTGCGGGACATCTGTGCATCCAAGACAGTGACCGATATGTCCCTCCTTAAAACCTTGCCCCGCCATTTTCGACAATATCATAATGTGGCGAATCAACTTCCCTTAAAATTAGAGGGATTGATCAAGTACATTTAGGGGTGAGGGGGGGGAATTATAAACGTAGGTTGGCTCAAATTAAGGCCAAATGGATTATTACTAGAGTTGAGCGACTTTTGTTTTTTTAGGGTCGAATTTCGTTTCGTGAAACCCGACTTTTCCAAAAGTCGGGTCGAGCAAGATCGGCCGACTATAGGGAAAAGTCGGGGTCGTCCCGAAACACGAAACCCAATGTAAGTCAATGGGGAATAAAAGTTGGCAGTGAGAAGACAGGAAACACACCAACAGTGCCCATTTGAATGCCAAAAGCATCAATTCTTCTTACTTAAGCTTGTCAACCTTAATTAACTTCATAATACTAGTTACGCACTGAAAAACGCACGCTCAGTACCTCAGCAGGACAAAAAAAAAATTGGGAATGCTTTTAAAAAAGCAGTTTGCAGAGCAGTGGGGAAACAGCAATGCAGCTGTCAGGAAGCCTTAGAAGGCAGCCTAACAACCAACACCGCTGATCCAGCAAAATATAGCCTCCCCTTGCACTGCACACACAGTGACTGGTGTGTTGTACAGGCAAAATCGCTAGCAGCAGAAGCAGTTTTTGGTGTCTTCTTACCTGCCTAACGCTCTCCCTATTCTGAGATCAGCATGAGTAACATGGCGGTCGGCGTGCACGCCCTTTTATACCCCCTGTGACGCCCACCAAAGCAAGCCAATCACTTGCATGCCCTTCTGAAAGATGGTGGTGACCCCTGCCTATGTCATCACGTTGCCCACAGTGTCCGTGGATCCTGATTGGCTGAAAAAGAGCGCAAAACAAACTTTTGAAACGCGACTTTGGCACGTAAGTCGCCGAACTCGTGGCCGACCTCATCCTAGGGTCGGGTTTCGTTTCATGAAACCCGACTTTGCCAAAAGTCGGCGACTTTTGAAATTTTTCGACCCGTTTCGCTCAACTCTAATTATTACACTTGATACAATGGCCCCTAAAGGGCTTAATGAATCATTGTCATTTGCCTCTTTTTGTAGGGTATCCTGAACGTTGAATATTTTCCTACTGGGCTTTTTTGGTCCTTTTATTTATTTATCCTGTGCCCCTTCTCCTCCGCTGTTTCCCCATATCCCAGGTTTTTGGGTTGGTTTTATTCCTTACTTTTTATGTGTGTTTTTTTAATATAGGTTTCACTTATTTCCTTTTTTAGTTTATACTGGACCTCTTTTCCATCCATCAATTGGACCCATATTCTACACATATACTTGGCTGTTCCACTGGCCCTAATTTTTATATCTATACTGGATGCTCACTATCTTGGACATTGGTGTCTATGGACGTCTATGGGATGCTGCAATTTGAAGAGATTAAATGTGCTGCGATGTTATATTTGAATTTTTCAGTATCCTCTGATATATATATATATATATATATATAAACCTCTACTTGCATTTGCCTGCTTTATGTAATTATATATTTCTGTCCATTTTTAACCTGTGCCCAATATTCTGTGCACTACTTTGATGTATGTTTACATTCATTGGTGTCAGTGGTTGTGCGCATGCCCACTGTCCCTGTTTGTGGCCGACATGCGGAGGAGTGTCTTTTGCCTTCATAGAATCATAGAATCATAGAATCATAGAATCGTAGAGTTGGAAGGGACCTCCTGGGCCATCTGGTCCAACCCCCTGCTCAAAGCAGGATTCGCTAAATCATCCCAGTCAGATGTCTGTCCAGCCTCTGTTTGAAGACTTCCATTGAAGGAGAACTCACCATTTCTCGTGGCAGCTTGTTCCACTCATTGATCACTCTAACTGTCAAAAAGTTTTTTCTAATATCTAATCTGTGTCTCCTCCCATTCAGTTTCATCCCATTGCTTCTAGTCTTTCCTTGTGCAAATGAGAATAAAGTTGATCCTTCTACAATGTGACAGCCCTTTAGATATTTGTAGACAGCTATTAAGTCTCCTCTCAGTCTTCTCTTTTGCAAACTAAACATTCCCAAATCCTGCAACCTTTCCTCATAAGACAGGGTTTGCAGACCGGTCACCATTCTGGTCGCTCTTTTCTGAACTTGCTCCAGTTTGTTGATGTCTTTTTTAAAATGTGGTGCCCAAAACTGGACACAATATTCCAGATGAGGTCTGACCAAAGAGGAGTAGAGGGAAATAATGACTTCCTCCGGGCTCCCGGGGACTCCTCCTCCCCTGCTGCCCGGGGTAACGTATGACGCTTTCTCCTGCACTGTCCGGCCCTTCGGGTGTACAGCGCGCATGCGCCGCCATAAACCGCTTTGATTGGCTGATCGGGAACCATGTGATCAGTCACATGGGCTTAAGAAGGTCCTGTGCGCACTCCCCGGTATGCTTCCCTTGAGAAAGCGTGCCTGTAGTCACGCAAAACGCGCGTCGGGCGTTCCCCTCACCTGGTCCCGGGTCCACTTAGCCTCTATTTTGTACATCTGGTAAGATATCTTTTTAAACTGGCCATATGAGATTTATTTGTGCACACTAGGGTACTATAACGGATCTATAATGTGGCGTAGGAATCTCCCAATAGGGAGATGGGGAATTATCAGACACTGGTTACTTACCTAGATGTGGCTATATCCTATATACACTGCTTTGTTATTTGATATCTTGTGGCTGGGTGTATTTTTATTATACTCACCTAGTTACTCATATTTTCTCTTTGCATGTATATCTATTGGAGTGGGTGTTTCAGGTGTTCTCCTGCCTAGGGTGGCTACTTATAGCCCTAAACCCTATTTTTGACATAGTGATAATGTCACTGAGGTTTTTGCATTTAATAAGCTCCAGTTTAGCAGGCAAGTAGGTGAAATCCAATAGTGTGAGAATGAAAGGAATAAGTGAGACTAATGTTGGTCCTGTAGAGAAGGGTCTTGCCCAGCTGAGGACACATTACAGGGACATGGCTCCAAGGGAGGCCCTCTTTAATAGATCACAGACTGTTGTTTGGATGCAGGGATCACAGCACAACATAGTGACCCATGTGCCCCTTGCACCAGGAAGATGGAGGCTTATTTCATTTGCTCTGCTTGTTTACCGTCCACATGTAAAGTGCCATCGCCCAAAACCGATAAGAATATGAAACAGAAGTTGCTGCTTAAGCTACTGCCTGTGTACCTAAGTCTGTTGCCAAGTAAAGCATGCCTTGTTTTTATGAATGCACCTGGTATTGTTGTCTTGAAGTCTAATGGACCTTGTGAGGAATGGAATGGGTCCGGCCTGGAGGTGAAGGTACTCATAGATACACTGCCAGAATACAGACACACATCCAGAACTCTCAATTTTTGTGTAACGTGCCGGGGTGTCGGACTCATGACAATCGCCTACAACTACCACCCCAGGCACCATTGTACATCTATAGTGAGAAACAAGTAATTCCAAGGGAGCGGACAGCGGGGAGGAGTGGTTGAGAATCAATGCTGCACTGGTGACCAGTCAGGCTGGCTGTCTTTTAAAGTTTGTTTTTCAGAAACATACAGCCAGTGTCCAATACATGCAGCTTGTGGATCGGGAAGCATGTGTCAGCTGTCATATTTCCTTTAAAAATGCATTAAAACACATACAAAAGCACAATTTAAAGGGAACCTGTCACCCCCCAGGGCCTATTAAAGTTAAAGAGCCACCTTCAGCAGCAGTAAGGCTGCATTCTGTGAAGGTGGCTCTTATGTTTATTATCCCTAGGAGCGCTGAAATAAAGACTTTTATAAATTGCCCGCCATACCTCTATTGCGTCATGGAGGTATGTTTTCTCCCCCTGTCCCAACCACCTTGCAGCCGTCTATCATCCCCCTCTTGCCTCCATGCACCGCCTCCTCTGTTCCTCATTACGTGACCAAGGCCTGCACTCTGCAAACATTTCTCGGGCAAGCGCCAAGCACGCTGACCAAGAACTTACATCAGGTGATGATGTAAGGATATCACACCTGCGTGTAGCGGAGGCTCCAGACCCCGCCCCGCAGTGTGTTATGATGTACAGTCATATGTTAAAGTTTGGGCACCCCTATTAATGTTAACCTTTTTTCTTTATAACAATTTTGGCTTTTGCAACAGCTATTTCAGTTTCATATATCTAATACAGTGGGGAAAAAAAGTATTTAGTCAGTCAGCAATAGTGCAAGTTCCACCACTTAAAAAGATGAGAGGCGTCTGTAATTTACATCATAGGTAGACCTCAACTATGGGAGACAAACTGAGAAAAAAAAATCCAGAAAATCACATTGTCTGTTTTTTTTTCATTTTATTTGCATATTATGGTGGAAAATAAGTATTTGGTCAGAAACAAAATTTCATCTCAATACTTTGTGATATATCCTTTGTTGGCAATGACAGAGGTCAAACGTTTTCTGTAAGTCTTCACAAGGTTGCCACACACTGTTGTTGGTATGTTGGCCCATTCCTCCATGCAGATCTCCTCTAGAGCAGTGATGTTTTTGGCTTTTCGCTTGGCAACACGGACTTTCAACTCCCTCCAAATGTTTTCTATAGGGTTGAGATCTGGAGACTGGCTAGGCCACTCCAGGACCTTGAAATGCTTCTTACGAAGCCACTCCTTCGTTGCCCTGGCGGTGTGCTTTGGATCATTGTCATGTTGAAAGACCCAGCCACGTTTCATCTTCAATGCCCTTGCTGATGGAAGGAGGTTTGCACTCAAAATCTCACGATACATGGCCCCATTCATTCTTTCACATACCCAGATCAGTCGTCCTGGCCCCTTTGCAGAGAAACAGCCCCAAAGCATGATGTTTCCACCACCATGCTTTACAGTAGGTATGGTGTTTGATGGATGCAACTCAGTATTCTTTTTCCTCCAAACACGACAAGTTGTGTTTCTACCAAACAGTTCCAGTTTGGTTTCATCAGACCATAGGACATTCTCCCAAAACTCCTCTGGATCATCCAAATGCTCTCTAGCAAACTTCAGACGGGCCCGGACATGTACAGGCTTAAGCAGTGGGACACGTCTGGCACTGCAGGATCTGAGTCCATGGTGGCGTAGTGTGTTACTTATGGTAGGCCTTGTTACATTGGTCCCAGCTCTCTGCAGTTCATTCACTAGGTCCCCCCGCGTGGTTCTGGGATTTTTGCTCACCGTTCTTGTGATCATTCTGACCCCACGGGGTGGGATTTTGCGTGGAGCACCAGATCGAGGGAGATTATCAGTGGTCTTGTATGTCTTCCATTTTCTAATTATTGCTCCCACAGTTGATTTCTTCACTCCAAGCTGGTTGGCTATTGCAGATTCAGTCTTCCCAGCCTGGTGCAGGGCTACAATTTTGTTTCTGGTGTCCTTTGACAGCTCTTTGGTCTTCACCATAGTGGAGTTTGGAGTCAGACTGTTTGAGGGTGTGCACAGGTGTCTTTTTATACTGATAACAAGTTTAAACAGGTGCCATTACTACAGGTAATGAGTGGAGAAAAGAGGAGACTCTTAAAGAAGAAGTTACTGGTCTGTGAGAGCCAGAAATCTTGATTGCTTGTTTCTGACCAAATACTTATTTTCCACCATAATATGCAAATAAAATGAAAAAAAAACAGACAATGTGATTTTCTGGATTTTTTTTTCTCAGTTTGTCTCCCATAGTTGAGGTCTACCTATGATGTAAATTACAGACGCCTCTCATCTTTTTAAGTGGTGGAACTTGCACTATTGCTGACTGACTAAATACTTTTTTTCCCCACTGTACCTCAGGCGACTCTGTTTGTGGCGTGCCCATACATGAAAAAAACAGACGTTTGAATGATCTTTTGAAAAAGGTGTGGTATAAATGGATGTCGCCAAACCTGTTAGGAGAGGAAAGATCCATTGACTAAGGTATTTGGTTGTTACATAACTTCTGTAATTGGCAAGGAATAGGGTGCACTGCAGCAATAAATGAGTAATATCAAACATTAGGGTGCTGCAAGATGCCATTGTAAAGTGGCACGTGGTAAGAGACAGGAAAAATGCGTAAATGTTGTGCACACCTGGGTAATAGAAAGGGGATATAATTTTATTAAATAGACAAAAAACAAACAATAAATTTAAAGCATCATTAAAAACATTGGACGATGATACAGCACCCAAGGTATCCTGACAATCCTGATAGCTGGTAATGGTTAATCAGCCTATATAGGCAATGCAATACATTTGGTGTACATAATAAATCCAGCTATACAAAAGGACTAAATCGGCCACGAGAAGTGGTGAGTTCTCCTTCAATGGAAGTCTTCAAACAGAGGCTGGACAGACATCTGACTGGGATGATTTAGCGAATCCTGCTTTGAGCAGGGGGTTGGACCAGATGGCCCAGGAGGTCCCTTCCAACTCTACCATTCTATGATTAAATCTGCCGTAAATGAACATGCAAAAAATCTCCACCATGACTAATGCATGTATAATAATGAGTAAACCAAGATCGGGCGTCCCCAAAACTGGTAGAGAAGATGGAGAAAACGCAAAGCCAAAAGGTAAAGTATCACCCTGTGGGGCTAATTAAGTAAAAATAGCACACAAAACAAGGGGAAAAAATAAGTAGCATGGATGTAATGAAACGCCACCAGAGGGCAGCAGAGCAAAAAGCCCTGGAATGAGGTTGTGCTGTGGCACAAAATCTGTAGGTGTGTATAATTTGCAAATTGCCCCTTCAGAAAGAGGACTTTTACTCTACAGCGCCACCTATTGGTAGTAGCGATCCTACAAGTCACAATCAACCCTTTAACGAGTCTTGTAATATGACTTAGGATAAAAGCCAAACCAGAATCTCAGTTTGCAATTAACATTCACGGAAGAAATAACAACACAAAGTGCTAGCAAATAAGTACAGGTACCAGGCTAAGAAAACAAGCCTAGTTACCGACATCTGTTGAGAATTTCATGTCAATAGCACCTTTAGGATTATATTTACTTAGAAAATTGGTGACGTGGTCAATACTTATTTCAAGTTCTGTATATTCCCAACTTTACAGTTGGATTTAATTTTTTTGGCAGGCATGTTTGCTCAAATTTCCACGGGAATAATCGCAAGATTGAATTTTCACACTGATTCCATCTCATTTTCAGCAATAAAATCAGCATAAAGTATAGAAGTCTGTGCTGCTTATGCTTTTTTAGATGCTTTTTGAGCAGGCCTTGTGTCAGGGAACCACATGTGTATTAGCCCCATGACTTGGATTTGAGAATAAAAATGTCGGCTTTCTGAACATGGCATCTGCTTTTCTGTTCTGTAACTACAGAGTTAATTCAGGGAGCTGTAACCTTTACACTCGGCTCTGCACAATGTTCTGATGTAATAGCAAATTCCCCAGCAGGCTGAATTTTGTTAAAGGTGGTCAGCTATCCTATATCTGTCAGCCGGGCATTGGCTGATTCTTTCAGCAATTAGAAAGCTTCTTGATGTATTATTGAATGAGAGCAGGACTATAATAGAAGCACGACCAGCGGCGCGCTGTCTCTCTCGGTACATCAATACCGTGCACTACTGTTATGGATTCTGCGGCATTTTATTTTACATTACCCTGTAACAGGGCAGAAGGAAACAGTAACGGATGCTTATGTCTGGCTTCTAAAGGTGAGTCTTCCTTTCTCTGAAGGAGTTTTGGTTGAATCACCGCACAAGAATAGGTAAGTAATTGAGTCACAGAATCATAGAATGCTGCAGTTGGAAGGGACCTCCAGGGGCATCATGTCCAACCCCCTGCTCAATGCAGGATTCACTAAAATCATCCCAGTCAGATGTCTGTCCAGCCTCTGTTTGAAGACTTCCATTGAAGGTGAACTTACCTTTTACAGATAAAAGCCTTTTACACATAGCGATATCACTAAAGTGTCACCGATTTTGTGACGCAGCAGCGATCTTGCTACATGTGACACTTACCTCCGACCGGCCCCCCCACTGGATATCACTGATCGCGCGAGATCGTCCTGGTCCATTTCTCATCACTGGCTTCCTGCTGGCGCTGACGAGCAACGCATGGACGCGGGCAGAAGACGTCATCAGAGCTGCGTGTGACAGGTAAGTAACAACCGCTGACCGCTGCTGCATCGCTGTGAGGTCTGCCTGTTTGGCAGCTCACCAGCGACCATGTAGCGATGCACCAGCGATCCTGACCAGGTCGTATCGCTGTCGGGATCGCTGGTGCATCACTAAGTGTAACGAGACCCTTACATCGAGCAAGTCCTATTCTGATCCTTAAAATCAGACCAGAAGAGAACATTCTCTGACCCTCACGGATCTCATTCTCAGATCCATGATTTTCGCGGATGCGTGAATGGACCTATAAAACTCTACAACTCCGTGTGCAGTCTGATGAAAAAATCTGGCAGCACACGGACATTTCACACAAATGTGAGAATGTGGAAAAAGGGATTTTACAGATAACATTATAACTCCAAGTCACACACTACAGAATAATATTTATATCCAGGCACTTACCGCTGAAGTCTCATATGATTAGAGCCGTTTTCTGCTGTTTCTTCTCCATCTGGTCAAATCTTCATGTCGACATCTCCCAGCTACGACTCAACTTGTCACGAAAATCGTTGCAGCCGTAAGAATAGCAAGGTGCATTGTAAACATACATGTGTCTCCCCCACACTGCACCCCGAGTACAGATATGCACCCCACCATTAACAAACTAATAGCCACGCACCATTAAAAATATAAAGTAATAAGCAGCACTGTGCCCCCCATTAATTTCCACCACCCAATAATATAAATTATTCAGTGTGCGACTCTCCACAATTAGCTGTAAAGGCCCGGTCACACACAGCGAGATCGCTGATTTTGTGAGGCATCAGCGATCTCTCCAGCGATATCGCTGTGTGTGACATGCATCAGCGACCGCCCCCCCCGCCGGGTATCGCTGATCGTGCAGGATCGTCCTGAGCCATTTTTTGATCGTTGGTCTCCCACTGGCCAGCACGCATCGCTGCGTGTGGCAGTGGGAGAGCAATGATCAGTGACGCTGGGAGCTGGTATCTAGGGTAAACAGCCGGTACCCAAGAGCACCGCGCCGCTCTTGGATACCCGCTGTTTACCCTAGATACCAGCTTGTTCGCTGGGCCTGATCGCTGGTGAGTCTGTCTATGTGACAGGTCACCAGCGATCCCATCCACGTCGGATCGTTGGTGGGATCGCTGGGACATCGTTATGTGTAACAGGGCCTTAAGGCTAGGTGCACACGGAAAATATGCAAGTTTTACAGTACAAGCGAAGGGAATCCCTGAGGTCTCATCCACACACTGCTTATTTTTTCCTTGCAGATTTGCAGCAGATTAAAATCTGCATAATGTCAATTCTTGCAGTGTTTTTCACCCATACAAATGTGGGAAAATACATAATGAAAGCATGGCAAAAATGTGGAAAAATAAATGTATTTTATGTAGCTTTCTTCTTGACAACGCATTAGTATATGCAGCAGAATTTTCTCCTGCTAATCCTGAATGTGTGCATATAGTCTTAAGGGGCCTTTACACATAGCGATATCGCTAAAGCGTCACCGATTTTGTGATGCAGCAGCGATATCACAATGTGTGATACTTACCTCCGACCGGCTCCCCGCTGTCTGTCGCTGATCGTGCTAGATCGTCCTCGTCCATTTCTCGTCGGGCGCTTCCTGCTGGGCTTCCTGCTGGCGCCGATGAGCGACAAGTGGACGCGGGCGGGAGGACGTCAGGATCGCCACATCTGAAAGGTAAGTAACGACCGCTAAATCGCTGCTGCATCGCTGTGAGATCTGCCTGTGTGGCAGCTCACTAGCGACCATTTAGCGATGCACCAGCGATCCTGACCAGGTCGTATCGTGGTCAGGATCGCTGGTGCATGGCTAAATGTAAAGGGGGCTTTAGTCTCTGTCCTGTGTCCCCATCATTCATTATAAGTACTTGATGGCATCATAGTTATTTTGGGGGTGGGAGAAGAGATTGTTAGGTGCTTAACCTTCTCCGACACCTTCCAATTCTTTACAAGTCACTTATAGTGTCTTCTCCCTTTTAATTCATTACAAAGTGTCCTATGCACCTCACCCCCTCCTCTCGAACTCCTCAATAAATTTTAAGTCTCTGATAGTGTCATAATGAAATGTGAGATGGGGGGACGCTATCGGGGACTTAGCACCCTTCTCCACCACCCAATTCATTTTACATCCATATCTAACGTCTTCCTCCTCCCCCTGTTCCTAAATCCATTATACGCTCCCCTTACTCTCAGCCCAATTCCCCACCTCCTCATTGTCCTCTCTGTCATATCCATCCATGTCCTCTCCCCCTCATTCATCATTGTCCTCCTCCCCACCCCCATCATTGTCCTTTCCCCCACCCCACTCATTGTCCTCTCCTCCACTCCATCATACTTCTCCGCCCGCCACACCTGTGTCCTCTCCACCACTCTATCACTGTTCTCCCCCACCGCAACTGTGTCCGCTTCAGCAGCGTCATCATTGTTCTCCCCCACCCTCATCATTGTTCTCCCTCACCACACCTCAGTGTCCTTTCCACCAGCCCCATCATTGTTCTCCTCCAACCTCATCATTGTTCTCCTCCAACCTCATCATTGTTCTCCCCAACCACCTCTTAGTGTTCTCTCCCTAATGTATTGCTTTAAAAAAACAAACAAACATACACCACTCACCTCTTTGTCCCTGACCAAGCAGTATCGTCGTCGCCGGCAGCTTTCTCTGTGACACAGACGCACACAGCTTGCTGACGCCATCAAGCCGCGCGTCCGTATCAGAAAGAAAGCACCGGGCAGGGATAACTCCCTGCCAATGGCACATGAGTGCAATTTGACCATGGGCCCCCCCGGAACCTAGGGCTCCAAAAACAGGCCAGATTACCCTCAGCATTTGCTGCCTTGCAAGGACCCCCATGCATATCCGGCCCCCGTTGCAGCTGCAGCGGTTGCACCTGCAGTATGTCCTCCCCTGTGTGTGCATATAAATGTGTGTGTATATAAGTGTGTGCATATGTGTGTGTATGTATATGTGTGTGTGTATATGTGTGTGTGTGTGTGTCTATATATGTATGGAATTATTGGAATATAGTAGGTTAGTGATATTAGATCTAATGGCTCAGAACATATGATCCTTATGAGGGTAGATAACTACCAGTTGGTGATTTAGCAAAATGGTGGCACCAAAGAAACATGTGGAATCGCATAAACTCTATGGATTCTAAATGATATTGTCAGGGATTCCTTTATTTATCCCACTCTCAGATCTGGTTTAGAACATGCAGCTCTCTGGCGCCCCCTTATCCTCAGGTCAGTAAGGGAACTACACCTAGGATAAGTAGTCACCGGAAAGGCTGCCTTGCCGTGTACTGGCTATTGCACACTATGCAGTGAGGGCGGTATGTATATCCCCAGTCTCAGGCCGGAAATACACACATAAACCTCCGTTCCATCACTGCCAGATTCTCCCAAATCCCCCAGAACACTTTGCTGCCACCAGCTCTTCGTTTGACATTAAAACCAATATCGGTTCCGGAGCCCATCCACAAGATAGCATAATTTAGCACAGAAGACGTGACAGTTCGTTCATAGAGCAAGGAAACCGAAACTAGTAAATTTTATAGATTTACTCCAGAAAATATAGGCAGTGTTTACAAAAATAGAGAAGATATTACAAAAGGAGACAAAATACAGTATATACAGACAGTTACAAATAAAAGAGGATTAAAAGCTCCAAGGACAAAGATTCAGTTCACAGCATGGATGGTAGATAGCTGTCTTCCCCAGGTCTGAACACACTCCTAATTGAGCATCTGAGCTTTACAGCTTTGCCCAAAACCAAGGGACTCCCCACCCTTGCTGACCTCACTTGGTGGGCTGGATACGCCCCTTTTGGAAAGTTATTAAAAACTTCTAGTTGCCATAACTCGGCTGGGGGGCTCGCAGTGACAACAGGGGTATGATAGCCCTTTCGTGTCTCCCCTTTTCCTCATAGATTGTAAGCTTGCGAGCAGGGCCCTCATTCCTCTTGGTGTCTGTTATGATCTATGTGATTATTGTTATGCTGTAATGTCTATCGTCTGTACAAGTCCCCTCTGAAATGTAAAGTGCTGCGGAATATGTCGGCGCTATAGAAATAAAATTATTATTAGTATTATTATTATTATTATTATTATTATTATTATGCGTGTCTATATATTTGTGTATATATATATATATATATATAAATGTGTATATATATGTATCTAGGAAAAATAGCAGCACAGTACTGTTGCTGTGGGTTCCATACTTCCCCATGCCAAAATCTTCCAAGTATAGGGAACATAGAATGGAGGCAGCCTCCAATGGAAATTATTTATATATATATATATATATAAACATAGTCACGCTTGCTGTGTATACTCTGTAGACTTTTATCTAGCTGTATACACAGTATATACAGTATAGATAGAAAGCCCCTTTATATGCACTTTTCGTGTTTCTATAATGGGACAATTTGATAAATGAGCTGTTAGGGTCGCTACCCTGCTGCTGACCAGAGGGGCTGCCTAGCAACCAGCCTGGAATCTGGGGGCGTGTCTCCTTAGAGCAACACGCTGAGCTGCCAATCCCAAGATGGTGGCTCCCAGAAACTGATTTTCTCATAACATAATTCACGTAATGAGTCATTATTCATTCAAAAGTAATTTATTTCATGTTTATTTATTCCGATTGTCTCCTTACTCTAATATACCATAGTAGGTGTAAAGGCGATAGGTCCAGTGTTGGACTGGGGTGCCAAGGGCCCACCGGTAACACTGACTTTGGGGGCCCACTTGCATACAAATTCACAAATTTACTTATATCTCTATATAATAAGAAACTGGGTAGTTTGATTAATGAATGATAAGATGTTACCCTTTTCTATACAGAATCAATTGAATTATGCCATATACTTCTCATTCAGTGGGGTTGGGGGCCCAGATTTGCACAGGGGCCCACCGGGGGATTCCCCTGTTACCCTATGGGCCAGTCTGAGCCTGGATAGATCCCTCTTTAAATTAAAGAGGAGGATTAGATGGTCTGATGGTATTTTGCTATTTCTCTAATTAATGGTAAGTTGTGCTCCATGCTGGAGACACAAATGGAAAGCCAGTAAATATCCCCTTCTCTTCAGCAGGAATTGGCTTGTTCAGGTCTTCACTGCACGGAGCTCGGATCCACTTTCTCATGCTGACATCCATGTTGTTTCTTATTCTTACTGGTGATGGTGCTTTTCCTGTTTCTATGTCTGACCAGTTTAGATTTGAAAAGAAGGGGTGTTTTTGGATGTTCCCATTTACCCCTAGCCGGACAGATTGGTCTGTGCAGAGGAGTCTGGACATGATATCAACAGCATCGTGGTCAGTGATGTCTTCATATGATGGGTCACAGTTCAATACATTACTCTCAATCTCTTCCCTGGTGTCTCCTGGAAATGGTGAGTCTTTGAGAATCATGTTGTATAATATAACTCCGAAGGCGAACCAGTCTACACCTGCATCATAAAAGTCTCCCATGATCATTTCTGGGGCGCCATAACCAGGTGTTCCACAAACATTTCTGGCATTAAATCTCTCATCATACTCATTTAGAGATAGTCCGAAATCTGTAATTTTGGTGTGTCCGTCACCAGTCAGCAGGATGTTATTTGGTTTCAAGTCGCGGTGAATGATGCCATTGGTGTGCAGGAATCGTAGGCCACAAATGATTTCCGCTGCAATAAATGTTACAGGCTCCTTCAGGGGAATGGTACTATATATATAGTTAAACAGATCCCCTCCACTGGCCAGCTCGGTGACAAAATAGACATGGTTTTCAGTATGAAATGCTGCATGGCAATGGGTTAGGAATCTGCTGTTGTGGGAAATCTTCAGGACATGGTGTTCTACGAGGTTTTCAGGGTGGGAGATTAGGCTTTCCTTCTGTATGATTTTAAGGGCCACACTTTCTTTACGTATCATATCTGTAGCCAGCATAACCTTTCCATAACTCCCTTTTCCAAGTATACTGTGGAAGCTAAACTTATCCCTGGTGAGAGGGACAGTGGTCTTAGTTTGTTTGCTACTGGGGCCGCTACATTCACCTGAGATGTCATCTTGAAGGACGGCTGGATCTTGCTGTTGTTTCCTCTTTCTCCCGGTTCCTTCTTCTTCTGCTACGCTTTCATTGCCTCTCATGTTAATGGTCCTGGTTGGGCCCACAGTCACGCTGTTCCTCTCTCTTGTACTCATTTTTTTCAGTATGTTATCAACTTGATTTCTGATGGATATCACAATCCTGCCACATTTGTGCTTTACAGATCTTAAAAAGGAACTATTGCCTGGTCCCTCATTGTCAGGTAATATTTCACCAACCTTCCCAAATTTCTTGGGGTTCGTCTTTTTAACCTTTGGTGGAAGTTCCTGGTTATTTGCCATATCTTGTCCATCTGGCGTTGTCTGTGTCCTTGACAGACTTTCTTCCTTTTTTCTTTTTCTTTTCTCCCTGAAACCCATGTTGTGTCAGGCAACAACTGGGTAATTATCCAAAAAATGTATGTATGATTATCAAAAAAACGCAATCCGCAAGTATATTGTAGTCAAAATCAACCACAACTGAAGCTCAATGACTGCAGTCAGTTGTTCATGGAACATCTGTGCATTGTGATGTCACTATGCACACACCCATATACTGTATCTATATATGGGTGTGTGCATAGTGACATCACAATATATAGATGTATATATATACAGTATATATGTATTAATATTTTATTTTGCTGAGATGGAAATTTATAACTCTGTTAGGATTCGATACAGCGTAGCCCAACCATATATATATATTATATTAAATTATATGTCTGGTATCTAATAAAGAATTATTTCCCAAATAAATCAAGCTTACTAACTTACTAACTTTTGGGGGATTGTCCATTGGGACCCCTAGCAATCCGGAGAACAGGACTCTGCAGCTCAGCAATGAATGGATTGAAGGGGTACATGCTTGTCTTCTGCTCTATTCATTGTCTATTGAGCTGATGGAAACAGCCAAACGCAGGGCTCAGCAGCTCTATAGATAATGAATACGTAATATGTCGGAAAGAGGTGGAGGCGGATGGGAAGAGGCACGGGGATCCTCACTGCGCAGGCGCCAGAATCCCAGCCCCGCAGTGTGAATACATCATATGTTAAAGTTTGGGCACCCCTATTAATGTTAACCTTTTTTCTTTATAACAATTTTGGTTTTTGCAACAGGTATTTCAGTTTCATATATCTAATAACTGATGGACTCAGTTATATTTCTGGATTCAAATGAGGTTTATTGTACTAACAGAAAATGTGCAATCTGCATTTAAACAAAATTTGACCGGTGCAAAAGTATAGGCACCCTTATCATTTTCTTGATTTGAACACTCCTAACTACTTTTTACTGACTTCCTGAAGCACTAAATTGGTTTTGTAACCTCATTGAGCTTTGATCTTCATAGCCAGGTGTATCAAATCATGAGAAAAGGTATTTCAGGTGGCCACTTGCAAGTAGTTCTCCTATTTGATTCTCCTATGAAGAGTGGCATCATGGGCTCCTCAAAACAACTCTCAAATGATCTGAAAACAAAGATTATTCAACATAGCTTTTCAGGGGAAGGATACAAAAAGTTGTCTCAGAGATTTAACCTGTCAGTTTCCACTGAACAATACAGCGCACTTTGCACAAGGAGAAGTTGCATGGGAGAGTGATGCGAAAGAAGCCGTTTCTGCAAGCACGGGAAACTATCCTAGTTTTATCAGCGGTTTTGTTCAAACTTTCATCAGAATGTCATCTGAGCTTGGTCCGCGTTTCATCGTTTTATCTTGAGACAAAAAAGTTTCTTTACCTTCTATCTAGCAGCTCTTAAAAAATGGACAGCACTCAAATGGCATCAGATTGCTGTCCGATTTTTTTTCATGGACTGATAGACTTTCATTGGTGATTTTGATCCAACATTCGGATTTATATTGGACATGTCTCTTCGATTTTGCACGGACCACCCGGTCTGTAAAAAACAAATGTTGGACATGTGAACTGCATAAACTACACAAGGTACAACATCTATTGGTGAAAAACAGGGATAGAACTTGTAGCTGAAAAATGGACATATGACTGAGCCCTAAGGCTATGTGCCCACGTTGCGGAAATGTCCGCAGCATTTCCACAACTCCCCGCTGCGGGTAAAACGCATGTGGAATTCGCATGCGTTTTCCCGCAAACACTAGCGTTTTTAGCTTGCAGAATGCTAGCGCTTTTCCAAGTGATTTGAAGCATCGCTTGGAAAAGTGATTGACAGGTTGGTCACACTTGTCAAGCATAGTGCTTGACAAGTGTGACCAACTTTTTACTATTGATGCTGCCTATGCGAGACTGCTACGTCATCAGAGGTCATTCGCGTAATGCATCCCTGGGAACGAAAGTTGCCGGCAGCGCCATGAGGGCGGGAAGGACTCCAAGGGCCGATGGAGGGTAAGTATATCTCTATTTTTTTTATTATTATTATTTTTAACAGGAATATGGTACCCAGGGCATGTAGGAGAGTCTCCTCTCCTCCAGCAGACCCTGGGTACCATCCGCACATGAAGCGCTCACTTCACGCATGGTGGGCATAGCCAAACACGTAAAGTGAGCGTTTCAATGCAATCCTATGGCGGCGGAATCACCGCGATTCTGCAGAATTAATGGACATGCTGCGGACTTTACCGCTATGCGATTCCACAGCAGAAAAATCCGCAGCATGGGCACAGCAACTGCGGAATTCCATAGGATTGCATGGGGATGCGTTTTATTAGTGTTTTTTAAGCATTTCCACTGCGGCGCAACCGCATTAAAAACGCAACGTGGTCACACAGCCTTATAGTTACCTAACACCTGATAACCAGTCACTTAATTTTGTTTTAACTTAATATCGTGATATCAATATCTCAGTTACAAAAATGTTCTTTAATTTGCTCCATTCTTAATTTTTAACATATTTGATAACTCAGTTTGCTCTCCTATTTCAAAGAAAGTTTTTAGAATAGCATCTAGTAATAATAAAACTATTTGTTTTCACCACCAGTCATTTCCTGGAGCCAAGCCAAACCAGAAAGTTCATCTCTTCCATCATCAGCACCTCCAAAATAATGCGCCATGCAGCCATTAGCTATTGACATTTATCTGACATTTTCAATGCTGGTGGCAAGCTTCTTTTTAATAGACTGTAAATGCATGAGGCTTAAACAGGAAATTTACCATAATTAGATGAAGAAAGCCAGGTTTGCATAGTTATCGAAACAAGCTGTCCAGGATACAATGAAAATCGTGATTCCAGTTTGTGCTTCTCCAAAAAAAAAAAAATAAGATTTTTCATAACATTCTGGAGAAAGACCAAGCACTCTGCGTTACGTTGATTCACTTTCGATGTGAAGTGTTTTTGCTCTGCGGAGATGGAAGCAGGTGTTTCACCGGCAACAAGGTTACCATCATGACATCGACACTTTGATAGCATGCCCACTAAATTTGTGCGCCAATTACAAGTCCCTTTCACAACATCATGTACATGAATAATTTACAAGAAAGGTTAAATAGTTTGGAAATAACAACAACTCTGTAGCGAGGGGGAAAATGTGGACTATGAAAAGAATATTAACCAGCTTCTGCCGCCTTCTACTTTGTTAAATGCCACGTTCCTTCTATTATAGCATAAAAATAATTTCAAAAGCTCATGTACATTTTTCAATCCCTATAGATTGGCAAAACATCTACAATCCAAAGGGATTTTCTGTTCATTTTCTGTTTTATATTACTTGTGAGCCCAGAATTTAGAATGCTAGATGTTACTTTATCTGTTGTTTCAAAGTAAAGAAGCAAAAACTTATTATTTCTAATTTTAGATAAGTAGATGTACAGGTGATATAAAAGTAGAAAAGGAGAAATAATAATTGAGTTAGGCTAGTTTCACACTAGCGTTTATTCGAGGCAGCGCACGGCGCCGCTAAGCCCCGCCCCCTGCCGGCCCCTGCCCACCCCATCCGGTCATCGCCGAAATGCAACATGCTGCGTTCGGCGCACACGGGCGCACCTTCAAAAGTGCTCAGCGCACGCCAAAATCCTACTAGTGCACGGCCAGCGCACCCTATGCTAAAGATAGGGTGCGCAGATCACAAGCGTCCATGTGCGATAGTAGGCGGCGATGACCGGATGGGGCAGGCTGGGAGCCGGGAGGGGGCGGGGCTTAGCGGCGCCGTGCACTCCGTCAAATAAACGTTAGTGTGAAACTAGCCTTATATGTACAGGATCCCTACAGTTACTGGTTTCCATGTACAGTACATCAATATTGTCTGACACCTAGTATGATTTATTTCATAATAGTTACCGTGTCAATCTTTTTCCTACTCCATAAAGATGAGTGGATCTTTTGAAATTTGAATTCGCCAAATTTTTCCCAAAAAATAGGATTTGTAGTGAATAAATTTGTCCAAATCTCAATACTATAAAGCTTGTAATTGCTGGGAAAATTCATGTGGGGGAGAGGGGAGATAGAAAGAGAAGCCACTGCTGACCATAAGAGCTTACAGTCTATAGAGGAAAGAGATAAAGAGAGAGAACCCTGCTGACCATAAGAGCTTACACTCTACAAGAGAGAGAGGACTCCATTGACCATAAGAGCTTACACTCTACAGGAGAGAGAGGACCCCACTGACCATAAGAGCTTGCACTCTACAGGAGAGAGAGGACCCCATTGACCATAAGAGCTTACACTCTACAGGAGAGAGAGAACCCCGCTGACCATAACAGCTTACACTCTACAGGAGAGAGAGAATGCTGCTGACCATAAGAGCTTACACTCTACAGGAGAGAGAGGACCCCACTGACCATAAGAGCTTGCACTCTACAGGAGAGAGAGGACCCCATTGACCATAAGAGCTTACACTCTACAGGAGAGAGAGGACCCTGCTGACCATAAGAGCTTACACTCTACAAGAGAGAGAGGACTACATTGACCATAAGAGCTTACACTCTACAAAAGACTATTGCAAAGAAAAGGAGACACAAAAGCGCAATAGCGTCTTATCCACGTTACAAGGAGAGATTACGCCAAGAAATTTGCTCACCTGATTAGGATGAGAAAAAACATAAAGGCTGGCGGCTGCTGCAGATCCACAGGTCCTCAACGACCAGAAGAAATCACGCATTCAGGGGAATTTGTAGTTATATTCCGCGCTGCCGCAAGAAAGTTTTCCAGGAGTGAGATGTCAAAGATTCACAGTGGTTTATTCAACCAGTTTTGGGGGTCTCATGCCCACTTCGTCAGGAAATACCAGTGGTATCTCCTGCCAAACAAGAACGCGGGGTCCACCGTTTACCACTATCCACCACCGACAGACGCTGTGCCCAGGCCCATGGTCTAGGTCCTTATCACATACAGTGTCACATGGTTGTAACAGCCGCAAACCCATTAGCTTATGGATGTAACTTGTGGTATACATGACGCATTAATGATTCCAGAGGTTAAAGACACCTATAATATTGGATACGCACTTTGAGCCCTTCTCTGATCTACATTTAGACCACAGGATCTCACTAGGACCCTACATGATTATATTTCTGGGGTCCAAATCTCTGAGTATCTCCCATGTGTTGTTCATACAGACACCTCAGGAGCAGTTGGTGTATTGAGGAAGGTCAGATGTATTGACCGAAACGTTTACCCGTGACTGGTAATAAAAATCATCTATTTTTCAAGTTGAGTGCCAAAGATTTATTTTACCATTATTCTGGTGTGGGATCCTCCTTTGAGCACCTCCACAGCTGTGCCACGATATACATTTATATAAGATCTTAGAGGTAACGGTTCTCCTTGTCAGAGTGAGGAGGCTTATATGCCATGCATGTTCCACTGGGAAATTAAATAATGTTGCTAATGTGTGTAGTTTGACAGCAGGGATAGTGAGAGGTAATGTTTGAGACTAGCCAAGAGTGGAAGGGATTGAGTTGAAGGGAAAGTGCTGGTTTCCTGTCAAGAAGTTAGGTAGGGTCTGGAGTGCATAGAAAAAGGACCTACGATCCATTGTCAACTGTGAAGAATATGGGGATATAATTTCATGCCAGTCAACAGTATCATAACCAGTCAGATATTATAGACCTGCTTCAAAGTGTGAAGCTGAGACAGGACACCTGGTTCATCAGGTGTTCAAGCTTTAAAAGCTCCAAGTGAAAAATCTCACACCCCTAGCAACCTAGTTGGGACCAAGGCCATTCTGAAAGGATGAATCACTGCTGTGAACCCAGGCTGCTTAACTGCTTCAAAGAAACCCCACAGACAGACAGGAGCCATATTTTCATAAGTAGTTATGCAGATATTGTAACGCCTACATTACATTTCCAAGATCGAGGTAAAGGGACGAACGCCCGCCTGGGTCTCTTCCCGTTCTAGCACCCCAGGGTAGGGAGATATGTAGCATGGCTAGTAGTAGCCAGATAGCAAAGCTGTGTTTGATTTCCAAGCATAATGGGAGCCTGGCTGTATCCAACATCCAACAGCATGTTAACCTCCTTCCTATGACCTTCTGTTGAGAAGTTATGATCCATCAGAGGTTTTGGAGTTTCAGCTACCATACCCATGGAGAGGGAAATTAGGACCATGCCAGGGGCAGGAAATGGAGTGACCAACCAAGGGGTTAATTGCTCATGTGAGGCTGTGGCCCATGGTTCCCTTCTAGGGGAGGTCATGCCATCATTTGTGTTGGAAGAAACCAGTAACCATCTGCACCCTACACCTCTGATGTGGCTGCACAACACCAAGGCACTGACTTTTGTTTCATCTGCTCTTGCTTATTTTACTACGACCTGTATTTGCATATCTGTTGCATATCTGACCATTATATATATATATATATATATATATATATATATATATAATATATATAATATATATCCATTGTGTATACAGTGCTTTGTCTAGTGTGCCCTTGAGGTGATTAAATCTCCAATTTAACCTTGGGCTTCTCATTTATCTCAATCCACAAGTCTACACGTCCGTGTTCTCGGTTTAATGTCATATACTACCAGGGCTGGTTTCTGGCCCAATGTAATCCCGTTAACAGACTGGGTTTATATCTTACGAGGAACTGTTGGCAATCCTACCAGGCTGGCAAGGCTCTGTTTCACTGGTGCTAAAGGGATCTCAGCCTGTCAGGGCTGTGAATGTTGTGCCACACCGGTGGCCGTGTGGGCAACCCCCTCTCACTCCCTATGCCTGTGTAGACATGGTGGGTCTGTGTAAAACTGTGCTAAGCCGAGATAATGGGCCTGGACAGGATTGAGTACGTTAGATAAATAGATTGTCCCAAGTGAGTGGGATTTCAAAGCGTCAGCATTAGAGATAAGTTTGGCCATATTGACACCATAGCTCCCTTAAGGGGAGAGAAGACTCGGAATAGTTGGTTGAGTATAGGACTCTTTCTAAATAGGACTATATTGTCAAGCTAGGTTGTGGTGAAGTGAGAAACAGAGGACAAGTAGAGAGCAGTAAAGAGGAAAGGTGAATATAAAGAAAAGAAGGAATGAAACTATGGGAAAATGCTTTGAGTTGTAATGGAAATGTTCAAAAGACTGCGTACCCGCTACCTTTTCTATACATTCCCTACCAAGTTACCATTCAGTAAAAAGTTTATTTTCAACTGGTGGTCTTCCTCATTGAACTGTAAAACACCTGGTCCTGGCATACCAGCAACATCGGTAATATGCGGCCTACACTGGCGTAGCTCCATCACAGCACAAGTCCACACACCCAGCCAGGACACTCATCTTCATGTAACGTGCTGGGGCACAATAGATGAGTACTTCACCCAGGGACACGGCTATGCGCAACATCACATGCGCAATGCACACGATGTGAAGTTTTCACAAGTCTGCAGTCGCATAGGGTAACTGCAGACTTGTAGTTTAAGACCGGATAACCCCTTTAACGCTTTAATGTAGAATAATACTGTCATATGTTAAAGTTTGGGCACCCCTATTAATGTTAACCTTTTTTATTTATAACAATTTTGGTTTTTGCAACAGTTATTTCAGTTTCATATATCTAATAACTGATGGACTCAGTTATATTTCTGGATTCAAATGAGGTTTATTGTACTAACAGAAAATGTGCAATCTGCATTTAAACAAAATTTGACCGGTGCAAAAGTATGGGCACCCTTATCATTTTCTTGATTTGAACACTCCTAACTACTTTTTACTGACTTCCTGAAGCACTAAATTGGTTTTGTAACCTCATTGAGCTTTGAACTTCATAGCCAGGTGTATCAAATCATGAGAAAAGGTATTTAAGGTGGCCACTTGCAAGTAGTTCTCCTGTTTGATTCTCCTATGAAGAGTGGCATCATGGGCTCCTCAAAAACAACTCTCAAATGATCTGAAAACAAAGATTATTCAACATAGCTTTTCAGGGGAAGGATACAAAAAGTTGTTTCAGAGATTTAACCTGTCAGTTTCCACTGTGAGGAACATAGTAAGGAAATGGAAGAACACAGGTACAGTTCTTGTTAAGCCCAGAAGTGGCAGGGCAAGAAAAATGTCAGAAAGGCAGAGAAGAAGAATGCTGAGAACAGTCAAGGACAATCCACAGACCACCTCCAAAGACCTGCAGCATCATCTTGCTGCAGATGGTGTCACTGTGCATCGGTCAACAATACAGCGCACTTTGCACAAGGAGAAGCTGTATGGGAGAGTGATGCGAAAGAAGCCGTCTCTGCAAGCATGCCACAAACAGTCGCCTGAGGTATGCAAAAGCACATTTGGACAAGCCAGTTACATTTTGGAAGAAGGTTCTGTGTACTGATGCAACAAAGATTGAGTTGTTTGGTCCTACAAAAAGGCGTTATGCATGGAGGCTAAAAAACACAGCATTCTAAGAAAAACACTTGCTACCCACAGTAAAATTTAGTGGAGGTTCCATCATGCTTTGGGGCTGTGTGGCCAATGCCGGCACCGGGAATCTTGTTAAAGTTGAGGGTCGCATGGATTCAACTCAGTATCAGCAGATTCTTGACAATAATGTGCAAGAATCAGTGACGAAGTTGAAATTACGCAGGGGATGGATATTTCAGCAAGACAATGATCCAAAACACCGCTCCAAATCTACTCAGTCATTCATGCAGAGGAACAATTACAATGTTCTGGAATGGCCATCCCAGTCCCCAGACCTGAATATCATTGAACATCTGTGGGATGATTTGAAACGGGCTGTCCATGACCATCAAACTTAACTGAACTGGAATTGTTTTGTAAACAGGAATGGTCACAAATACCTTCATCCAGGATCCAGGAACTCATTAATAGCTACAGGAAGCGACTAGAGGCTGTTATTTTTGCAAAAGGAGGATCTACGAAATATTAATGTCACTTTTATGTTGAGGTGCCCATACTTTTGCACAAGTCACATTTTGTTTAAATGCAGATTGTACATTTTCTGTTAGTACAATAAACCTCATTTGAATCCAGAAATATAACTGAGTCCATCAGTTATTAGATATGAAACTGAAATACCTGTTGCAAAAACCAAAATTGTTATAAAGAAAAAAGGTTAACATTAATAGGGGTACCCAAACTTTAACATATGGCTGTATAAAAACATAAAAGAACAGCTGGCATAAATGTCACTTTTTCATGGATACATTACAAAATGTTTGACAACTTATTTGCTTGGTATCTATCAGAGACGCAATATCACATATAGTACAAATGGCAGGATTGTAAAGTACACTTTTAAGCCAGGGGGTCTTTTTATCTCTCTCTGGTCTTTGTACTAATGTTTCAGACCTGTTCATTTTAATCAGTACCTCTGCAGTTTTCAACAATTTATCTCAGTTCATGTCCCTCCTTCCCCGATGTGACTGAGCTGATTCAGTAACATTAACAATTTGCGTCTTCAGGTGTTATGGACTTTTGCCAACATTTTTTTGTGTTTGATTCTACCACTCCAAAGCAAAGCATCCATGAGGGCTGTTCTAGGTGTCAGCTCATAGATCTGATCTTTTTCATTTTCTTTTGGAAAACAATACTTAAGAAAGAAAATTATATCAAATAGAAGAAGGCTTTGTATACTGCTCTTTAAAAAGTAAAATTTACATGTTTTTGTATCACAAGATCCATGATCAGAGCTCTGCAAAGGAATACGTGGATTTTGTCCGCGCTGCCCAAATGATGAAATTCCAGAAGGTTAATAATGTTTGACAGTGGTTTATTCTACGCGTTTCAAGGTTTTTTGAAACCTCTTCTTCAGGAAATACCACAGATCAGGTATGATTAAGGCTTAATTGCTGAAACGCGTTGGTCATATTTCTGTCTCTTGTGTTACCCACATTGTTTTTTCATGTTTTTCAAAAGCAAATAAAAAACTGTTTTTAATACATCAGTGGATTGTTTCATCGCTGGAGCACATCTCTTTTTTTCTGCTGATTGCTGACGCCCTGGACTGGGGTGGCTCTGTACAGAGGACTTCCACTATTACAGACCAGCATGCTGTGGTGAGCTGACTTTCCTTTTCCCCTACCCTATCTTTTGATACCTTTTGCTGCGATTACAGCTGCAAGTCACTTGGGGTATGTCTCTATCAGATTGGTACATCAAGAGACTGAATTTCTTTCCCATTCTTCCTTGGCAAACAGCTCGAGCTCCTGGATACGTTTATTTGTGAACAATTCCATGGTAGATTTTGCTTTATGTTTGGGATCATTGTCTTTTTGGAAGACAAATCTCCATCCCAGTCTCAGGTCTTTTGCAGACTCCAACAGGTTTTCTTCAAGAATGGTCCTGTATTTGGCTCCCTCTATCTTCCCATCAAATTTATCCATCTTCCCTGTCCCTGCTGAAGAAAAGCAGGCCCAAGCCATGATGCTGCCACCACCATGTTTGACAGACAGTGGGGATGGTGTATTCAGGGTGATGAGCTGTGTTGCCTTTATGCCAAACATATCATTTGACATTGTTGCCAAAAAGTTTGATTTTGCTTTCCTCTGACCAGAGCACCTTCTTCCACATGTTTGGTGTGTCTCCCAGGTGGCTTGTTGCAAGCTTTAAACAACACTTTTTATGGATATCTTTGAGAAATGGCTTTCTTCTTGCCACTCTTCCATAAAGGCCAGATTTGTGCAGTGTACGACTGATTGTTGTTGGACAGACTGTCCCACCTCAGCTGTAGATCTCTGTAATTCATCCAGAGTGATCATGGGCCTCTTGACTGCATCTCTGATCAGTCTTCTCCTTGTTTGAGATTAAAGTTTAGAGGGACGGCCGGGTCTTGGTAGATTTGCAGTGGTATGATACTCCTTCCATTTCAATATGATCGCTTGCACAGTGCTCCTTGGGATGTTTAAAGTTTTGGAAATCATTTTGTATCCAAATCCGGCTTTAAACTTCTCCACAACAGTATCACAGACCTATCTGTTGTGTTCCTTGGTCTTCATGATTCTCTCTGTGCATCAAACAGAACCTTGAGACTATCACAGAGCAGGTGCATTTGTACGGAAACTTGATTACTCACAGTCACAGGAGTATTATATTTATCATCATTAGTCATTTAGGACTACATTGGATCATTCAGAGATTCACAATGAATCTCTGGCGTGAGTTTGCTGCACTGAAAGTAAAGGGGCCGAATAATATTGCACGCCCTACTTTTCAGTTTTTGAATTTCCACAAAAATTTAAAATAACCAATAAATATCGTTCAACTTCACAATTGTGTCCCACTTGTTGATTCTTCACCAAAATTTTACATTTGGTATCTTTATGTTTGAAGTATGATATGTGGGAAAAGGTTGAAAAGTTCCAGGGGGCCGAATACTTTCGCAAGGCACTGTATAATGGTGGAAGCCGAACAAGATAGAAAATTAAATCTAGAACTGATATGAGCAAAGTTCATTTGCATAATTTTCTGTTTTCATTGGTAAAATAAAACTTTGTAAACTTGATTGCTCTATCACGCTCAGGTTACCCTTTCCATTTTTCTCATCACTTTGGAAACATGTGCCTCTTAGGCCACTTTCACATGTTCAGTATTTGGTCAGTGTCAAGGAGTCGCACTGGAGAGATCAAAGAGATCCTACAGCTACAACAAGTTTGTCAAGTAGAACAGCTCTGCTGCCTCCAATCATAAGGATAATTACGCAATTGAGTGATGAAAGAGGCCACGGCTGTTTCCACTACTAGGCCGGTTATTGGGAAACTCACAGTGAGCGTGTAGTATATGCTAGTGATGAGGGTGTATGCTCGTTACTCGAGCTTTCCAAGCATGCTTGGGTGTTCTCTGAGTAGTTTGGGCATGCTCGGAGATTTATTTTGTGTCACCGCAGCTGCATGATTTGTGGCTGCTTGACAGCCTCAATACATGTGGGGATTGCCTAACAAACAGGCAATGCCCACATGTATTTAGGCTGTCTAGCAGCAGCAAATCATGCAGCTGCGGTGACACAAAATAAATCTCCAAGCACACCCAAATTACTCGGAGAACACCTTAGCATGCTCGGAAATCTCGAGTAACGAGCATACTCGCGCATCACTAGTATATACATCTCCAATTCCAGTGCATGTAATATACACTGCTCAAAAAAAGAAAGGGAACAGTAAAATACCACATCCTAGACATCACTGAATTAAATATTCCAATTGCAAATCTTTATTCATTACATAGTGTAATAGCTTTAGAACAATAAAACATAAAAATGATCAATGCATTTCAAAATTAATATCCCATGGAGGGCTGTATTTGGAATGATACGAAGTGGAAAATCAAATTACATGCTGATCTAACTTCAGTGAAAATTCCTCAAGACAAGGAAATGATGTTCAGTAGTGTGTGTGACCTCCACGTACCTGTATGACTTCCCTACAACGCCTTGGCATTGTCCTGATGAGGCAGCAGATGTTCTCCTGAGGAATCTCCTCCCAGACCTGGATAAAAGCTTCAGTCAACTCCTGGACAGTCTGTGGTGCAATGTGGTGTTGGTGGATGGAATGAGACATGATGTCCCAGATGTGCTTGATTGGATTCATGTCTGGGGAACAGGTAGGCCAGTCCATAGTATCAATGCCTTCATCATGAAGGATCTACTGACACACTTCAGCCACATGAGACCTAGCATTGACATGCATCAGAAGGAACCCAGGGCCACTGCACCTGCATATGGTCTCACAATGGTTCTGAGAATCTCATGCCGGTACCTAATGGCAGTCAGAGTACCTCTGGCTTGTACATGGAGGGCTGTACGGCCCTCTAAAAGAAATGCCTCCCCAAACCATTACTGACCCACTGCCCGTCCAGTCATGCCGGAGGATATTGCAGGCAGCAGAATATTCTCCATGGCATCTCAAGACTCTGTCACGTCTGTCAACGTGCTCAGTGTGATTCTGCTCTCATCCGTGGAGAGCACAGGACGCCATTGTTGAAAATGTCAATCTTGGTGTTTTCTGGCAAATGCCAATTGGTCTGCATGGTGTTGGACTGTAAGCACAATACTCATTTGTGGACATGGGGACCTCACACCATCTTCATTGAGTCTATTTCTGACAGTTTGAGCAGACATACAGTATGGATGTTAGAGGCCTGCTGGAGGTCATTTTGCAGGGCTCTGGTACTGCTCATCCTGTTCCTCCTTGCACAAAGGAGGAGGTAGCATCCCTGCTGATGGGTTGTTGCCATCCTACAACCCCCTTCTTGTCTCCTGGAGTACTGGCCTGTCTCATAGTATCTGCTCCATGTTCTGGACACTGTGCTGACAGACACAGCTACCCTTCTTGCAACAACTCACATTGATGTGCCATCCTAGGTGAGCTGCACTACCTTAGCAACTTCTGTGGGTTGTAGATACCGCATCATGATATTGTACAGTATCTCGAGGGGTTAGAACAACGAGAAAATGCAAAAGTAACAAAACAATAGCCAAAAAAGAATGAGAACAGAGAAATTGTCTGTGGTCAACCCTTGCATAATTACCGTATTTTTCGGACCATAAGACGCACTTTTTCCCCAAAAATTTTGGGGGAAAGTGGGGGGTGCATCTCATGGTCGCAATGCACGGTACCTGGTGCGCTGGTGGCAGCGGGCGAGGCTCTGCGGTGCGGTGGTGGCAGCGGGCGGCGCTCTGCGGTGCGGTGGTGGCAGCGGGCTGTGCTCCGGTGCAGGGGCGGCGACTCCGCCGGCGTTTCTTCGCAGCCCGGAGGCCACCGCACACCCCTTGCTGGGCGCCGCCATGTTGCGGTGGCCTCCGGGAGCATGGACGCCGGCAAGATGGCCGCCGGTCCGGGGACGGCGCATGCGCAGCTTCAGATCTCCTGCCGAGATCTCGGGGGACGAGATCTCGTTGCCGAGATTTGAATCTCTCCCCCCGAGATCTCGGCACGAGATCTGAAGCTGCGCATGCGCCATCCCCGGACCGGCGGCCATCTTGCCGGTGTCCATGCTCCCGGAGGCCACCGCAACATGGCGGCGCCCAGCAAGGGGTGTGCGGTGGCCTCCGGGCTGCGAAGAAACGCCGGCGGAGCCGCCGCCCCTGCACCGGAGCACAGTCCGCTGCCACCACCGCACTGCAGAGCGCCGCCTGCTGCCACCACCGCAGAGCCCACCTGTCCCTGCCTCAGCTGCCCCTGCCTCAGCTGCCCCTGCCACAGCTGCCCCAGCACAGCTGCCCCTGCCCACCTGCCCCTGCCACAGCTGCCCCTGCCACAGCTGCCCCTGCCCCAGCACAGCTGCCCCTGCCACAGCTGCCCCTGCCCCAGCACAGCTGCCCCTGCCCACCTGCCCCAGCACAGCTGCCCCTGCCACACCTGCTCCTGCCACAGCTGCCCCTGCCCCAGCAAGCAGCCCCTGCCACAGCTGCCCCTGCCACAGCTGCCCCAGCCCCAGTGCAGCTGCCCCAGCACAGAGCCGCCACCACCACACGAGCCTGGACCACTGAATGACCCCTGTGACTACTTCTCCACCTGTACCGGATCCCTTCCCAGGTAAACTGAATTCGGACTGTAAGACGGACCCCCATTTGACACATTATTATTTTTTTCCCTATTTTCCTTCTGAAAATAGGGGTGCGTCTTATGGTCCGGTGCGTCTTATAGTCCGAAAAATACGGTACTCCTACTCCTGTAGGTGTTGTCTTGCTAATTGCCTATCATTTTTACCTATTGTCTATTCCATTTGCACAACAGCAGGAGAAATTGATTCACAATTGGTGTTGCTTCATAACTGGACAGGTTGATTTCACAGAAGGGTGATTGACTTGGAGTTACATTGTGTTGTTTAAGTGTTCCCTTTATTTTTTTGAACCATGTATATAAATACCCTGGACAGTCACAGTCAACTCCACAAAAACTAAAGGAACTACTAGCTGCAATGCAAATTGTTTATACAAGCCGATTGGACACCTGTTAGAGGTAGCATATGACTTCAGGGGTGCGGTTTACAGAGCAAAAGGAACAGATACGTGAAATATTACATTTTATATATTTAATCCGGAAAGGTACGTGGTGTTTATAAAAAAAATATACAAAGATGTTACAAAATGGGAACAAAACAATAAGGCATATACAAATAAATAGAATAAAAAGGAATAATGAAAAAAGTACTAAACCTGATGTTGCAGCAATGGCTCACTAGGCAACAAAATTGTGCCCAAATTTTTCTTGCAAATTATTCACCCTGAATAACCCAAGTAATAAACAATGTAAATATGTCCCGAATTTATTATCCAGGATAAGCCACTGTTAAATTTGACAGTCGTGCTTAGCCACATCCACTTTTGGTAAAACTCCATGAACTTTACAAAAAAAAATTGTGACATTTTAGTTTTCCTCCTGAATTCTGGCAAAAACACTACAGCAAAATACTGCATTATTCGGACTATAAGACAAATTTTTTCCCAAAAAAATTGTGAGGAAAATGGGGGGGTGCATCTTATAGTCTGAATGCAAGCTTACCAGGTGGTGGTGGAGTAATGCAACAATACACCATACCTGTCCGCCGTACAGTCAAGTGCCACTCTGCAATCCATCTCAAGGGATTAGTGAGGCAGCGCAGCAGCCCCGCCTGACCTGAGGTGAACTCGTCAGCATTGTAAAAAGTTCAGAAACCTTCCCATGCTACAGAGTTCATGTCCGGTCAGATGTGGAGGCTGCGCAGGCAGCTTTTCATTCATTACACAGTGGTTTACAGCTGGGGCGGTAGCATTACCACCGCTCCTGGTTGCAAACTCTTTAACCCCTCGAGATGGATTCCAGGGTGATCGTATTTTGTTGCATTTTTAATTTTTATTTTTTACAGGAGAACAAGGGCTTCGCTTGGATTGGGAGTTTAATAAAGATGGCAAACCTGTGTGTTTAATTATTTCATTAAAAAACTTTATTCTTAATACACATTTTTTAACCCTTTCATACTATTGGATTAATAATGGATAGGTGTCTTTTTGACACCTGCCCATTATTAACTGGGCTTAATGTCACCTTACAATACAAAGGTGACATTAACCCCTTATTACCCCATATGCCACCTGCTATAGGGCAATTGGAAGAGAGAGGCTAAGTGCCAGAATTGGCACATCTTACAGATGCACCTTTTCTGGGGTGGCTGGGGGCAGATGTTTTTAGCAAGGGGGGCCAATAACCATGGTCTCGCTCTAGGCTATTAATATCTGCCCTCAGTCACTGGCTTTCCTTCTCTGTCAGAGAAAATTGCGCGGGAGCCCATGCCATTTATTTCCGTGAAAAAATGCTTTTATTAAACACCTACAACTACAAAATTTTACACACAGACACTACTAACATTATTAGTGACTGACATATATAAATACAACAGATATGCAATGATTTACTGTATGTAAACCATGTCTCATATTCTGTCGGGTTCTGTAATGATTTTACAGAAGCCAACAAATGAACTAATGGCTATTCTGCTATCCAGCTCTGTATGAAATATAAAGATACATATATGTGTGTGTCTCACTGACATATACTGTATAGCTATACTGAATATATGGTTTAACGAATATTTGAGGCCATGGATCAGTTAAATGTCCATTTTGCAAGGCTGCGAGAATATCTCGCCATACAGATGTCACACGGATGCTTAGATGCGAGAAAGTTGCATCCTCGCATTGCACACGGATGACATATGGATCACTTTTCAGGGAACATTTCTGTGATTCTTGGAAGTGAAAAACGGACCGATTTTTTATACGTTGCGTCTGACTCCAGCCTTATAGTTTTCCTCTGACTGTTTCACTCCTGGCTTTGGCTTACAAATATTGAGCAAATACTGAAAGTGTGAATGTGAGCTTAATATGATGTACATGTTTCGCTCAAAACCTTACTAAATTTCCCAGAATGTGCTTTTTGACACAACTGTCTGATTGATCGACTCCTGCTTTTGACTTACAAATAGAGATGAGCGAATTTGTTCAGATTTTGTCCCCGTATCTGATTTTGTAATATTCTGGCCATATTCGAACACTATTTGTGACAAATTTATGTCTCATGATGGGTTCCGAACATATTCGGTAATTTCTACTCCCATTGACTCTAATGACGTTCGGCTGTGTTCGACGAATATTGCAAAAACAATATTCGATTCCAATCGTATTCGGAACCGAATCCGAACAAATGTGCTCATCTCTACTTACAAATAGTGATGAGCGAGCGTGCTCTAATAAGGTGTTATTTGAGCATGCTTGAGTGCTAATAGCGCTCTAATACTATGTTCGAGTCCCCGCGGTTGCATGTCTCTCGGATGTTCAACATCCACAACACATGCAAGGATTACCTGTTTGAGACATGCAGCCACGGTGAGTCGAACATATTATTCGAGCACTCTGAAGATACTTTATTAGCACTTGAGCATGCTCGAATAACACCTTGCATGCTCATCACTACTTACAAATACTGATGCATAATACTGACCAAATACCCATAGTATGAACATGGCCTAACAGTTACTTGGAATAAGTGGATTACTTTCTCCAGGAAATCCACCAAGTACTCATCAATGTACACTCACTGGCCACTTTATTAGGTACACCTGTCCAACTGTGTGTTAAGACTTAATTTCTAATCAGCCAATCACATGGCGGCAACTCAGTGCATTTAGGCATGTAGACATGGTCAAGACAATCTCCTGCAGTTCAAACCGAGCATCAGTATGGGGAAGAAAGGTGATTTGAGTGCCTTTGAACGTGGCATGATTGTTGGTGCCAGAAGGGCTGGTCTGAGTATTTCAGAAACTGCTGATCTACTGGGATTTTCACGCACAACCATCTCTAGGGTTTACAGAGAATGGTCCGAAAAAGAAAAAAAATCCAGTGAGCGGCAGTTCTGTGGCCGGAAATGCCTTGTTGATGCCAGAGGTCAGAGGAGAATGGGCATACTGGTTCGAGCTGATAGAAAGGCAACAGTGACTCAAATTGCCACCCGTTACAACCAAGGTAGGCAGAAGAGCATCTCTGAACGCACAGTGCGTCGAACTTTGAGGCAGATGGGCTACAGCAGCAGAAGACCACACTGGGTACCACTCCTCTCAGCTAAGAACAGGCATCTGATGGCTACTTTCAGCAGGATAATGCGCCATGTCATAAAGCTCGATTCATCTCAGATTGGTTTCTTGAACATGACAATGAGTTCACTGTACTCAAATGGCCTCCTCAGTCACCAGATCTCAATCCAATAGAGCATCTTTGGGATGTGGTGGAACGGGAGATTCGCATCAGGGATGTGCAGCCGACAAATCTGCGCCAACTGTGTGATGCCATCATGTCAATATGGTCCAAAATCTCTGAGGAATGCTTCCAGCACCTTGTTGAATCTCTGCCACGAAGAATTGAGGCAGTTCTGAAGGCAAAAGGGGGTCCAACCCGTTACTAGCATGGTGTACCTAATAAAGTGGCCAGTGAGTGTATTATTTCCACTCTTTTAATCCTAGTCACACTACAAAGAAGTATTGGTAAAAATTTGCCTGCAAAATGAAAGTTCTTCAAAAACTGTTACTTAGAGGATCGTCTGCTTTTATTTAACACCATGCCTCATAATGATTGATTATTCTCGGAGCTGGCCAACCAGACGACAAGCCTCTCGGTCTTTTTTTTTTTCATAGTCCTAGGATTGATCTCAGATGAGCACAATAGGGCACAGAGAAGCGCCAACAGCTCATTTCATCTATGCCAAAAATGTTCTCTTCTTTCAAAGTGTAGCCTACAGGTATTTAAATTTTACAAGCTAATTTTCTCCAACCTTTTTTTTTTTTTTTTATCTCTTCTAAACATTTCTATCATCATTTTCTTTCCTATTTCACACCATGTTGGCAGATTCGCCCAAGGATGTGCTGGGCAGCTTATGCAAATGTAAAAGGTAATTTGAACTGCTGTGAATTATGAAAAGAGTGCCTGTGACTGTAGGCTACTGGAATCAGCACAACCTTTTACTAAGGAATAGTGTCAAAGAGAACAATAGATTGCCCCATTATTCACCTTTATGATAGCACAGTGTAGGGAAGAGTAAAAAAAAAAAAAGAGAGAGTTTCAGAAGGTAATGTCAAGGATTGAAATGCATCGCTGCACACAGCAGGTTACCAAGGGGTAAAGACAGCTGAAAGGAATGCCAACACAAAAGACTAGTCCACGGGATTTATATACAGAGTACAAATAACCCGTACTGAGTAAAAGAAAGAAAAAAAAAAGTAAAACAGGATATAAATGCTGAAAGTAAGTGCACCTGATCATATAAATGTTTCCTGTGTTTCATTCAATATTCCCAGCAGGTAGAGTCTATTGAATCGTATCTTTTGTGTAAGAGTTGGAGACGATGCCTAATATATTATCTATTGATGAAAAGGGGGGAAAAAATATCTGTATTTATTTATGCATAGGATGACTTTAGAGTCAGAATGTTTCTATGCAAATGCTAATATTCCACCAGCGCTGCACATTTTCAAGTGGGAAATGAACTAGGGTTTTCCTCTAAAACATCAGCATCTTTGACACCTACTTTACATTTTTCTAGAAATGGATAAGAAGAGGCTCAAGGTGTTTTCTATCATAAACAAAGAGGGTTTTGGCGAGGGATGTAATAATAGTCAGGTCAGGATGTGAGTACGTGCTCTGCGCTTATGGAAATGAGCCTTGTTACAGTGTGTCTCTGTAAATACCATATGTTAAAGAGAATCTATCACGAGGATTTGTTATGTAATCTGACTGCGATGTAGGAGAAGAAAAGCTGATACCAGTGATGTGTCACTTACTCGGCTGTGTTTTGCTGTTTCAATACAATCAGTGTTTAACCCCTTAAGTCCCAAGGGTGGTTTGCACGTTCATGACCGGGCCAATTTTTACAATTCTGACCACTGTCCCTTTATGAGGTAATAACTCTGAAATGCTTCCATGGATCCCAGTGATTCTGACATTGTTTTCTCGTGACATATTGTACTTCATGATAGTGGTAAAATTTCATTCAAATAACTTGCATTTATTTGTGAAAAAAATGGAAATTTGGCGAAAATTTTGAAAATTTTGCAAATTTCCAAATTTGAATTTTTATGCCCTTAAATCACAGAGATACGGCACACAAAAAACTTAATAAATAACATTTCCCACATGTTTACTTTACATCAGCACAATTTTGGAACCAAAATTTTTTTTTGTTAGGAAGTTATAAGGTTTAAAAATTGACCGGCGATTTCTCATTTTTGCAACACCATTTTATTTTTACGGACCACATCACATTTGAAGCCACTTTGAGGGGTCTATATGACAGAAAATACCCAAAAGTGTAAAAACTGCACCCCTTGAGGTGCTCAAAACCACATTCAAGAAGTTTATTAACCCTTTAGGTGCATCACAGGAATTTTTTTGAATATTTTAAAAAAATGAAGATTTAACTTTTTTTCACAAAAAAAATACTTCAGGTTCAATTTTTTTTTGTTTTACCAAGGGTAACAGGAGAAATTGGACTGCAAAAGTTATTGTGCAATTTGTTCTGAGTACGCTGATACCTGATATGTGGGGGGGAACCACTGTTTCGGCACATGGCTGAGCTCAGAAGGGAAGGAGCGCCGTTTGACTTTTTCAATGCAAAATTGGCTGGAATTCTGATCGGACGCCATGTCACGTTTAGAGAGCCCCTGATGTACCTAAACAGTGGAAACCCCCCCAAGTGACCCCATTTTGGAAGCTAGACCCCCCAAGGAACTTATCTAGATATGTGGTGAGAACTTTGAACCCACAAGGGCTTCACAGAAGTTTATAAGGTACAGCGGTACAATTAAAAAAATCATTTTTTCCACAAAAATGATCTTTTCACCCCCAATTTTTATTTTCCCAAGGGTAACAGGACCCTAAAAGTTATTGTGCAATTTGTCCTGAGTACGCTGATACCCCACATGTGGGGGTAAACCACTATTTGGGAGCATGGCAGAGCTCGGAAGGGAATCAGCGCCATTTGACGTTTTTGGCTGGAATTGAGATCGGACACCATGTCGCGATTGGAAAACCCCTGATGTACCAATACAGTGGAAACCCCCCACAAATGACACCATTTTGGAAACTAGACCCCATAAGGAACTTATCTAGATGTGTGGTGAGGACTTTGAACCCCCAAGGGTTTCACAGAAGTTTATAACATACAGCCGTACAATTAAAAAATCATGTTTTTTCCACAAAAATGATCTTTTCACCCTCAATTCTTATTTTTCCAAGGGTAACAGGACCCTAAAAGTTATTGTGCAATTTGTCCTGAGTACGATGATACCCTATATGTGGGGGTGGACCACTATTTGGGCGCATGGCAGAGCTCGGAAGGGAAGCAGCGCCATTTGACTTTTTTGACTGGAATTGAGATTGGACACCATGTCGTGTTTGGAAAGCCCCTGATGTACCAAAACAGTGAAAACCCCCCACAAATGACACCATTTTGGAAACTAGACCCACCAAGGAACGTATCTAGATTTGTGGTGAGCACTTTGACCCCTCCAGTGCTTCACAGAAGTTTATAACCCCCGGGCGTGAAAATAAAAAAATCTTATTTTTTCCACAAACATGATCTTTTAGTCACCAATTTTTTTATTTTCCCAAGGGTACCAGGAGAAATTGGACCGCAAAAGTTGTTGTCCAATTTGTCCTGAGTACGCTGATACCCCATATGTGGGAGAAAACTACTGTATGGGCACACGTCGGGGCTCGGAAGGGAAGTAGTGACGTTTTGGAATGCAGACTTTGATGGAATGGTCTGCGGGTGTCATGTTGCCTTTGGAGAGCCCCTAATGTACCTAAACAGTGGAAATCCCCCACAAATGACCGCATTTTGGAAACTAGACCCCCTAAGGAACTTATCTAGATGTGTGGTGAGCACTTTGAACCCCCAAGAGCTTCACAGAAGTTTATAATGCCTGGGCATGAAAATAAAAAAATCGTATTTTTTCCACAAACATGATCAATTAGTCCCCAATTTTTTTATTTTCCCAAGGGTAGCAAGAGAAATTGGACCCTAAAAGTTGTTGTCCAATTTGTCCTGAGTACGCTGATACCCCATATGTGGGAGAAAACTACTGTATGGGCACACGGGGCTCGGAAGGGAAGTAGTGATGTTTTGGAATGCAGACTTTGATGGAATGGTCTGCGGGTGTCATGTTGCCTTTGGAGAGCCCCTAATGTACCTAAACAGTGGAAATCCCCCCACAAATGACCGCATTTTGGAAACTAGACCCCCTAAGGAACTTATCTAGATGTGTGGTGAGCACTTTGAACCCCCAAGAGCTTCACAGAAGTTTATAATGCCTGGGCATGAAAATAAAAAAATCGTATTTTTTCCACAAACATGATCAATTAGTCCCCAATTTTTTTATTTTCACAAGGGTAACAGGAGAAATTGGACCCCAAAAGTTGTCCAATTTGTCCTCAGTACGCTTATACCTCATATGTGGGAGAAAACTAATGTATGAGCACACGTCAGGGCTCGGAAGGGAAGTAGTGACATTTTGGAATGCAGACTTTGATGGAATGGTCTGCGGGTGTCATGTGCGTTTGGAGAGCCCCTGATGTACCTAAACTATTGAAACTCCCCACAAGTGACCCCATTTTGGAAACTAGACCCCCCACAGAACTTATCTAGATGTGTGGTGAGCAAGTGCTTCACAGAAGTTTATAACGCCCGGGCGTGAAAATAAAAAAATCATTTTTTTCCACAAAAATGATATTTTTGCCACCAATTTTTTATTTTCCTAAGGGTAACAGGAGAAATTGGACCCCAAAAGTTGTTTTGCAATTTGTCCTGAGTACGCTGATACCCTGTATCTGGGGGTAAAACACTGTTTGGGCGCATGGCAGAGCTTGGAAGGGAAGGACCACCATTTGACTTTTTCAACGCAGAATTGGCTGGAATTGAGATCAGACACCATGTTGCATTTGGAGAACACCTGATGTGCCCAAACAGTGGAAACCCCCAATTCTAACTCCAGCCCTAACCCCAACACACCCCTAACCCTAATCTCAGCCCTAACCCTAGCCCTAACCCTAAAGGGAAAATAGAAATAAATACATTTTCTTTTAATTTTATTAATTTTCCCTAGCTAAGGGGGGGATAACGGGGGGTTTGATTTACTACACTATTTATGGCGGTTTTTATGTTTGGCAGCTGTCGCACGCTAAAAGACGCTTTTTATTGTAAAAATAGTTTTTGCATCACCACATATTGAGAGCTATAATTTTTCCGTATTTTGGCCCACTGAGTCATGTGAGGTCTTATTTTTTGCGGGACGAGTTGACATTTTTATTGGTACCATTTTCGGGCACGTGACATTTTTTGATCGCTTTTTATTCCGGTTTTTGGGACGCAGAATGAACAAAAACCAGCTTTTCATGAATTTCTTTTGGGGGGGGTGCGTTTACACCGTTCCGTAAAATTGATAAAGCAGTTTTATTCTTCGCGTCAGTACGGATACAGTGATACTTCAATTAGGTTTTTTTTTATGTTTTGTCGGTTTTATGCAATGAAAACTATTTTATATAAAAAATAATTATTTTTGCATCGCTTTATTCTGCGAGCTATAACTTTTTTATTTTTTTGCTGATGATGCTGTATGGTGGCTCGTTTCTTGCGGGACATGAAGACGTTTTAAGTGGTACCATGGATATTTATATGCGTCTTTTTGTTCGCGCATTATTGCACTTTTTGTTTGGCGGTATGATAATAAATCATTATTTTTTGTTTCGTTTTTTATTTTTTAAGGGGTTCGCTAAAGGGGTTAACTAATGGGACAGTTTTATAGGGCAGATTGTTACGGACGCGGCGATACCAAATATGTGTACTTTTATTGTTTTTTTTTTTTATTTCCAAAAAATGAATTTATTGGGGGAATTTTTTTTTTCTAATTTATTTGGCGATTTTTTAAAAATTATTTTAACTCTTTTTTTTTTAAATTTATTACCTTGTCCCAGGTGGGACATCACTGTCCTGTGACAGATCGCTGATCTGTCACATCACAGATCACTGTGAGAGATCAGCGATCTGACACAGGCATTGAAGCAGACTTCCTCATGCCTGCGCTTTGCAGGCACTGAGAAAGCCAGCTCCCTGCAGGCCCCCGAAGGCCCCCGTCGCCATCTTGGATTCGGGGGCCTGCAGGGAAGGAGCCCCCCGCAGCAGCGCTGCACATTGCGCTGCCGTGGGGGGCTCAGGAAAGCACGGAGGGAGCCCCCTCCCTGCCGATGCTTCCCTTTAACCCCCGATACACCACGATCGCGTTTGATCGCGGTGTGCAAGGGGTTAACGTGTCGGGGTGGTCCGTTACCGCCCCTGACACATTGTGCCGGGTGTCAGCTGTGATAATCAGCTGACACCCGGCCGCGATCAGCAGCGCTCACCACGTGGGCGCCGCTGATCGCTATGACGTACTATCCCGTCCCTGGGAATTAAGTCCCAGGGCACATGGACGGGATAGTACGTCATATGGGATTAAGGGGTTAAACAGCAGGAGATTATCAGTACAGGACAAGCTGCCTCATGCATTCTATTGCAACCTTGCCCCCTACATTGATTGGCAGTTTTTTTGGCAATATATATTTTATACAGAAAGCTGACAATCAGTGGTGTGAGTGGGTAATATAGGGCTCAGCATTCTAAGCTCTGCTAAATCTGCTGCAGAGAAAACTGTGATGCTATCCCAACGTGTGGCCATTCAAAACACATGAAGACATGCCTGTGTTTTACTGGCAGCATGTATGACAAGGGTCAATACAATTCTATGGGTCCGTAAAAAAATGCATACAGCACATGGATGGCATCATAAGGCATAACACTGCAAAGTGGCTTTGTCATTTATTTATTTATTTATCCATACCGAGAAAACACTGGTAACACACTGATGGTGCAAATGTACAAACTGATGGCACACTGATGGTACACTGATCAAAAACACTGATGACATCAGTACCTTTTTTACATATGTGATTTATGTGTGAAGAAGGTCTTATAGAAAGTGGTGGCATAGGATATGTTATTACTTTCTGAATCCCAACCATCTATACCTCCACCAATTCCAAAAGCAAAAGTTCTTGGGTTTGGTAATATTGGCTTAGTGTCTACCTGCACATTAGCACTCCAACTGAAGTCCCTTAAAGGCATTGTCCACTTTCCAAAAAAATATACAAATGGTCAAAAATCCATTTAATCCAGGGATTAATATAATATTGCACCAATGATCCCATCTCAAAAGTGTCACCCTCTCACAGTATGGTACTCTTTTCCAGAACATGGCTGATGAAGAAATGGCATGGGATAATCCTGCTCTTTAGTAGCCTCCGCATTGATCATTGCTTTAGAAACAAGCTGATGTATAGCTTTGATCAAGGACAATCCATCTGCAACCATGTTTTGTACCAAAATAATTATAGTGACCTTGCAAGTTTTATTTGTCGGTTTTGAAAAAAAGCGTGCTAAGTAAGTTAATAAGTAAGATGCACCAAATTTGCTTAAAAGATGCACTTATCTGAAAATGTGTGTTCCCATCTCTGCCTTCCATGGATGAGATGGAAATACCTGCTTTTAAGGCCTGTTTCACACTTCAGTTTTTCACAATCAGTCAAGATCCGCCGATTTGCCAAAAAAACGGATCCACCATTTATCTTGGCGGATCCGTTTTTTTCCCCATTGACTTTCATTATCGGCGAATTTTGACTGATGATCATCCGTTGCGTCTATATTTGTGCGGATCCGCCAAAATTTTGGCATCCGCTGAGATCACTGAACGGTCCATGCAACCTTTTTTTGCTGTCCGGATCCGCATTTTTCCCTTTTAACCCTGAATCAAGTCTCGCTGCTGGATGAAAAATCTCTCTCTCTCTCCTCCATTCCTCACCCGATCTCCATCCCCATCTTCCACGTCACCCGATCTCCAGCCCCGTCTTCCACGTCACCCGATCTCCAGCCCCGTCTTCTACGTCTCTCATCGTGCGCTCTTCCACGTCTCTCATCGCGTGATCTCCTCTCACATCGCGCGATCGCTGCTCACCCACATCCCGCGAGATGATCGCTTACCGCAGATGCCCGCTCTCTTCCGGATACCACTACATCCGCCGGTATTCATTTTTTATTTTTTTTTATTTTTTCCCTGGCGCGGTTCCTTTAAATTTTTACCATTGGCGGATCCGTACATCAGCCGATCCGTTGACCCCCGTTTCTGTCAGTCCACCTGCGTATCCGTTTTCTGCTATTTTGGCGGATATAGACTGACAGAAAAAACTGATGTCTGAAACAGGCCTATGGGGTTTTCCCATGACCAATAATAATGTCCATGAGCTGTGGTATGATCAGAAGAGGTCCCTGTACGGTCAGACACAGCCATTACACAGTACACAGCAGGGGCACATTTATTAGATTATCTCAGCACAGGAACATTTTATTTAAACACATCCAATTGTGGAAATTATTATTATTCCAAGATCTATTGATTAATATCAACTTATGTTCATGGGAAAACCCCTTTAAGGCCTCTTTTTTGTCTCCAGTATGTCTGGTCACAGTTTTCACACGTACCGGAGGCACTGACACACGTAGACCCATTCAAATGAATGGGTCTGTGCACATATCTGTGGTTTTTTTCACGGACCGTGTGTCCGACTGACCCACACATCGACATGTCCGCTTTTTACCGTCAGCACAGGCCGCAAAACATCCCGCACATGGAGAACACACATTGATGTCATCTGTGTTACACGCATCGGCACCAGGGAAGAAGCGTTACAGTAAGCGCTGTTCACCAGCAGCAGGTGCTGAAGACGACTCGTCATTCTCCCCTGCTCTGCTGGCGATCGGCACAAGCAGAACAGAATGATGAGAGTTATATTAAAGTCAGAACGATGACAGCAGGTGGAGGCTTTTGGGACAATTATTCCCACTCTCTCTACACCTTCTGCAGCTAATAACAGTGACAACAGGAGCGGATGATCAGGGTATTCCTCACCCGCTGCCTGCGATATAACGAAATAAATTAATGAAAAACCCGGCGTGGGTTCCCCCCATTTTCTATAACCAACCAGTCAAAACTCACAGCTGGGGGCTGCAACCCTCAGCTGTCAGCTTCAACAAGGTTGGTTATCAAGAATAAAGAGGTCCCCATGCTGTTTTTTAATTATTTTAATAAATAAAAAAACAGCGTGGGTTCCCTTCATTTTGACAACCAGCTTTGCTAAAGCTCACAGCTGGGGGCTGGTATTCTCAGGCTGGGGGGACCTATATCAATGCCAGAAAAGTAACGTAAAGCAAATTTTTGTAAAACGTGACTTGTAAAGGTTTTACGCTAATGCCGGCCAGTTTCCACCAAGGTGGGCTCAGCATGGGTAGCACAGGGGCTGCCTGTCTAATTCATGACTTTTGGTGCAGACTTTTGGCGTGCCATGTACCGTTTTAAGTAATTATGTGCCACTTCCTCCACCATGCTGCCTCAGCAGGGCCTTTGTGCCTATTCTAAATATTTTAGATCTTCTTATTCCTTTCATTTGTCTCTTCATTTTTCTTTCACGTAAAACCATATTTAAAGCTACTGTCAAATATTTACTGCACCATGTTATAGAGGTTGTCGCATATGAGTCATTTGTGACATATTAACCGGACATGCCATGAATGTCTGATTGATGCAGTTCTACCGCTTGGGCATACATTACAGGAATGGAGCCCAAGCACATGCTTTCAGGAATAGAGATGTCGCCGCTAGAGTTATGCAAAAAATTTCACTGGACCCTATGCCTAGTAATCAGAAGATGATACAAATATGCTAGAAGATGAGGTAGGCGTAAAGCCGCGCTGCTAGAGATACGCTATGTAAGGGTGTGAAAGGCACTGTCATATGCCTCTCCCTCTTAAAACAGCGTTTATACAAAGTGTGGTTTTTATTGTATTTTTTTATTATTATATGTGAAACTGCATAGAGTTCTATAGACACTAATGTCCTCGGTTAATGTAGTGTATTGTGATTAATGTATAGTGTTCTTTATGTGTAACATATAGGAAAAGTCTAGGGTTAACTGTAGGGTATAAGTATAGCTAGAGCTTCAGGTACAGGTTAAGAATGGGAAAGGTGTAGTTTTGGGCACATTAGATACAGGAAGTGAGTTTACAGGTTAATATACAGTTAAGTGGTTGGGACCAGTCCAACCTAGGAAAGGGGCAAGGTCAGTTAAGAAGGGAAGCACTTCTTGGTTAGTGCAGTGTGTCTAGAATTGGAGATTTGATTAAAGATAGATAAAGTGTTAGCATGAGTTCAAGACCAGAGGGCACAAGAAGTACGGACTGTTTGGCAGTGAGAACCTTATCAACTGTCTTCAATGGACATTCCTGTAGCATCCAGGGCCTGTGGCCTAAAATAGGCACTGGTAAGCATGCATTATTCTCTTCCTACAAGGGGAAGCCAGTTGGAGAGATGCGTGAGGGAGACAGGACAGGTCTTATGGAAACTATTAAGAAGGACAGAGTATCCCACGGGCTGAGAGAGCCATTAGAGAAGGGATAGCTCAAGTGGAACAGAGAACTTGGAAACGTATTGTGCTTTGTCATCGATTGAACTCAAGATGCTAAGTAAAGTTGAACTGTTAAGAAGTGAGTGACCCCTGATTTGTGTGTGGATGTTCCTGAACCCAGAATCGTGGAGACGGAGGAGGCCTGTCCATGAAACATGAGTGTAATGCACCACACGCACAGCACACGGGAATCGCGACACTGTTTAATTGTAGGGTGCCATGGTGTGGGAACACAGCAGCTCCTCACCCATGACTACTGCCCTGTGCACTTTACAACTACGCAATAGGAAACCAAATGGAGTGTAGATGTGGGTTTTTTTCATCAACGCGTTTTCGAGGACATCCAACCTCTTCATCAGGATAAACCACAAAAGCTATTGTGGTTTTTCCTGATGAAGAGGTTGAATCACCTCGAAGCAGGTTGACAAATAAAAAAGCATCAACATTCCATTTGGTATCTCTAGCAGCGCAGGTTTACACCCACCTTATCTTCCAGCATTTGTGTCATATCTACCTGGTGATGCTGCAGCAGCCTTTCACAAACCTTAAACAGGGGTTGTGACTGTCACTACCCTTCCAGGTGAGTATACTCTGATTTTATCTATTCTCTGTTTACCACTTTTACACTTTTTGTCTTTCCAGTATTCTATTTACTAGTAATCAGGAGAAGTCCTGGGTGTGTCACATGTAGTAGGAAGTTCCCGAGACTTTGGTCTGGTGGCCATGAACTACTGCGTAGCCACAAAGTAAAAAAAAATTGCTAAAGGTGTCTGAAAGGAAGTTTTAGAAATCTCAAAGAAATTATAAATATATGTAATGCCTATGCCTAAGTTTAGGCCCTCTGGGAACATTACATGCTCTTGCAATGATATACAGTATCTCCATTGAGACTTCACCCCGATCAAGCAGGAAATGAGGTACAACAATGCTTGATGCCTAAAATAACAAAAAAAACAAACACTTGCAGCTCTAATGTCACCTATACAGTGGTCCCTGCTAGTCTCTGTTTATTTCCCTTGCAATGATGCCATGCTGTACATTAACATGAACGCTGCAGCCAATCACTGGCCTTAGCTGCCTTCTACCATATGTGCAAAGCATCACCGATGAGACCAGTTTTCACGTGCACGTATGACACAACATCAAAGCAGAGGAGAAAACAGAGAACAATTTATTGATTTATTTTTATCAATTCATAGTAAGTTTCCTGCACTTAGTCAATTTTTTTAATCTCAGATAACCATTAAATCTTTTAACTTCAAATGACAGTAGGGTATAAAAGTAATTAAGGACCAGTCGCCGTAACCTCAACATGTCGAGCTCTACTTCATTCATTTTCTCCATGACAATCCAACTTGCACTTTACCAGTTCCAGATAACAACAATTTCGCTTTTTTTTTAACTTATTTTTCTTTCGTTACATATTTTATTTCCTTACATTTTCATTTTCTCATAGAATATGTTGTTATTTATTTTCTGTTTTTATGCAGACGTGTCTGCTTCTTGTTATTATTATTTTGCTGTTTTGTGCTTGGATTTCTTGTCTTAGCGCCTGTTGTTTGTTCATGAGAGCGATAGGAAAACAATTGTTTTTCTGAATCCACTGCCATTATATCACCGAACTCCAGATGTGTTGAAAGCTGCAGAAAACTGATTGCCTGAAAACCCTTTTAATGCACCCTAAACTTTTATTTGTTTGTCTTGCTCTTGATTCCAGATAAGCATTTAGTTTTGCTTTATTATCCATTATGGCTTGTGAGTTTCATTCCAAATCACAGCATGACAGCTCCTTCCATTCACATGTACATGCTCCAAATCTCTTACAGTGCCCCAGGTTCAATACTTAGCATTTCAACCACATTAAAGAATATTTCTCATTTCAAAACCCATTATGTAAAATTAGGTAAATTACACCTTATATGATTGTCGATCATTGTGAGCCCTAGTAGAGTCTTATCCAAAGAAACATTTGGCTTTTCAGTAGCATAGCAATATTCGGGAATCACTTGGATGCTTTTAGAACAGGTGTGAACTACATGGACAGAGAACTTTCCAGTTCCAGATTTTAACAAAAGATCTTAACATAAAAATTAAGAATTCAAAGAAAAACTTAACTGTTTCTGAAATGTCCTCCTATATACACAGGGGTGTTTCACATGCATGCTGTCAATCAGGGAACAATATTCATTGGGTTGTGGAATGGACCCGTTCACATTTAAGTGGGACTCTGAGAAACACGACAACAGCAAGTCGTATGGTTTTTGTGATACAGTGAGCAGCCTGCGTGGTCTTTATTTGCTACTATAATGTGCAGTGTCTCCAGACTTGTCTCCAATCAAGACCACATCTGGGACATCATTGGTCAGCGATTGCAAAGGAAGCTGCCAGCAGCAGATCTTGATGCTTTTCATGCCCAAGTGTATTCAGCATGACAGAACATTCCTCAAACAATCAATAATAACTTCATTAATAGCAATCAAGTTGTGTAAGTGCGAGGATTCCTGCGTCTGGCACTCATACTCAATACTGAATAAATCAAGATGTTTTGAAATTTTGCTCCCATTTTCTCATCATTGGCAAATAAATAACTTCTCTATTCAATCCATGATTTCTATAATTCAGCTTGGTTACCTTCTTGGTGCAATTTAAGTGTTGAGTGAATTATTGTATATTATTGCAATTCTTTTCAAATAACGTGTGTTTGTCTCTCCTTTAAAAAAGTTTTAGTTAAATAATGCATCTTGTTTTAGAAATTGGTAATCCAGATTTTTCCCTCTACATAAATGAATAGAAATTCTAAGAAAGGGTGTTTGACAGAGGCTGCATGGGGCTGTCATGTAGAAAGGTTGGGTATGTCTTTCCCTTTTTTGAAAAAATCATTAAAAACTTGGATTCATTATTTAAAACTATCGGAAAAGAACTGACAACATTGACAAAGATGAAACAAAAGAGGTGAATGAGATTAGGCTATATTCACACAAGTGTCATGGCTTCCAATTATAATGGAGCTGCATCAGTTAACTCCTCCTACTTGACCAACAGCTGTGTGATGGTCACGTGTGACTGGACACACCGCCTCCAGCAGGGCGAATTTATTTGACACACGCGACCCTGGATACACCGCCTCCAGTAGGGCGAATTTAAATAATAAAACGAGCAGCCGGATACACTGCCTCCAGCAGGCAAATTTCAGAATTACACGTGAATCTGGATACACCACCTCCAGCAGGGCGAATTTAAGTAATAAAGGGAAACACCAGGGAAACCGATACAGTGGAGGGCCCTGTGATAGGGAACGGGGACATGGAGACCTCCTGCACTCCCCTGAGCCAGTATCTACACTCCTAACAGTCCCTATACAGGCTCCACACCTGTCGCTAAGCTGGAACCTAAGAACCCTAGCTCACCCTGCACCTAGCCCTTTCTAATGAAATGGATGGTACAGAAACTAATTCCACCACTGCACTGAAACACACAAAAGGAAAGTTAAAAAGCAGGGGTAACAACACTTAGCTTTGCTCTGTTGTATTGCTCCAAGCAACAGAGTACGACACCAAAGTTCAGCTTCACCCCTGAAGCTCGACACCTGAATTCAGCTTCCACCTGAAGCTATAACACCAGAGTTCCCCTGAGCTGCCAGGAACTCCTCTCTGTAGTTCCTTCCTCCACCAGATTTGGTTGGAAATGAGCAATATCACCAACAGTGAGTGAGGGCACATGACATACCTATATAGTTAAGCCAGAGGAGTCACACCTGTTAGTGATTCCTGTGTAACAATGCTAACCACCACCGGGAGCAATCTAGAACAAAAGACACCACTGTGCAATGACCCTAATGGCCACCAGGGGCAAAACCAAACTTAATGTCATGATCCATGCTGGATCAGGACTGATAAAAAGCAAAGGTAACCTTTTTTTTTTCTTAAGCTGTGCTAAAGTTTGGTTTTTGCCCCCGGTGGCCATTAGGATTATTGCACTGTGGTGTCGTTTGTTCTAAGTTTGCCCCCGGTGGTGGTGAGCGTCATTGCACTCTTGTTTCTTTAGTCAAGTGCACATGATTATAATGCAGGTGTGATTGCTCTGGCTTTGCTATAAAAGAGTCACAGGTGTTGCAATCAGTGTTGGTGAGTGTTCATGTCAACCATCCTTGGTGGAGGAAGGAGCTGGAGAACGTTCCTTGCAGCACTGTCTTAGCCCTGGTGTAGAAGGAGTCATAGGGGATTTCCTTGTTGCTCTGACAGAGCTTGGTGGCAGCGATTCAGGAGGAGAGCTGCATTCTATTGGTGGACTCTGTTGCCAGGAGCAAGTTCAACAGAGTAAAGCTAAGTGGTGTTTCCCTGTTTGTGTTTTTCCTTAGTGTGTATTAGTACAGCGGTGGGGCCAGTGCCTGCGCCACCCAGCTCCCTAGCAAGGGATAGGTGTAGGGTGTGCTAGGGTGACAGGTTCCTGATCGGCGCCCGGTGCGGAACCGGCATAGGGAACGTTAGGAGTGTTAGGGACACTGACTCAGGGGAGTGCAGGAGGTCTCCACGTCCCCTTTCCCTATCGCAGGGCCCACCGTTGTAACTGTTTCCCCTTTCCCTGTGTCTTGTTGTTTTAGTTACCGGCCTGCAGGCCGTGTCACACAGGACAGTATCACGTGCCGTGTCTTGTTGTTTTAGTTACCGGCCTGCGGGTCGCGTCACACAGGACAGGTCATCGTGACACTTAAGCACACAGCTTAAGGAAAAAAAAAGGTTACATGTGCTTTTATCTGTCATCATCCAACCTGGATCATGACAAGCTGTTTGGACAGAAGTCTCACAGCATAGAGGCCGTCAAGCAAGCAGGCGAAGGCAGCATTGGGCCGGGAGTAGAGCTGGAGTGACAGAGGCTTCAGATCAACAACCGAATTTGCATATCAACTCACATAGTGATTTCTCAGTAAAGGAGGAAAGAATTGTTCAAGTAAATTGCTGTCTATAAAAAATCTACATGTGCTACATGTGCATATAAATAGTTTGGGGGTGATTCCCTTTAAGGATCTTTGCAATGGAGAAAAAGTTATGGCAGGTCACAACATCACTTGGGAAAAATTGCAAGCCACCAAGAATGGAGTACAAATTTTTCTGTCACACCCAGACTCTGGGGCCCAAGAGAACCCAATACCTATAGAAGAGTTATAAATGAGATTTCACAATTTGCAGGCTTTTATAAAGCTTTTGCATTGGGCAGCACTTGAAGTAACAATGAGTAAGCACGAATAACGGAAGAAAGTTGGCACTCCGTTCTGTTCGGTTCAACACTTTATTGGAAATCCATGTTTGAAAAAAGACATTAAATACATGAAAACATACAAAGGAATACCATTTTGCTTTTAGAATTTGTTTTCGACATAGAATTCCTTAGTCCTTTATGAGTAAGGAATTGAATTCTGAAACGCGTCAGATGGTTTCATTGGTTTGCTTGTGTTGGAAATTAATAAACACAGACATCTAAGGATTCCATGTGCCACCTTACAGGTCCATGCACACAGGTTTACCATGGCATAAACCCTCAGGCAACGCAGATGTTGCAATCGCCAATATGATTTAAGAGGCATGATATGACGCTCTTTGCTATGCTCCAAGCACGGCTGTTTTCATTCACTTTGAATGAGTGACATTCTTTGCTATTACTGTGCCGAGCCATAGGGGTTATGTTAATTAATAATAATAATCTTTATATAGCACTAACATATTCCGCAGCGCTTTACAATTTGCACACATTATCACTGTCCCCGATGGGGCTCACAATCTAAATTCCCTATCAGTATGTCTTTGTAATGTGGGAGGAAACTGGAGGACCCGGAGGAAACCCACACAAACACGGGAAGAACATACAAACTCCTTGCAGATGTTGTCCTTGGTGGGATTCAAACCCAGGACTCCAGTGCTGCAAGGCTGTCCACTGAGCCACCGTGCTGCCCAATTGCTCTTGCATCTGCATGTTTTATTGAATTGAACCCTATTAAAATCAGTAAAAAAAAAGTTGACCAAATAAAAAAAAAATTAATGACAAAGAATAATGTAAATCAAATCTTGGTAGACAATGGGATGTTGTCCTCAACTCATCTTGGTGGGCATCTTCATGAAAATTGCATCCCACTTGTCTAAAAAGACCAGATTTAAAAGGGGCCATATCTCAGGAACAAAACAAAAACAATTCCAGAATCAGAGCAGCCACCTTTATACCAGGTAAATAAATTGCATATTTATGGAAAATGACAGGTCCTCTTTAAATAAAACTGCACCTTCAACACTTTGCTAATATAGGATACAGTAGATCTTTTGTCCTTTAGGTCTTAGCTGCTCATTCTTTATTTTTGAATAAAGTATTTGGTGCCCATTCATCATTGTCAATTGCTATTGCGTTCTCCTAGACCAAGACAAGTTATATAAATTACTACAAAAAAAAATAAAAATATAGACACTAAGAGCATGTAGATCATAATACAAGACTGCAAAACTTGACTTTGAGCTGTGTTCTCTTTTGGTCTCAAGATATATAAATGGAAAGACAGATAAATCATAGATAGATAGGGCAAAAAAGTAAGATCAGCACAAAAAATATATAACAATTTGGGTGCAGGGCCCCCAGGAATGTACCAAACCTTATGCAGTGATCCAAAAATGGAGGCAGCATCCATATATATAAACGCCTTATCGTGTCTGTCTGTAACCGAAATCGCGGGCCACTGAGTGGTCGCGGCCGCCAGGCCGCAACCAATCAGCGACAGGCGCAGCTGTTTGTAACGGTAAGCTGCGCCTGCCGCTGATAGGTCGCGGCCGCCAGGCACAGGCCTTAATCTGTAAAAAAGAGAATTAAAATGAAAAAAAAGTTATTCTCACCTTCCGACGGCCTCCTGTCTTCTTTCCACACGCCCGGCCTCGCGTTCCCAGTAATGCTTTGCGGCTTAGACCGCTGATGACGTCACTCTCGCGAGAGCGAGAAAGAAGACCGATGTCACTCTCGCGAGAGCGAGAAAGAAGACCGAAGTCATCAGCGATCTAAGCCGCAAAGCATTACTAAGAACGCGAGGCCGGGCGCGTGGAAAGAAGACAGGAGGCCGTCGGAAGGTGAGAATAACTTTTTAAAAATGTTTTAATATTAATTTTGTACAGGGCCGCGGCAGTGATTGGTCGTGGCTACAGGGCCGCATTGCTGATTGGTCGCGGACAGAGGGCCGCGACATTGATTGGCGGCGGCTACACGGAAAGGGGGGTGAGGGGACCATGCATACCAGGAAAGGGGGGTGAGAACCATGCACACAAGGAAACGGGGATGAGGGGAACATGCATACCAGGATTGGGGGGTGAGGGGACCATGCATACCAGGATTGGGGGGTGAGGGGACCATGCATACCAGGATAGGGGGTGAGGGGACCATGCTTTCCAGGATTGGGGGGTGAAGGGACCATGCATACCAGGATTTGGGGGTGAGGGGACCATGCATACCAGGATAGGGGGGTGAGGGGATCATGCATACCAGGATAGGGGGGTGAGGGGACCATGCAAACCACGAAAGGGGGCTGAGGGGACCATGCTTACCAGGATAGGGGGTGAGGGGACCATGCTTACCAGGATAGAGGGTTGAGGGGACCATGCATACCAGGATTGGGGGGTGAGGGGACCATGATTACCAGGAAAGGGTGGTGAGGGGACCATGCATACCAGGATAGGGGGGGTAAGGGGACCCTGCAAACCAGGAAAGGGGGGTGAGGGGACCATGCATACCAAGAAAGGGGGGTGAGGGGACCATGCATATCAGGATTGGGGGTGAGGGGACCATGCATACCAGGATTGGGGGTGAGAGGACCATGCATACCAGGACTGGGGGGTGAGGGGACCATGCATATCAGGAAAGGGGGGTGAGGGGACCATACATACCAGGAAAGAAGGGGTGACGGTGAGCATACATACCAGGATTGGGGTGTGAGAGGACCATGCATACCAAGAAAGGGGGGTGAGGGGACCATGCATATCAGGATAGGGGGGTGAGGGGACCATGCATACCAGGATTGGGGGGTGAGATGACCATGCATACCAGGACTGGGGGGTGAGGGGACCATGCATACCCCAAAAGGAGGGTAAGTGGACCATGCATACCAGGATTGGGGTGTGAGAGGACCATGCATACCATGAGAGGGGGGTGAGGGGACCATGCATATCAGGATAGGGGTTGAGGGGACCATGCATACCAGGATTGGGGGGTGAGTTGACCATGCATACTAGGACTGGGGGGTGAGGGGACCATGCATACCCCAAAAGGAGGGTGAGAGGACCATGCATACCAGGATTGGGGGGTGAGGGGACCATGCATATCAGGAAAGAGGGGTGAGGGGATCATGCATACCAGGAAAGGGGGGTGAGGATACCATGCATACCAGGATTGGGGGGTGAGGGGACCATACATACCAGGAAAGGGGGGGTGAAGGTGAGCATACATACCAGGATTGGGGTGTGAGAGGACCATGCATACCAGCAAAGTGGGGTGAGGGGACCATGCATACCAGGATAGGGGGATGAGGGAACCATGCATACCAGGATTGGGGGTGAGAGGACCATGCATACCAGGATTGGGGGGTGAGGGGACCATGCATACCCCGAAAGGGGGGTAAGAGGACCATGCATACCAGGAAAGAGAGGTGAGAGGACCATGCATACCAGGATTGGGGGGGAGAGGACCATGCATTCCAGGATTGGGGGGTCAGGGGACCATGCATACTAGGATAGGGGATTGAGGGGTAGCATGCATATCAGGATTGGGGGTGAGAGAACAAAACATATCAGGATTGGGGGTGAGAGAACCATACATATTAGGATTCGGGGGTGCATTATTGCATTATTATTAAAGCTTCAAAAATAAACTGCATATATATTCTAGAATACCCGATGTGTTAGAATCGGGCCACCATCTAGTAGATAGATAAATGTCTACACACCCTTTTAAAATGCCAGGTTGATAAACATACCAAGAGGAATAATTTCAGAATGTTTCCACCTTTAATGTCACATATTCTGTATAAATCCTGTATATCATGTATAAATGAGAAACAAACTGAAAATATCTTGAGAGGTAAAATAAAAAAAAACTAAAATACTGTGGTTGTATACATTTGAACACTGTCTTATAATTGAGGATGTGGCTGTGTTCAGAATTATCCAATCACATTTATACACACCTTACATAGTAGTCAGTACACAGCTGCCATCATGGTCTATAAACAGCTTACAACACAGCAGAAGGATCTCATTGTTGAAAGTTATCAGCCAGGAGAAATGAAAAAAAACATCCAAAACATTAGATTGTGGAACACTGTGAAGATGGTGATCAAGATGTGGTTTAAATTTGACACATTGGTGACATTACCTTGCCTGCTTGGGTAATATAATTTGTCTGTATTGTCAGCTATGGTGAGGGCTAAGTTCTCTGCTGTTATAATTGCATCCACAGATTGTTACCAGATCCCTTACTGAGGGACTGTGTGCTATTGCCTAACCATGGGAGTATGCCCGATCCCTCAGAGGGGAGGAGGTTCGAGAGAAGTTGTAGTTTTTGAGGAAGAAGTAGCTTCATGGAGGTCCAGGATACAGAGAAAAGCAGCGTGCACTCTGCAAGTACAAATTGCACAAGGCAAGGTACCTGTCCCTAGAGCACAGAGACTTCCAGAGTCTGTGCTAAACTGTGAGTCTGCTCAGTCTTTATATAACTGCTTTTGCCCGGGAGCTCAGCAACTGCATGGAAACACGAACACTGTTGTAAGAAGAAGTGTTCTGAAAGGATTCACGTTGCCTGCTTGCTGGAAGGGATCATGGATCCTGTAACTGTTTACCTTTGACCCCTGGGGATCCAAAGAATCGTTTTCCAGAGATATAATTAGCAACAGGAAGGCTACATAACCTCACAGCAGATAAACTAAACCCTCACTGTGCAGGTCTGACCAAAACCCTGTATGTGAATTGCATGGAAGCTTTTCGAACTGTTTGCAGAACTTCAGTAAAAGGTAACAACTAATCAATGGGTAAGTAACTGGCTTCGTGATAGAAAGCAGAGGGTGTTTATAAATGATATATTCTCTAACTGGGTCGCTGTGACCAGTGGGGTACCGCAGGGTCTGTGTTGGGACCTATTCTCATCAACATATTTATTAATGATCTGGTAGAAGGTTTACACAGTAAAATATCGATATTTGCAGATGACACAAAACTATGTAAAGCAGTCAATACAAGAGAAGATAGCATTCTGCTAAAGATGGATCTGGATAAGTTGGTGGCAGATGTGGTTTAACAATAATAAATGTAAGGTTATACACATCGGAAGAAGGAATCAATATCACCATTACACACTGAACGGGAAACCACTGGGTAAATCTGACATGGAGAAGGACTTGGGGATCCTAGTTAATGATAAACTTACCTGGAGCAGCCAGTGCCAGGCACCGGCTGCCAAGGCAAACAGGACCATGGGTGCTTTAAAAGAGGTCTGGATACACATCATGAGAGCATTATACTGCCTCTGTACAAATCCCTGGTTAGACCGCACATGGAGTACTGTGTACAGTTTTGGGCACCGGTGCTCAGGAAGGATAAAATGGAACTAGAGTGAGTACAAAGGAGGGCAACAAAATTAATAAAGGGGATGGAGGAACTACAATATTCAGAGAGATTAGCAAAATTAGGATTATTTAGTCTAGAAAAAAGACGACTGAGTTGCAATCTAATAACCATAAGTCTATAAGGGGACAATATAAATATTTCTCCGAGGATCTGTTTATACCAAGGAATGTGACGGTCACAAGGGGGCATTCTCTGTGTCTGGAGGAGAGAAGGTTTTTCCACCAACATAGAGGAGGATTCTTTACTGTTAGGGCAGTGAGAGTCTGGAATTCCCTGCCTGAGGAGGTGGTGATGGCAAACAGAGTCGAGGGGTTCAAGAGAGGCCTGGATGTCTTCCTGGAGAATAACAATATTGTATCTTACAGTGATTAGGTTCTTTAGAAGGACATAGATCTGGGGATTTATTTTGACGGAATATAGGCTGAACTGGATGGACAAATGTCTTTTTTTGGCCTTGCTAACTATGTTACTATGCTACCCTGTCTAACACTGATTATTCTCTGCTGCATCATTCCTGCTCCAACTCCCCTGGGAGTTGGCCCTAGTTGGGTAAGGATCAATCATCTGGCACAGTCCATCACCATCTAACTCCCAGGGACCTTCATCAGTGCCCGGCCATATCAGGCCAAACATCCCAACTAGCATCACAAATCTATTAATAATTTTTATTATACTCGACCAGCACTCAGACCACTGTGACCCAGTACCATTACCACAGCAGCCCAGCTGGGGTGGCACACCAACACTACGCATCACCAAAGAATGCCATGCCAACAATGAAGCATGGTGGAGGTAGCATTATGCTTTGGGGGTGGACACCCAGAAGTTGAAGGCCACATCTTAAATGCATTGAAGCAATGAATTAATGTTGGTTGCAAAAGTAATCACATTACAGGGTTATTCTGATCCCAGTGTTCATGCACCAGTCTTAGAACATGGAGCTTTAGAAACAGAGATTTCTCAAGATTTTAGGCTAGGATCACACGCTGTTCTGATCGTAACCAGATGTTCGAATTTCTTAATTTCTTTGTTTTGCAACCGTGATAAAGGTCTTGTTCAACAATACTTCATGGAGGGAGATCATGCGGCATGCAACAACATCAACAGTTTAATGGAAGCTCTGAAGATAAGTCATAATCCAGAGGAATGGAGGCTCTTCATCGATTAATCCAAAAAAAGCCTAAAAGCTGTCTTGGTGCATAATGGCAATGCACTACCTTCAATTCCAGTTGGTTATGCAGTCCACATGAAAGTAACCTATGACAACATGAAACAGCTGTTGAGGTGCCTGAACTATCACAAACACTTGTGGCCCTTCTGTGGTGACTTAAAGGTGGTGGCCCTCTCACTTCGTCTCCAGGGGGGATACACAAAGTACTGCTGCTTTATGTGTCAGTGGGATAGTCGTGCAAGAGAATATCACTACAATAAAAGAGACTGGCTTCTCTGACATTCACATCAGTTAGGGAGTAAAAATGTCCTGCATCCAGCACTTGTTGATCCACATGAGATTTTACTACCACCATGGCATATCAAGTTGGGTCTAAAGAAAAAATTTGTAAAAGCAATGAATAAAAATGCAAAAGCATTCAAGAATCTCATTGATACATTTCCAAGGTTGAGTGAAGCAAAGTTAAAGGAAATCTTCATTGGACCTGAGATTCTTAGGCTTCTTCAAGATGGGGGTTTTTCTGTTTGCTGCAGGGCAAGGAAAAGGCTGCATGGGTTACAGTTCCATTAGGGGTAATTAATTTTTTGGGAAACAAGTCAGATAACTATGAAGAGTTGGTGGAAAATCTCCTCAAAATAGATAAGGATCTTGGCTGTAACATGTCCTTAAAGACTGCTTTCTTACATATGCATCTAGACCTTTTTTTCACCAAGTTGCGGAGAAGTGAGCGACAAGCACGGTGAAAGATTTCACCAAGATATTGCGGCTATGGAGAAAAAATATGAAGGAAAATGGAATCCATCAATGCTTGAAGATTACTGCCAGACAATTGTAATAGATGATCCCATGCAGGAGTACAAGAGACAAGCAAAAAAAGAGTTGTCACTGAATGAAGAACAAATTTTGTAGTGCAATTTCTGTAACTGTTTCTAATCCACAATAGTGTTAAGACAGGTTTTAGTTATATGAATTGTTGCTAAGTTTCCTTTAAATAAATATCAGAAACTTGGCGTAACAAAATATTCTGCATTCTTACATTTGCAATAATAATAATGCTTCAAAGTATTGAAACTTTTATGCATTAATTATATGTAGCAGTAAAAGGAAAACTCTAATATTATAGAAAAAAAGAGCCAACTAAAAATTGTCATTGTAAGATTTGAATTCAAGAGGTGAAAATCATTAAATAATGACTAATTTCACAACTGATCCTGAAAACTTTTGAAACTTTGTAGAACAGTGTTATGCTAAAGACATTCTGATCAAACTCTGATCAGAGTTTGATCAGAGTGTGATCACAGTGTGCTCAGATTTTTTTCAGATGGGGAGGCGATGGGGAAAAAAATATCTCCAACTTCTCCATTCTATCAGTCCGTGAAAATTGGACCACACTGGGATGACATCATCATGACTTATTGACTTATTGGTCAAGTGCAATCCAAATATTAGACATGTGCATGCCCTCATAGAATAATTTTGGTCTGAGTACGATCTGATGTTTATCAAACTCAGACCGAATTTAGCCCTAAATATTGATTACAAAAAATATTTAGTGCAAGCAAAATGTAATTCAATTGTCCAGTTGCACACATTTCTTTATGTTATCACTAAGACATGATCACATCCAACTAGGGCAACCAAAATCTGATAATTTGATGAAGCTTCACCTTTACAAAGGAATGAATGACTCGCCCTCCGCAGCTCCATAATTTACAAGACAAATCGAAGTTTGGTGATTTTAAAAGGACTAATGTGAATTTATGTCATCTTTTGAGGGATATCATTGTAAATAAATCCACAAGTTTGAGTTTGAGACAAAGCAAACCTAAATATTTAACGTGCATTAATATTAATGCAGAACAGTTCAGCTGAGTAATAAAAGCAAAGACAACAATCAATAATCAGTAAACAAAGCTAAATCATTTTTGACATACCAGTATACCATGACAGAAGCTGACAAAATGCCGTTTTGAGAAAATATGTATAAATATTAAGCATGGGAAAATCAATTGTAACGACACAAAGAATGCAAAAAGGAGATTCTTAAAGGGAAAATAATCTTAAAAAATGTTATTTACCTGCATATAGTGGGTTAATTTGCAGGTAAATTGTGTTACAATGCTTCCTAGCCGCCTATCTGAAAGTGCGGCTACTAGGAGAAAATGAACTTATGTCCTCCTGGAAGCCACCGGCTTTCAGTCACGGGGAAGTATACAGAGTTATTACAATCATTGCTCACTATAAAGTGACTGGTGGATGGAAACATCCTCTGGCATTGTGATTGACAACTTATTCTGCACAGATGCACTGGAGAGTGAACTGTCAATCAAAGTTCCAGGGTGCTCACAGTGTGGTGTTTGGTGCTGTGAGCGGTGACTGTAGCTGCTCCAATGCTTTCCATCTCTGGGGAGGAAATAAGTTAATTCTCTCCAGGCAGTCGTACTTTCACTAAGGCGGCCAAATATGATTGTAATAATATTTACCTCCTGATTAACCCTTTATCTGAAGGCAAATATTATTTTCCATGGTAACAGGCTCCCTGGAGTCTGTTTTAAAAAGACTGAAATAAAAGTTGATATGAACATTGTTATGCTTATCCAATTCAGGTGATCAAAAGTTTGTTTTTCACAACAAATTTAAATTGCTAGCAATTTTTTTTCGTTTTCTCTTGACCTGTCAGTAGGTTTTGTTATCTAATCTGAGAGCACCATGAAGCAGCAGCAGAGACCCTGATTACAAGGATGTGTTACATATAAGGCTGTGTTTTGCTATTTTAATACAATCAGTGTTTTATCAGCAGGAAATTATCACTAGAGGAGAACTGGCCTTGTGCTTCCTAGTCCAACCACGCCCTGAGTACTGATTAACAGCTTTCCGTCACCATACAATACACAGAAAGCTGCGGGGTGGGCGAAGTCGATCTCTCTACATCTTCATAAGCACATTCCTTGGACTATGTCACACTATATACTGACTCTCAGCATATCTCGCTTCAGCAAAGCATTTCATAAAGTGTCTCTTACTATACTTACTGAAAAAATGACGTATGCGATTGGCAAAGGGCCAGTGGGTTCGGAAAGTTTTCAGACCCTATAAATTTTTTGCTCTTTATTTCATTGCAGCCATTAGGTAAATGCAAAAAAATTCCATTTTTTTTCTCATTAATGTACACTCTGCACCCCATCTTTACTGAAAAAAAGCAGAAATGTAGACATTTTTGCAATTTTATTAAAAAAAGAAAAACTGAAATATCACATGGTGATAAGTATTCAGACCCTCTGCTCAGACACTCATATTTAAGTCACATGACGTCCATTTCCTTGTGATCCTCCTTGAGATGGTTCATTGGAGTCCAGCTGTGTTTAATTAAACTGATAGGACTTGATTTGTAAAGGCGCACACCTGTCTATATAAGACCTCACAGCTCACAGTGCATGTCAGACCAAATGAGAATCATGAGGTCAAAGGAACTGGAGCAGGAATCAGACTGGTCTCCAAGAATCCCTCAGAGAAGTCACCCGCAAGGCAGAAGGGCGTCGGCTGCCTTATATCCAGTCAGCAATTCCAGTCACCCAGTCATCATCATTCTGCTCAGGTGCTTTGTAATCAGCCTCACTACCTTCCTTCACCAGAAGAGGGAGTTCATCAGACCTCAATGGTGAAGGGGAAAATGAACTCACAACAGTACCTCCCCCTTGAGGAGGGGTCACCGAACCCTCATCCACGCCACCAGGGCGATCAGGGTGAGCCCGATGAAAGGCACGCACCAATCTTTTGGCATGAATATCAGAGGCAGAGACCCAGGAATTATCCTCCTGACCATAACCCTTCCACTTAACCAAATACTGGAGTCTCCGTCTAGCCAGACGGGAATCCAGTATCTTCTCTACCTCATATTCCATGTTACCTTCAACTAATACAGGGTCCGGAGGTGCCACCCCAGGAACAACTGGTTCAAAAAACCTCTTCAACAAGGACTTATGAAACACATTATGAATTTTAAATGTGACAGGAAGAGCCAGACGAAAAGAGACCGGATTAATAATCTCCAAAATCTTGTAAGGTCCAATAAATCTAGGCTTAAACTTAGGAGAAGCCACCTTCATAGCGATATTTTTTGATGATAACCAAACCATATCACCAACCTTAAACTGGGGACCAATGGTCCTATGTCGGTTGGAAAACCGCTGGGCCTTTTCCTGGGAGAGAGATAACTTATCCACCACTTGGTCCCAGATCTGGTGCATTCTCTCCACCACAGTGTCAACACCTGGGCAGTATGAAGACTCCACCTGCCCTGAAGAAAATCGAGGATGAAACCCAAAGTTACAAAAAAAGGTGACATCAAAGTGGCAGAACTAGCTCTACTATTTAAAGCAAATTCGGCCAAGGGCAAAAATGAAACCCATTCATCCTGATCAGCGAAAATAAAACATCTCAAATACGACTCCAAGGTCTGGTTGTTCTCTCCGTCTGCCCATTGGTCTGAGGGTGAAAAGCAGAAGAGAAGGACAACTGAATTCCCAGCTTGGAACAGAAAGTCCTCCAAAATCTAGACACAAACTGAACTCCTCTGTCAGATACAATGTTCTCAGGAATCCTGTGCAAGCGAACCACCTGTTGCAAAAACAGGGGCACCAACTCAGAGAAAGATGGCAACTTAGGGAGTGGTACAAGATGAACCATCTTAGAGAACCTATCACAAATCACCCAAATAACAGTCATTCTCTGAGAGACAGGCATATCAGAGATGAAATCCATTGAAATATGGGTCCATGGCCTCCTGGGTACCGGCAAAGGCATCAACCCACTAGAGCGATAACAAGGTTTAGACCGGGAGCAAGTCCCACAGGACTGCACAAAATTCCTGACATCACGAGACAAGGCGGGCCACCAAAAAGACCGACTCACCAGATCTCTAGTACCAAAAATACCTGGATGACCAGCCAATGCAGAGCAATGAGCTTCAGACATCACTCTCTTCTTCCACTGGTCAGGAACATGCAACTTTCCACTTGACAACGCTCAGGTTTGTCCTCCTGGAACTCTTCCAGAGCACGTCTCAAATCGGGCGAGATGGCAGAAAGAACTACCCCTTCGCCTAAGATGGTAGCAAGCTTGGTCACCACAGGAGAATCAGCAAAGAAGCTCCTAGAGAGGGTGTCTGCCTTGACATTCTTAGTGCCAGGAAGAAAAGAGACCCACAAAATGTGTAAAAAACAAGGCCCACCTAGCCTGTCTAGGGTTCAAGCGTTTGGTCGACTCCAGGTAAATCAAATTCTTGTGGTCAGTGAGGACCACGACTTGGTGTTTAGCTCCCTCCAACCAATGTCTCCACTCCTCAAATGCCCATTTCATGGCTAACAGTTCCCGATTCCACACATCATAGTTACGTTCAGATGGAGAGAACCTTCGGGAAAAGAAAGCACAGGGATTCATTTTAGATGTTACAGGATCCTTTTGGGACAAAACAGCTCCTGCACCAATCTCAGAAGCGTCCACCTCTACCTGGAACGGGAGTGAGACATCAGGTTGCCGCAAAACCGGGGCAGAAGTGAATCTTCACTTCAGCTCCTGAAAGGAAGAAACAGCCTCCGGAGACCAATTCAACACATCAGCACCCTTCTTAGTCAGATCAGTCAATGGTTTGGCAATACTAGAAAATTTTGCTATAAATTTCCGATAAAAATTAGCAAAACCCAAAAACTTCTGGAGGGCCTTCAAAGAAGTGGGCTGAACCCAATCATAAATGGCCTGTACCTTGGCCGGGTCCATTTCAATAGTTGACGGAGACAAAATAAATCCCAAAAATGAAATCCTCTGTACCCCAAAAAGGCATTTCGATCCTTTGACATACAGGGAATTCTCCCTCAAGATCCGAAACACAGTCCGAACATGTTCCACATGAGAATCCCAAACCTTGGAGAAGATCAAAATATCATCCAGATAGATAATCAAAAATGTATCCACAAAGTCTCGGAAAATGTCGTTCATGAAGCACTGGAAGACAGAATGGGCATTAGTGAGCTCAAAAGGCATCACCAGGTACTCAAAATGTCCCTCCGGAGTATTAAACGCCGTCTTCCATTCATCCCCATGCTTAATGCGGATAAGATTATACACCCCCCTGAGGTCAAGCTTGGTAAACCAGCAAGCACCTTTAACTCTGGAGAATAGATCCGAAATCAGGGGTAACGGATACTGATATTTAATAGTAATTTTGTTGAGGGCACGATAATCAATACAAGGCCTTAATTAACCATTCTTTTAGGCCACGAAAAAAAAACCGGCACCTAAGGGTGAAGAGGATGGTCTAATATGACCCTTCTCCAACGCCTCCTTAATATAGGATCGCATAGCCTCGTGCTCGGGTACCGATAAATTGAAGAGCCGACCCTTGGGAAATTTACACCCCGGGCTCAGTTCAATTGCACAGTCATAACTCCTATGAGGAGGCAAAGACGCAGACTCATTCTCACTAAATACATCATAAAAGTCTGCCAAATAGTCAGGAACATCATGCAACTGAGGAGAGGTGGAAAAAACCGGAGCCTCACTAAGGGCACACCGACAACCCCAACTCACCACAGACACAGATTTCCAATCCAAAACTGGATTATGAATTTGCAACCAGGGAAACCCCAGAACAATGGTATCATGCAAATTATGCAACACCAAAAATCTGCAATTTTCTTGATGGTCTGGGGCGACCCGCATTACCACCTGGGTCCAAAACTGAGGTTTATTTTTCGCCAAAGGAGTAGCATCAATCCCCCTCAAGGGGATAGGCGTCCGCAGAGGTGTCATCGGAAATCCACAACGTTTAGCAAAATCCAAGTCCATTAGGTTCAGGGCTGCTCCCGAATCCACAAAAGCCTTGGCGGAAAATGTGGACAGGGAGCAGATCAGAGTAATTGCCAGAAGAAACTTAGGTTGAACCCCACCCACAAAAAATGTGTGTGCAAAACGTTTCTCTCATTTAGGACAGACAGAAATAATATGCGAGGCATCTCCACAAAAAAAACACAGCTTATTACGCCTTCTGAACTCCTGACGTTGCTCCCTGGACAAAACTCTATCACATTGCATAGGTTCAGACACTTGTTCAACAGGTGGCAACACCTCTCGTGCAGTCCTGCGTTCTCGTAAATGCCGATCAACCTGAATGGCTAATGACATAGAATCGTCAAGACCAGAGGGAACAGGAAATCCCACCTTAGTATCTTTTACGGCTTCTGACAAACCCTTCCGAAAGAGAGCTGCCAAGGCATTATCATTCCAGCTAGTAAGGACCGCCCACTTTCGGAATTTTTGACAGTACAATTCTGCAGAATCTCGACCCTGGCTCAATGCCAACAGGGTCTTTTCAGCCTGATCAATAGCATTAGGTTCGTCATACAACAACCCCAAGGCTTGAAAAAATGCGATCACATTAGTCAGAATAGGATCATCTGGTTTCAAAGAAAACGTCCAATCCTGGGGATCGCCACGCAGCAAAGAGATGACAATTTTAACCTGCTGCGCGGAGCTTCCTGACGAGTTAGGCTTCAAAGCAAAAAATAATTTACAATTATTTTTGAAATTCAAAAATTTAGACCGATCCCCAAAAAACACATCAGGAGTAGGGATCTTTGATTCAGCAGCATGTGAATGAGCAAGGTAGGTGGAAATTCCCCCCCCTTCCGCAGCGAGCTGCTCCACACGATCAGACAATTGCTTTATCTCCATTGAGAGAGAGAAAAAAAATTCCCCCTACGGCCTCAGAGATATAGAGGAAAAATATACACACTTTTTTTTTTAAAATTCTTTCCTGCTATTGAGTACCCTAGGATTTGCGGTATGGCGGGTGATTCTGTTATGAATGAGGCAAAAACAGAAATACTAGCTAAGTCCAGAAAACCAGAGAAGTTGGCAGCTATCGGATTGCAGACCCCTGAACCTAACAACAACAACTAGCAGTAGCCGTGGGGGATTCCTACTGTGCCCTAGACCCCTCGATCACAACCGGAGAACTACATAGCCTAAAGACAGAAAAGGAAATCAAAACTGCCCCAGAGCAGACCCCAAAGCAATAGGCAGCCCCCAACATATAATGACGGTGAAGCAAGATGAAAAAACACTCACGCAGATAGAAAGATAGGCTGAGCAAATGATGGGGCCCAAGCTAACTATATAGGACAGGATAGAAAAGCTGCTGTCTGCAATCCGCCAAAACCCTCTCAAAAACAAGAGCCAACAGACTGATAGGGAAAAAAGCCCTGAAGACGCTAGGCTTCAGAAAGACTATATCAGTACTCAGGTATTTTCTGAAGACAGAGCAAAAAGGAATTCAGCTCACCCAGCAGGGAAAGGCAGAAATCAGAAAAACAAGGCAAAACAAAACCAAAACACAAATGCAAAAAGCAGAGCAGAAAAACTTAGCTTTTGAGGAGCAGGAATCAGACTGGTCTCCAAGAATCCCTCAGAGAAGTCACCCGCAAGGCAGAAGGGCGTCGGCTGCCTTATATCCAGTCAGCAATTCCAGTCACCCAGTCATCATCATTCTGCTCAGGTGCTTTGTAATTAGCCTCACTACCTTCCTTCACCAGAAGAGGGAGTTCATCAGACCTCAATGGTGAAGGGGAAAATGATCTCACAACAGATCGCTGTTCCTCCCTCGGAGTGGTGGGATCCTCTTCCTCCACATCCACGGGACATCCTCTGGACTGGAGGCCAACTGGATCTTCTCCTTGGAGGACTCCTGCAGGGACTGCACGGTTTTGGCAAGTGCAGCCATACCTTTGGTCAACTCCTGGACCTGAAGACGCAGTTCTGAAGATGAGTCATTGTCCAGAGTCTGTGCATCAGCCTACACAGGGTTGAGGGGGAAAGATGTTGTTTTCTGGTGGTAGGTGATCGCTGGGCGCCTAGGGGGCGCTGGATGGCTGACAGTTGGTTCATGCAGCACCCGGATTGCCCTGTCCTTGAAGTCTGCAAAATCCAGGTCAGGGTTCTGCAGGGCTATAATGCGCAGCTGTGCTCTGTGGGTACTGGATAGGAGTCCTTCAATAAACTGCTCCTTTAACAGTCTGTCTCCATCCTGCACACTGTCTGGATCCATCTGCTTTGTGGCTCGCAGCGCCTCCTGCAGGTAAAGAGCATAGTCCCGTATACTGTCCTGTGCTCTCTGCTTACATCCAAAGAATCTCATCTTTATTTCAGCTGCAGGGCGTGTGTCAAAGGTGCTTCTGAGCTTAGCCAGAATCTTTTTAACAGTCTCTTTATCAGTGTCCTGCCAGGCTTTTACTTCCCTCTGTGCTGCACCTGTTAGCTGCCCAATAAGAATGTTCACTTTCTGACTTTCAGACAGGGGATACACTTCAAACAAGCTGCACAGTCTCTCTTTGAATTCACTCAGGGTATGTGACTCACCCGAGTACTGCGATAGCCAGGCTGCTCCCGGTATATAGGGCATGGACAGCGGCATTATGGGGACCGCTGCGGTGGGTGCTGATTCTTGCGGTGCCCTGGAGGCAGCGCTGGCTGCCGGATTCAGTGGCGCTGTTGTAGCCGCAGCTGCGCTTGACCCTGCATCTGGCAGCGCTGGGAGGCTAGCGGGAGCGTCCACCGCTGCATTGGCGCTGTCCTCAGACATTTTCTCTCCCCCTAGTTAATGTGGGCCAGGCCGCGGGGTTGCGCTGGCATACCGGATGCCGCTCCTCGGCTGGATCAGGGGGCGCTGGAACTGCAGGCCTCAGCTTCTCACTTCCCTCGTGCTCTTCTCCTTTCACGCTTCTTGGCTGGTTCCACCCACGAAGGTCTGCCCCCTTTTCTTCCCATGCGTGCCAATCAGCGGGATAATGGCGGCAATGGCGCCAATTATGCCCACAGTCTATATCAACAAACAGTCTCTGACACACAGGACCCGGGGATGCTGGGCTCCGTTAATCCTGTTCGTGATGCCAAAATGGATCGTCCGCCAGGGCAGTGGGGTACTCGGTACCGGGCCGGTATTTCACTGGGAAGCGTCACAGTAGTGGTGACCCGGTCCATGGCCCTGGGCGTCCATGTAAGGGAGTGAAGTGATGGAATAAAGTTTATGAATAGATGATTCGTGACGCCACCTGTGGTGTTCGGCAAATGTTAAGCTGACGCTACAGACAGATCCTCTGGGACAGATGGTGTAGTGCAGCAATGATGTTATAGCCCTCCACAGGCAGGGCTGTAGTCCCAGAGCAGTGTAGGTGGGTGTTGGGAAGGAAGGTGCAGTGTCAGGCACAGAGATGTAGTAGTGCTGGGGAGGTTGCAGCAAGAAGGCAAGGACACAATAGGTTGCAGTTTCTTTACCTTTACTTGGCAAATGCAGTCCAGGGTCCTGAGTACAGGGGGCACAGGAGCTGGCTAGCCTGGAAGCAAATCAGGAATGACTCTGGCAGATTGGTTGTGCAGTCTCCTTACTAGCGCTGTCTATGAAGTACTCCCAGTACTGAGTTACACTTAAGTTCCTCCTTTCTGATGTTATCTACACTCCACTCGCATGGCAGACAGCCGTAGCCTTCTATCTCTCTCGGCTCACCCGTTGCTGTTGTGCCTCCGAGGATTATGTGGGAATAGAGCATTTACAGCTTCCTATTCCTCTGGTTTCTGGTGCAGGACCGTTAGTATCCATACACCCTTTGAGACCAGGCTCCAGATCATGCACTGGGACTGAGCTCTCCACTTTCCTCAGTCTCCCCAGCTCTTCTCCTCCACGTCTGCACACGACACCCTCCTCACACTAACTGACCCACTCCATCCTGGCCCCCAGAGACAGCTCCTCCCCTCAGTTCTGGGTTGAGAGCTCCCTCTGCTGACCCGGAGTGGGAACTGTGTTGCATGCAGTGATTAACTGCCAGAGAGACCCTTCATTGCTTCCAGGCATGACATCACTCTTCCTAGGAGGAAGGCAATGCCACTGTGGCGAAAATACTCCTGGGGGCGCCACACATATACTGAGAGATTTTTGCAATGAATCTTTGAGGTATATTTTATATATCATTATCAAGTGTTCATACAACATTGGTGCATAAAGCGTAACTCAAGAGATCCACTTTAACAGCTCTTAAGACATGAACTTCACTGTAGAAATTCAAGTTTCCAATCTAGAATTAAAGGGAATCTGTCACCTCATTTTTGGCCTATGAGCTGCGGCCACCGCCATCAGGGGCTTATCTACAGCATTCTGTAATGCTGTAGATAAGCCCCCAATGTAACCGGAAAGATAAGGCCCCGTCACACTAAACGATGTCCCAGTGATCCCACCAACGATCCGACATGATGGGATCACTGGGACATCGTTAGACTGATCACTGGTGAGTTGTCACATAGACAGCCCCAGTGATCAGGACCAGCGACGCTGGACGCTGGTTTCTAACGTCGGGTATCCAGGAGCTGAGAGACTCCTGGATACCTGCTGTTTACCTGGGAAACCGGCGTACATGCCGGTTTCCAAGGTAAACATCGGGTATCTAGGAGCCGCGTGACTCCTGGATACCTGATGTTTACCTTGGAAACCAGCGTGTATGTCGGTTTCCAAGGTAAACAGCAGGTATCCAGGAGCCGCGGCCCTGAGCAGATACATTAGCAGCCAGCGTCCAGCGTCGCTGATTGCTGGTCTCTCGCTGTCACACGCAGCGATGCGCGCTGGCCAGCGGGAGACCAGCGATCGAAAAACAGCCCAGGCCGCTAGAGCACGATCAGCGATAACCGGCAGGGAGGCCGGTCGCTGATCCCCGTCACACACAGCGATCTCGCTGGCGAGATCGCTAATGTGTCACAAAATCAGCGATCTCGCTAGCGAGATGGCTTAGTGTGATGGGGCCTTTACTAGCTGCACCCTCTGTCATTTTTGTAAAAAGCAATTTTTTAATTTATTTAATTTTCTTTAATTTGTTATGTTTGAGCTTATCTGTAAAAACAGAGGTACTGACGAAATAGGTTAAATAATTTGAACATCAACAGTGTATGCAGGACTGCAAGCAAACAAGCAAAGTGGAGCAGGTAACACAGATGAAGCATGGATAGGTGAGCATAAGCAGCTCTGGCAAAAATTAAGAGACCACTGCAAAATTTTCAGTTTGTCTGATTTTTCTCTTTGTAGGTATATTTTTGAGTAAAATGTAAATTGCTCTTATATTCTATAAACTACTGACAACATGTCTTCGAATTTCCAAGCACTAAATTTTGTATTTTTTTTTTCAGAAAATGAGAAATGGTCAAAATAACAAAAAAAAATGCAGGTCCTGCAGACCTCAAATAATGCTAATAAAACAAGTTCAAAATAATTTAGAAGCAGCAATGCTACTGTTTTAACTCAGGAAGACTTCAGAAATCAATATTTTGGGGGATAACCATGATTTTTAATCACAGTTTTTGTGCATCTTGGCATGCTTTCCACCAGTCTTTCACACTGCTTTTGGGTGACCTTATGCCACTCCTGGTACAAAAATTTAAGCAGTTCTTTGTTTGATGGCTTGTGACTATCCATCTTTCTCTTGATTACATTCCAGAGGATTTCAATGGGGTTCTGGTCTGGAGATTGTGCTGGCCATAACAGGGATTTGATGTGGTGGTCCCTCATCCACACATTGATTGACTTAACTGTGTCCTTAGAGTTGGGGAACATTGCCTGACCAGAAAGAATCAACTGTTTTTCCAGGATAACCTTGTATGCGTCTTGATTCATACGTCCTTCCTCGCAAAGATTAACCTGCCCAATTCCAGCCTTGCAGAAGCATCCCCAGATCATCACCGATCCTCCATCAAATTTCACAGTGGGTGCAAGACACTGTGGCTTGTATGCCTCTCCAGGTCTCCGTCTAAGGTGTTGGGCAAAGATGAAAATAAGACTCATCAGAGAAGATTACCTTACTTCAGTCCTCTATGGTCCAATCCTTATGGTCTTTGGCAAACTTCAACCTGGCTCTCCTTTGCTTCTTATTTATGAACAGCTTTTTTTCTAGCTTTACATGACTTGAGCCCTGCCTCTAGGAGCCTGTTACGAACTGTTCTTGCCATGCACTTCACCCCAGCTGCCATTCCTTTTGTAGGTCACTTGATGTCATTCTGCGGTTGCTGAGTGACATTGGAATAAGATTACGGTCATCCCATTCAGTGGAGAGTCATTTTTGCCCTCTGCCGGTCTGTAGCTTTGTTGTCCCCAATGTCTGCTGCTTGACCTTGTTGTAATGGACTGCCGTCTTAGAAATTTTAAGAATGGAGGCAAAATGATGCTCACTGTATCCCTCTGCTAGTAAAGCCAGAATTGAGCCATTCTTTTCCTCACTCAAGACTTTTCTTTTCAACTCCTTTGGCATGGTTAAAAGTTATTTTTTCATTTCTACTACTTTTGGGATATTACTAGCACTTGTTTTGCCATCCAGCTTGTCCTATTGCAAGAGGATTATGAACACCACAGCAGGGTTTTTTATACCTTCCTTCCTTAAATAAGATTTGGCCCAGGTGATCACCTAATCAGAAGCACATTAAATAGAATGAGGTGTACTCTGGTTGGAATTCAACTGACACTGGAATGGAATGGCTGTCAGACATGTAGTGAAGCTGATTTCTATAAAACTGTGCAGTGGTCTCGTAATTAGTGTTGAGCGATACCGTTCGATACCCAAAAATATCGTATCGGATGGTATCGCCCGATACGAAAAAAATATCGGGTATCGCCAATTCCGATACCGGAAGTCCCATTCAAGTCAATGGGACTTCCGGTATCGGAATTAAAAAAAAGCCCTTTATTTCCTTGTTGGCTAATTCTACATAATTGAAAACAAATAAGAATCATGTAGAATGTATTGTGGGAGGTGGAGGAGACATTAAAGGCATAGTGGTTTATTCAAATCACATGACATAGCATTAATTCCAATTTTTTTTTCAAGACGTTCGGAGTTAAAAAGATATTGACTATGTTAACTTTTTTATATTTTGTCAGATATGTATGTTTCACAACTTCCATGCTCTTCACCTTCCTTTGTACTTCTCCCACACTTTCTCCTTCATGATCCGCAGCAGTAGCATTTTTTTTATCAACTTTTTCTTCACCTTATTCATCTTCTTCTTCTTCACCTTCTTCCCATTATTTTTTTTTTCCATTCTTCATATTCTTCTTATTCAGCTATTATTAATTTTAATATGCTATTTCTTCATCTTCTTCCTATTCTTCTTTGTCTTCATTTTCTTATGGTGACAGGCATTCCTGTAGTACTTATCTATAAAAGTTATAAGATTACACCTTACGATCTGCCTGTCACAAAAGATTTACAACAGGATTTGTCCGCGTTCAGTTTGGCCTGCAGCAGCAGGCATTTTCCAGGGGCACCACGAGGAAGAACGGACTCACCCCCATTTACTGCTTAGTCTTCTTCTGCTTATAATTTTGATATCTTCTATGCTGATTTTTAGTCTTATGCTTAATGTTCTTCTGCTTTCTGTTCTTCTGCTTTTGCTTCTTCTGCTTCTTGTTCTTCTGTCTTTTGTTCTGTATCTTGGTGGTTGTCTTCATGTTCTTTGTCCTCTTGGTCATATTATTTAGGGTCATATTTCTGGTCTTCTTTGGTGTGGTCTTCAGGGTCGTCGTCATCAGGGTCGTCGTCATGGAGATCAATAAGGATTACCAAAGACAATTTCAAAAAGCTTGATCTTGGAAATGTAGCAGAAGGTACAAGAAGGCTGAGAAACTGGCAAGAACCAGCAGACAGTGCTGGCACCCGGATGGGTAGCAGAAGGAACAAGAGCCAATGGAACTACCGAGGACCAACTGACGGTGCTGGACCACGTTACTAAGCAGAAGGTACCTGTGCTAAAAAGCACTACCAAGGACCAGCTGACGGTGCTGGACCTCGGATACCGAGATGGAGGCACCTAGGCCAAAGGCTGTGGCGAGAACCAGCAGACAGTGCTGGCACCCGGATGGGTAGCAGAAGGAACAAGAGCCAATGGCACTACCGAGGACCAACTGACGGTGCTGGACCACGTTTACTAAGCAGAAGGTACCTGTGCTAAAAAGCACTACCAAGGACCAGCTGACGGTGCTAGACCTCGGATACCGAGATGGAGGCACCTAGGCCAAAGGCTGTGGCGAGAACCAGCAGACAGTGCTGGCACCCGGATGGGTAGCAGAAGGAACAAGAGCCAATGGCACTACCGAGGACCAACTGACGGTGCTGGACCACGGTTACTAAGCAGAAGGTACCTGTGCTAAAAAGCACTACCAAGGACCAGCTAACGGTGCTGGACCTCGGATACCGAGATTGAGGCACCTAGGCCAAAGGCTGTGGCGAGAACCAGCAGACAGTGCTGGCACCCGGATGGGTAGCAGAAGGAGCAAGAGCCAATGGCACTACCAAGGACCAACTGACGGTGCTGGACCACGGTTACTAAGCAGAAGGTACCTGTGCTAAAAAGCACTACCAAGGACCAGCAGACGGTGCTGGACCTCAGATACCGAGATGGAGGCACCTAGGCCAAAGGCTGTGGCGAGAACCAGCAGACAGTGCTGGCACCCGGATGGGTAGCAGAAGGAACAAGAGCCAATGGCACTACCGAGGACCACCTGATGGTGCTGGACCATGTTTACTAAGCAGAAGGTACCTGTGCTAAAAAGCACTACCAAGGACCAGCTGACGGTGCTGGACCTCGGATACCGAGATGGAGGCACCTAGGCCAAAGGCTGTGGCGAGAATCAGCAGACAGTGCTGGCACCCGGATGGGTAGCAGAAGGAACAAGAGCCAATGGCACTACCGAGGACCAACTGACGGTGCTGGACCACGGTTACAAAGCAGAAGGTACCTGTGCTAAAAAGCACTACCAAGGACGAGCTGACGGTGCTAGACCTCAGATACCGAGATGCAGGCACCTAGGCCAAAGGCTGTGGCGAGAACCAGCAGACAGTGCTGGCACCCGGATGGGTAGCAGAAGGAACAAGAGCCAATGGCACTACCGAGGACCAACTGACGGTGCTGGACCTCGGTTACTAAGCAGAAGGTACCTGTGCTAAAAAGCACTACCAAGGACCAGCAGACGGTGCTGGACCTCGGATACCGAGATGGAGGCACCTAGGCCAAAGGCTGTGGCGAGAACCAGCAGACAGTGCTGGCACCCGGATGGGTAGCAGAAGGAGCAAGAGCCAATGGCACTACCGAGGACCAACTGACGGTGCTGGACCACGTTTACTAAGCAGATGGTACCTGTGCTAAAAAGCACTACCAAGGACCAGCTGACGGTGCTGGACCTCGGATACCGAGATGGAGGCACCTAGGCCAAAGGCTGTGGCAAGAACCAGCAGACAGTGCTGGCACCCGGATGGGTAGCAGAAGGAACAGGAGTCAATGGCACTACCGAGGACCAACTGACGGTGCTGGACCACGGTTACTAAGCAGAAGGTACCTGTGCTAAAAAGCACTACCAAGGACCAGCTGACAGTGCTGGACCTCAGATACCGAGATGGAGGCACCTAGGCCAAAGGCTGTGGCGAGAACAAGCAGACAGTGCTGGCACCCGGATGGGTAACAGAAGGAACAAGAGCCAATGGCACTACCGAGGACCAACTGACGGTGCTGGACCACGGTTTCTAAGCACAAGGTACCTGTGCTAAAAAGCACTACCAAGGACCAGCTGACGGTGCTGGACCTCGGATACCGAGATGGAGGCACCTAGGCCAAAGGCTGTGGCGAGAACCAGCAGACAGTGCTGGCACCCGGATGGGTAGCAGAAGGAACAAGAGCCAATGGCACTACCGAGGACCAACTGACGGTGCTGGACCACGGTTACTAAGCAGAAGGTACCTGTGCTAAAAAGCACTACCAAGGACCAGCAGACGGTGCTGGACCTCGGATACCGAGATGGAGGCACCTAGGCCAAAGGCTGTGATGAAAACCAGCAGACAGTGCTGGAACCCGGGTGGGTAGCAGAAGGTACCCATTCAAAGCAAAGTAGCCAGGCCGCAAGCCGGCCGCAGTTACCGAAACCCACAGTCCTACAGGGGGTCCATGTCCCATTGGCACTACGGATCCAGCCTTCAGTGCCAGTTCCCGCAGCCCACATAGGAGTCACCTAAACTGCAGGCACCGTAGAGTTGGCTAACCCGGCCGCAAGACAACAGGACAACGGATTGGTGGCGTAGTGACCTTGACACTACCCGGAAACAGCAGGCATGCTGAAAACAGGCTGGGCAACAGGGAGTACCCGTGCCAAAGACACTGCCGAGCACCAACTGGCGTTGTTGGAGCCCAGGGACAATCATGGTGCAGGCCGAGGCCTACTTGGTGGCAGTTTTTGATTGTTTGTAGGCTACAACAGACTGTCAACGTGCTCCAATTAGGCATCTGTCTCCACTCTGTTTCCAGGATTTCACGTGACCACCAACACCGCCAGTTTATGCGTACAGCAGCCATCTACCCAATCCACACGTGTTCCTGGGTTACAGGGGTTCTGTAATGTCAACCGATCCCCTGATGAGTGTCTGCCACTGTCTCCTGCTCTGTCCACATTCCCACCGCTTGCAGTGGGAAGGTGGACAGCACAGGAGACAGTGGCGGACACATATTGGGGGATCTGCTGACGTTACAGAACCCCAGTAACACAGGAACACGTGTGGAATGCGTGGACGGCAACTGTGCGCAGGAACTGGCGGTGTTGGAGGTCAGGGGAAATACTAGAGACAGAGTGGAGACAGAGGCCAAATCAGAGAATGTTTAAATCTGAAGTAGTTACAATTTGGAGGCAGCAGCAGTTTGCCCTCCACACAGCAGGGGATCAGCTGACGTTACTGACCCCCACTTTCACATGAACGAGTGTTTATTTCTGTGTGGACAGCACTTCCGAGCAACAACTGAAGATGTTGGAGCCCAGGGATAGTCATTTTGTAGGCTGAGGCCTACTTGGAGGCAGTTTAAGATAAGACGTTGTTTGAATTTGGAGGAAGCAGCAGTTTGCCCTCCACACAGCAGGGGATCAGCTGACGTTACCAAACCCCACTTTCACATGAACGAGTGTGTTTTTCTGTGTGGACAGCACTTCCGAGCACCAACTGGCATTGTTGGAGCCCAGGGACAATCATGGTGCAGGCCGAGGCCTACTTGGTGGCAGTTTTTGAATGTCAGACTGTCAACGTGCTCCAGTTAGGCATCTGTCTCCACTCTGTTTCCAGGATTTCACGTGACCACTAACACCGCCAGTTTATGCGTACAGCAGCCGTCTACCCAATCCACACGTGTTCCTGGGTTACTGGGGTTCTGTAATGTCAGCAGATCCCCTGATGAGTGTCTGCCACTGTCTCCTGCTCTGTCCACATTCCCACCGCTTGCAGTGGGAAGGTGGACAGCGCAGGAGACAGTGGCGGACACATATTGGGGGATCTGCTGACGTTACAGAACCCCAGTAACACAGGAACACGTGTGGAATGCGTGGACGGCAACTGTGCGCAGGAACTGGCGGTGTTGGAGGTCAGGGGAAATACTAGAGACAGAGTGGAGACAGAGGCCAAATCAGAGAATGTTTAAATCTGAAGTAGTTACAATTTGGAGGCAGCAGCACTTTGCCCTCCACACAGCAGGGGATCAGCTGATGTTACCGAACCCCACTTTCTCATGAACAAGTGTGTTTTTCTGTGTGGACAGCACTTCCGAGCACCAACTAGCGTTGTTGGAAGCCAGGGACAATCAGGGTGCAGGACGAGGCCTACTAGGAGCCAGGTGTAAAGCTGAGGTATTTTTTGACTTTGGAGGGAGCAGGACACTTTGCCCTCCACACAGCAGGGGATCAGCTGACGTTACTGACCCCCACTTTCACATGAACAAGTGTGTTTTTCTGTGTGGACAGCACTTCCGAGCACCAACTAGCGTTGTTGGAAGCCAGGGACAATCAGGGTGCAGGCCGAGGCCTACTATGAGCCAGGTGTAAATCTGAGGTTGTTTGACTGTGGAGGGAGCAGGACACTTTGCCCTCCACACAGCAAGGGATCAGCTGACGTTACCGAACCCCACTTACACATGAGCGAGTGTTTTGTCTGTGCGGACAGCACTTCTGAGCACCAACTGGCGGTGTCGGAGCCCAGGGAAAATCAGGTAGTAGGCCGAGGCCTACTTGGAGCCAGGTGTAAATCTGAGGTTGTTTGACTGTGGAGGGAGCAGGACACTTTGCCATACACACAGCAGGGGATCAGCTGACGTTACCGAACCCCACTTACACATGAGCGAGTGTTTTGTCTGTGCGGACAGCACTTCTGAGCACCAACTGGCGGTGTCGGAGCCCAGGGAAAATAAGGTAGTAGGCCGAGGCCTACTTGGTGGCAGTTTGCGATTGTTTCTAGACTACTACTAACTGTCAACGTACTCCAATTAGGCCTCTGTCTTCACTCTGTTTCGAGTATTTCCTCTGGCTTCCAACCATGCCAGTTGCTGCTCTGAAATGCCGTCTGCACAACCCACACTTGTTCCTGTGTTACTGGGGTCCTGTAACAGCAGCTTCTCCCTAGAGGTGAGTCAGGCAATGTCTCCTGCTCTGTCCACATTTCCACTACAAGTAGTGGGAATGTAGACAAAGCAGAAGACATTGCCGTGCTCACCTCTGGAGATGAGCAGATGTTACAGGACCCAGGTAACACAGGAACAAGTGTGGATTGTGCAGACGGCACTTGAGAGCAGAAACAGGCGGTGTTGTAGGCCGGAGGAAATACTCAAAACAGAGTGGAGACAGAGGGCAAATCAGAGAACATATTAAATCAGAGGTAGTCAGAAGTTGTAGGCAGCAGGAGAGTTTGCCGTACACACAGCAGGGGATCAGCTGGCGTTACCGAAACCCCACTTACACATGAGCGAGTGTTTTGTCTGTGTGGACAGCACTTCTGAGCACCAACTGGCGGTGTCGGAGCCAAGGGAAAATCAGGTAGTAGGCCAAGGCCTACTTGGAGCCAGGTGTAAATCTGAGGTTGTTTGACTGTGGAGGGAGCAGGACACTTTGCCATACACACAGCAGGGGATCAGCTGACGTTACCGAACCCCACTTACACATGAGCGAGTGTTTTGTCTGTGCGGACATCACTTCTGAGCACCAACTGGCGGTGTCGGAGCCCAGGGAAAATAAGGTAGTAGGCCGAGGCCTACTTGGTGGCAGTTTGCGATTGTTTCTAGACTACTACTAACTGTCAACGTACTCCAATTAGGCCTCTGTCTTCACTCTGTTTCGAGTATTTCCTCTGGCTTCCAACCACGCCAGTTGCTGCTCTGAAATGCCGTCTGCACAACCCACACTTGTTCCTGTGTTACTGGGGTTCTGTAACAGCAGCTTCTCCCTAGAGGTGAGTCAGGCAATGTCTCCTGCTCTGTCCACATTTCCACTACAAGTAGTGGGAATGTAGACAAAGCAGGAGACATTGCCGTGCTCACCTCTGGAGATGAGCAGATGTTACAGGACCCAGGTAACACAAGAACAAGTGTGGATTGTGCAGATGGCATTTGAGAGCAGAAACAGGCGGTGTTGTAGGCCGGAGGAAATACTCAAAACAGAGTGGAGACAGAGGGCAAATCAGAGAACATATTAAATCAGAGGTAGTCAGAAGTTGTAGGCGGCAGGAGAGTTTGCCGTACACACAGCAGGGGATCAGCTGACGTTACCGAACCCCACTTACACATGAGCGAGTGTTTTGTCTGTGTGGACAGCACTTCTGAGCAACAACGGGCGTTGCTGTAGCCCAGGAAATAAAGTTCAGGTCATAGAAACATGAACACAACAGGAGACCTGGATCCTGTTGCCAGACAATTATTTATTCTGGAAGAGGACTGGCAAATTCAGGTGAGATCCAGGCCTTTTTCATTTTCAGAAAAGTAAGCCGGTCAACATTATCGGCGGATAGTCGCATGCGACGGTCTGTTACCACACCACCTGCAGCACTAAAGACACGTTCCGATAATACACTGGCAGCAGGGCAAGCCAGCACCTCCAATGCATACTGGCTAAGCTCTGGCCATGTATCCAGCTTAGAGACCCAATACTTGAACGGGGAAGAGCCGTCTGGGAGTACACTAACAGGGCAAGACAAGTAGTCTGTCACCATCTGACGGAAACGTTGCCTCCTGCTGACTGGAGCCGTCTGTGATGGTGTAGCCGTTTGTGGCGGTCCCACAAAACTTTTCCACATTTGGGCCATACTGGCCTTGCCTTGTCCTGCGGCACTGCCTCTGCTACCTCTTTGTGCAGAGCTTCCTCCACTGCCTCTACCCACATGGCTGCTTTGAAAAGCACTACCAGCATCACTTGCGGGGGGAATGGAGAACATGATGGCCTGCACAAGTGTTTCTTGGTACTCCCGCATTTTTCGCTCCCGGTTCAACTGTGGTATGAGGCTTTGTAAGTTGTCCTGGTAGCGAGGATCTAGGAGGGTGTACACCCAATAATCAGCCGTGTGGAGAATGTTGGCGATGCGGCGGTCATTTAACAAGCACTGCAGCATGAAATCAACCATGTGTTGCAGACTGCCAACTGGACCGGAAACGCTGTCCCCAGCTTGAGGCAGCATCTCTGCCTGCTCAGCATCACCCCACCCTCGCTGTACACACTGACTACTAGAGCCTTGTGTACCTCCCTCCTCTGGAGAGATAAGTTCCTCCTCCTCCATTGACTCCTCGTCATCCTCCTCACTAAGTGTCCCCTGCCTGGGCCTTTGTGTGGAAGCACGTTGCGCAGACTTGCCAGAAGCAGATGGCATTTCTGACTGCTCATCCTCGACCTCTTCAAAAACCTCCTCACTTAATGCTTATAAGGTTTTTTGAAGCAGACAGATGAGGGGGACAGTCATGCTGATTAGTGCATCATCTGCACTGGCCATCCACGTGGAGTCATCGAAGGCACGCAAAACTTGGCAGATGTCCCTCATAGTGGCCCACTCAGTGGTGGTGAAGTGTGTCCGGCGCACAGTGCGACTTGTTTGCGCCTGATGCAGCTGGTACTCCATTACTGCTGCCTGCTGCTCACACAACCGCTCCAACATATGTAACGTTGAATTCCACCTGGTGGGGAGGTCACATATGATGCGATGTTCTGGCAGGCGGAATCGGCGTTGCAGAGATGCAATGCGCGATCTTGCCATGCTGGAACGCCGCAAGTGAGCACACTCTAGGCGAACCTTGTGCAGCAGTGCATCAAGATCCGGATAGTCCCTCAGAAAGCTCTGCACGACCAAATTGAGCACGTGTGCCAGACATGGTATGTGAGTGAGGTTGCCTAGGCCCAGAGCTGCCACTAGATTTCGGCCATTGTCAATCACTACCAAACCTGGCTGGAGATTCGCTGGCACAAACCACACATCGCTCTCCTGCTTGATGGCATTCCAGAGCTCCTGTGCTGTGTGGCTCCGATTCCCAAAAGAAATTAATTTAAGGATGGCCTGTTTACGTTTGACCACACCTGTGCTCATATCTGGCCTAACAGGCTCACGCAATGCTGATTCCGAGGAACTAGAGTAGGAGGAGGACTCAATATGTACAGACTGCATTCCTGCAATCCTTGGAGTTGGCAGAATACGTACAGAGCCACTCTCCAGATCTGTACCTGGCTCCACAACATTGACCCAATGGGCAGTGAGGGAAAGGTATCGTCCCTGTCCATGGCTACTGGTCCACGCATCGGTGGTCAGGTGGACCTTGCTACTGACGGCATTTAGTAGCGCATTTTTAATTTTTCCCTCCACATGCTTTTGCAGGGCAGGAACGGCTTGCCTGCTGAAATAAAAGCGGCTGGGCACATTGTATTGTGGAACTGCCAATGACATAAAGTTCCGGAAGGTGTCAGTCTCCACCAGCCTGAATGACAGCATCTCAAGGGCCAGTAGTTTGGCAATGCCGACATTCAGAGCCAGTGCTCGGGGATGGTTTGCCGAGTATGGCCGCTTTTTCTCCCATGCCTGTGCTACCGATTGCTGGTGAGTGGCCTGGGAGTGTGATGATGACTGCGAACGTGCTTCAGTGGGTGGAATTTCACTGGGTCTCTGGACAACAGTGGCAGTGGTTCTTCCATGGCGTTCCAGTGAGGAAGCTGAACCAGCTGTGTGTGAGCTGGAGGAAGAGGCCCCAACACGAGCTAAAGAGGTGGTAGGTGCTGCTGAAGGTTGGCCTACATCTTCAGTGTGTCTGTGTAACTCCACCTCGTGCTTGGTACGCACATGTTTCCACATATTTGTGGTATTGAGGTTGCTCACATTTTTCCCTTGTTTCACTTTCTGATGACACAGCTTGCATTTGACAAAGCAAATGTCATCTGCAACTGTGTCAAAAAAAGACCATGCACTGCAAGTCCTGGGAGCGCCCGTTTTGTGTTTTGGAAGAGGATTGCTCCTCACGGGTGCCAAAGTGGAGGCTACAGGCAACCAAGTCTGCCCCCGCCCTCTCCCTCCTCTTTTGGCCGTTCGGGGAATCTCTTCCTCAGAGCTGCTCCCACCACCTTCCTGTGGCTGACGCCATGATGGGTCAAGGACCTCATCATCTCCACTTCCCTCTTCAATCACCGGCTGGTCCTGGGTTGTCTCGCCAGCACCGTACGCACCAGAATTTGGCAACTGAGTCTCATCATCATCAGATGAGCACTGAGGTGTGCTGACAATAGGCACTGGCCCACCCGCCTCTTCAGATTCAGAGGGACAAAGCAGTTGCGCATCACTGCATACTCCCTCTTCTTCACGCTCTAGAATGCTGCTTGGCTGGCCACCTCTTTCCAAGCCAACAGATTCTGAGAACAGAAGTAAAGATTGAGATGGCTCCTGTCCAGGGCTCTCAGACTGCCTGGGCAATTTGGCAGGTGGTGAAGAGACAGATGGTTGCTCTTCAGTGCTCTGGCCTTGGGAGGATGCGGAAGTCATTGAAGTGGATGCGTTAGCTGCCATCCATCCGACAACGGCTTCAATTTGTTCGTCACGCAGCAGTGGGGTATGGCGAGGTCCTACAAAGCTGCGCATGAAGGACTGTTGCCTGGTAAAAGTGGGGGATGCCGGGTCACTGGTGGCCGCATCAGACACCGAATCCCCACGTCCTCTCCCTGCTGAATCCCCCGTCCTCTCCCTGCTGAAACTCCACAGCCACGACCACGTGCCTTACTCCCTGCCTTCTTCATCTTGGTAGACTGATAGATAGGCAGAAAAGTAAAAAAGGGGTGGCTTAGTGTTCTTATTCCTGAACACCTGCTAACCAGTATAAGAAACACTAATTTGGCTAAGAGTGTGTGTACTACACTTTAATATGATTTAATGTGGCCTAGACAACTGTAAAGTGGAGTGTTTGGTGAACTTTATTTCCTTTTTTTTTGGGGGGGGGAGAAAAGGATGTGACCAAAGTTTGAAAGTTATAGTATCACAAACTTTTTGGAGCGATTACAATGCAGGAAGCTAACTTACAATGCAATTGATGAGGCTCCAAAAAATAGGGTGAAGGGCACAAGCCAGCAAAAAGGCTCCTCTATCTAATCCTATACAGTGTTTGCAACCAACCAATGACAATGGATGCGGTTGGAAGCACACTAATATAGGAGCAAAAATCTGGCTAAATTAGCTGCAAAAAAAGGACTATGTATGAGGCAGTGACGCACGCTGAGCGGACGACAGCTAGCGGTGGCTGTAGAACACACTGCAACGTGAGCTGCACTCACACACAGAGAGACCTATCAGACAGCCAAAAACAGTGCAGAGAAATGGGCTATAGCACTGAACGGCTGCTGAAAGGCTCCGCTGTCCACTCCTTTAGTGTTTGCAACCAACGTATATGGATACGTATGGAAGCACACTATACAGGAGAAAAAAAAAGCAGCAATAAAAGAAAAATGTGTATGAGGCAGAGACACATGCTGGGTGGCCTACAAGCAGACGTGCCTGCAGGACACACTACACAGCGTGGGTCTGCACTCACACAGCCCTTGCAGACAGCTATTAAAACAGCGCTGCTGGGCTACAAAAATGCTACAGTGGTGGATTATGTAGCCTGGGTAGAGCAATAGATATTTTGGATGATCGCTATTTCTAACTGTCCCTCACAGTCTTCAACAGCAGCCTGTCCCTAACTGAATTCACAGCAGAGTGCCCAGAAATGGCGGCTGCAGCGGTTTTTATAGTGCATCATGACATCATTTCAGCAGCCAATCACAGCCATGCCAGTAGTTAACATGCCTACATGCCTAACAGGATGTGCCCACACTTCTGAGGATCCCCATTGGCTGAATCAAATCGAGCGGGCTCCTAGCATTATGGGAACTTCCGATTCCGGTATTCGATATGAAAAAAGTATCGGAACTAAGTATCGGAATTCCGATACAGTTAATATCGGCCGATACCCGATACTTGCGGTATCGGAATGCTCAACACTACTCGTAATTTTTGCCAGAGCAGTATATATAGGAACAGTAGCTGTATAGGGAACTGTTATCTTCAAGTGGGGAAGCAGCTAATGGCAGGAATGCTGTCTGGTCTCTTCCAGCAAGGCAATAGTTAATATAATATATAAAGCTCAAAGTGTGTATGTATGTATGTATGTGTGTATGTGTGTGTGTGTTGGTGTGTGCGTGTGTATGTCCGGGATAGGCATCCGCACCGTCGCAGCTACAGCCACAAAATTTGGCACAGTCACACGTCTGGACCCCGAGAGCATCCTAAGCTATGTTGTGAGGTGAAATTTTAACCCCGCATGTTCCAATTCACCAAACAATTTTGCCCCTATCTACATAATGGGGAAAAAGTGTGTGTGTATCAAGCCCCGCCCCTCATTATGATGTCATAATGGTTGCCATGGCGACGCTGATTCATCATAGGTTGCAAGCTCTGCCGCTCATTATGATGTCATAATTGTTGACTTTAGAATGGAGGATGTGTGATGGGTATATGGGCACTGGACTATGGGATGGAGGATATGTATGACGGGTATATGGGCACGGGACTATGGGATGGAGGATGTGTGATGGGTATATGGGCACTCTACTATGGGATGTAGGATATGTATGATGGGTATATATGGGCACGGGACTATGGGATGGAGGATATGTATGATGGGTATATGGGCACGGGCCTATGGGATGGTGGATATGTATGACTAGATTAAGGCCCGATGCTATCGCATCGAGAGGATAGTGACACACCTCTTGCCATGTTAACCCTCAATACACACACACCTCCTCAACACACACTCCTCTCACCTTTCACCATCTCCACTCACATCCACTCACTCTTTCACTCCACATACTACCCTTTCTCTCACTCCGTCTCTCATACTCACACTGTTATCGTCGCTGCTCCATGATCCCCGACATCTTCTTCCGCCGGCGCCATCCTGGATCCCGACGTTGTCCACGCCGGCGACATGTTCTTGCGGCCATGCCATCTTGAGTATTCTGAAATCCTGCGAGTGGACATTAGTGGAGATAGTGAAAGGTGAGAGGAGTGTGTGTTGAGGAGTGGTGTGTTGAGGGTTAACATGGCAAGAGGTGTGCTGTGACGTCACCAGTTACAACTGGACGGAAGTTGTTACAACCCGGAAGCTGCTTAGCGCATTTATTATAGTAGATTAAGGCCCGATGCTATCGCATAGAGAGGATAGTGACACACCTCTTGCCATGTTAACCCTCAATACACACACACCTCCTCAACACACCACACCGCCTCAACACACACTCCTCTCACCTTTCACCATCTCCACTCACGTCCATTCACTCTTTCACTCCACATACGACCCTTTCTCTCACTCTGTCTCTCATACTCACACCGTCATCGTCGCTGCTCCACGATCCCCGACATCTTCTTCCGCCGGCGCCATCCTTGATCCCGACATTGTCCACGCCGGCGACATGTTCTTGCGGCCATGCCATCTTGAGTATTCTGAAATCCTGCGAGTGGACATTAGTGGCTCACCATTGTCATTTTGAAACACGACTGCTACTTCACTGACAGTGGGATTATTGTAGCGTCGAGGGTCTTGAGTACGATCTTGTTTAATAGCCATAGTGATGTTTGGCATGACAGTTCCGTTTTGTAGAGATTTAATTTTTTCTTGTTCTTCCACATCACGTAACATTTGATAAGCTTCCACAAAAGGATTAATAGTTTGGATTTGAAGGGCAATAATGTTCATCAATGTAGGATGACATTTTTGATTTTCTTTACATCGTAAGTGTTGTTCGTTTACGGTAGTGGTATCGAGAATGTAAAGTTGGGCAAATGCGCGTTGCTGGTCATCTGAGGGATGTAGTGTTCCAGTTCTATGATAGATCTGGCCATGTATGCGTAAACAGTATGGGCCATATCCAGGAGGTGGTGAAATATTTGCACCCATGGAGGCAAAAGCAAAGGAACTGTTAATACTTCGAATATTATCCATGAAATTTTTGCTAAATTCACTTTGCCCTTTCAGCAAACGTGTAAAGACATCAGGATATTGTAGTATGGGTACATGGACTTTACCCTTCTGACAGCAGAGCGTAAAGTTGTTATCAGAAGGTATCTCTGCTACAAAATGCAAAGCTTCGCAATGCTCACATACATGGGTCATGTCACCACAGCTGTGTTCGGTAATACTATTTTCATCATTAGTGAAAATGTGAGGTTGTAGTAGAAGTGCATGTCCAACCGATGGGGTGCGCCTAGTTTTGAGACCAACGTATATTTGTCTTGGTTGCACTTTCTGCGGGCTAACTGCAGCTTGTATGTGAAGAAACTGTGCGTTGGTATTGACTAATGGTGGTATTGATAGGGCAGAAACAGATTGCTGATTAGTTATGTCAGTGAACGGCATATAGGATGAAGTGTGGTAGTAACTTGTTCCACATGCTGATGTGAAAGCATCCTGTTGTGTGTCTACTAATAATGATGAGGAAGAAGCTGTCTGTTGTTGGCGGTGATGGTGTGTAGAGGCTTCTTCAGCCAATGTAATAGATTTAGATTTAGGGGATTCGTGTGTGAGACGACGGCGTTTATAAGCCTTAATCTTGTCAAGTCGATGCTGTTTTTCCTCAGGAGTCTCATTAGCACGGCGTTGTTTTTGTTGTAGTGCTAAAGCTGCTTTCCTTTCACTGGCATTGGCAAACTGTGCATCGGTATTGAATGGTGGTATTGATAGGGCAGAAACAGATTGCTGATTAGATATGTCAGTGAACGGCATATGGGATGAAGTGTAGCAGTAAATTGTTCCACATGCTGATGTGGAAGCATCCTGTTGTGAGTCTAATAATAATGATGAGGAAGAGGCCGTCTGTTGTCGGCGGTGACGGCATGCAGAGGCTTCTTCAGCCAATCTTATGTATTTAGAGTTAGGGGATTCGTGTGTGAGGCGACGGCTTTTATAAGCCTTAATCTTCTCAAGGAGATGGTGTTTTTCCTCAGGAGTCTCATTAGCACGGCGTTGTTTTTGTCGTAGTGCTAAAGCTGCTTTCCTTTCACTGGCATTGGCATACTTTTTGTTATGACTCATGTTGGCACAGGTAAAGGAGTCTATTTGGCAGTTATCTGGCAGTGAAGAAGGCGTCCTGGAGTATTGTAGAGTAAACAGATACTAATTGACCCTGTAATTGCCCAGCAGTAGTTATGAAGTGGTAGTGGCAAATTGGCCCTGTAGTTAGACACCGGCAGAGGAGCAAGGCAGCAGTAGTTATGGCGGTAAAGGCAAATTGGCCCTGTAATTAGACACCGGCAGAGGAGCAAGGCAGCAGTAGTTATGGCGGTAGAGGCAAATTGTCCCTGTAATTAGACACCGGCAGAGGAGCAAGGCAGCAGTAGTTATGGCGGTAGAGGCAAATTGGCCCTGTAATTAGACACAGGCAGTGAACAGTCAGAGGAGCAAGGCAGCAGTACTTATGGTGGTAGAGGCAAATTGGCCCTGTAATTAGACACCGGCAGAGGAGCAAGGCAGCAGTAGTTATGGCGGTATTGGCAAATTGGCCCTGTAATTAGACACCAGCAGAGGAGCAATGCAGCAGTAGTTATGGCGGTAGAGGCAAATTGATCCTGTAATTAGACACCGGCAGAGGAGCAAGGCAGCAGTAGTTATGTCGGTAGAGGCAAATTGGCCCTGTAATTAGACACCGGCAAAGGAGCAAGGCAGCAGTAGTTATGGCGGTAGAGGCAAATTGGCCCTGTAATTAGACACCGGCAGAGGAGCAAGGCAGCAGTAGTTATGGCGGTAGAGGCAAATTAGCCCTGTAATTAGACACCGGCAGAGGAGCAAGGCAGCAGTAGTTATGGCGATATAGGCAAATAGGCCCTGTAATTAGACACCGGCAGAGGAGAAATGCAGTAGTTATGGCGGTAGAGGCAAATTAGCCCTGTAATTAGACACCGGCAGAGGAGCAAGGCAGCAGTAGTTATGGCGGTAGAGGCAAATTAGCCCTGTAATTAGACACCGGCAGATGAGCAAGGCAGCAGTAGTTATGGCGGTAGAGGCAAATTGGCCTTGTAATTAGACACCGGCAGTAAACAAGCAGATGACCAAAGCAGCAGTAGTTATGGCGATAGAGTCAAATTGGCCCTGTAATTAGACACTGGCAGAGGACAAAGGCAGCAGTAGTTATGGCAGTATAGGCAAATTGGCCCTGTAATTAGACACCGGCAGAGGACAAAGGCAGTAGTTATGGCGGTATAGGCAAATTGGCCCTGTAATTAGACACCGGCAGAGGAGCAATGCAGCAGTAGTTATGGCAGTAGAGTCAAATTAGCCCTGTAATTAGACACCGGCAGAGGAGCAAGGCAGCAGTAGTTATGGCGGTAGAGGCAAATTAGCCCTGTAATTAGACACCGGCAGAGGAGCAAGGCAGCAGTAGTTATGGCGGTAGAGGCAAATTGGCCTTGTAATTAGACACTGGCAGAGGAGCAATGCAGTAGTTATGGCGGTAGAGGCAAATTAGCCCTGTAATTAGACACCGGCAGAGGAGCAAGGCAGCAGTAGTTATGGCGGTAGAGGCAAATTAGCCCTGTAATTAGACACCGGCAGAGGAGCAAGGCAGCAGTAGTTATGGCGGTAGAGGCAAATTGGCCTTGTAATTAGACACCGGCAGTAAACAGGCAGATGACCAAAGCAGCAGTAGTTATGGCGATAGAGGCAAATTGGCCCTGTAATTAGACACTGGCAGAGGACAAAGGCAGCAGTAGTTATGGCAGTATAGGCAAATTGGCCCTGTAATTAGACACCGGCAGAGGACAAAGGCAGTAGTTATGGCGGTATAGGCAAATTGGCCCTGTAATTAGACACCGGCAGAGGAGCAATGCAGCAGTAGTTATGGCGGTAGATTCAAATTAGCCCTGAAATTAGACACCGGCAGAGGAGCAAGGCAGCAGTAGTTATGGCGGTAGAGGCAAATTAGCCCTGTAATTAGACACCGGCAGAGGAGCAAGGCAGCAGTAGTTATGGCGGTAGAGGCAAATTGGCCTTGTAATTAGACACCGGCAGTAAACAGGCAGATGACCAAAGCAGCAGTAGTTATGGCGATAGAGGCAAATTGGCCCTGTAATTAGACACTGGCAGAGGACAAAGGCAGCAGTAGTTATGGCAGTATATGCAAATTGGCCCTGTAATTAGACACCGGCAGAGGACAAAGGCAGTAGTTATGGCGGTATAGGCAAATTGGCCCTGTAATTAGACACCGGCAGAGGAGCAATGCAGCAGTAGTTATGGCGGTAGAGGCAAATTGGTCCTGTAATTAGACACCGGCAGAGTAGCAAGGTAGCAATAGTTATGGCAGTACAGGCAAATTGGTCCAGTAATTAGACACCGGCAGTAAACAGGCATAGGACCAAGGCAGCAGTAGTTATGGTGGTACAGGCAATGCCAAGCGTCCGCACAGCAAGTCGGCGTGAGGTAAATGACGCAATTTCACGAATGCAAGATGGCGTCGGCGAAATCTCGTGAGATTTCGCCGACGTCGTTAACACCTCTTGCCATGTTAACCCTCAACACACCACACCGCCTCAACACACACTCCTCTCACCTTTCACCTCCACTCATGTCCACTCACTCTTTCACTCCACATACGTTCCTTTCTCTCACTCCGTTTCTCATACTCACACCGTCATCGTCGCTGCCCCGACATCTTGCTCCGCCGCCGTGATCCAGAATCCAGACGTTCTCCAGGCCGCCGACATGTTCTTGCGGGACGCCATCTTGGATTTCGTGAAATCCCGCGATATTCAAGATGGCGTCGCTGCAACAACATGTCGCTGGCGTGGACGACATCGGGATCCAAAAAGATGGCGTCGGCGAAATCTCGCGAGATTACGCCGACGCCATTTTGGATCCCGATGTCGCCCACGCCAGAGACATGTTCTTGCGGGACGCCATCTTGGATATCGCGGGATTTCACGAAATCCAAGATGGCGTCCCGCAAGAACATGTCGGCGGCCTGGAGAACGTCTGGATCCTGGATCGCGGCGGCGGAGGAAGATGTTGGGGCAGCGACGATGACGGTGCGAGTATGAGAAACGGAGTGAGAGAAAGGAACGTATGTGGAGTGAAAGAGTGAGTGGACATGAGTGGAGGTGAAAGGTGAGAGGAGTGTGTGTTGAGGCGGTGTGGTGTGTTGAGGGTTAACATGTGCGTGTGTGTGTGTGGTGACGTCACCGGTTACAACTGGACGGAAGTTGTTACAACCGGAAGCTGGTTAGGGCATTTATTATTATGATGGGTATTTGGGCACTGGACTATGGGATGGAGGATATGTATGATGGGTATATGGGCATGGGACTATGGGATGGCGGATATGTATGATGGGTATATGGGCACAGGACTATGGGATGGAGGATGTGTGATGGGTATATGGGCACTGGACTATGGGATGGAGGATATGTATGATGGGTATATGGGCACGGGACTATGGGATGGCAGATATGTATGATGGATATATGGGCACGGGACTATGGGATGTAGGATATGTATGATGGGTATATGGGCATGGGACTATGAGATGAAGGATGTGTGATGGGTATATGGGCATGGGACTATGGGATGGAGGATGTGTGATGGGTATATGGGCACTCGACTATGGGATGGAGGATATGTATGATGGGTATATGGGCACGGGCCTATGGGATCGTGGATATGTATGATGGGTATATGGGCACGGGACTATGGAATGGAGGATAATTATAATTTGCTATAACTAACCACAGTTAGTTACTATGCCCGGGCAGCGCCGTGCTCTTCAGCTGAGAACTTCGAGCAGAGCAATATTTAATTGCAGGAATAATAGAGAAGCAAATTAAGTCTAGTATTTTCCAGCAAGGCAATGGTTAATCACAGAAGTAAATGCAGTCTGGTATCTTCCAACAGGGAAATGTTTAATAGCAATGATGTATGTAATCTGCAAATTGTAATGAGAAAATGGTTAACTGCCAAATAACAGAGCAGTATAGGCTCACTGTAGACTTGCTTGAAGAGATGTGTTACCTTGATTGCAGAGACCAGGTGTGAACAGAATTGAGAAAAGTTGTGAGAAGTTGGTAACTTGCTTGCTTTTGGTAAATATATATCCCATTCACCACTCTGTAGTCCATGCAAACTTGGTACAACCTTCCACGATGTTCTAACAATGTAAGCATCAAGAAATCAAGGAACCGGACGATCTCCATCAAAAAGTCACTTTATTGATAACAATGTACACAAAAAAACTTGCAACATTTTGGCCACACTGGGCCTTTGTCAAGGCATTAAATTAAAAGATGTGGAGACCTTTTAAATAAATGGCTTGATAAAAGTCCTGTGTGGGCAAAACATCATAAGTGCATGCCTTCTACTTTAATAGCTTGATAAAGGCCCTGTGTGACTGAAACATCGCATGTCAATTGTTTCTGGTAACTTTTTTGCTGAGAGGTAGGTGTGAGCTCCACCTCACCTAAGTAAGTTGGACTGAGCTGGAATAAACGTTGGTTGTGGCATTGAAGTCACAAATAGAGGAGATGATAAACACATGTCTCGAGCTGAGCCAAGAAAAGTAGATTATCTTGAGGACAGTGTGGACTGTGCTACTTAATACCAAAACATCTGACATCTATCAAAGCCTGAATTAAAAGTCCTGCAGTGATGATGTCAGAGAAGTTCATCAGATTACAGAATACTGAGAAATTTGACATGGACTATTGTAAAGGGATATGGCCACAGGAGAAGGAAGCAAGGCCCAGGGTTGGAGCCTGGACAGGTGATTAACAGTTTATTGCATACGGGGCACTGAGTCATGCATGTGTAGGGATGTACTGACAAGGAGAAGGGAGAAACAAAAGATATAATGTGAATTAGTAAGCTTCTAGAAACAGTGAACGGACTCCAGCTCTATTAAGTCTATAATATGTCAGACAATAATAATAACTTTTGTTAATGGTAACTTGCCGGTAGAGTCCTCCTGTGGGAAACATGAGAAGTATGAATCAGACAGCAGTTGAGTTATTGCAGCTGTGTATGTACAACGCTCAAACTCTGCAGCATTTCAGAGAAAACATATTCTGAAAAGCCAGTCAACGACCATGCATCTTGGATGACTTATCAACAGACCTTCTTGCCACCCTGCTACCTTAGACTGGCAGATCTCTCCCTACGTGTGTGTGTGTGTGTGTGTGTGTGTGTGTGTGTGTGTGTGTGTGTGTGTGTGTGTGTGTGTGTGTGTGTGTGTGTGTGTGTGTGTGTGTGTGTGTGTGTGTGTGCATATAGGAAGAGACCTAAAGAAGACGTGGACACTGTATGGCCACAAATTACTTTTAAAGCTATTTTTGGGTCCCCTTACAGTTTAAATATTGTCTCCAGCACACCCCATGTTATACTGGCTTGTTGATGCGGTGCCAACAACAATATAAGTGAGGTCATGGAATGTCTGCAGCACAATGATCCGAGTTTCGAAGGAAAAAGCTCCAAAACAGTGCTGCACATCTAAAAGTAAAATGATTTTTTGTTTTTTACTGGAGGCACACTTTAAGTCTGTGCCTTTAAACTATAAAAATACATTGAGATTGACTTTAACATTGAGGAAAATATATTTTGAAACTTACACACATCATTATATGAAGAAGCAATAATTTTTCAGCTGAGATTTAGATCTTCTCTCATTTCCAGCTCATCTCATTTACACAGATCTACCGCTTTATGTTAGTCCTAAGCATATTCTGTGGCTGTAAAGGAGAAAATCAAAATACAGTGAAACCTAGCAGCACAGCTATGTCTACAAATACTATCATCATGAAAATGCTTTTCTAGATGCCAATGTTTTACGTGATATACCAGAAAACAGATCAGCTTTGAAATACAGAACAGAATGAGTCATAGAAAGCGGCAATGCTCATAAAGCACATTTGATTGATCCCTGCAAGGAAATATTCCATATACTTGCAGCTACTTTTCATGAGAAGAATCTTCTTGACCAGAGATCTCTCTGACCAAACAACAACATGAATTACTTAGAAGTTAAACACAAAAAAATACACATTTCCCAACAAATGAATAAAATAAAAGCTAACAAGCTTTTGATTTATCACATCATTATGGAAACACACGAAAGCACAGAAGTTATGCTTCTCACACATTTGTACAGGATTATTTTGGCCTTGGTCTCGTATTAATGTGGATTATTAATAATAATAATAATAATAATCTTTATTTATATAGCGCCAACATATTCCGCAGCGCTTTACAGTTGAACAGTTTCAAACACAACAGTCATAAGTAACAACGTTAACAATACAATAATTAAAGCGAAATAAGACGACCCTGCTTGTGGAGCTTACAATCTACAATGAGGTGGGGGAGATACAAAGCATAGGTTTGTATTTACAATGATGTATTTACAATGACGGTCCAGCCATCTTCAGGGGGTGGGGGTTAGATGGAGATAGTGAATGGGCTACACACACACAAACATAACATGACTTTGAATACTGAATGTGATAGGCCGCTCTGAACAAATGCGTTTTGAGCGAGCGCCTAAAACTATGCAAATTGTGGATGATCCTAATATCTTGGGGTAGAGCATTCCAGAGGATTGGCGCAGCACGGGAGAAGTCTTGCAGTCGGGAGTGGGAGGTACGGATTAGGGCAGAGGTTAGTCGAAAGTCATTTGCAGAGCGCAGCGATCGGTTAGGCCGATAGACAGAAATGAGGGAGGAGATGTAAGGGGGTGCCGCACTGTGGAGAGCTTTGTGGGTGAGAACAAGTACTTTGAATTGTACCCTGTAATGAATTGGCAGCCAGTGTAACGACTGGCGAAGAGCGGACGCGTCTGAGTAACGATTAGCCAGATGGACAACCCTGGCTGCTGCATTAAGGATAGACTGGAGAGGGGAGAGTCGAGTGAGAGGGAGGCCAATTAATAGAGCATTACAGTAGTCCAGGCGGGAGTGGATCAGGGCGACAGTGAGAGTTTTTGTTGTTTCCATGGTGAGAAAAGGGCGGATTCTAGAGATGTTCTTTAGGTGTAAGCGGCATGAGCGGGCAAGAGATTGTATATGGGAGGTGAAGGAGAGATCGGAGTCGAACATAACACCCAGACAGCGTGCCTGCTGTCTGGGTGTCTGGGTGTCTGGGTGTCTGGGTGTCTGGGATTATTCACGATGTCCACACATTTTTTAATTGGAAGTCGACCGAGGGATGAGATAATTGTCATGGGTCAAGTTTCAAAACAAAACTGTCTTGTATTTTTCACTTACCAGTTGCACCCAAAACCTGGTGTTTGAAGAGGTCCCTTTGTCATACAATTCTCAAGAAATACCAGTATTATAATTAAAAAATGGTAGGTGGGTGCAGTGTCAGACTGAAGAGCATTGGGCCCACCAGAGGATTTGATTCTGAGGGCCCACCTTTCTCCCCCACTCAAGAGCCCCATAGCAGCTGCAAGGTTTGCACTATGAACTATCCTGAAGAAGAAGCCAGGGCCCACCAGAGGATTCTCCGGTTTTCTGGTGGGCCAGTACAACCCTGCGTGGGTGATACTTTTAAAGATTATAGGACCCAATGAACTTCCAGTTATCGCTCTGTAAGCAATATTCAGCCATTGATTGTCAGTAAGTGCTGTGAGGAGGATTTTGTCAAGCAGGTTCACATAAAGCATGCATATACATACACATTAAAAGGTAAGCCCACAATGATGCTTTTCAGATCTAAGGGTGGTGGACTGTGCTATCATGTTCCTACCCCTGAAGACACAATCACGTTCTGTGTGTATTGTGTCATGCATCGTTTGTAAATTCCATATTATGTAATGTATTGTGTATAGATTGTGATGAGTATTGTTACTATAGTGTAATGCATAGTGTAAGCTATAATGTTATAACATATGTGGTTTCCAAAGAAAGAAGATCGCACTCTGCGAGATAATAGTGAAGATTTATTGACACATAATTACATGTCACGTCGGGGATGTCACATCCCCGACGTGACATGTAATTATGTGTCAATAAATCTTCACTATTATCTCGCAGAGTGCGACCTTCTTTCTTTGGAAACCACAAGTGATTTGTTATGAGGTCAAGCACCCGGAAATCCTCCATGTGAGCTCACCGCCTGCTGCAAGCCACGGATCCTAGCACGGTAACAGCGGTGCCGCCCGCTTCTTCTTTTTTAATGTTATAACATAGGTAAGGATAAATCAGGATAGAGTTAATGCTTGGGATTAGTCCACAGGGTTGAGTTTAGTGTTAGGGAAAGTAGTTGTGTTCCTGTTAAGTGGTCAGATAGGGTTTGTACAGTAAAGTGAGCTGAGCTGCATTGAAGAGTGACCCTAAGTGACAGGAGACTATGAACAGGGGATAGTGTGATCCTAATGGAAAAGTGACCAAAAGAGGCAGACTGGTCTTCCGGAGAAGGGTTCTTGGATAGGAATCCCAGAGCTTGTAATGCAGGAGGTAACAGGCCTAAACAGGACTGAGTATGTGAGACTAGTCTGGGTCTCGAGCACAAGGATTCCAGGGTGCCAGTAAATGGAAGAAATAGGGCGCCAGTAACAGAAACAGGGTGCCAGTAATGGAACAAGTAGGGAGACTTGCAGATCAGGAATATAGCATTAAAGCTGGGTTGTGGTAAAGTAGGGAGAAACAGTGTGTCCTGAAAGCCCTGGAGTAAACTACAGAAGAAGGATACAGTGTGGAAAATGCTACCTGCTGTAAAGGAAGCGTCCATAAGACTTTTCTCCAGCTATTCGTGTACTAAGTTAATGTTCAGTGAAGAGTTTATTTAGAAACAGAAGTCTCTCTCATTGAATTGTAAAACACCTGGTCCTGGCAAAGCTACATGTGGCCTGCACGGATGTAAGGCCCTCACAACAAAATTCTGAACACCCAGCCCGGACCGACACTTTCTTGTACCTTGCCAGGGTGCCGAAGACAAGTGCCTCACCAGCGACTACCACCCCGCGCCACTTTACACAAGCACACACTTTTGTGACTGGGATCACATTGCATTTGATTCCCATGTCAGTGGCTCCATCAGTGCTTAGGTCTGATTACCTGAAAACCAGGATTCGGTAGTATGCACTGATGGTGCCCTTAGGACTGTAGTAATGCAGAGTGTGCTTTGTGGGACATCAGCTTCTTGGTACCCAGATTAAATAGGTGGATATGGATGAAAATGACGTCCAACGGAGCATACAGTAAGCCCTGACATAGCCATTAACATGGGGATCAAACACGATGTGAACCTGGCTGTAGACTTCTGGTGCATTTAGATGAGTAGATCATTTTCAAATGATAACCACCCGACAACCTATCAAAACATTTGATTGATGAGTATTCGGATCATTTATGCTTGCACAAAACTCATTTTTAGCAGCAGCACAATGTGGCATGTAACCAAGAGATGTGCTACCGATAATATTGCACAGTATCAGGACAGAATCATAGTATGAGCAAATAGCAATCACTTGGCCCCCATTATTGTCCAACAAGCTGAAATCTGAGTTGTAGATTTGTCCATTTCTAATTAATGGTGGATTGTCAGGCCAAAATGAGCGCGTCTCAATGCACCATTAAGCTGTTTGTAAATATTACACTACTGTCAGTCAAACTGTCCCTTTTGCGCAATGCTGACCAATCCTCAAATATGTATAGAGGCATTCCGAGTTCCCAACTCTTCCCTATCTGTAAATGTAAGATAATGGAAGAATAGGGAAGTTGGATATCAACATATCAGATCCTTTTGCTTTCAGGGGAGATAAATCACTGCCAGAGTTGTCTGGCAGCTGATAATTCTGCTTTCCTAATTCAGAATAGGTGCACACATGACTGAGCCTACATGTAAAGGTACTGTCACACTTAGGCCTCTTTCACACTTCAGTTTTTTACAATCAGTCACAATCCGCCAGGTTTTGAAAAAAAACGGATCCTCAATTTTCTTTTGAGGATCCGTTTTTTTCCCCATTGACTTCCATTAATGGCGGATTGTGACGGATTGCTGTCCGTTGTATCCGTTTTTTTTGAGGATCCGCCAAAAGTTTCTGTCCTTTCAATTTCCTCATTTTCAGGATCCGTCTGAAAACGGATCCTGTGGCATCCGTTCACATCACTTGAGAACGGATCCGCTTGTCTGACTTTTTGGCGGATTTGAACTGATGCAAAAAACTGAAGTATGAAAGAGGCCTAAGTGATGTACCAGCGATCCCGACCAGCGATATGACGTGGTCAGGATCGCTGGTACATCACTAAGTGGTCGCTAGTGAGCTGCCACACAGGCAGATCTCACCAGCGACATCGCTGGGGATGGGGGTCGCTACTTACCTGTCACACTAGGCGATCCTGCGTCCTCCCGCCCGGCTCCACACTCATCGCTCCTCTCTCCACAGGAAGCGCCGCAGGAAGCTGACGACGAGAAACGGTCCTGAACGTTCTCGCGCGATCAGCGATAATCAGCGGGGGAGCGGGTCATAGCTAAGTATCAGACACAGCGATATCGCTAGCAATATCGCTATAACGTCACAAGTTATAGCGATATTGCTAGCGATATCGCTTAGTGTGACAGTACCTTAAGATGAGCCACATGAAAAAGCTGTGGGCTGATGAAACTTATTTGGCTGGAAGCTAAATAAAGTATATGGCCAGTTTAGTCAGTCCCTTTTAAATAATATTTGCTAACTATCTGAAAACACATGGGAGACTTCCAGATAAGAGGATGACTTTTAGATGTGACATCTGGATGCACATCTTTAAAATTTGGCAAGTATGCCCTTATAGCTAACCTAACACCTGAATCATGCTGTCACGGTACTGTTGCAGGATATCCTGGGGCTAGGAACTCTTACCCTATTCCTAAAGCTAGGGGCGCCCCAGCTATCCCTGCTCCCCGGATTAATTCTCACAGGTCACTATGAGAGAAACCTGTCAAGCACCTGGATCAGTGCTGAGAGAAGTCGGTTGAGGGCAGAGCCAGACTAGTCCTGTCAATGGATAGATTTTTAAAGCATATATTTTTCTCTGAAATACCCTGTCTCCATCATGCAGCCAGGCTCTGATTTACGCTGCCCACAGTTTGAATTAGGTGACAGATTCCCTTTAAAAAGGTCTCATGAAAAGAAAAAAACAACATGTAACTTTGCAGTAAGTGACAGGCAATAAGAGCAACTACAGATCTTTGCTGACTCTCAATACTGAGCCACCAAAGTTATAATTAAGTGTATCACTAAACTTCTGAGAATTCATGATTTGGAAATATACTTTCTAGGACGTGGAGAACAGTCGGGAAACACACTGATATGGGAACAGGAGTTGACCCATATCCTCAACCATTGACGATAGAGGTGACAGTTACCAGATCTGGGGTGTAGAAGGTGTCAGTTCTCACTGCAGCAGTGCACCAGAGGCTAGTGCTTCTTTATTTCACATTTCTCATATTCCTATGAATGTAATATTGATATTTTCTGCAGTGATGTAATCTTATATTCAGCTCATGTTCGGTATTACTATCTCAGAGAAAACAGTCCTGATCCATGTGCTTAACATCAACCCTATCTTTATTTCAAATTTGCTGCCAGAAAAGTGGCTATAAATATTTTAAAATAAATTAAGAGTCAACATATAAATAATTAACACAATAAATATCCTCGAATACAACAATATACAACCCACATTTATGTGTTATATGGTGAGTTATCTCAAGGCGGCGGCTCATTAATTTGAGATGAAGAGAGAACTAAGCAAAGATGAAAAATATGCGATGGGTTATATTGCAAACAAATATTATTCTGCGAAATAAAGCACGTATTGATGTCAATGGAACGAAAGTGCCATAAATTGGAAAGTGTCATTATCATTTGCCAATTTTTTTTTTTTCTTTCCACTTGGAGTAATCAACATCATCTAAATACATATAGATGTAGAAAATGTTTGACTTGACATTTGCTACATCACATAAAATATCATGTAAAATCAATATCTCACATTACCAACAAAGGCAAATAATGTGGAACAGATTCTTAGGTCTGCCCCCTTGGTTGCCATTTTGTTACCTGTGAATCCCAGAGAAAGGCTGAGATCATTATTTACATTATTTACCATAGTATATAGAACAAGAGATCAAAGATTCAGCAACTCAAGATCCCCAAAATACTAAATAATAAAATATAAAATAAGAAAAAGCTTTAAAAATATGAGTATAAAATATAAAAGTATAAAAAGTAAAGTATTTTTATTTTTTTTTATTTAATTTTTATTCTGATCATTTTCTTTCCATACCACCTTAACCCCTTTCTGACATCAGATGTAATCCATCCATGTGCCCTGGGCCTATTTGACCAGGGACGGATTATTAGGTGCGCGCGATCACCGACTAGTGTCAGCTGATTCTGACAGCTGACACCAGCCACTAAGTGCACTAAGTGCCAGGAGCGGTCACAGACCCCCGAAATGCTGCGATCGAACACACTTGCAGCCAGTGTCAGACTGGGTGCCAAGGGCCCACCAGTAACATTTACTTTGGGGGGCCCACTTTTCATCTGCATACAAATATTACACTAACCTTGTTCACAAAGTTACCTATGTCTCTATATAATAATACGCTAGATAGCTTGGTTACTGAATGATGAGTTGCTGCCTTTTTTCTGTACAGAGTGAATCAAGTGAATTATGCCAAGTACTGCCCATACAGTGGAGTTGGGGGCCCAGATCTGCACAGGGGCCCACAGGTGTATTCCCCTTTTACCCTGTGGGCCAGTCCGAGCCTGCTTGCAGCATTCCGGGAGCCAGCAGAGGGCTGACACACCGCGGGGTCCCGATCGTTGCCATGGTGACTCGATGTCATCATGACGACATCCGGGTCACCAGACCTAGGAAACTTGCTGATCATGCCCAGTGCATGATCAACAAGTCTTTGTCAATGCAGAGCTAAAAGTTTCTACAGCATGGGGGACACTGGTGCATCCCCATGCGGTAGAAGCGATCAGCCTGCAAAAAAATGATAGCCCCATAGTGGGACAAAGAGAAAAAGTTAGAAAAAAGTAAAAACTTTTTTTTAAATAATTGTAAAAATATTAAAAAAATAATAATAATAAAAAATTAAAAGATATTGTATCGCTAAATAAATATTTGAATGATGAAAAAATCTAAACAATAAAAGTACACATATTTGGTATCGTTGCGATCTATAAAACAGTCCCACTAGTAAACCCCTTTACTGAACACCATAAAAAACCAAGGCAAAAAACAATGCTTTATCATCATACCACCGAACAAAAAGAGGAATGAACCGTGATAAAAAAGTCAGATATAAATAAACATGATACTGCTGAAAATGTCATCTTGTGCCGCAAAAAACAAGCTGCCAGACAGCTCCATCGGCAGAAAAATAAAAACTTATAGCTCTCAGAATAAAGTGGTATAGTTTCCCAAATGGGGTCACTTGAGGTGGGATTCTGCTATTCTAGCAATTAGGGGTTCTGTATATGGAGTCCGAAAATTGTTCTAGGAAAATCTGTGCTCCAGGAGGCAAATAGCCCTCCGTTCCTCCCGAGTCTCTCCGTATGGCTAAGCAGTACTGTACAGCCACATATGTGGTATTTCCATGTTCCATAGAAATTTTGGGACAAATTTTGGTGCCAATTTTATCTACTTCTTGTGTGAAAATATAAAATCTGGGTCTAAAACAAAATTTTGGTGGTAAAAATGTAGTTATTTTGTCTTTACTGCTCAATGGTATATGTGGCGCCCCTGAGGCTCAGTCACCACAAAGGTACTGCACCTTCTCCTAAGGTGTAGCGCCCCACCACCTAGGTAAGTTGGGAACTCCTTTCCATCCTCCAACACCGGCACCCACACACAGGATAGTTCAGCATTGGACCAGATTGCGGCTCCATGCTTAGAGGATAGCACAGCCCTTTCGTGGGTCCTTGCTTCGCAACACGAGATGTGCTGGGAGGTGGGTGAAGTTAGGTATGAAAGAGTGGGAAAGTTTAGAATTGGAGATCAGATGAGTCTGGAGGAGAGGCTGAGAGCAGGCTGACAGGAGGTCAGCCTGAGGGGAGCTCAAGGCGGAGGAAGGCAGTCAGTCAGGAGAGGTTGAGGACTGGTCTTAGTGGAACAAGCTCCCTAGGAGAGATAGGAAGGAGTGCTGCAGCTGTCTCTGTGATCTGAGCCAGCTGGCACGGGAAAAGAACAGAAGGAGAAGGATGTAGAACTGCAACCTAAGCTTCCATAAGAGAGAGGAGGAACAGCGTGGAACGAAGGAGTAGGAGAACAAAGAGGAGTTGTGGGTTGGAAGAGGAACCCTGCCTATAGGTTCTCAGCGCAAGGCCGGAGCCCGGTCCCCAAGGTTGTATGGACACTTATGTGTTATGAATGAGTCACTGTAGGAGACAAAAACAGAAAAGCTAGCTAAGTCCAGAAAACCGGAGAAGTTGGCAGCTATCGGATTGCAGACCCCTGAACCTATCAACACAACTAGCAGTAGCCGTGGGGGGTTCCTACGATGCCCTAGACCCCTCGATCACAGCCAGAGGACTATATAGCCTAAAGACAGAAAGGGAAATCTAAACTGCCCCAGAGCAGACCCCAAAGCAAAAGGCAGCCCCCAACATATAATGATGGTGAAGCAAGAAGAAAGAACACTAACACAGACAGAAAGATAGACTGAGCAAAGACGGGCCCAAGCTAACTAGATAGGAAAGGACAGGAAGGCTGCTGTCTGCAATCCGTGAAAAACCCTATGAAAATAAGAGCCAACAGACTGACAGTGAAAAAGGCCCTGAAGACGCTAGGCTTCAAAAAACTATGTCAGTACTCAGGAATATTCTGAAGACAGAGCAACCGGCAAAAAGAGATCCAGCTCACCCCAGCAGGGAATGGCAGAATCCAGAAAAGCAAGGCAAACAAAAACAAAACACAAATGCTAACAGGCAAAGCAGAAAACTTAGCTTTAGAGGAGCAGGAATCAGACTGGTTTCCTAGAAGTCCACAGAGAAATCACCCGCAGGGCAGAAGGGCGTCGGCAGCCTTATATCCAGTCCGTGACTCCACTCAGCCAGTCATCATCATTAGGCTCAGGTGCCTGATAATCAGGCTCATTACCTTCCTTTACCAGAATAGGGAGTTCACCAGACCTCAGTGACGAAGGGGAAAATGAACTCACAACACTTATGGTTCTGCAACAGCCACCGGTGGAGTAGTTGGCTGTAAATGCACTACTCCCATCTAAGACTTGGGACAAAACAGCAACACGGATAGAGAGCCAGGATCCAGGAGCATCCCTGAGCAGGCTACAGCTGTCTGTCATACAAGTAAGGTTCTAGGAACATCTGACAGGAGGAACTTCAGAGTAACCATGGTACTGGAGCTCTTCACACTAATAGGCACAATAGAGGAGTTGTTCAGGACAGGTACATGTTGGCGGAGTGTTGGAGAGGAGAAGCCTTACTTGCCCGCGAGGTTGATTGAGTCTCTGCCCCGGAGGACACGGCACGGAGGCAGGCACCAGTGTGTACCACGAACAGTGAGTAAAGCTTTGGAACTACAAGCCCTGGTGTCTTCCAGTCATTGTGCGCCAACACCGTCAGCACCGCTACATCTGGGTATCATCCTTTACACTACCTGCACCTACACACTGCCCTGGGGTTACAGCTTCACCTGTGGGGAGCTATACCATCTATGCTGCAGCACACCATCAGCCCCAGAGGACCTGCACGAAGAGTTGGCTTAACATCTTGCTTGCCAAACACCTTAGGTGGCGTCACAAACTATTCCATAAACTATATTACAAACCACCATTAATATTGGGCGCCCAGGGCCATGGACCGGGTCACAGCTGCCGTGATACTATTCCCCTGACACCGGCCCGGTACCGAGTACCCCACAGCCCTGGGTGTGAGGGCGACCCATATACAATTCTGTAACACACCCTAGATATATAACTCTGTGAGGCACATGTGGTGTCAATATGATCACTGCACCCATAGATGAATTCATAGTGAAGTGTAGTTTATAAAATGAGTTCACATATAGGGGGTTTCTGTTGTTCTGGCACCTCAGGGGCTCTGCTAATGTGACATGACATCTTCAAACCATTCCAGCAAAATCTGAACTCCAATATGGCACCTCCTCCCTTTTGAACTTTCCACTGTGCCTCAAAAGTAGTATTCCCCCACATATGGGGTATCAGCGTACTCAGGAGAAATTGCACAACAAATGCAAAATTTGGGGCTAAAATAAGATTTTTGTGAGAAAAATGTGATTTCATTATTTTCACAGCTCAACATTACAAACTTCTGTGAAGCATTTGGGTGTTTAAGGTGCTAACCATGCATCTAAATACATTCCTTGAGGTGTCTACTTTCCAAAATGGGTCACTTGTTGGGTGTTTCAAGGGGCTCTCCAAATGGGACATGATGTCCACTAGTGGTTCCAGGAAATTTTACATTCAAAAAGTCAAATGATGCTCCTTTTCTTCTGAGCCCTGCCGTGCATCCAGTGATTTTCTCCCTTATATGGGTTATCGGCATACTCAGGAAAAATTGCACAACAAATTGTATGGTGCAATTTCTTCTGTTACCCTTATGAAAATTAATCACAAAAATGAGTTCCTATAAAATAGGCAACATTCAAGGGATACTTATAAAAGAGTATTTTTATTTAAAAAATTAATTAAAAAGAAATGGTACTGAAAATACAATAATCAAGGACAAAATACCATGGAATACACACAGTGCAAAAAAAACTGTACAACACAGCACGTTCACAAGCAAATAGTATAATGAATAAAATCCGCTATACCAATAACACAATATGTGTTTAGCACACAAAAGGCAAAAATGGAGCCAATACTGCCAATAAGGGGTTATGTAAACAAATACCCTAATCCTAAAAAAAGTGCTTAAGTGCCCATAATGTAAACTATGAAAATAGCTATTAAGCTTATCATAATAATGTGCAGTGCACTACACTGGTAAGGGCTTTTAGCTTTTCTAATATGTTACAATATTGTTGAAACCGCTATGCACTTTATATAGGGACAAGTTTATCCCTTTTACAGGCACATCTATAATAATAAATGCCCTAAGCAGCTTCCGGTTGTAACATCTTCCGTCCAGTTGTAACCGGTGATGTCACCGCACACCTCTTTCCATGTTAACCCTCAACACACACACTCCTCTCACCTTTCACCATCTCCACTCACTCTTTCACTCCACATACAACCCTTTCTCTCACTCCGTCTCTCATACTCACGCCGTCATCGCCGCTGATCCACGATCCCCGACATCTTCTTCCGCCGGCGCCATCCTGGATCCAGACGTCCTCCACGCCAGCGACATGTTTTGGATTGGCAAAATCCCGCTTTAGTCAAGATGGCGTCGCCGCAAGAACATGTCGCCGGCGTGAAGGACGTCGGGATCCAAAATGGCGTCGGCGAAATCTCACGAGATTTCGCCGACGCCATTTTGGATCCCGACGTCGTCCACGCCAGCGACATGTTCTTCCGGCGATGCCATCTTGAGTATCGCGGGATTTCACGATACTCAAGATGGCGTCGCCGCAAGAACATGTCGCCGGCGTGAACAACGTCTGGATCCAAGATGGCGCCGGCGGAAGAAGATGTCAGGGATCGTGGAGCAGCGGCAATGACGGCGTGAGTATGAGAGACGGAGTGAGAGAAGGGGTCGTATGTGGACTGAAAGAGTGAGTGGAGATGGTGAAAGGTGAGAGGAGTGTGTGTGTTGAGGGTTCACATGGCAAGAGGTGTGATGCTATCGCATCCTCCCGATGCGATAGCATCGGGCCATAATCTAGTTATTATGATAATACTCAGAGTCAGGCAAAACGGACATACACAGAGATAGCAGTAAAGTACCAGGGATGAGACAGAACGAATAGTTGGGGCCAAGCAGGGGTCAAAACCAAACAGACATAGAAGGTACCAAGCAGAATCCAACAAGCAATATCCAGAGAACAGACCGAGTCATACACAAAGTATCAAGCAACCAGAACACAGCACAAACACATTCAGGGGTCAACACAACTCTGCCAAGGGTGAAAGTATAACTGACTGGGATGGAAGCTTCCTGAGGCTATAAGAAGCTTTCCCAGAACCAATGAGAGGCCACCATAATAAGTCCCAGGTGTGCAGGTAAGAGTCTGCACTGAGATCAAAACATTAACCCCAGAAGTGCAGGTCCACCAGCACTGGTATCATGACACTTAAATGTGGTTTTGGGCACCTTGAGGGGTGCAGAAAAGGGTGTCACTTTTGGGTATTTTCTATCATATAGACCCCTCAAAGTGACTTCAAATGTGATGTGGTCCCTAAAAAAAGTGGTGTTGTAAAATGAGAAATTGCTGTTTAACTTTTAACCCTTATAACTTCCTAACAAAAAAATGTTGGATTCAAAATTTTTCTGATGTTAAGTAAACATGTGGGAAATGTTACTTATTAAGTATTTTGTGTGATATATCTGTGTAAATACTTACGTCCTAAAAAAATGAAAAGGTTTTCAAGGAGTGATACCTTTATTGGCTAACCAGAGAAATTATATTTGCAAGCTTTCAGGGCTCAGGCTACATTACAAGTGGATTACTGAGAAGAGATGGCAACATTTAAATAGGAATTACAACAGGACATGAGGTGATGCTAGCTAGAGACAGACCAAGGAAATCAAATTAAGGTTTCTGTTACACATGCAGATGAGGTCCAAGTGTTCTATTAGAGATCTGAAGAAGACCTTCTTGTGGAGGTGTGAACTGTGGCCATGTAGTGAGTCATGAATCCAGGTGTCAAATTTAGTCCTACTCTATGATTAGAGATTGAAACATATTTATAAATTTGAACTGGCTAGCATCACCTCATGTCCTGTTGTAATTCCAATTTAAATGTTGCTGTCTCTTCTCAGTAATTCACTTTTTATACAGCCTGATGAAGGGGCCTTCTGAGCCCTGAAAGCTTGCAAATATAATTTCTCTGGTTAGCCAATAAAGGTATCACTCTTTAAATACCTTTCTCATTTTTTTGGGACCTAAGTATTTACATCAATTTTTCTGGCTATCATGGTACCACAATATTATTTTGTATTGTACATCTTGTGATATATCTGTGATTTCAGGGCATGAAAATTCAATTTTGGAAAATTGCGAAATTTTAAAATTTTTTCCAAATTTCTATTTTTTTTTAAATAAAGAGAAGTCGTATCAAATAAATTTTACCACTACCATGAAGTACAATATGTCACGAAAAAAACATTCTCACAATCAACAGGATCCATTTGTGATGGACTCAGCTACTGCTGAGCCCATTTTCCTTTTTAGAGTGGACCCTCTGGGCCTTGGCACCCACCCACCTAGGGCGAGCTGACCTAGTGAGAACCCACCCCCTGTACAGGGAGTGTCAGGGGCAAGACCAAGGGGGTGAGCCACCACGGCAGCTGGACCAGACGGCCGGCTCAAGGAGACACTATTGAGTGTCTGACAACAGGACGAGCAAGAAGCAAGACAAGACAAGACGTAGGTGCAAGGTATCTTCATTAGGGTAACTTCAGAATCACATTCAGTGTAAAAAAGTGAGAACAAGCAAAACGTGCAAAGTGCGTGCATGGGCACGCCAAGGTCCATAGCATAGTACGTGCCAGGTGGCACGCCTAGGTACTGGTAAAAGCACAATGGCATCAGACTCCGGACCGCTGGCAACGATCGACATGATCAAGGCATCAGGCTGCGGACATCAGCTCCGGACATCAGGCCGCAGTCATCTAGCTTACGATCTCTGGCAGCGATCGGCAGGTTCCGGGCATCCGGCAGGCAAACCAGGGTTCAGGCAAGGAGGCACGTCAGATGTCCAGGCATGGTGCGTGTTTAGGGAACACGGCAAGGTCCTAGGCTGGGTGCAAGGCTAGGTGCGTGTGTAGGGGACACGCCCGGGTTCAAAGCTAAGTGCAAGGCAAGGTGCGTGTGTAGGTGACACGCCAGGGTTCAAGGCTAGGTGCATGTGTAGGGGACACGCCAGGGTTCACAAGACGAGACAGGGCACGTGTTTAGAGACACGCCAAGGCACAAGGTAACAAAGCAGAATCCTGCATGTGCAAAGAGGCACGCCAGGGTCAGACGAGGCAGGGTCCTGCGCGTGCAGAGAGGCACGCCAGGGTCAGGAGAGGCAGAGTCCTGGGTGTGCAGAGAGGCACGCCAGGGACAGGCGAGGCAGAGTCCTGCGCGTGCAGAGAGGCACGCCAGGGTCAGGGTTCCAGGTCAGGGTTAGGGCCTGTGCGTGCAAGAGGGCACGACAGGGGACATGGCAAAGCCTGCACATACTTTTACAGAAGCACGGGGAGGTATGCCATGGGCAGGCGAGGGCCTGCGCGTGCTTTAGAGAGCACGCAGAGCACAGTGCTGAAACAGCGTGAGGAGCAAGGGAGCACAGAGAGCACGGCTGGGGCACTGGCTAGCTGATCGGGCTGCGGCACTGACAGACGGGCAAGACTCCAGCGAACCCGGCTGAGGCATGGCAGGCGACACAGCTGTCACTGACCGACGAGCATGGCTGAGGCACAAGTAGGCGGGCACAGCTAGGGCGGGCACGGCTGAGGCACAAACAGGAGGCTAGGTAGGCCAGGCGCATGCAAAGAGCATACGAAGAAACAGAGCAAGGGAACACAAGACGAGAAACAAGGCAGGGCTTAGGCAGTGTACGGAACCAGGGACGGAAGCATAGGCAGAAACACGGAATCAGGTCAGAGCAAGAACAGAGCTAGCAGCGGAGCGTAGGCCGAAGCCCAGAGCCGGGGAAAGGGAGAACCTTGGGACTAGCCTAGAATCGTGCAAGAGAGCATGATAGGAAAGAGTCTAGCAGAGGAGCGTAGGCCGAAGCCCAGAGCCAGGCCAAGGCAGAGCCTTGGGACTAGACATGGAAAAGAGCACGAAAGGAAAGAAAGGAGGGATGGTGCGTGTGCCAGGGAGCACTACAGAGCACCATAGGAGAGAGCGAGGCAGAGCAAGCAAAGACTGAGACCATAGGGAGGAACAAGGCAGAGCAAGGCAAGGTACGGAACAAGGCATAGCGAAAACAGGCAAGGCAGAGAATAACAGAAGGACTACAAGTCCAAGCAGGACAAGGACGAACATGGCACAACAGACAAACATAAGACAAGGCACGGGACAAGAGATGGAGTACGAGCACGGAGCGTGTGCAGAGGCGCACGACAGAGCAGAGTGCAAGGGCACAGAATAGAGGGAGTGCCCCACAGACCAAGCAGCCATGCAGGGACACCACACAATACTCAGGCCCTCAGCATAGGAAGGGGCGGTCTAATATAGGGCACAGCACCTCCTCTTCTGGGTCAGGACCAGGGGAGAACTTCCTAATTCAGATGCTCCAGGATCACAGAGCACAGTCACATGATCAGGGTTTCAGACATGACGAGATGATCACAGAACCAGACAGTGCAGGATCTTAGGAAATGTCACATGATCAAGGTTTCTAGACATGGCGAGAAGATCACAGAAGGCAAAGCAGAAACACTGACATCTTGCAGCTCAGCAGACATGAGGTGAGTGTGCACACTGCTCTAGGGAACAAGCAGGATAGCAGACATGAGATGCGCGTGCACACCGCTCCAGGGTCATGAGGCAAAACAGACATGGCAGACATAACAGACATGGCGAGCATGCCACCATTGAAGCATTCCAGAGTTATTACCTCATAAAGAGACATTGGTCAGAATTATAAAAATGGGCCGGGTCATTAACGTGCAAACCGCCCTTGGGGGTAAAGGGGTTAAAGATTAAAAATAAACATTTTTGGCATCAGCATGATGGTATCAGAAACAAACCCAGATAAAAATGCCAAAAAAAGAAAAATGTTGAAATGCCAGATTTGTGTCTTATTGGTTATCACACCTGCCAAGTAAAATACAGTAAAAACTGACTTTTTTCTCAATACCTTACTAATACTATGCTTTCAAAAATATGCAGGTTAGGCATTGCTGTAATTATAGCGACCTAAAAAATTTGGTTTCCCGATCATTTTACCATACAATATACACTTTAAAAGCAACATCCCAAAAAACAATGGCAGAATCAAATTATTTTCATCATTTCATCCCATTTGGCTTTTTTTTCCCTGTTTTTCAGTACATTGTATGGTAAAATTAGTGCCGTCATCAATTTTACAACTTGTCCTGCAAAAACAAGGCACAAAAGTAAAAGAGGTCATTTTGCAGGGCACTGGCACTGCTCCTCCTGTTCTTCCTTGCACAAAGGACAAGGTAACAGTTCTGCTGCTGGGTTGTTGCCTACCAACACCCCCTCCCTGTCTCCTGGTACCGTATCTACTCCATGCTCTGGACATTGTGCTGGAAGACACAACTGCACACTTTGCCACAGCTCACATTGATGTGCAATACGGTTGTAGACACCACCTCGTGGTACTCTAGGGGTGAGGAGCCATGACAAAATGCAAGAGTGACCAAAACAACAGCTAAAAAGGATGAGAACAGAGAAATGGTCTGTGGTCACCACCTGCAGAACCACTCCTTTTATAGAGATTTTCTTACTAATTGCCTATAATTTCTAACTGTTGTCTGTTCTATTCTCACAACAGCAGGATAAATTGATTCCCAATCAGTGTTGCTTCATAACTGAAAAGGGTGATTTCGCAGAAGTGTTATTGATGTGGTGTTACATTGTAGTCCCTTTATTTTTTTGAGCAGTGTAAATTATCCCTATTTAATGAAATTGTATCTATGTGCCTATATCCTATTCAATACCAATATTATTGAGTGGCTGTTGCAATCGATGCTCTTTTATAGAAACATCTGATAGGGATTATTTATGGCGTTATATAAACATTATGAATTTGGGAGATTACAGGTAGTCATGAATCTACACTACCATAACTATATTTTATTAGCTAGTCCTTAAGTGCAGGATTTCAGTTTGATATCAGGATTAGCGTAGTATTATATATACCTATTACCTTGTAGATTCAGAGATTCAGTAAGCACATCAGTAATCTGGTATACTTTTTTGGTGCTTATCTTACGGCTGTTGCCTATTTGTGGTTTTTATATTTATGTACGTTTTTAGTATTTTCTATATTTTCATAAACACTTACTCATCAGTGATTTTTTTGGTGTAAAAATCTAGGGTTTAAGAAGGTCAATGAGGGGAAATCAACGGTGAATGGTGGCACCATATTGCAATATTAGGATGTCAACCTAAGGTATGGGTAGCATATTAGAGTTTGATAGGGTCAGCTCCCCCTCTCCCCCCTCATTACTACTCTGCTAGTTTAAGCCCCCCTTTTTATAATGTAGTTCATTAAATATAGGTAGGAGGGTTTTTTATGTGTGTGGGACCTACTAACACTCTCCCCATGATTCTGGCCCAAAACATGACTCCACCACCTCCTAGCTGAGGTCGCAGCCTTGCTGGGACATGTTGGCCATCCAACAACCATTCACTACTCAATCCATCTGGACGATCCAGGGATGCACAGACCTCATCAGTAAACAATACTATTTTAAAATTAGTCTTCATGTACGTCTGGGGCCAACTGCAACCATTTCTGCTTGTAAGCACTGTTTAGGGGTGGCGGAATAGTAGCTTTATGCTCAACTGCATTCCTCTGGAGAATCCTACTCTTTGAAGTTTGCGGGACTCTAGAGGCACCAGCAGCATCAAATACTTGTTTGCTGCTTTGTAATAGCATTTGAATGGAGTATAAACTGAACTGCTGTCCTCGGGAACAGCTGCTACACAGTGTTCATAGCTGTGGTGTACCGACTCTGTACGCTGTGTTCTTCTGGTGACCACAGCACCTGGTAACAGCTGATTGCTTAGGGTGCGGAATTTACAACCCCATTGATTTGATAATGATAACCTATCCATACTTTACTTCTGGTTTTTGAGCTCAGCATATTTGTTATCAGACCCCTTTTTAAGATGTATCCTGAACAGACATCATTTCCTAGCCTCCTGTTTTTATAATGTACGGTATTGGTGTTACCAGCTTCCTGGATATGTTTAAATTTTTAGTATACACGTGTTTCAGAGGTTGATTTTCCCTTGGATCCTCCTATCTTGACAATGCGATATTTGTACATCTACATATGGTTTTCTCTTCGGCACTGACAACTTGCTGTAATAAAGCACTTACGCAATGATACGATTCTAAAATTTTAATTAAAAGAAAGAGCAGGATACAAAATTAGCTTGATGATGAAAATGCAATATGGTATAATAAGACAGCAAAAAATGTGCTACATAAAAGAGATACCCCCTGGCATCAAGGGATCTTGGGGTGTAAAATTAATAAGCGTCTGAACACCATCTGCCAAGATATTAAAAATGCAGTTTCAGACATAAAAGGGAGCATAAGAAATTAATGAACATTCTTAGCATGAATATCAGAAAACTCGCCTGTAAAAAAAATGCACAAATCACAAGATGGTTTTCATGATGTATGAGCAATATTTTAAGCAAACACAATAAAAAGTTAATATCTGAATACTTATCCAGCAAATCTGAGCAATTTTCTCCCCCTATCTCACCTCAGTAAGAAAATATACAAGTATTTATTGTGTATTTCATATTTGAGATTATTTTAATACCGCATGACCCAAGAAAAGAGTCAGCCCAATGATGCAAATCACCTATAGTACGAGCCTTTCCTGAGATTCCTGATAGGGCCAAGTTACTTGACTAGTCCCAAGCTTGCTCAAGGATTGATTTCTGTGTAAGGGTATATACACACTGAGGATTTTTACTGAATTTTGAGTTGTTGAGGAAGATTCAGAGCGTTTCCACTCAGTTTGTGCTCCAGAAACTTCTAAAAAAAAATTGTGCACATACACTAAGGATGGGTATAAATGATCACACAGTTGTTCTGGGCCATCAACTGGTAACTTGAAACATACAAAAACATTCAGAACCTTACAAACAAACCAGGTAGCAGTGAATATGTCATATCATGTTGCATTTATACGCATTAACCAAGGATCATGTAAAAAAAAAATCTGGCATAACCTGCATATAGTATCAAAGAAAGGACTAGAGGGCAGTCAAACTAGCTTAGGGTCAGGAAAAGGATCAGGATGTATATGGAGAATCCGTGTGGTGGTCATAGATGATAGGACAAACTCATGTTCAGATTCTGGAACAAAATTAAGCCAAAATAGGAAAATCTATAATTGGCACACAGGACAGTGTACCACCACTATAAATAAGTAGACTCTGATTTTAATTAAGCCAGATGATTGCAGGCAAATACATTTATGTGGAGCCCTGAGGGGTGAAGAGACAATGTATTAAGTTAGGTGAGTGCATTACATCATTAACCCCTTTCTGACATATGACGTACTGTCCTGGGCCCGTATGACTGAGGACAGGTTAGTACGTCATAACAATAATAAAGTAACTTGGCACTCAACTGAATAATCCTTTGCAAATTAGATTTATTTTATAATTTATTGCAGTCCTGAAAACGTTTCGGCCTATTATCGGCCTTCCTCAGTCTGCCGACTGCTGTCGCGAAATACTAATCCGGTACCCAAGTAAGGATTCCTATGGAGATTTCAGAATGTCATGTTGATCTAAATGGTATCTCCTATTATTATAAGAGTGGATATACTGATTTAAATGCCTTGCAAAAAGGAATACACGAGCGGGGGAATACCACGTCCCACCTGTGTATGCCACCTCCATATCTAAACAAGCTTCAAATGGACCCATTTACCTCCTGGACTATACAGCACTAGTTTCAAACAGATTAAGCGTCCATGATACCTCCAAGGAGATTTATACATTTCTCTATGTATGGTTATATATTCCTTTTTGCAAGAAATTCATGAATTGCCTCCCAAAAAATGTCATGTGCCCGAAAATGGTACGAATAAAAACGTCAACTCGTCCCGCAAAAAATAAGACCTCACATGACTCGGTGGGCCAAAATATGGAAAAATTATAGCTCTCAAAATGTGGTGATGCAAAAACTATTTTTTGCAGTAAAAAGCATCTTTAGCGTGTGACAGCGGCCAAGCATAAAAACCGCCATAAATAGTAAATCAAACCCCCCTTTAGCAATCCCTTAGTTAGGGAAAAATAATAAAATAAAAAAATGTATTTATTTCCATTTTCCCATTAGGGTTAGGGCTAGGGTTAGGGGTGTGTTAGGGTTAGGTTTGTGGTTAGGGTTATCGTTAGGGTTGGGATTAGGGCTAGGTGTGTGTTGGGGTTAGGGTTGGAGTTAGAATTGGGGGGTTTCCACTGTTTAGGCACATCAGGGGCTCTCCAAACGCAACATGGCATCTGATCTCAATTCCAGCCAATTCAGCATTGAAAAAGGTAAATGGTGCTCTTTTCCTTCCGAGCTCTGCCATGCGCTAAAACAGTGGTTTACCCCCATATATGGGGTTTCAGTATACTCAGGACAAATTGCACAATAACTCATGGGGTTCAATTTCTTCTGTTACCGTTAGGAAAATAAAAAATTGGAGGCGAAAATATCATTTTTGTGGAAAAAAATATGATTTTTTTATTTTTATGGCTCTACGTTATAAATTTCTGTGAAGCACTTGGGGGTTCAAAGTTTTCACCACACATCTAGATAAGTTCCTTTGGGGCTCTAGTTTCCAAAATGGGGTCACTTGTGGGGGGTTTCCACTGTTTAGGCACATCAGGGACTCTCCAAACGTGACATGGCGTCCGATCTCAATTCCAGCCAATTTTGCATTGAAAAAGTCAAACGGCGCTCCTTCCTTTCTGAGCTCTGCCATGCGCCCAAACAGTGGTTACCCCCCACATATGGGGGTATCAGCATACTCGGACAAATTGTACAATAACTTTTGGGGGCCCAATTTCTCTTGCTACCCTTGGGAAAATAAAAAAAATTGACCTGAAGTATTTTTTTGTGAAAAAAATTAAATGTTCATTTATTTTTTTTTAAACATTCAAAAAATTCTGTGAAGCACCTGAAGGGTTAATAAACTTCTTGAATGTGGTTTTTAGCACTTTTAGGGGTGCAGTTTTTAGAATGATGTCACTTTTAGGCATTTTATATCATATAGACCCCTCAAAGTGACTTCAAATGTGATGTGGTCCCTAAAAAAAATGGTATTGTAAAAATTAGAAATTGCTGGTCAATTTTTAACCCTTATAACTTCCTAACAGAAAAATGTTGGCTCCAAAATTGTGCTGATAAAAGTAAACATGTGGGAAATGTTGCTTATTAAGTAATTTGTGTGATATATTTCTGTGATTTAAGGGTATGAAAATTCAAAGTTGGAAAATTGCAAAGTTTTCAAAATTTTTGCCAAATTCCCATTTTTTTCACAAATAAACGCCAGTCATATCAAAGAAATTTACCATTATCATGAAGTACAATATCTCACGAGAAAAAGTCAGAATCACCCTGATCCATGTAAGCATTCCAGAGTTATTACCTCATAAAGGGACAGTTGTCAGATTGTAAAAATTGGCCCCGTCATTAACATGCAAACCACCCTTGGGGGTAAAGGGGTTAATCTTGTAGTATATATGATTATCAATGATGATGTAAAGAGATGTCTCTACAGTTAACACTTTTTAAAAGTAACTACATTTTCTTTTATTTAACTATTGATCAGCAAAGTTATGAATTTTTGTAACATACATCATTATCTTGCCTCTTTCTCTCCAAAATACCATGCTGTAGTGCTGTTTTATCTGCCTAGTTGAAGCTTTAAAAGAAGCTGTTTCAACAGCTGTTTAGTTAGAAATTGTACTTTATTTACAAGCAGAGTGCTATGGGTTCACCTGATGAGCTGGATTCTCTAAGCTGTAGGTCAGTGAGAGCAGCATGTACCAGAGACAATGATGCAGCAGAGATGGATTTGCTGGATGACACATAGAACAGCAAGGACTCAGACAGCAGAATTTATAGGACAGTGAATGGAGCAGCGAGGCTAGAAGCACTAAACTCAGTAAAGTGCAATTGTACACAGGAATACCAAAGATGTATATGCTTTCTAGTAACTTGAAGCAGGGATGTGGTCAAGAGTAGAAGAGTGGTAGTGTGCAATAGGGTAGGAGAAACAGATTATTAAACAGGTACCTTGATATCAGAAATGAGTTATAAACTTGTGGCTGTTTAACTTGACATATCAGAGCAGAGACGAGTTTGTAATTTATAACTTTACACAGCAGAGATTATCAGCAGAGACAAGTTTGTAACTTGTCACTTGACACAGTAGAGCTAAGTGAGAAACAGCAATGGGATTCAGTGAACTAGGAAGCAGTAGTCGGTTGTTGGAAAGCAGACAGGAACTGCAGTGGAGATAATTAGCCACTTTGCTGGAGTGGGAGTCAAAATGAAGCAATAATTTTAAAAAATACACGTTTGCCACTGCTGCGTTCAGAAATGTCTGATCTATCAAAATATAAACTAAATAAATCTGATTGATAAACAGTAGAGTTGAGCGACTTTTGGTTTTTTAGGGTCGAGTTTCGTTTCATGAAACCCGACTTTTCCAAAAGTCGGGTCGAGCAAAATCGGCCGACTATAGGGAAAAGTCGGGGGTCCGACCGAAACACGAAACCCAATGTAAGTCAATGGGGAATTAAAGTCGGCAGTGAGAGGAGGACAGAAAACACACCTACAGTGCCCATTTGAATGCCAAGAGCATCAATTCTTATTACTTAAGCTTGTCAACCTTAATTTACTTCATAATACTAGTTACGCACTGAAAAATGGGGGTTATTTGGCTACAGTTGTGGGGGGGTAGGGCTGGCTCCAGGTTTTCGTGGGCCCAGGGCCAAAGAGCGCCCCTTTAACACATACCACAACTCATGATGCTCCGATACGGCAGAGAAATAGCAGTATAGTACAATGAAAAATACTTCACTTCTTACATCTCATGACTGATATCCATTTTAAATTCTCCAATACTTCCAAAAACGGACAGTATATAACTCCATACAGTATTATGGCCAGCGCTTAGTGCGCTATACAGAGTAATGAGGCCCATATATTTCTCCATATGGAATCATTGATCCCATATAATGTTTCAAACCGTATATGATGAGCTCCACATAATGCTATAGTATATGTTGGTCCCAATGGATGAAGCTCCACTGTCTTATGGGCCCAAGTAATGCTCCATGTATAATGGGCCCCATTTCTACTGCTCTAGTGTATAATGGGCCCTGGAAATGCTGCTCCAGTGTCTGATGTCCACCTTTGGAATGCTCCAGTGTATGGTGGGCCCCATATATCATTCACCAGAGTATAGTGCTCCCCAAAAATTGCTGTCCCAACCTTGAAAACAATTACATAAGTCTCCTTGCTAGGGAATCCCAGCACTACTCTGAACTCCTTGTCATCCCCATCTTCACTGCACTTGGCTGTTTAGGCCCTCCCACCGGCAGAGACACTTTTGCGTACTATGCGGTGCCCTGTGCCAGTGCCATCGCCCATGAGTATGCCCCCCCACCTGCTCAAGGAACCTGCACTTTCATCTGCACCTTCCTCTTTGTCACCGTGTAAGGTGGTATAGTATGTGTGAAGGGGAACCTGAGTTTCCTCTGGGTCAGATTCTGGCAGTGTAGAGTGCGATGGGAATGTATTGGTCTGGGTCAATGTACCAGCAGCATCATCCAGCAGTGGCTGGGCCTCAGTGCACTTGTGGCGTCCCCAAGAGTACGGTCGCCACTGTGGCATTACCTTCCTCCTAGGGAGTGTGTTGTCAAGCTTGGGAGCAATGAAGGATCTCTCTAGCAGTGAAACCAACACACAGCACATTTCCCACTCCAGGCTAGCAGAGAGCGCTCTGAACCTGACTGCTGAGGAGCTGCTCTCTGTGGTCGGGAGAAGGTAAGTTAGGGCACTCTGTGCAGGGAAGGGGAAGTGTGTGGATGTGAGAAGGGGAGCTGGAGGATGAGCAGAGTTAAGGCTCACTCCTAGCTGGAGCGCATGGTCCCGATTCCGGTCTCCGAGTTTGTAGGGACACTGACGTTCCTGCACCAGAAACCGGGGGAAGTAGCAGCTATAAATGCTCTGTACCCAACTAAGGCTCGGAGGCCCCAGCATCGACGTGTGGGAGCCAGAAGCAAAAGGCTACAGCTGTCTGCCATACAAGTAAAGTCTGAGGAACATCTGTTAGACAGGAGGCGCTTCAGTGAACCACGGTCCTGTGAGTGCTTCCCCCACAAGTGCTAGAAAGGAGACGTTCAGGAAGGTACATGTTGGCGGAGTGTTGGAAGGGAGCTTTCCATTTTCGTCCCGGAGGTTGGCTGAGGTCCTGACCCGGAGGACACAGCACGGAGGCAGGCATCTGTGTAACCTGCAGACTGTGAGTAAAGCTTTGGAACTGCACGCTCTGGTGTCCTACAGTTATTCCAGCACCGCTACATCTGGGTACCAGCACCTACACCGCCTGTGCCTTTCCCCCATCACTACATCTACACTTCCCTGGGACTCCAGCTCCACCTGTGGGGAGCTTCACCATCTTTGCTGCACAACACCATCAGTCCCAGAGGATCTGTATGCAGCGTCGGCCTAACATCTATGTTCCCAAACACCACAGGTGGCGTCAAACTATCTATATAAACTCTTTACCATTATACCACGCCATTTACATGGGCGCCCAGGGCCACCGTCCGGGTCACCGCTGCTGTGACACATCCCACTGACACCGGCCTGGTACCGAGTACCCCACAGCCCTGTCAAGGCGACCCATATGCCGACTGCTGATCGAGGCGGCGTTATTCCCACGAACCTCCAAACAGCGTCCATGAAGGCAAAGTTTTTGGTTTCCGGGGGCAGTATGATTGCAAAGCTGAACCTTAAAGGAATGTCCAAAAGGGCACCACCAGGAGTGGAGCCTGTGGCTTAATTGGACTCCACCCGGGAAACCACAACCATGCCACCTAAAGAAAAGATGCACACTTTGAAAGCTTTGTCGATTCTGTGTGTGGTGTGGTATGTGTGTTTGTAGTTGTGCTAGCGATTTCTCAGCTTTATTCCGTTAACAACCGAGACTCCGGCATGCCCCCGCAGTACGCGTCAAGCTTACTAGAGGGATAAGCGAGGCTCTGGCACGTGAGATCGAGCAATAACAGGTCTAGCATTCCCGTACATGTCCAGGGCTGCATGCACGCTACACTGAAAGGACCAGCTTTTGTCGCTTACAGGTGCAGATAACCTGATGAACTCCGTTAGTGATGGGGATCTGGGATTCAGATTATTCCCCGCGAACGATGATTTCCCAGTAAGTTCAGGTCAACCGCAATTCCGGAGTTAGGCCTAACCATCATTCCTGAAAAAATTACGTGTCCAAACCACAGGTGCTGTAGCTTGCTTAACAGCTCGGCAGCCGTTCTCAGGCCCAGTATGGATTCAACAACATTGTAGAAAGTTGACAAAGGGTACAGTTTCACCGGATAACACGTATATATGTAGCCTAGTTTACACATTAAAAATATATGTCTATAGATCAAGAGGCAGACTCAGATGTTCTCAGGCCCAGTATGGATTTGACCAGATTGTACAAAGTTGAGAAAGGGTACTTTATCACTGGATAGCAGGTATATATAGCATAGTTTAAACATGTAAAATCTCCGTGTTCTCAGTATGGATTACACAGCAATCTAAAAAGTGGAAAAAAGGAAATGCATTTGAGGCGTACACAACTATATACTTTTGGTGTTATTTTTAAATCTTCATATATATTTCTGTCTCAGTAATACAGTCCAGCCTCTCCGCAATAGGAAATGAGATGCATACAATTACTGACATAAAGGCTAGTGATTGCAGAAATCTAGGAATTACTCTTCACGGGAAAAACTTCCGTCACAATTCTCATAGGCGATGCTGACCCTCAATTAATTTGTGTGTTGTGACAGTGAAAACATTTTTTTGTGAATAAAGTATTGCTGTATCGCACTTCCGTTGATTCCATCACTGTTACTCATCTCAATCAAATTTTTATCACAGGGAGCGATGTAAACATGGTGCTCACTGGCTATCATGATCTGTCACGTAACTTTGGAGTGCAAAAGACAGAAGCCACAGGCCGTAGGCGATTCTATTTGATTGGCATGAGAGGGCACATTTTAAAATGTGCCCCGGAATGTCACACGTTTGTGAGTAGGAAAACTGTGAAAGCTGAAGGTAAACCACCACTGCATGTCATTGTGAGTCGACATCCATAAGAAATGGAAGCCATTGATCATCTGGAGCTAGAGCTCGGCCAGCAGGACAGGGCATAGCTACATCTTAACCATCATCTTTCAGTTCAATCAATTTGTAGTGGCACTCCCAGTGAAGGATTTGACAGCCCAGACTACACAGCGGAGGAGCAGGGAGAGGTAAACATTGCAAATGCTGGGGCCCTGCCCAAGCAAGGGGGGCACACTCGTGGGCGTCGGTACTGGCACTGGGCCCCTCATAGTATGGCGGTGTGTCTGATGGCGGGTGTGCACCACCACCGTCAGAGACACTTGATTGCACTATGAGGGACCCTGTGCCAGTGCCCGCGCCCAAGAGTTGGCCTACCCACCTGTCCAGGGCAACGGCACTCGCACGGTTTCGTGCGCTAGGTGCTGACCCCGGCCATGGGGGGGGCAGCCCAGTTAGGGCGGTTTACAAAGTGGCATATGTTGATGTGGGACATTCAGCTGATGCAAAAGGCGAAATAGGTCAAGTTCAAGGAATAGGAGGACCAAAGCAAGCCATTTTTCTGGCAACCTATGTGTCATCAAGGGAAGGTGGGACAAAATCCTTGGAAACCCATGCATGGTTCATTTTAATGAAGGTTAGATCATCCACATATTGGGTTGACAGACGGGTCCTTTTTTCTGTCAGGATTGATCCAGCTGCACTGAAGACTCTTTCCGATAGCACACTTGCAGCTGGGCAAGCAAGCTCCTGTAAGGCATATTGTGCCAATTCAGGCCAGGTGTCCAGTTTAGCGGCCCAATAGTCAAAGGGGAATGACCTGTGTGGGAGAACATCGATATGGGAGGAAAAGTAGTTTGTAACCATAGTTGACAACTGCTGTCTCCTGTCACTTTCCATCGATGCAGTATTACCAGTTGTGTGAGCGGTACTTGAAAAATCAGTCCATAACATTGTCATGAAACCCCTGTCTCCAACGCCACTTCTGCTGTGTGCACCACGAACACCTCCGCCAAGCTGCCCCTGGCCCGTACGGCTCGTGTGAGAACCATCAACGCTGCTGTGTGCTGGGAATGCCTCAACCAACCGGTTTACCAGAATTGCTTGTTTATTAGCCAATATTAGGTCAAGGTTCTCCTGTGGCATGATGTTTTGTAATTTGCCTTTATAGCGTGGATGCAGGATGCTGGCCAACCAGTAGTCGTCATCGTTCATCATTTTGGCAATGCGGGGGTCCCTTTTTAGGATCTGCAAGGCATAATCTGACATGTGGGCCAATATTCCCGGTGTCAATGATGCACTGCGAGTGCTGGTTGGAGGAGCACTTTCTGGCAAATCCACATCCCTCCAGTCACGCACAAACCCTGTACCAGACCTTGCCACACCAACATTTTCACTTTCCCCACGAGATGCATCCTCCTCCCCTAAGTAATCATCCCCATCATCATCCTCCTCCTCCTCTTCTTCCTCCACCTCGTCCAGGAGAGGTCCCTGAGCAGACCATGGCTGAATGTCATCAAGGATTGCCTCCTCCTCTTCCTCCTCGTCAACATTGGCTGCAGATGCCTGCTCCTTAAGGTGCGTCAAAGTTTGCATGAGCAGACGCATAAGTGGGATGCTCATGCTTAGGATGGCGTCGTCTGCACTTACCAGCCGTGTACATTCCTCAAAACACTGAAGGACTTTACAGAGGTCTTTCAGCTTCGACCACTGCACACCTGTCAACTCCATGTCTGCTCTCAAAGTGCCTGGCCGTGTATCCTCCCACAAATGCATTATGGCCTGCCTCTGTTCGCACAGCTGCTCAACCATGTGCAGGGTGGAATTCCACCTTGTTGCAATGTCGATAATGAGGCGGTGGTTGGGAAGGTGGAGCAATCGCTGCAGCTTCTGCATACGAATGGAGTGTACAGGCGACCGGCGGATGTGCGCACACAGTCTTCGCACCTTCTGGAGCAGGGCTGTTAACTCCGGATAATTGTTGAGGAAGCACTGCACCACCAGGTTCAAGGTGTGAGCCAAGCAAGGTATGTGGCTGAGTTTTGAAAGGGCTATGGCTGCCACAAAATTACGGCCGTTATCACTAACTACCTTGCCTGCCTCAAGATGTATACTGCCCAGCCATGACTCAGTTTGTCGCTGAAAGTACTCGGCCAGCACCTCCGCGGTGTGTCTGTCGCCCAAACACATCATCTGCAACACAGCCTGCTGACGCTTTCCACTAGCTGCTCGATAGGGGGACACCTCGTGTGCAACAGTGGCAGCTGCAGATGGAGTGCTCGTACGACTGCGCTCTGTGGATGAGCTTTCGCTTCTGGAGGAGGGTCGAACGCCTACAGCCAACTGTTTCCTATACCGTGGGCTAGGCAGCCCTGTCTTACCACCGCTGTCCCCTGTGGACCCTGCATCCACCACATTAACCCAGTGCGCAGTGATGGACACGTAACGGCCCTGGCCATGCCGACTGGACCATGCATCTGTTGTGAGGTGCACCTTTCCACTCACTGACTGCTTGAGTGCATGGACAATGCGGTCTTTCACATGACGGTGGAGGGCTGGGATGGCTTTGCGAGAGAAGAAGTGGCGACTGGGTAGGTCATAGCGTGGTACTGCATAGGCCATGAGTTCGCGGAAAGCTGCGCTTTCCACCAACCAATAGGACATCATCTCTAACGAGAATAGTTTGGCAATGTGGGCGTTCAAACCCAGTGTACGCGGATGAGAGACTGAGTACCTTCTTGACCTACTCATAGTCTCTGGGAGGGTGAGCTGCACTTGAGAGCTGCATATGGTGGAACTAGCGGTGGACAGGGCGGACTGAGAGAGGGTTGATGATGGTGATGGAGTTGGTGTTCTTTCTGATGGCCTAGATTCAGTCTTTCATTGATATAACAGTGGGATTCCCTGACTGCTTTGGCCTTGCAACGACACCTCAACATTTGCTGCTGTGCTAACCGGTGGGCTTATAGTGGGGGAAACAATGTAGCGTTGCTGACTACCTTCTTTTTGATCAGTTGCACATGTGGTACTTGAGGTTTGGTGTTGTGTCCATGCTTGCAAGTGCATGCTGGTTAAATGTCTAAGCATGCAACTGGTATTCAAATTTTTCAGATTTTTCCCTCGGCTAAAGGTCTTTGCGCACTTCTTACAGATAACCTTGGCCTGATCATGAGGATTTTGTTCAAAAAAGTGCCACACTGCACTCTTCCTACGTTGGAAGACATTTTGCGGCCTAGCACGCTGTGCTATTTTGACCGTCTGGACAAGCTGTCCAGCAACTCTTTTGATTTTTGGAACCTGTCTTTGGAGTGCTCCGGACCTGCCAGATAACAGCTGTTGCGATGTCAATGTCTGCTGTAGATGCTCCTCCTCCTCATCTGAGCTATTGGAAGCAGCACCCTCTTCCCCCAATGGATGCCAATCTGGGTCAACAACTGGGTCATCCATCACTTCCTCTTCAATGTCATGTGCACCTTCCTCTTTGTCACCATGTATGGTGGTATAGTATGCGGGAAGGGGCTCCTGAGTCTCATCAGGGTCAGAATCTGGCTCATTACACTGCGAGGACAATGTAGTGCTCTGAGTGAATGTACCAGCAGAACATCTATCAGTGGCTGTGCATCAGTGCACTCCATGTCAGATTCATCTTGGCTTGGGTAATTCACCATTTCACTTGATAACCCAGGCATGGTATGTGAAAACAGCTCCATGGAGTAATCAGTTGTATGGCCTGCATCATCCTTCAATCTTGGTTGGGGTGAAGGACACAAGGAAAGGTGTGGTTCATGAACATGAGCCTCCAATGATGACTCAGTGCTTTTATTTTTTACAACTTCAGAAGACGAGGCGATAGAGCTGGAGGCTGAGTCAGCAATGTAAGCCAAAACTTTTTCCTGAAGCTCTGGCTTTAAAAGCGGTTTGCCAACTCCTTGAAAACTAAGCCTTCGAGGCCTTGTGGAGCCAGACGATGATGCAGGATCAACACCTCCTGCATTCGGTCCTATTTTGCTTTTGCCACTACCATCAGATCCACCACCAACACCATCATTACCAGCTGGCAACCCCCGCCCAATTCCACGGCCTCTTCCACCAGCCTTCCTCATTTTTGGTAAAAATGTACACAAAATCCCACAAACTATATAGTAATGTAAAACAAGGTACAAGGTGTATATAGGACAGGGGAGATGTAGAATTTCTGAACACACTTGTGGACACTATTGGATTGTGTGAGGCCCAGTGAATATCACACCGCTATGTCACAGGCTCAATGTCGTAGGTGTGAAAAATGTCACTATAGGACAGGGGAGATGTAGAATTTCTGAACACACTTGTGGACACTGTTGGATTGTGTGAGGCCCAGTGAATATCACACCGCTATGTCACAGGCTCAATGTCGCAGGTGTGAAAAATGTCACTATAGGACAGAGGAGATGTAGAATTTCTGAACACACTTGTGGACACTGTTGGATTGTGTGAGGCCCAGTGAATATCACACCACTATGTCACAGGCTCAATGTCGTAGGTGTGAAAAATGTCACTATAGGACAGGGGAGATGTAGAATTTCTGAACACACTTGTGGACACTGTTGGATTGTGTGAGGCCCAGTGAATATCACACCGCTATGTCACAGGCTCAATGTCTTAGGTGTGAAAAATGTCACTATAGGACAGGGGAGATGTAGAATTTCTGAACACACTTGTGGACACTGTTGGATTGTGTGAGGCCCAGTGAATATCACACCGCTATGTCACAGTCTCAATGTCGCAGGTGTGAAAAATGTCACTATAAGACAGGGGAGATGTAGAATTTCTGAACACACTTGTGGACACTGTTGGATTGTGTGAGGCCCAGTGAATATCACACCGCTATGTCACAGGCTCAATGTCGTAGGTGTGAAAAATGTCACTATAGGACAGGGGAGATGTAGAATTTCTGAACACACTTGTGGACACTGTTGGATTATGTGAGGCCCAGTGAATATCACACCGCTATGTCACAGGCTCAATGTCGCAGGTGTGAAAAATGTCACTATAGGACAGGGGAGATGTAGAATTTCTGAACACACTTGTGGACACTGTTGGATTGTGTGAGGCCCAGTGAATATCACACCGCTATGTCACAGACTCAATGTCGCAGGTGTGAAAAATGTCACTATAGGACACGGGAGATGTAGAATTTCTGAACACACTTGTGGACACTGTTGGATTGTGTGAGGCCCAGTGAATATCACACCGCTATGTCACAGGCAGAAATTGGCTAGTGTATGACAAACTACAAGGTGTATATAGAATTGGGCAGAATAGGAATCTCCCTAGAGTGTAGGTCTGTAAGAATGGAACAAGTCCTCAACTTATCCTTACAGAGTCACACACAGATAGCTTCACTGCGGCCGTGATAACAGCCGTTACACGGTACTGAGAGAGGAGCGTGCACGTACACCGCTGTCCGGTGTCCATAAAATTGTCAAGCTCCGTGTTTTTTAAGTATACGGACTGACACATGCTGTCTCTCTATAGTTTTGAATGTGATCAAACAGCAAATATACTTAACTGTTTGAAAACCAGACAAAACTAGAAGGTGGAGGTCTGTAAGAACGGAACATGTCCTCGACGTATCCTTTCAGAGTCACACACAGATAGCTTCACTGTGGCCATGATAACAGCCGTTACACGGTACTGTGTGAGGAGCATACACCGCTGTGTGGTGTGAAAAAATGCACGCTCAGTACCTCACCAGGACAAAAAAAAAATTTGGATTGCTTTTTAAAAAAAGCAGTTTGCAGAGCAGTGGGAAAACAGCAATGCAGCCATCAGGAAGCCTTATAAGGCAGCCTAACAACCAACACAGCTGATCCAGCAAAATATAGCCTCCACTTGCACTGCACACACAGTGACTGGTGTGTTGTACAGGCAACATCGCTAGCAGCAGAAGCTGTTTTTGGTGTCTTCTTCCCTGCCTAACGCTCTCCCTACAGAATCAGCAGCAGCAGCAGCTCTCCCTATTCTGAGATCAGCATGAGTAACATGGCGGTCGGCGTGCATGCCCTTTTATACCCCCTGTGACGCCCCCCAAAGCAAGCCAATCACTTGCATGCCCTTCTCAAAGATGGTGGTGACCCCTGCCTATGTCATCACGTTGCCCACAGTGTCCGTGGATCCTGATTGGCTGAAAAAGGGCGGAAAACAAACTTTTGAAACGCGACTTTGGCGCTAAAGTCGCCGAGCTCATGGCTGACCTCACCCTAGGGTCGGGTTTCGTTTCATGAAACCCGACTTTACTAAAAGTCGGCGACTTTTAAAATTTTTCAACCCGTTTCGCTCAACTCTAATAAACAGTGTAACGGGAAAAAAATCAACGTGCTAAAATTACTTTCTTTTGGTCCCCGCAACATTGCAATAAAATACAATCACAGGCGATTAAAACATCGTATTTAGCTCCAGATCCCGAAAAATTGAGATGCTAGAGGTCTTTGAAAATGGAACCATTTTTTTTTTTTTTTTACAAACTTTAGATTTTTTTTTCACCACATTAATGAAAAAGAACCTCTACATGTTTGATATCTACGAACTTGTGAATGGGTTAAAAGAGTACAGCAGCATAATGTTTATGACAAAAAGAAGAAAAGAAAGGTAATAAAATATTTTTCAAAAATGCATAACTTTGCAAAAAAAATTAGTTCATTTTAAATAAAATTATCCAATGCACCAATTTTGGACACGTACTACTTATCACTATTATTATTATTATTGTAGAATATCTTCTGTTTGCATGAGTAAACAAAGTCAGTTATGGTTTTACACATGTACAGGAACTGTATCACTATCAACCTGTTGAGCAGTTAATTCCATGTAGACCTATACTGTCACATTTTCTGCTGTTTCCTAGGGGTAGCTTGAGCGTGTTCCCATTAGCAGATCATCAATCATCTAGGTAAGGATCTTCACTGCCATTGAAATGTCACATACAGAATGATGGTTTGGGGGGGTGCGCTATTATTCCATGGCATAATACAGTTAGTTGCAGCAGTTTATATTCTCATTGGTATTTAAATAGTGGCTCTTGTCTTTATGATATCTGCATTTAGAAAGAATTTGATTACAGAAGACAGTAGAGGAAATAGTTTTCATTTGTAAAGGATGTACAGGAAACTAAAAAATAAAATTGTTCACATTGGTGCTTGACAATTCAGTGAAAGGTGCATTAACAGTAAGAAAAGAACAGCATATAGCACTATTCTTGCAGTAAAAAAAACCACTAAAACCATAGTAGACTTCATTATATTCAACAAGATTTGTTGGAAAAAAGGCGCCATGAGTTGACACCCTCACTAATCCCATACGGGGCCGGACTGGCCATCTGGCAATTCTGGCAAATGCCAGAAGGGCCTGTCTGGTCGTGGGCTGGCTTGTCTGCTACATTGTTAACAGAATAGGTCTTCTCAATACACCCATACTGTAAAGAGTTGTGACGGACCACAAAGTTGCTAACTCCGTCAATTAACTCAGCAGGCCACGGGAATCATTAGAAATACTGGTCTGCATGGGTGGATTAAGGGTAGCCAGGGCCCCGGGCTGTTCAGACTCTGTGGGCCCCCCGGTCATGTGACGGGATCATGCGACGGGGTCATCCTATCCCTGAAACAGATTATTCCAGAAAAATAGTTGCTGAGTGAAACTATAACCTGTCAAACATCCATTGATCTAGTCAATTTACCCTTCAGTTAGGAAGAAAAAAATAAAAACCACTTTAAGCCATACTATTGAACTGTCCAATTTTAATCTGTAAACAAGACTGTTGCCAATTTTCGCAAGTTTCTCATCAAAAGTGCAACGCAAAACAGTTGAAAAAAACATTTAAAGTATCATATTTCCAAAAAAAGACACAAAGAAAACCATGTGTATAAAGAGCTCGTGCATACCAGCACTCAAGTTAAAAAATGGTTTGGTCTCACCATTGTAGTAGGCGTATTTTCATAGAGGGTCCATTTTTTCATGAGAAGGGAAAGGACAGAAATAATTTTCTCTGACTCTCTGTTGTGCCCCTGTATAGCTCCTGTCCTTAGAAGGACAGGCCTCAAGTGTGCCCACTATGGATAACCCACCATCCACAGATAGTTTGCAACTTCCCTACTCGTTTCCTCCCCGTTTCTGGGGATTCATCAGGGGAACTACCCAAATGAATTCTGTGGTAGAATTATTATTGTATATCTGTCTTCATTATAAGGCCCTGCAGTGGCAGAAGGTCCCTAGAGCCAATGTGGCTGTCTGTGCGTCCGCCTATGTGTGGGCCATTGGTGTGCCCAGGAGCTATACAGGGGCACAACGGCAAGTCAGAGAAAATTATTCCTGTCCTATCCCCTCCCCTTCTCATGAAAAAGTGGACCCTCTATTAAAATACGTTGTATTAAAAGTTACCGTATATACTCGTGTATAAGCTGAGATTTTCAGCACTTTTTTTGGGCTGAAAGTCCCCCTCTCTGCTTATACACGAGTCATATACCGGAGGGGATCGGCGGGGGAGGGGGAGCGGGGATGTCAGATCATACTCACCCTTCTCTGCAGCTCCTCTGCTTGTTCCATGTTGGTGGCACTGCTCTCATCCTGCTTCAGATGTCAAATGGTACCCACTCATTAAATATGCGCATATTTAATGAGCGGTACCATGTGACCGCTGAAGCAGGAAGAGAGCAGCGCCGACAACATGGAACAAGCAGGGGAGCTACAGAGACAAGCGCCAGGACTGGGTGAGTATGAACGAGGGGGGAGGCGTATTCACCTGTCCCTGCGCTCTGCTGTCTTGCGTCCTCTGCAGTGACATTCAGGTCAGAGGGTGCGGATCGTGCCCTCTGCCTGCACAGTCACTGCAGAGCCCGCAACGCTGATGAGCAGGGGCAGCGACGGAGGTGAGTATACAGTTTTTGTTGTAACGGATGCAGCGGCAGCAGTAGCAATATGATGGGGCCACACACTGTGCAGCATTATCTGGGGCCACTCACTGTGCAGCATTATATGGGGCCACTCACTGTGCAGCATTATCTGGGGCAACTCACTGTGTAGCATTATCTGGGGCCACTCACTGTGTAGCATTATCTGGCATTATCTGGGGCAACTCACTGTGCAGCATTATCTGGGGCCCCTCACTGTGCAGCATTATCTGGGGCCACTCGCTGTGCAGCATTATCTGGGGCCACTCGCTGTGCAGCATTATCTGGGGCCACTTGCTGTGCAGCATTATCTGGGGCCTCTCACTGTGCAGCATTATCTGGGGCCACTCGCTGTGTAGCATTATCTGGGGCCACTCACTGTGCAGCATTATCTGGGGCCACTCACTGTGCAGCATTATCTGGGACCACTCACTGTGCAGCATTATCTGGGGCCACTCACTGTGCAGCACTATCTGGGGCCACTCACTGTGCAACATTATCTGGGGCCACTCACTGTGCAGCATTATCTGGGGCCACTCACTGTCCACCCTCGGCTTATACGCGAGTCAATAAGTTTTCCCAGTTTTTTGTGACAAAATTAGGGGGGTCGGCTTATACACAGGTCGGCTTAAATACAAGTATATACGGTATGTTTTAATAGCGGAGACTCCCCTAGCTATACTCAGTCTGTGACCCCGGGAGTACTGTCATAGTGATAACACCTAGGCACTATAGCTGAGTGTGTGAATCTGTATGGCAGAAACCTTCATGATGAACCCATCTGTGCTGTGTATTAGCCACAAATCTCTTCACGGTACAATGATCACGCTTACGTTTTTTGCAAAGATGTGATTTTTTTGCAAATCCCATCTTTGCAGTCACACACCCGGCGCTGGCTCAGGAGAATCCTCACAGAGAGATTTTAGTGTATGTGCACACGTTGCGGATTTTTCCGCACAGAATCCGCAGATAAAATGACCTGCGTTCTCCCTGCAGATTTCGTGCAGATTTTGCCTCCGTTTTTACACCTGCTGATTCCTATAATGGAATGGGTGTAAAAACGCTGCAGAATCCGCACACAGAATTGACATGCTGCGGGAAATAAACCGCTGCGTTTCCGCGTGGAATTTTCTGCAGGATGTGCTCAGCGGTTTTTCATTTCCATAGGAGAACCTGGTACTGTACACCGCATGGAAAACTGCTGCGGATCCACAGGGCCAAATCCGCTGCGGATCAGCAGACTAATCCGCAACGTGTGCCCACACCCTGAGGATTCACAAGTCTGCAGTCACAGACTTACATGGAAAGACTGCAGACTTTTAGCTTAAGACGGGACAACACCTTTAACCCTTAAAAGAAATAACCAACTTATTCAGATCAGTACAAAGTTGCAATTTAACAACTTAGATCCAGCTTTTTTGATCAGCTGCCACTACAGCCAGCCTGGAAAAAAATGGCTTATGTGGATCTTCCTATTTTGTGCTTGTGTTATAAGACCAGTGGCCCAAAGTCATTTAACCCCTAAAAAAACATCAGTTACCGAATTTTTCGGACTGTAAGACGCACCGCACCATAAGACACACCCCAAATTTTCAGAAGGAAAATAGGGAAAAAAATAATAATGTGTCAAATGGGGGTCCGTCTTACAGTCCGAATTCAGCTTACCAAGGAAGGGATCCGGCACAGGTGGAGTGGTCACAGGGGTCGTTCGGTGATCCAGGCTGGTGTGGTGGCGGCGGCTCTGTGCTGGGGAAGGTTGGTTGTGCTGGGGCAGGTGGGGTGGGCTGTGCTGTGCTGGGGCAGGTGGGGTGGGCTATGGTGTGCTGGGGCAGGTGGACTGTGCTGGGGCAGGTGGGGTGGGCTGGGCTGGGTTGTGCTGGAGCAGGTAGGTTGTGCTGGGCTGTGTTGGGGCAGGTGTGCTGTGCTGGGGCAGGTGGGCCGGGGCAGGTGGGCTGTGCTGGGGCAGGTGGGCTGGGCTGTGCTGGGGCATGTGGGGTGGGCTGGGCTTGGTTGTGCTGGGGCAGGTGGGTTGTGCTGAGCTGGGGCAGGTGGGCTGTGCTGGGGCAGGTAAGCTGGGCTGGGGCGGCAGCTCCGTGCAGGAGCAGCGGCTCCGCTGGCATTTCCTCAAAGCCCAGAGGCCCCCGCATATCCGTTGCTGCAGTGTTGTGGTGGCCTCCGGGATCATGAACGCCAGGAAGATGGCCACCGGTCTGGGGACGGCACATGCTCAGGTTCAGATCTCGTCCCGAGATCTCATTGCCGAGATTTGAATCTCATCTCCCGAGATCTCTGGACGAGATCTGAATCTGAGCATGTGCCGTCCCCGGACCGGCCGCCATCTTACCGGTGTCCATGTTCCTGGAGGCCACCGCAACATGGCAGCAACAGATATGCGGGGGCCTCCAGGCTTTGAGGAAATGCCGGCAGAGCCGCTGCTCCTGCACCGGAGCTGCCGCCCCAGCCCAGCCCACCTGCCCCAGCACACCTGCCCCAGCACAGCCCACCTTCCCCAGCACAGCTCAGCACACCTGCCCCAGCACAGCCCACCTGCCCCAGCACAACCCAGCCCCGCCCACCCCACCTGCCCCAGCACAGCCCACCTGCCCCAGCACACCATGAGGAAATGCCGGCGAAGCCCCCCACAGAGAACAGAGAGCCTCTGCCCCTGTGCATCTTATGGTCAGAAAAATACAGTACTTATTCAAATCTGTTAAAACTGGCTATTTGCCCGTTGGTCTGATGCCCAGAGCCCATTTGGGCTAGTCTAGTGACCTGAATGTGATGCAGGCCATCACTATGTAATACTAGTGGGAGATCAGCGGCTCAAAGTTATTTAACCCCTGAAAAATAACACTTATCCAAATCAAAATCGCCCATCTGCCCACTTTGATGCCAGTTCTGATACCCAGAACACATAGGACAGACTAAAGGGACCTGAATTTGATGTCGGGCATCATGATCTATGTGTATGCAGTGTGATATCATTGGCCCAAAGTTATTTAACCCTTTCATTGATGCTCAACCTCATTGGCAACATTACCAGGAACAGATTATTCAGGGGATGACTGACTTAAGAAGGACAATATTACTAGTAGTACAAAACATTACTAATAAGGCTGTATTCACACATTGCATTTTTGCAGGGTTTTTTTGCTGCTTTTTTTATGCAAGTTTTAAGCTGCGTTTTACTGTATCAGTAAAGTCTATTAGATATCAGAAATCTCATGCACACATATTGGTTTTATTTCCCTGACTCATTTGGAAAACTGCTGCATTTTTAAAAACGGCAACATATCACTTTCAGCAGTTTGTCTGCCTTTGTTTCCACAAAAAAAGGCAGAAAAAAAAAAGCTGAAAGTGACAAGTTGCAGTTTTTAAAAACGCAGCAGAAATCGCAGGTAGCAGTTTTTGGTGCAAAAATCTGAGAGTTAAATCAGACTTGTTTTGGGAGGTGGGGGGGCACTAAACTTTATTAACATGCACGAGAGACTACAAAAACACAGCAAAACTTGCTTTTTGCAAGCAGCTTAAATGCAGCTTTAAATTTTCATTAAAAAAAACAAAACGCAACATGTGAACATAGACTACGTACAGCACCACCTAAAAGAAAATGGCGGACAAGCTGCTAGATATCAGAAAACCCCACATGTAGGCGCAGACCGTATGCCAGGGTTGTGTTAGCGCCATTCTGGATGGCAGGGCTCATATTGGACCTGTGTATGACCTTCTAGGGACCACCTAGTATTATACCCCTTAGTGACCCCTACATGACAGGCGGCTGCAGATCGTCTGCTGACAGCACAGTGACATGATGAAGGTGCCAGGACTTGCAGGCATGGCTGGGGCTATGGCATCCCCTGGAGGTGCACAGAGCAGTACCAGCCCTCATTCCTCCCCCAAGATGTTGCACATATGTCATTACCTTTCTCTCCAACACAAAGACTCCTTGGATCAGTGCTCCCCGGCTATACCGCCCCCATCATAAAGCAGCCCCGAGCCCCAGCCGTGCACATATGCTATCCACATCCAGGTAATGGTGAAGGCTGGCAGCGTGATGGGCAGGATCACCCAGCCTGGCATCTTGGAGAGAGGCATTCTGGTGGGAAGGCTGCGGTGCCCTGCTGATGGCTGTCCTGGGCTTCGGCACTTCACAGTAAAGTGCCCGGATCTAGGTGGAGGCTTCTCCCAAGCCGCTCTTCTCCCATAACCCAGGATGGAGCTCGCCAGTGCCCCCGGCCCTTCGCAGGTCCCGATGGGCAGAAAGCTTCAGCCTTTCTGATCTCTGGGCCAAGGCACCAGCAGCCCGGCGGAGGCACAGCCGGGGGACGTGATCCGGGCTGTGATCCCCAGCAGCCACTGCCATAACACTGAAGCAGGAACTGAACTTGGCGCCTCAGCGAGGAGGGGGCGGGGCCTGCAGTGTGACGTGTTTCTGCATCCGGCTCCCTGTGCAGTTCACGTGACAGCACTGGATACGAGGCCCAGATTGACCTTATTATAAACCGCCAGTGGGGGACATAATTACTACTGAATGTGGACACAGAGGAGCATCATTACTGTAATGTATTTTATTTTGGGGGATACTGTTACCATATAATAAAAGGTAGGTACTATTTTTGTAGAATTGGAGGAAAAGTGGCAATGGTGACCAGTAGAGTTGAGCGACTTTTGGTTTTTTAGGGTCGCGTTTCGTTTCGTGAAACCCGACATTTCCAAAAGTCGGGTCGAGCAAGATCGTCCGATTATAGGGAAAAGTTGGGGTCGTCCCGAAACACGAAACCCAATGTAAGTCAATGGGGAATAAAAGTCGGCAGTGAGAGGAGGACAGGAAACACACCTACAGTGCCCATTTGAATGCCAAAAGCATCAATTCTTCTTACTTAAGCTTGTCAACCTTAATTAACTTCATAATACAAGTTACGCACTGAAAAATGGGGGTTATTTGGCTAAAGTTGTGGGGGGGGGGGGCTGGCTCCAGGTTTTCATGTGCCCTGGGCGAAAGAGCGCCCCTTTAACACATACCAAAACTCATCATGCTCCGATACGGCAGAGAAATAGCGGTATAGTACAATGAAAAATACTTCACTTTTTACATCTCATGACGAGGCCCATCTATTTCTTCATACAGAATCATTGGTCCCATATGATGTTTGAAACAGTATATGATGAGCTCCACATAATGCTACAGTATATGTTGGTCCCCATGGATGAAGCTCCACTGTCTTATGGGCCCAAATAATGCTCCAAACATAATGGGCCCCATTTCTAATGCTCTAGTGTATAATGGGCCCTGTAAATGCTGCTCCAGTGTCTGATGTCCACCTTTGGAATGTTCCAGTGTATGGTGGGCCCCATCTATCATTCTCCAGAGTAACGTGCTCCCCAAAAATTGCTGTCCCAACATTGAAAACAATCAAATAAGTCTCCTCGCTAGGGAATCCCTGTACTAGTCTGGACTCCTCGTCGTCCCCATCTTCCATCTCACTGCACAGTATTTCAACCTTGCAAGTGCTGTGATCCTGAGCAAGCAGGGGGGGCCCACTCGTTGGCGACGGCACTGGCACAGGGCCCCTGATAGTACGGTGGTGTGTCTGATGGCGGGTGGGCCGAACCTGCACTTTCATCTGCAGCTTCCTCTTTGTCACCGTGTAAGATGGAACTGTATATGGGAAGGGTAACCTGAGTTTCATCAGGGTCAGATTCAGGCCGTGTAGCGTGCGAGGGGAATGTAGTGGTCTGGGTCAATGTACCAGCAGATTCATCGAGCAGTGGCTGGGCATCAGTGCACTTGTGTCGCCCCCAGGAGTACGGTCGCCACAGTGGCATTACCTTCCTCCTAGGGAGTGTGATGTCATGCTTGGGAGCAACGAAGGATCTCTCTAGCAGGTTAACTGATTGGGCGGCGTTATTCCCACGAGTCATGACCCTCCAAACAGCGTTCATGAAGGCAAATTGTTTGTTTTACGTGGGCAGTATGGTTGCAAAGCTGAACCTTAAAGGAATGTCCAGAAGGGCACCACCAGGAGTGGAGCCTACAGTTAAATTCGACTCCACCTGGGAAACCTCAACCATGCCAGCTACAGAACAGATGCACACATTGCAAGCTTAATTCCGTTAACGAACGAGACTCCGTCATGCCCCGCGGTCCGAGTCCGGCTTACTAGAGGGACACGTGAGGCTCTGGAACATGAGATTGGCCAATAACTGGTGTGTCATGCCCTTACATGTCCGTGGCTGCATGTGCGCTACACTGAAAAGGCAAGCGTTTGTCGCTTACAGGTGCAGATAACCCGCTGAACAACGTTAGTGATGGGGATCACTGATTACAATTATTACCCGCGAACAATGATTTCCCAGTAAGTGCAGGTCAACTGCAGTTCCGGAATTAGGCCTAACCGTCATTCCTGAAAAAATGAAAAACTTACGTGTGCAAACCACAGGTGCTGTAGCTTGCTTAACAGCTCGCGAGCCGTTCTCACGCCCAGTATGGATTACACGTGATTGCACAAAGGTTAGAAAGGGTACCGTATCCCCAGATAACATGTATGGATAGCGTACACATTCAAAATATATGTCTCAGGAGGCAGGCTCAGTCGGTGTTCGACCCAGTATGGATTGCACGTGATTGCACATAGGTTAGAAAGGGTACCGTATCCCCGGATAACATGTATGGATAGCGTACACATTCAAAATATATCTCAGGAGGCAGGCTCAGACGGTGTTAGGCCCAGTATGGATTGCACGTGATTGCACAAAGGTTAGAAAGGGTACCGTATCCCCGGATAACATGTATGGATAGCGTACACATTCAAAATATATGTCTCAGGAGGCAGGCTCAGATGGTGTTAGGCCCAGTATGGATTGCACGTGATTGCACAAAGGTTAGAAAGGGTACCGTATCCCCGGATAACATGTATGGATAGCGTACACATTCAAAATATATGTCTCAGGAGGCAGGCTCAGACGGTGTTAGGCCCAGTATGGATTGCACGTGATTGCACAAAGGTTAGAAAGGGTACCGTATCCCCGGATAACATGTATGGATAGCGTACACATTCAAAGTATATGTCTCAGGAGGCAGGCTCAGACGGTGTTAGGCCCAGTATGGATTGCACGTGATTGCACAAAGGTTAGAAAGGGTACCGTATCCCCGGATAACATGTATGGATAGCGTACACATTCAAAATATATGTCTCAGGAGGCAGGCTCAGACGGTGTTAGGCCCAGTATGGATTGCACGTGATTGCACAAAGGTTAGAAAGGGTACCGTATCCCCGGATAACATGTATGGATAGCGTACACATTCAAAATATATGTCTCAGGAGGCAGGCTCAGACGGTGTTAGGCCCAGTATGGATTGCACGTGATTGCACAAAGGTTAGAAAGGGTACCGTATCCCTGGATAACATGTATGGATAGCGTACACATTCAAAATATATGTCTCAGGAGGCAGGCTCAGACGGTGTTAGGCCCAGTATGGATTGCACGTGATTGCACAAAGGTTAGAAAGGGTACCGTATCCCCGGATAACATGTATGGATAGCGTACACATTCAAAATATATGTCTCAGGAGGCAGGTTCAGACGGTGTCAGGCACAGTATGGATTTGACGGCCCAGATTACACAGCGGAGGAGCAGGGAGAGGTAAAGATTGCAAATGCTGGGGCCCTGCCCAAGCAAGGGGGGCCCACTCGTGGACGTCAGTACTGGCACTGGGCCCCTCATAGTACAGCGGTGTGTCTGACGGCGGGTGTGCACCACCACCGTCAGAGACACTTGATTGCACTATGAGGGACCCTGTGCCAGTGCCCGCGCCCAAGAGTCGGCCTACCCACCTGTCCAGGGCAACGGCACTCGCACGGTGTCGTGCGCTAGGTGGTGACCCCGGCCATGGGGGGGGAGGCAGCACAGTTAGGGAGTTTTAGAAAGTGGCATATGTTGATGTTGGACATTCAGCTGATGCAAAAGGCGAAATAGTTCAAGTCCCAGGAAGAGGTGGACCAAAGCAAGCCATTTTTCTGTCACCCTATGTGTCATCAGGGGAAGGTGGGACAAAATCCTTGGAAACCCATGCATGGTTCATTTTAATGAAGGTTAGATCATCCACATTTTGGGTTGACAGACGGGTCCTTTTTTCTGTCAGGATTGATCCAGCTGCACTGAAGACTCTTTCCGATAGCACACTTGCAGCTGGGCAAGCGAGCTCCTGTAAGGCATATTGGGCCAATTCAGGCCAGGTGTCCAGTTTAGCGGCCCAATAGTCAAAGGGGAATGACCTGTGTGGGAGAACATCGATATGGGAGGAAAAGTAGTTTGTAACCATGGTTGACAACTGCTGTCTCCTGTCACTTTCCATCGATGCAGTATTACCAGTTGTGTGAGCGGTATTTGAAAAATCAGTCCACAACATTGTCATGAAACCCCTGTCTCCAACGCCACTTCTGCTGTGTGCACCACGAACACCTCTGCCAAGCTGCCCCCGGCCCGTACGGCTCGTGTGAGAACCATCACCGCTGCTGTGTGCGGGAAATGCCTCAAGCAACCGATTTACCAGAGTTGCTTGTTTATTAGCCAATATTAGGTCAAGGTTCTCCTGTGGCATGATGTTTTGTAATTTGCCTTTATAGCGTGGATCCAGGATGCTGGCCAACCAGTAGTCGTCATCGTTCATCATTTTGGCAATGCGGGGGTCCCTTTTTAGGATCCGCAAGGCATAATCTGACATGTGGGCCAATGTTCCCGGTGTCAATGATGCACTGCGAGTGCTGGTTGGAGGAGCACTTTCTGGCAAATCCACATCCCTCCAGTCACGCACAAACCCTGTACCAGACCTTGCCACGCCAACATTTTCACTTGCCCCACGAGATGCATCCTCCTCCCCTAAGTAATCATCCCCATCATCATCCTCCTCCTCCTCTTCTTCCTCCACCTCGTCCAGGAGAGGTCCCTGAGCAGACAATGGCTGAATGTCATCAAGGATTCCCTCCTCCTCTTCCTCCTCATCAACATTGGCTGCAGACGCCTGCTCCTTAAGGTGCGTCAAAGTTTGCATGAGCAGACGCATAAGTGGGATGCTCATGCTTAGGATGGTGTCGTCTGCACTTACCAGCCGTGTGCATTCCTCAAAACACTGAAGGACTTTACAGAGGTCTTTCAACTTCGACCACTGCACACCTGTCAACTCCATGTCTGCTCTCAAAGTGCCTGGCCGTGTATCCTCCCACAAATGCATTATGGCCTGCCTCTGCTCGCACAGCAGCTCCACCATGTGTAGGGTGGAGTTCCACCTTGTTGCAATGTCGATAATGAGGCGGTGGTTGGGAAGGTGGAGCAATCGCTGCAGCTTCTGCATACGAACGGAATGTACAGGCGACCGGCGGATGTGCGCGCACAGTCTTCGCACCTTCTGGAGCAGGGCTGTTAACTCCGGATAATTTTTGAGGAAGCACTGCACCACCAGGTTCAAGGTGTGAGCCAAGCAAGGTATGTGGCTGAGTTTTGAAAGGGCTATGGCTGCCACAAAATTACGGCCGTTATCACTAACTACCTTGCCTGCCTCAAGATGTACACTGCCCAGCCATGACTCAGTTTGTCGCTTCAAGTACTCGGCCAGCACCTCGGCGGTATGTCTGTCGCCCAAACACATCATCTGCAACACAGCCTGCTGACGCTTTCCACTAGCTGCTCGATAGGGGGACACATCGTGTGCAACAGTGGCAGCTGCAGATGGAGTGCTCGTACGACTGCGCTCTGTGGACGAGCTTTCGCTTCTGGAGGAGGAGGAGGAGGAGGAGGAGAAGGGTGGAACGCCTACAGCCAACTGTTTCCTATACCGTGGGCTAGGCAGCACTGTCCCACCACCGCTGTCCCCTGTGGACCCTGCATCCACCACATTAACCCAGTGCGCAGTGATGGACACATAACGGCCCTGGCCATGCCGACTGGACCATGCATCAGTAGTGAGGTGCACCTTTCCGCTCACTGACTGCTTGAGTGCATGGACAATGCGGTCTTTCACATGATGGTGGAGGGCTGGGATGGCTTTGCGAGAGAAGAAGTGGCGACTGGGTAGGTCATAGCGTGGTACTGCATAGGCCATGAGTTCGCGGAAAGCTGTGCTTTCCACCAACCGAAAGGGCATCATCTCAAACGAGATTAGTTTGGCAATGTGGGCATTCAAACCCAGTGTACGCGGATGAGAGACTGAGTACTTTCTTGACCTACTCATAGTGTCTGGGAGGGTGAGCTGGACTTGAGAGCTGCATATGGTGGAAGTAGCGGTGGACAGGGCGGACTGAGAGAGGGTTGATGATGGTGATGGAGTCGGTGTTCTTTCTGATGGCCTAGAATCAGTCTTTCGTTGATATAACAGTGGGATTCCCTGACTGCTGTGGCCTTGCAACGACACCTCAACATTTGCTGCTGTGCTAACCGGTGGGCTTACAGTGGGGGAAACAATGTAGCGTTGCTGACTACCTTCGTTGTGATCAGTTGCACATGTGGCACTTGAGGTTTGGTGTTGTGTCCACGCTTGCAAGTGCATGCTGGTTAAATGTCTAAGCATCTAACTGGTATTCAAACTTTTCAGATTTTTCCCTCGGCTAAAGGTCTTTGCGCACTTCTTACAGATAACCTTGGCCTGATCATGAGGATTTTGTTCAAAAAAGTGCCACACTGCACTCTTCCTACTTTGGCAGACATTTTGCGGCCTAGCACGCTGTGATCTTTTGACCCTCTGGACAAGTTGTCCAGCAACTCTTTTGATGTTTGGAACCTGTCTTTGGAGTGCTCCGGGCCTGCCAGATAACAGCTGTTGCGATGTCGATGTCTGCTGTGGATGCTCCTCATCTGAGCTATTGGAAGCAGCACCCTCTTCCCCCAATGAATGCCAATCTGGGTCAACAACTGGATCATCCATCACCTCCTCTTCTATGTCATGTGCACCTTCCTCTGTGTCACCGTGTATGGTGGTATAGTGTGCGGGAAGGGGCACCTGAGTCTCATCAGGGTCAGAATCTGGCTCTGTACACTGCGAGGACAATGTAGTGCTCTGAGTGAATGTACCAGCAGAATCATCCATCAGCGGCTGTGCATCAGTGAACTCCATGTCAGATTCATCTTGGCCTGGGTAATTCACCATTTCACTTGATAATTCAGGCATGGTATGTGAAAACAGCTCCATGGAGTAATCAGTAGTATGGCCTGCGTCATCCTTCAATCTTGGTTGGGGTGAAGGACACAAGGAAAGGTGTGGTTCATGAACATGAGCCTCCAATGACGACTCAGTGCTTTTACTTTTTACAACTGAAGAAGAGGAGGCGATAGAGCTGGAGGCTGAGTCAGCAATGTAAGACAAAACTTTTTCCTGATGCTCTGGCTTTAAAAGCGGTTTGCCAACTCCTAGAAAACTAAGCGTTCGAGGCCTTATGTAGCCAGACGATGACGCAGGCTCAACACCTCCTGCATTCGGTCCTATTTAGCTCTTGCCACTACCATCAGATCCACCACCAACACCATCATTACCAGCTGCCAACCCCCGCCCAATTCCACGGCCTCTTCCACCAGCCTTCCTCATTTTTGGTAGAAATGTAGACAAAATCCAACAAACTATATAGTATGTAAAACAAGGTACAAGGTGTCTATAGGACAGGGGAGATTTTGAATTTCTGCACACACTTTTGGACACTGGACACTTTTGGATTGTGTGAGGCCCAATGAATATCTGAGCGCTATGTGACAGGCTCGATGGCACAGCTGTGACCTAAGTGACTAGAGGATAAGGGAGATTTTGAATCTCTGCACACACTTTTGGACACTGGACACTTTTGGATTGTGTGAGGCCCAATGAATATCTGAGCACTATGAGACAGGCTCGATGGCACAGCTGTGACCTAAGTGACTAGAGGATAAGTGAGATTTTGAATCTCTGCACACACTTTTGGACACTGGACACTTTTGGATTGTGTGAGGCCAAATGAATATCTGAGCGCTATGTGACAGGCTCGATGGCACAGCTGTGACCTAAGTGACTAGAGGATAAGTGAGATTTTGAATATCTGCACACACTTTTGGACACTGGACACTTTTGGATTGTGTGAGGCCCACTGATATCTGAGCGCTATGTGACAGGCTCGATGGCACAGCTGTGACCTAAGTGACTAGAGGATAAGTGAGATTTTGAATCTCTGCACACAATTTTGGACACTGGACACTTTTGGATTGTGTGAGGCCCAATGAATATCTGAGCGCTATGTGACAGGCTCGATGGCACAGCTGTGACCTAAGTGACTAGAGGATAAGTGATATTTTGAATCTCTGCACACACTTTTGGACACTGGACACTTTTGGATTGTGTGAGGCCCAATGAATATCTGAGCGCTATGTGACAGGCTCGATGGCACAGCTGTGACCAAAGTGACTAGAGGATAAGGGAGATTGGATTGCTTTTAAAAAAGCAGTTTGCGGAGCAGTGGGTAAACAGCAATGCCAGCCTGTCAGGAAGCCTTAAAAGGCAGCCCAACAACCAACACTACTGATACACCACAATATAGCCTCCCCTTGCACTGCACACACAGTGACTGGTGTGTTGTGCAGGCCAAATTGCTATCAGCAGCAGAAGCAGTTTTTTTTTCTTCTCAGCAGGACAAAAAAAAAAAATTGGGCTTGCTTTTAAAAAAGCAGTTTGAGGCCCAATGAATATCTGAGCGCTATGTGACAGGCTCGATGGCGCAGCTGTGACCAAAGTGACTAGAGGATAAGAGAGATTGGATTGCTTTTAAAAAAGCAGTTTGCGGAGCAGTGGGTAAACAGCAATGCCAGCCTGTCAGGAAGCCTTAGGCCTCTTTCACACATCAGGTTTTCGCCGTCAGGCGCGATCCGGCGCTTTTGACAGAAACCGGATCCGGCGAAATGCAATGCCGGATCCGGTTTCCCCCCCATTGACTTGCATTTGCGCCGGATCGCGCCGGATGGCCATGCGTTTCATCCGGTTTTCGCCGGATCCGGCAATGTGTCGCAATGTGTCGCGATCCGGCGTCTGGAAAAAACGTCTACTGTAACGTTTTTTGTCTCCGGCGAAAAAGCCGTACCCGCCGGATCCGGCGCGTCCGGCTTTTTCACACAATGAAAGCCTATGAGCGCCGCAATGCGCCGGATCCGGCGAAAGCTGGATCCGGTGGTCGGATCCGTTTTTTTTGGTCTGAGCATGCTCAGTAGCTCTTCCCACAAGACATATATAAAAGCAAGACAATGGGACCCTCAGCCACACCCAACATGCCACCCAAGCCAAGAACCAGGAGCAGGAGAAGGCAGCAGACATCTGCAGCAGCAGCACCATCAGCACCACCCCAAATGGAGCAGCATGCTGAATGGGAGGGGAGTCCAGAAGCAGATGAGAGACGGTAATTATCAAATCCCCCATTCCTCCAAACTAGGGCCATGGAATATCAAGATATTCATTGGCCCTTTGTTTCTCTTTATTCAACAGCCGCCAAAGAGATGCAGCAGCAGCAGCAGCAGAAATGGCATAACTGGCAGCAGCAATACCCACAGCCATGGAGTCTGGCCATCAACAGGACAGCACATCTTCTTCTGGGAGCCCTCCCTCGCATCGTCAGCGTTTGACGGTAAGTTTTTATTTCCAAAATCCATCATCTCTGTAATATATGTCTATTCATTGCCTTTTATTTCAAAACAGGAATCACAAGATGAAGAGGAGCTCCCAGAAGAAGAAGGAAGGGGTGGACAGACGCTTGGAGTGGGCTCACAATTCGTAAGTTTTTTGCATCAAACGCAGAAACACAACATCACACTACACACAACACATAGAAAACAATGTTCTGCAGACCACACACAGCAAACAAATGCCTACATCCAAACACATAACATTTTTTGTTTTCTTCTCTAGTCTTCCCAATCTGGTGCTCGGCCAAGAGGTCCTCGCAGTGCCTCCCAGGGTCGTCGGCGACAGCAACGCGGCGGTCACCAGCGTGTAAGTATAAATATTTTTGCTTTGTTTTTTTGCACTTTTTATTTCATTTCTTTTGTGGAGGCTAATTATGTTATTTTTGTCTTTTTCTTTAACAGCCTTCACAGCGTGCTCCCGACTCTGACGGTGAGGATGGAGGGATTGATGTGGACCGCCTCATCGATCTCGTCAGAGAAAGGGAGCCGCTCTGGAATATGGCTGACCGCCGCCACGCTGACCTGATCATTACCCGACGACTCTGGGAGGAAATCTGTTCTCTCCTTGTGGGCCGCTGGGAGGACCTCGAAGCTCGGGCCCAGATTAAAGAGCGTAAGTATATACAGTAACGGTTGCTTGATGTAAACCAGTGTTTCCCGAACTCCAGTCCTCGTGGTCCCCACGGATCATGTGTTCAGGATTTCTATTTACTATTGAAATCCTGAAAACATGACCCCTGGGGACCATGAGGACTGGAGTTTGTGAAACACTGATGTTGTAGACTAACCACTCCTTTCTCGTTTCAGGGAACAGAATTGTGAATCGGTGGCGGTCTGTGAGGGATCGTTTCAAGAAGGAGTTCAATAAAGAGATGCGGGCCCCGAGTGGATCTGGAGGACGCAGGAGCAAGTACAAGTACGCACAAGCCCTGTCGTTCCTCCGGGAAACAATGCTCACCAGAAGGTAAATATTACACACCACATGTGAAAAAAATGTTAGATGTAACTTTTTTTTTTCAGCCAGGGCCATACCATGTCAGTATTTTAATTGTTTTTTTTTCTCTTTATTCCACAGCACGGTGAGCAGCACTCGGGAGCCTGCACGATTGGACCCTTCTGAGGCGATCCCTGAGGAGACCGGCACCGAGGGACACTTCGACCGCCCCGGTACATCTGCACCTTCCCTGCCTTCCCACACATTCAACCCATCTGTCCCATCCACCAGCACAGGAGCATCGTGGCCGCCTACATTACATGAAGCTGCTGGTGAGGAGATCGCTTTCCCTTTACCCCACCCTTCTGCCCCTGCCGCCTCTAGTACACCTGCGGGTACTGGGCGGCAGCGGCAGAGGGGTCAGGAAAAGAGTTATGCGCAAGAGTTATTGCATCTGAATGCATCTTTCCAGAACTGTCTCAAAGTCTTGTCAGAGCAAATCTCCGCAGGCTTTCAGCAGATCAACTCCAGCATTCTGGAGGTGAAGACACTTCTGCAAACCATGCATTCAGAAGCAAGATCTTCGCCAAACCACACCTTTTTCAGGTCTGTTGTGGAGTGCATGGAAACACTATCTCCTACCAGCAGATGCATGTAATGCATTCGTGCCACGGTGCTCTACAGCAGGTTACCTCCCAACCTCCACCTCCCACCACTGTAGTTCCTCCACCTGCACCCCCTCCAGCCACTTTCCATCCTCCCCCTCCTATTACATCTGCACCCCCTCCAGCCACTTTTCATCCTCCCCCTCCTACTACATACCAGCAACCTGCCCAGTACCAGCAACCTCCCCAGTACCAGCAACCTCCCCAGTACCAGTCATCTCCCCACTTCCAGCAACCTGCCCCGTACCAAACTCCTTCCCCGTACCAAACTCCTTCCCCGTACCAAACTCCTTTCCCATACAACTTTCCATCAACATCATCTGCTCCTACAGTCCCTGCCCAACCCTCCACTCCACCACCCACCACCTCTTCTGCTTCCCACATGTCCACCCATTCTGTAGTTTTTTCCACACCTTCACCTCTAACTGTTCCTTCCCCACCACGATCCCAGTCCTCTCTCCACACACCCAGTGTCGAAGTGTCCCGCAGCCCCTCCAGCAGTATTTCCACCCCACAGTACACAGAATTGTAATGTGTGTTTTTTGTAATAAAAATGCCCATTGGGTTTAAAACCTTTATTAAAAAAGTTTTTTGCACTTTAAAAACATTTTACAAAAAAAAAAAAAAATTTAAATAAAAGTTAAATTATCGTTTCACAATGGTTGTCTGTCATTTCTTTCTGCGGCGAACTATGTTTTAAAAAAAGGTTAAATACAGGGTATTTCAAAGGTAAAAAGGTATTCAAAACCAGGTATAACTGTGGGTAAATTTTAGCTTTTTGCCACAGTTGTGTTCCTGGTTGTGTTTGAAGCAAAGTATTTCACCTAAAAAGTTGTGTTTATTGTTGGTGATTTCCTACCAATGTACACAACTTTTGTTAAAAGGTGAAATACTTTGCATAAAACACAACCAGGTACACACCTGTGGCCTAAAGGTAAAAATAGTAAGACCATGACAAGATAGCCAACTTTGGTTGGCAAAGGTATATACTGTTGGTCCAGAAGGTACACAAGTTTAGGGCAAAAATCTCTCCACTCTGTCATCCCAGTGTACTCTGCCTTGAGGTGACATAAAGTATAGTGGAAAATTGTCCCTGAAACCGTCACAGAACTTCTAGTGGTAATATTTCCAATGACAACATCCATCTTCGCCAGTAACTTGCTCTTCTCTCCAACCTGCACTTTCTTCTCTACAACCTGTCAAAGAAGGGCTGTAGGAACATGCTATATCTAGTTTTCCAGTAGCCAATCCCGTTCGGAAGGCCACAAGGGTCAATTTTAAAAACCGGATCCGGCGTAATCCGTCGAAAAACGGATAGAAAAACGGATAGAAAAACGGATGAACCGGATGAGACGGATCCGGTTTTGTCTGTCAAGAACAAGACGGATCCGGCAGAAAACCGGATCCGGCACTTCAGGTTTTACAAAACATTTGCCGGATCCGGCATTCCAGCACGACGCCGGATCGCGCCTGACGCCGAAAACCTGATGTGTGAAAGTAGCCTTAGAAGGCAGCCCAACAACCAACACCACTGATACACCACTATATAGCCTCCCCTTGCACTGCACACACAGTGACTGGTGTGTTGTGCAGGCCAAATCGCTAGCAGCAGAAGCAGTTTTTCTGTCTTCTTCCCTGCCTAACGCTCTCCCTACAGAATCAGCAGCAACCTCTCCCTATGCTAAGATCGGCAGAAGTAAGATGGCGGTCGGCGTGCACGCCCTTTTATACCCCCTGTGACGCCCACCAAAGCAAGCCAATCACTTGCATGCCCTTCTGAAAGATGGTGGTGACCCGTGCCTATGTCATCACGTTGCCCACAGTGTCCGTGGATCCTGATTGGCTGAAAAAGAGCGCAAAACAAACTTTTGAAACGCGACTTTGGCGCGTAAGTCGCCGACCTCGTGGCCGACCTCATCCTAGGGTCGGGTTTCGTTTCATGAAACCCGACTTTGCCAAAAGTCGGCGACTGTTGAATTTTTTCGACCCGTTTCGCTCAACTCTAGTGACCAGGAAGCAATAATCCATAGATGTCTGTGTGTTACACTCTGAAGAGACGAGTCCTGACAGGGAGAAGTCAGAGCAGTCTGTGCTGGATGAAGAAAAGAGAACATTAATTACTTCAATTGGAGACATCACTGGGGAGTATCTTGAGCTACCTATACTATATGTACTGATACCTTCCACTATTCGGTCATTATATGGGGGTACCAGCAGTGTTAGTACAGTGATTCCTATTAATAATCACTATAAAGATATGATTTGGTCACTATTTGCTGGTCATACGGTCATGGTGTAGCGGCATAATTTGTTTCTTGTATGTAGTAGTATTGGTACACTGTGTGCAAAACTATTAACCAGTTTACCCCCAAGGGTGGTTTGCACGTTAATGACGGGGCCAATTTTTACAATTCTGACCACTGTCCCTTTATGAGGTAATATCTCTGGAACGCTTTTATGAATCCCAGTGATTCTGATATTGTTTTTCTCGTGACATTTTGTACTTCATGTTAGTGGTAAAATTTCATTCATATACTGTTAGGCATCTAGTTTCTCCCACTGCACAGGAGGAGTCTCAAGCCATGTCCTCTGCGGTCTCCCATTCTTCTGCAGCTGCAGAGGTTCCTGCTCAGCAGAGACGTCGGTCCCAGCGTCTTGCAGCGTCTGCTTCGATTGGACCACCAGGAAGGTCCCGGAAGGCTGCAACTATAAAAGCTTAAGCCCGGCCATGCGCTAATATAGACCATGTGGAGTGAGTGTTGTATGCATGTATGAATGTCTCTGGTGAATGACTCATTATGAAACCCCTACCCTTGGTACGCATGTGTTGTGTAGCCTAGCCTGCTAGCGCCCAGGCTGAGGTCCAGGTAGAGGCAGAGTCAGACACTGGCATCAGCATCCACCGGTGGCTTTGTCTATACACCACGGTGCACTTAGTCTGCTCTCCTCGGTGGTCAGCATTCATTGGAGGCTTCGGCAGGTGCGACACCACACTCTCAGTAGGTCTAGAGAGACTAAGACCTGGCTGAGTTCTGTGACCATATACTGCGCGCCCTCTTGCCGAGTGCTGTGAGTTTGAACAGGCTCCGGCATTCATGTTTTGCGGTACTGCGGGTCTGTGACATAACAAAGTTCGCTCCTGTTCACACCGGGTGGCGTTAACCCGCGTGTGACCTTTTGTATACTGCTATACACATACGCCATTTACTAAGCAGTCGTTTACCACCTCTGCACGGTGGACCCGGGCTGCGAACGCACCTTATTATCATTTTATTATTTGGTGCGTTCCACCAGCCCTAACATATAACACGTTTATTTGTGCAAAAACGGGAAATTTGGCAAAAATTTAGCAATTTCATAACTTTGAATTTTTATGCCCTTAAATCACAGAGTTATGGCACAGAAAAAACTTAATAAGCATTTATCATGATCATCTTGGAAACGCGTCACTAATCCCACCCATCAGCACGCCCATCACATGAATTCAAGGTGCCAATGGGTTAGCATGACAACGCGGGGTCTGCAAGAGACCTCTGTGGTTGTCATTGCTGATCTGCTAAGTGCGCTGCCCTAAGGCTGGCGCTCGTAGCAGATGATCAGTTCTGCTGCAGATAGCAGGGCTGAAGCGAACAGATGATTGCAGCTTCAAGTCTCCTAAATAGGCTATTGAAGCAAGTAAAATGTAGAAAAAAGTTTTTAAAAATATTAAAAGAATTAAAATAATATAAGTTCAAATCACCCCCCTTTTGCCCCATTCAAAATAAAAGAAAAACAAAAAAATTCAAATACACACTTATTTGGCATTGTTGTATTCAGAAACACCTGATCTATCAAAATATAAAAATAATTAATCCGATCTTTAAACGGTGTAATGAGAGAAAAAATTCAAAACTCTAGAATTACCGTATATACTCGAATATAAGCCGAGATTATCAGCCCATTTTTGGGGGCCGAAAGTCCCCCTATCTGCTTATGTTCGAGTCATATACACCAGGGGGTCGGAGGGGGTGGCGGGTTTGTCAGGTCATACTTATATTCTGGTGTGGTCTCTGCAGCCCCCAGCTTCTCCGCGATCTCCCTTCCTGCCTTCAGCGGTCACGTGGTACTGCTCATTACACTCATGAATATGTGCATATTCATGAGGTGTAATGAGCGGTACCACGTGACCGCTGAAGGCAGGAAGGGAGATCGCGGGGAAGCTGGGGGCTGCAGAGACTGTGCCAGGACCAGTAAGTATAGCGATACTCACCTGTCCGGGTCCATTGCTGCTTGCTGCTGTCTGGCATGTCATCTGTAAGTGACGTTCAGACAGCAGAGGGCGTGGTGACGTGGTTATTGCTTGCCACGCCCCCTGCAGTTTGAACGTCACTGACAGATGACGTGCCAGACAGCAGCAAGCAGCGGTACCTGGCCCCAGCGACGGAGAGGTGAGTATGTCATATTTTTTATTTTTAAATGGGGCAGCGACAGCACATGGGGGCATAATGTATGGAGCATCTTATGGGGGCAGCACATGGGGGCATAATCTATGGAGCATCTTATGGGGGCAGCACATGGGGGCATAATGTATGGAGCATCTTATGGGGGCAGCATATATGGGTATAATCTATGGAGCATCTTATAGGGTCAGCATATGGGGGATTAATCTAAGGAGCATCTTATGGGGCAGCATATGGGGGAATAATCTATGGAGCATCTTATGGGGGTAGCACATGGGGGCATAATCTTTGGAGCATCTTATGGGGGCAGCATATGGTGCCTATTCTATGGAGCATCTTATGGGGCCATAAGATTTATGGAGCAGCATATGGGGCATATTATTCTAGGGAGCATGTTATGGGGCCATTATTAACCTTTTTGCAGCATTATATGGGGTGTATTTTGTATGGAGCATCTTATGGGGCCATTATGAACTGTATGGAGCATTATATGGGGCTCCTGATTCAATATGGATATTCAAAAACATTTAACCTACTGATGTCTCAATTAAGTTTACTTTTATTGGTATCTATTTTTATTTGTGAAATTTACTAGTAGCTGCTGCATTTTCCACCCCAGGCTTATACTCAAGTCAATATCACCTCTATGCAGTATCACCTCTATGCCGATGACACGCAGATCTACCTATCTGGACCCAACCTCGCCTCCTTACTGACTGAAATCCCACAATGTCTGTCTACTATCTCAGCCTTCTTCTCTGCTCGCTTTCTCAAACTGAACATGGACAAAACAGAATTCATCATCTTTCACCCATCTCACTCTACCCCTCCACCAGACCTATCCATCAATGTTAATGGCTGCTTTCTTTCCCCAGTCCCACACGCTCGGTGTCTAGGGTGATCCTCGACTCTGCGCTCTCTTTCAAACCACATACCCAAGCCCTCACCTCCTCCTGCCGCCTCAAACTCAAAAATATTTCCCGGATCCACTAATTCCTCAACCACAAAAACACTAGTGCACGCTCTTATCATCTCCCGCCTCGACTACTGCAACCTCCTACTCTCTGGCCTCCCCTCTAGCACTTTGGCTCCGCTCCAGTCCATCCTACACTCTGCTGCCCGACTAATCCACCTGTCTCTCCGCTACTCCCCAGCCTCCCCCCTATGCCAGGCCCTTCACTGGCTTCCTATTGCCCAGAGGCTCCAATTCAAAACCCTAACCATGACATACAAAGCCATCCACAACCTGTCTCCTCCATACATCTGTGACATGGTCTCTAGGTACCCACCCACACTCAACCTTCGATCATCTCAAGATCAAGATCTCCTCCATTCCCCCCTTATCTCTTCTTCCCACAACTGCATGCAAGACTTCTCCCATGCTTCCCCCATACTCTGGAACTCTCTGCCGCAACACATCAGACTCTCACCATCAAAGGAAACCTTCAAGAAAAACCTGAAGACCCACCTGTTCTGACAAGCCTACAGCCTGCAATGATCCTCGGTCTACTGAACCACCGCACGACCTGCTCTACCCTCTCCTACTGTATCCTCACCCATCCCTGTAGACAGTGAGCCCTCGCGGGCAGGGTCCCCTCTCCTTATGTACTTGTGTGTCCCTTGTTTTACACATGTTTATTATACTTGTCTATATTTCCCCTTTTCACATGTAAAGCGCCATGGAATAAATGGCACTATATAAATGCATAATAATAATATGGTACGTTTCTTTGGTCGCCACAACATGACAATAACAGGCGATCAAAAGATCGTATCTGCACCAACATGGTATCAATAAAAACGTCAGATCGGAAAATGGCGCCATTGTTTTGTTCTTTTTTCTTATTTTTTAAAAACTTTAGATTTTTTTTTACCACTTACCATAAAAAATAGAACCTAGACATGTTTGGTGTATGAGAACTCGTAATGAACTGTAGAGTCATAACGGCAAGTCAGTTTTAGCATGTAGTGAATACGAGTGATTGTGAGCCCTTGGGATTACGAACCTCGCAATGGGGTGTAACCACGCAACAGACTCCTCTCGCAATGGGGTGTAACCATGCACCAGACTGGTGTATGTGCAGACTAACAACAAACATAAATACCTGGTGTACCTCTCCTGCCTTGTGTATGAAAAAGCTCTGTCATTAATATTGTTTGCGTAGAGATATGCGATAGCGATATGTTAGGCGTCGGGTTCCTGTTGCTGCACAGCGGGAATCCTGAGTCTTACTTCTGGCGGTCTCTCATTATTCTCCAGCCGCAGAGGAGGTTGCTCAGCAAACTCGTTGGTCCTGGCGCTCTGCCCAGACCAGCTCCATAGGTTTGCAGGGTGCTGCCACCTCTGGCTCAGCTATGGCAATACATGCTGCTCAGCAGCGAGATTCTCCAGGGACTAAGTCCTCATGTCGGGCCACTGAGCATGCCCGTGGAGTGATCTCCCATTGGAGATCGAAGGTCACGTGCTCAGGTCCTACTCCTGTATGGATTGGCCCAGCCGAGAAGCCAGGAAGGTCCCGGACGCTCGCAGCTATAAATGGGTCGCATGGCCGCTCGGCCATGCGCTAGGATAGACTGTATTTTCACACTATAACGAGTGAGTGATGAATGCACGTATGAATGTTTCTGGTCACTGACTCATTATGAAACCCCTACCCTTGGCACGCATGTGTTGTGCAGCCTAGCCTGCTAGCGCCCAGCAGGGCTATGGAGTCGGAGTCGTGGAGTCGGAGTTAGTTTTGGTTGGAGTCGGAGTCGGTAGAAATGTACCGACTCCGACTCCAGCTTTAAAAAAAATGTATTAATATTTCATAATTGAACTTTCATATGAATTTTATAAATGTTACTCAAATATATATGTTCTATCAAACTATGAACAACAGTGATAAGCAGTTCTGCTGGAGATAGAGACATTTCTTACTTCTTGTGTGTCACTGTTCTCCACTGCCCTTATCTAATCTTATACTTGGTTAACCTCATGCTGCCCCAACCCCCCTACTTACAATGTATGAAACTGAAAGTGAAAATGTGTTGCAAATTCTTAGTAGTAAAGCTCCTCCTCTAGACTAGATCATACTAGGTGTGCGTCTTCCAAGCATCTCACAGCTGCCTGCTACTCAGAAGAGGAAGACTGCAAGAAGTATTATCCTTTCAACAAACTTTGCATCAGTTAACTGTGAGTACATGAGGAATAATAACAGTATTACTGACCACTATATCAGTTGTACGACCTGGCAATAATTTTGTACAATTGTTTTTAGGAAAAACAATTGTCATTTGGATTGTGAATGCAGAATTAAAAACCTGAGAATGTCAAAGAAGCATCACATTAATTCAGCTGTATTTGAACATTTCACCATCACTCAAGATAGAAAACATTATGTCTGTCAGTGTATGACAAATGATCCAGACGAAAACAAATGCTGTTAAGCCAAGATGAGTGCATATTCAGGCAAAGATAAAAATGCTCCTACCAGAGCTTCTAATCTAAAGAGACATTTACAGCGCTTTCATCCAGAAGTACTGAAAGCAGTGGATGAGAAAGACTGCATCCAAACCAATGAACCAGTGCCCAGCTCTTCCAGCCAAACAAAGGAGCAGAGAACTTTGCAGCCATCAGTTGCAAGATATTTTGTCAGTGATAAAGTTACTGTGACAATGACAGTAGATACATTTAAAAAACAGATCATAGAGCTTGTTGTAAAGGATAGTGTGCCTATTTCATTATTTTCACGACCAGCTTTTATTTGTCTGAATGGGGAAATGGCCCGCAAGCTTGGTGTTTCTCTGGAGAGAGATAGTATTAGAAAATTAGTAATCGAAGAAGCTTTTAAACAAAAGGAAGACCTTAAAAAAACTCTCAAGGGACGCTTTCTGTTTCTTAAAATGGATGCCTGCACAAGTCACAGAGTGAACTATTTTGCCATCAATGTCCGATTTGTTTGTGACAAAAATGAAATAGTTACCAAGACATTGGCAGTAAAAGACACCAAAGCTCATCACACCAGTGAGTTTCTCCAGGTCTTGGTGGAAAAGGTTCTGCAAGACTATGAACTTAAAAAAGAGCAAGTTCTTTCTGTCGTAACTGACAATGCTTCAAATATGATAAGTACTATTAAGCTAATGAATGAGAGTAATGATGGTGACCAGCAGCTAGAAGGACATTCTGGGTCCACAGACTCAGAAATGTTTGAAATAGAGGAACACAGTATTGTAACTGAGGAGCAAACTGAAGTTGCTTCAGATGAACAGCAACATGATAGTTTAGATGATCTTGTTGAAACTGTGTCAATATGTTCTTTCATTCATCACATGCGCTGTGTTGTGCATACGCTACAGCTGGCTATAAGAGACAGTCTGCAAGAAGGACATGCTGCTGCACTGATTGGCAAGGTGAGAAAATTGGCTACTGTTGCCAGAACCCCTAAAGTTGACTCAATTTTGAAGAGACGTGCTGGAAAAGGGGCAATTATTGATCAAGCCACACGATGGGGCAGTACTTACTTAATGATTCAGCGCTTGGTTGAACTGAAAACCTTTCTTGTAGACATGGCTAACCCTCAACTGACGCTAAATGAAAGTCAGGGGAATCAGGTGACTGAGCTGGAAAAATTGCTAGAGCACCCATTTACAGTGACTAAAAAATTACAAGCAGAGGACTTAACTCCAGGTATTTTCTTAAAGGAGTGGAAGAACCTGATGTTTCGCCTGTCCCAAAGAGGAGGGTTAATTGCAAGTGGCATTGCTACATCAATGAAACGGAGAGAGGAGCTACTATTACAAAATAACATTCTTTTGGCAGCTGTTTATGTAGACCCAATGCATCGGATTCTTCTAGATGATCAACAGCTAAGTAAAGGAAAAGAAGCTCTGTTTGAAATAGCAGTAAGGATGAAAGGGTTGCAGAACAGTCAGGAGGAACAAGAAGAATTTGGTCGTCCTGCCACATCTTCACCCTCATCATCAACTGATGAAGAATTTAATTTCGAAAAATATTTGGATCACAAGGACCGTGCAAAGCGTTCCCGCATAGAAGAAGAGTCATCCCCATCAAGGAACACAGCCAGTACATTTCAGCAGAATTTTTCATGTGCACTAAAAGAAATTGAGAAATTTGACCGTTCATCAAAAATAACAGTGCAACAAGCGATTCCTCTGTAGCCTGACATTGTCAGAGATGTTGCCCGAGTGGTTACTGCTTTGCCACCAACACAAGTTAGTGTAGAGAGGTTGTTCTCTGCTCTCAAAATAATTAGATCAGATTTGAGGGCATCCATGAAGGAGGATCTGACAGAGGCAATACTTTTTCTGAGGACAAATTTATAGATTTCTTCTTATTAACTGCATAAAAGTGTTTATTGCATATTTACTTACAGTTTAGAAAAGTTTATAAAAGTTATTTGCTATATTCTAATTGTATTCTAATAAATGTAGTTTTTGCTCTAAGTGGTCTGATTACTTATATGATGGTGAGAAACTGAATAAGCATGATGTTTAATATTTTGCAACAGTAAATTTGTTGTTATGAATTGGCCATTTATGAAGGAGTCGGAGTCGGAGCCGGAGTCGGAGCCGGAGCCGGAGTTGGAGCCTGATAAAATCCAGGAGTCGGAGTCGGAGTCGCAACTGTGGCTTACAGACTCCACAGCCCTGGCGCCCAGGCTTAGGCGTAGTTAGGTCAGAGTCTGAGTCAGGCATTAGTCTTCATCAGTGACTCGGCACGCCTCAGTGCAAGTGCTCCACACTCCATAGCCAACGTCTATAGCGGCGTTCGTGGCAGCAATGCCGCGCACTCAGTGGGCCTAGAGGGACTCTAACCCCGTGTCCTTGGGGTAGAGTTCTGTGGCCGTTTGCTGTGTGCTCTTTGGCCGGGCTCTGTGAGCTAAACAGGCTCCGGCATCCACGTTCAGCGGTTGTGCGGCTCTGTGAATTAACAGAGTCCGCTCCTGTTCACACTGTGTGACGTAACCCACGTGTGACTGTTTTCACGCCGCCCTATTCCGCCATTGTCTAGCAGCAGTATACCACCTCTGCACAGTGGACCCCTGGCTGTGAACGCACCTACTACTGCTTTATAATTTGGTGAATTCCGCCAGCCCTAACACGCTATCCATGAAGAAAGTGCACGGGTAGAGCTATCCCATAGCTCTATTCCCAAAGGAAATGAACAAGTAGAGCTATCCGATAGCGCTATCCCTCAATGTTCCTGAGTGTAAGCTATTTCACATGGTTGAGCGCACTTGGGATCTGCCCCCAAGGCCCTGCCCATGCCCAATGTTTGGTCCGTAGACCGCGGCTAGGAGTTAGTCCCGCTTATAGACATGGAGTCACTTCCTGACCTTTTTGGGAAATCCGCTGATTCTGTTGTTCTGCAGGCAGGATATTAGATGAGTCCTCATCTTCTCATGCTGGAACTTAGCTGTGGGTTCACCGTCATCTGCCATAAGCTCGTAGGCAAACGCTATAGCATATAAGCCACAGTCATACCCTTTCTTCTGCTGATCCACTTTGATAAACCTCAAATGTTTCAGGGGCTTGTCGACCACTTCACTGTACATATTGATAATCTGCTGACGGATGGATGGACTCAGATTCCTAGTCCTGATGCTGTCGGCCACAAAGATTTGGCCATTTTTATAGCAGGTTGTCAGTCAGTGCACCCTGTCCTCATCATAGTGGATTTGTACAGCATTCTTCAGTACGCTGTGCCCTGGTACCATAAGAGCGTAGGGGGGCTGCAAGCCAGCAAAACCCTTAAACTGTCTGTGCAGCAGGTCCTGGGCCATGATGATGATCTCGTGATCCAGGAAGCCTTCCTTTCCTTTGCTCAGCAGGTTGGTTAAGATTTCTGGAGGCAGGTTCCCAATATCGGGCATCTCCACTTGTGGGGTCACTATCTCCGGGGTTACTTCTCTAAGTAGATCAGTAACGTTTTCTGTAGCCGCTCTCTTGGCTGTTGGCAGCATCTCAGGCTTACTGTTAGAGGAGATGGCCACATCCTTATCTGTTTCAATATCGATGACAATATAATCTGGACCGGGAGAAGAAATGTTGGTGTTCTCAAGGTCATCTGTCTTTTTGACCATTGGTTCATCCTCATTTTTTCCTGTTAAAGAGATCAAAGAAATCATATTTTTTTAAAATAAAATATTCTCCATATTTGTAATGGATTATTACGTCTACTGCTCCTTTACTTCACAACCGCCCACTGTAGATAAACGTTGGCGCTTGCTGAGCTCTATGCAGCGCCGACGTTTGTCATGACATGGTCGGTGGTCTTGCAGCGCTCATGACCCCCAGGGTCCTGCAAGCACTGCGATTCCAGTGCAGAGCGATAGCTCTGACAGGTGTTATCATTGCCGTGAAGCACCTGAAGGGTTGATAAACTTTTTGAAATTGGTTTTGAGCACTTTGAGGGGTGCAGTTTTTAGAATGGTGCCACTTTTGGGTATTTTCTGTATTAAATGCTCCTCAAAGTAACTTCAAATGTGATGTGGTCCCTAAAAAAATTGTTTTTGCAAATAATAGTAAGCATGCTGACAAGGATGGGAGGGGGGTAGCCCCGCATACCAGGACGTGCAGCACAAAATCTCCGCCTCATCCCAGCCTGCAGCATCACCCCACTCCTGTATCCTCAAGCAGCAACCTTGGGACCCCGCTTCATAGCAGCCACCACCCCCAGTAAGCAATAAGACGCATGGATTATAAGAAGCACAACCATTTTAGTAAAGAAAAGTTTTTTTCCTATATTTCTCCTCAATATTTGGGGTGCATCGTATAATCCGTAGTATCGCATAATCCAAAAAATACAGTATTTGCACATAGATTTTATAGGCTTGTCCAGGATTATAAAAATGTAATTGGTTTGTTTGAAACACAAGAACACCCCTGTCTACTGGTTGTGCCTGTTATTGCAGATCAGCTCCAGTGAAGGGAATGGTATAGAGCTGCAATACCATGAATAAGCTGAAGATTTTGATTGCAAAGATTTTTTTTTTTTTAAGAAAATGGCAGCCCTGTTTTTCTTATCTTGGAGAACTGCTTTAGTGTCAGATTGGTTAGGCTGTACTTACCACCAATAGGTTTAGCAGGAGTCTCTCAGTAAAATTTTGGTAATTATCAACAATTTTTCATGTACATGAAAGTTCAATATGTGTGGATCGTAATGGGTTGTAAGGTAATATGAAGATTAGACAGGAGTGGATTTATTTGAGTGGAATTGAATTCTGCTCATACAAAACTCAGAATATTGGAGAACAAAGATTTTTTGTAATTCACTCCACGCAAATAAAGCAAAGTGGAAGCTAGCGGCAGCTGCCAGATTGCAGAAGAGTAGAGGGCTGGCAGAAAGATGAGCTCACTTCTCTGACCGACTTCCGCTGCTTTATGCCCGATGGCCAGTTTTCCACACTACCATCATGCCGCACCTTTGGCCAAGTGTTCCCTTTGGGCTGAAACTTTGGCTACAAGCGGCCCCTAAAGGTCTCTGCCCATGCATGTCCCAACCAAGAGTCAACACTGGGCTGGAGTTGCGGGCAGAGAGCAGTGGGGGCTTCCGGAGATGGGCTTGGTTGTATATATACTTTATTTTCTTCTTACATCTTCCATTTATTACCATCTGGGACTGGGGAGACCCCAGAGCATAATAGGGAACAATCAATATGTGAAGAATAGTTTTGCTGTGAACTGAATCTCTAAATAAAATCTGCTGATTTGGCAGAATTTTGTCACAGCCTCTCATCTGTAATAAAGATGGAATTTTTTGCAGACTCCCATGTACAATATAAATCATCCTTTACAATACTTACCTACATATGGCGTTACAGATGACACCAAGGAATGTTCCAAGGAGGAATATGATAACTACAAAATAAATTACTTTATTCCAAGGGATCTTTGGAGGAACAATACCATCCACTGAAAAAGAAGAGAGAATACATATATTATCTATATATCCAATAACTTGTCTGTAATTCACTATGCCATTATTATCGAAGCAGTCCTATAAAGGGAATCTGTCACCAGGCTTTTGCCATCTTATCGGAGAGAACCATAATGTAGAAGCATAGACCTTTACTATAGCGATGTGTCAATTACTGGACTGTTTCAATAGAATCAATGTTTTACCAGCAATCGATTATCACTACAGGACAACTGGTCTTGTGCCTCCTAGTCCAGCCAGACCCCCAGCAATATACAATGTAAGCACAAGCCGTGGCGGGGTTATACACAGCTGAAAACCTGAGCTCTGCTCAATCTGCAGCAGAGAAAACTGTGACTCTATTGAATAGTCTATTGGACGGTAGGACCCAACAAGACGATTAAAAATATGGGACCGTAGTTTTGCTAAATTATGTCTCAGGGATGATGTCATATTAATATATAATAGATGTAATGGACAATATAGAGATCTATCCAGTGGCTTAGGTAGAGGGTGATGTGTCCTGGTGAAAATAAGTAATCTGGGCCCCCACCTGCATATTTGTCAGATGTATGGTCCTTTGTGGCATTCCAGATCCTATGAATCTCTGACAGTGGCATATAACACGTGCCAGTAGGGGGGGTGTCATATCACAAGCTGATCGGCGTGTCCGTGACATGATTGTGGGGTAACGATGGGTCGCCATGACAGCCGAGGGTCTGCCGAAGACCCCATGCTTGTTGTGAGGATCCTATTGTGAAAGTCAGCCTGTAGCTGGCGTTCATAGGAGAACATTTGTTTAGCTACAGATAGCAGTGTTTATCCACTGCTATGTATAGCACATTCAACCGGACTGTGGCAGCGTCAAGTCCCTAAAGAGGACTATTGAGTACAGTAAAAATACAGTAAGATCTATCAAAATGTAAACTAAATTTATCTGATCAGTAAACAGCATAAGGAGAAAAAAATATCGAAATCGCCAGAATTACATTTTTTGGCAGCTGCAACATTGCAATAAAAGGCGATAAAAAAAACCATAGTATCTACCCCAAAATGGTATCAGTAAAAATATCAACTCAGGGCGCAAAAAGTAAGCCTTTACCCAGCCTAATGAGGTTTACCCCATAATATGTGAATATTTTGGAAAAGTACTTACCTGCTGGGGTCGTATGCGTGGGCAAGGAATCATGGCGCTGGGTGATGAGAGGCGCGCCTTCCACAGATGCTAATAGCAAACTCACGATTAGAAGAAATCGAAAGAGCATTTTAGCTTGGAGAAATATCGCTGAATGTGTAACACACAGGGAGTTATCGCTGAATGTGTAACACACAGGGAGTTATCGCTGAATGTGTAACACACAGGGAGTTATCGCTGAATGTGTAACACACAGGGAGTTATCGCTGAATGTGTAACACACAGGGAGTTATCGCTGAATGTGTAACACACAGGGAGTTATCGCTGAATGTGTAACACACAGGGAATTATCGCTGAATGTGTAACACACAGGGAGTTATCGCTGAATGTGTAACACACAGGGAGTCTTGTCAGACAAAGCCTCTTCCTGCAGCGTCACTCCTTATAACCACACATTCCGTGATGTCACAATGGAGATCTCAGTGTGACATCACGAGGAGCGGAACACCACTGATGTCACAATGAGTCAGATAAAGGATAAACAGCGTATGCACAACTTCAGAAGGTGCTCAAGTAGGGCCCCACACCATACATGAATAATAAAGAAAACTTGGCACTCAGCTTCTAGAATAATTTTTTGGATTTTTTAATGCAGCCAGAAAATAATAGACGTTTCGGCCTCACTGGCCTTCATCAGTAACAGACTGCAGTATAGTAGTTAATTGCATTCAGTGCAAAAATAGAAGTGACACCATAGTCACTTTAAATGTGCCTGGTCATACACTAGGCGCTGGGCATGGAGCCTGAATCAAATAGTACCTGGGTGGGTGGGGGTGCCATGCAGACATCAGCGACCCAGAATCCACTGTGACACAGCTGACCAACAGTGGATTCTGGGTCGCTGATGTCTGCATCGCACTGAATGCGATTAACTACTATCCTGCAGTCTGTTACTGATGAAGGCCAGTGAGGCCGAAACCTCTATTACAGTGAGTCAGATAACTGCAACTACTCAACATGGAGCAGCTCCATCCATCTATATATGATTAATATAATATTAATGTCTAAGGACCAAGCCGCATTAGAGGATATTATGAATGTATGGGGGCCACACAGGGAGACATTATTCATGTGTTGGCCACAGGGAGACGTTACTATTACTGGGCCACATAGGGTGGCAATATTAACTCATGATGAACACATAGGTGGACAGTTTTACCAGATGAGTGCCACATAAGGGACAATATTAATGTATGGGGGCCACATGGGAGGACATTGTTATTAAGTGGGGTCCAAATATGATGATATTTTTAATGTATGAGGGCCACAATTTGGAATGTTACTACTACATTGGGGGTCATAAAAAGGAATTTCACATCTGTATGAAGGCATAATAGTTGGACATTACTACTGTATGGGTGCCGTGTTGGGGCAATTCTACTGCATTTGGGCAAACAGGGGACATAATTACTACTGAATGGGGACACAGAGGAGCATCATTGCTGTACTGTATTTTATTTTGGGGGATACTGTTACCATATAATAAAAGGGAGGTACTATTATTGTAGAATTGGAGGAAAAATGGCAATGGTGACCAGGAAGCAATAATCCATAGATGTCTGTGTGTTACATTCTGAAGAGACGAGTCCTGACAGGGAGAAGTCAGAGGAGTCTGCACTGGATGAAGAAAAGAGAACATTAATTACTTCAATTGGAGACATCACTGGGGAGTATCTTCAACTACCTATACTATATATACTGATAGCTTCCACTATTCGGTCATTATATGGGGGTACCAGCAGTGTTAGTACAGTGATTCCTATTAATAATCACTATAATGATATAATTTGGTCACTATTTGCTGGTCATACGGTCATGGTGTAGCAGCATAATTTGTTTCTTGTATGTAGTAGTATTGGTACACTGTGTGCAAAACTATTAACCCGTTTACCCCCAAGGGTGGTTTTCACGTTAATGACCGGGCCAATTTTTGCAATTCTGACCACTGTCCCATTATGAGGTAATAACTCTGGAACGCTTTTATGGATCCCAGTGATTCTGACATTGTTTTTCTCGTGACATATTGTACTTCATGTTAGCCATAAAATTTCATTAATATAACTTGCGTTTATTTGTGCAAAAAGCAGAAATTTGGGGAAAATCTTGAAAATTTTGCAATTTTCCAACTTTGAAATTTTTATGCCCTTAAATCACAGAGATATGGCACAGAAAAAACATAATAATTAACATTTCCCACATATGTTTACTTTACATCGGCACAATTTTGTAACCAAAATTTTTTTTGTTAGGAATTTATAAGGGTTAAAACTTGACCAGTGATTTCTCATTTTTACGACACCATTTTTTTTAGGGAACAATTCACATTTGAAGTCACTTTGAGGGGTCTATATGATAGAAAATACCCAAAAGTGACACCATTCTAAAAACTACATCCTTCAAGGTGCTCAAAACTACATTCAAGAAGTTTATTAACCCTTCAGGTGCTTCACAGGAATTTTTTGAATGTTTAAACAAAATGAACATTTAATTTTTTTCACAAAAAAATTACTTCAGGTCCAATTTTTTTTATTTTACCAAGGGTAACAGGAGAAATTGAACTGCAAAAGTCATTGTACAATTTGTCCTGAGTATGCTGATACCTGATATGTGGGGGAAAACCACTGTTTCGGCACATGGCAGAGCTCGAAAGGGAAGGAGCTCCGTTTGACTTTTTCAACGCAAAATTGGCTGGAATTGAGATTGGATGCCATGTCACGTTTGGAGAGCCCCTGATGTGCCTAAACAGTGGAAACCCCCATAAATGACACCATTTTGGAAACTAGACCCCCCCAAGGAACTTATATAGATGTGTGGTGAGAACTTTGAACCCCCATGGGCTTCACATAAGTTTATCCGCAAAAAATTAAAAAAATCATATTTTTGCCACAAAAATGATCTTTTCAGCCCCAATTGTTATCTTCCCAAGGGAAGCAGGACCCCAAAAGTTGTGCAATTTGTCCTGAGTATGCTGATACCCCATTTGTGGGGGTAAACCACTGTTTGGGCACATGGCAGAGCTCGGAAGGGAAGGAGCACCATTTGACATAAAATTGGCTGGAATTGAGATCGGGCGCCATGTCGCGTTTGGACAGCCCCCGGATGTGCCTGAACAGTGGAACCCCCCACAAGTGGCCCCATTTTGGAAACAAGACCCCCCAAGGAACTTATCTATATGTGTTGAGCACTTTGAACCCCCAAGTGCTTCACAGAAGTTAATAACGCCCGTGAAAATAAAAAAATCATATTTTTTCCACAAACATGATCTTTTAGTCCCCAATTTTTTTATTTTCCCAAGGGTAACAGGAGAAATTGGACCCCAACAGTTGTTGTCCAATTTGTCCTGAGTATGTTGATACCCCATATGTGGGAGAAAACTACTGTATGGGCACACATCGGGACTTGAAATTGAAATAGTGATGTTTTGGAATGCAGACTTTGATGGAATGGTCTGTGGGTGTCATGTCACGTTTGGAGAGCCCCTGATGTGCCTAAACTGTGGAAACCCCCCACAAGTGACCCCATTTTGGAAACTAGACCCCTCAAGGAACTTATCTAGATGTGTGTTGAGCACTTTGAACCCCCAAGTGCTTCATAGAAGTTTATGACGCCGGACATGAAAAAAAAAATCATATTTTTTCCACAAACATGATCATTGCAACCAGGGGCGGACACTGACAGCTTGGGGCCACTGTGCAAGAAATGTGTCTGGGCCCCCCTTCCTTTTGTGGCGTCAATGTTACATATACACATATATATGTATATATATATAGCCACACACACATACATGTATATATTACATAGTCTGCTTTATTATGTATATTGCTGTCCCTTACACAGTGCCCTCTCTTGTTATGTACAGCACCGTCCCTACATATTAGATTATACAGAGCCCTGTTCCCTGTTTATTATTACATACTGTCCTGTCTTGTTAGCTGTATAATGCAGTGATGGCTGATGGAGCATGGGAAAGTGTCCTTTCTAATGAAGGAGCCGATGGACTGGTAGTCTGGTCACCGGCTCCTTGATCAGCAGTCATTTTATATCTAAAAAGAGAGGGGACTATGTAGTAAAAGAAGGTGCTGTTAATAACAAAATTAACAAGAATACACTATGTAAGAGACAGCACTATACATAACAGCAGAGGAAGCTATACAATAAGGGACGGCACCATATATAACTAGAGAGGATGGTACGTAATAAGGGACGGTGTTAAACATAATAAAAGAGAAAACTATGTAACTAAGGATGGTGTTACACAGAATTAGTGAGTACTAGAGTTGAGCGAAACGGGTCGAAAAAATTCAAAAGTCGCCGACTTTTGGCAAAGTCGGGTTTCATGAAACGAAACCCGACCCTAGGATGAGGTCGGCCACGAGGTCGGCGACTTACGCGCCAAAGTCGCGTTTCAAAAGTTTGTTTTGCGCTCTTTTTCAGCCAATCAGGATCCACGGACACTGTGGGCAACGTGATGACATAGGCACGGGTCACCACCATCTTTCAGAAGGGCATGCAAGTGATTGGCTTGCTTTGGTGGGCGTCACAGGGGGTATAAAAGGGCGTGCACGCCGACCGCCATCTTACTTCTGCCGATCTTAGTATAGGGAGAGGTTGCTGCTGATTCTGTAGGGAGAGCGTTAGGCAGGGAAGAAGACAAAAAAACTGCTTCTGCTGCTAGCGATTTGGCCTGCACAACACACCAGTCACTGTGTGTGCAGTGCAAGGGGAGGCTATATAGTGGTGTATCAGTGGTGTTGGTTGTTGGGCTGCCTTTTAAGGCTTCCTGACAGGCTGGCATTGCTGTTTACCCACTGCTCCGCAAACTGCTTTTTTAAAAGCAATCCCAATTTTTTTTTTTTGTCCTGCTGAGAAGAAAAAAAAACTGCTTCTGCTGCTAGCAATTTGGCCTGCACAACACACCAGTCACTGTGTGTGCAGTGCAAGGGGAGGCTATATAGTGGTGTATCAGTGGTGTTGGTTGTTGGGCTGCCTTTTTAGGCTTCCTGACAGGCTGGCATTGCTGTTTACCCACTGCTCCGCAAACTGCTTTTTTAAAAGCAATCCAATCTCCCTTATCCTCTAGTCACTTTTGTCACAGCTGTGCCATCGAGCCTGTCACATAGCGCTCAGATATTCATTGGGCCTCACACAATCCAAAAGTGTCCAGTGTCCAAAAGTGTGTGCAGAGATTCAAAATCTCCCTTATCCTCTAGTCACTTTTGTCACAGCAGTGCCATCGAGCCTGTCACATAGCGCTCAGATATCAGTGGGCCTCACACAATCCAAAAGTGTCCACTGTCCACAAGTGTGTGCAGAAATTCAAAATCTCCCTTATCCTCTAGTCACTTTTGTCACAGCAGTGCCATCGAGCCTGTCACATAGCTCTCAGATATCAGTGGGCCTCACACAATCCAAAAGTGTCCACTGTCCACAAGTGTGTGCAGAAATTCAAAATCTCCCTTATCCTCTAGTCACTTTTGTCACAGCTGTGCCATCGAGCCTGTCACATAGCGCTCAGATATCAGTGGGCCTCACACAATCCAAAAGTGTCCACTGTCCACAAGTGTGTGCAGAAATTCAAAATCTCCCTTATCCTCTAGTCACTTTTGTCACAGCAGTGCCATCGAGCCTGTCACATAGCGCTCAGATATCAGTGGGCCTCACACAATCCAAAAGTGTCCAGTGTCCAAAAGTGTGTGCAGAGATTCAAAATCTCCCTTATCCTCTAGTCACTTTTGTCACAGCTGTGCCATCGAGCCTGTCACATAGCGCTCAGATATTCATTGGGCCTCACACAATCCAAAAGTGTCCAGTGTCCAAAAGTGTGTGCAGAGATTCAAAATCTCCCTTATCCTCTAGTCACTTTTGTCACAGCTGTGCCATCGAGCCTGTCACATAGCGCTCAGATATCAGTGGGCCTCACACAATCCAAAAGTGTCCACTGTCCACAAGTGTGTGCAGAAATTCAAAATCTCACTTATCCTCTAGTCACTTTTGTCACAGCTGTGCCATCGAGCCTGTCACATAGCGCTCAGATATTCATTGGGCCTCACACAATCCAAAAGTGTCCAGTGTCCAAAAGTGTGTGCAGAGATTCAAAATCTCCCTTATCCTCTAGTCACTTTTGTCACAGCTGTGCCATCGAGCCTGTCACATAGCGCTCAGATATCAGTGGGCCTCACACAATCCAAAAGTGTCCACTGTCCACAAGTGTGTGCAGAAATTCAAAATCTCCCTTATCCTCTAGTCACTTTTGTCACAGCAGTGCCATCGAGCCTGTCACATAGCGCTCAGATATCAGTGGGCCTCACACAATCCAAAAGTGTCCACTATCCACAAGTGTGTGCAGAAATTCAAAATCTCCCTTATCCTCTAGTCACTTTTGTCACAGCAGTGCCATCGAGCCTGTCACATAGCGCTCAGATATCAGTGGGCCTCACACAATCCAAAAGTGTCCACTGTCCACAAGTGTGTGCAGAAATTCAAAATCTCCCTTATCCTCTAGTCACTTTTGTCACAGCTGTGCCATCGAGCCTGTCACATAGCGCTCAGATAACAGTGGGCCTCACACAATCCAAAAGTGTCCTGTGTCAAAAGTGTGTGCAAAAATTCAAAATCTCCCGTATCCTCTAGTCAATTTTGTCACAGCAGTGCCATCGAGCCTGTCACATAGCGCTCAGATATCAGTGGACCTCACACAATCCAAAAGTGTCCACTGTCCACAAGTGTGTGCAGAAATTCAAAATCTCCCTTATCCTCTAGTCACTTTTGTCACAGCAGTGCCATCGAGCCTGTCACATAGCGCTCAGATATCAGTGGGCCTCACACAATCCAAAAGTGTCCACTATCCACAAGTGTGTGCAGAAATTCAAAATCTCCCTTATCCTCTAGTCACTTTTGTCACAGCAGTGCCATCGAGCCTGTCACATAGCGCTCAGATATCAGTGGGCCTCACACAATCCAAAAGTGTCCACTGTCCACAAGTGTGTGCAGAAATTCAAAATCTCCCTTATCCTCTAGTCACTTTTGTCACAGCTGTGCCATCGAGCCTGTCACATAGCGCTCAGATATCAGTGGGCCTCACACAATCCAAAAGTGTCCAGTGTCAAAAGTGTGTGCAGAAATTCAAAATCTCCCCTGTCCTATAGACACCTTGTACCTTGTTTTACATTACTATATAGTTTGTTGGATTTTGTCTACATTTCTACCAAAAATGAGGAAGGCTGGTGGAAGAGGCCGTGGAATTGGGCGGGGGTTGGCAGCTGGTAATGATGGTGTTGGTGGTGGATCTGATGGTAGTGGCAAGAGCAAAATAGGACCGAATGCAGGAGGTGCTGACCCTGCGTCATCGTCTGGCTACATAAGGCCTCGAACGCTTAGTTTTCTAGGAGTTGGCAAACCGCTTTTAAAGCCAGAGCATCAGGAAAAAGTTTTGTCTTACATTGCTGACTCAGCCTCCAGCTCTATCGCCTCCTCTTCTTCAGTTGTAAAAAGTAAAAGCACTGAGTCGTCATTGGAGGCTCATGTTCATGAACCACACCTTTCCTTGTGTCCTTCACCCCAACCAAGATTGAAGGATGACGCAGGCCATACTACTGATTACTCCATGGAGCTGTTTTCACATACCATGCCTGGATTATCAAGTGAAATGGTGAATTACCCAGGCCAAGATGAATCTGACATGGAGTGCACTGATGCACAGCCGCTGATGGATGATTCTGCTGGTACATTCACTCAGAGCACTACATTGTCCTCGCAGTGTACAGAGCCAGATTCTGACCCTGATGGGACTCAGGTGCCCCTTCCCGCACACTATACCACCATACACGGTGACACAGAGGAAGGTGCACATGACATAGAAGAGGAGGTGATGGATGACCCAGTTGTTGACCCAGATTGACATCCATTGGGGGAAGAGGGTGCTGCTTCCAATAGCTCAGATGAGGAGCATCCACAGCAGACATCGACATCGCAACAGCTGTTATCTGGCAGGCCCGGAGCACTCCAAAGACAGGTTCCAAGCATCAAAAGAGTTGCTGGACAGCTTGTCCAGAGGGTCAAAAGATCACAGCGTGCTAGGCCGCAAAATGTCTGCCAAAGTAGGAAGAGTGCAGTGTGGCACTTTTTTGAACAAAATCCTCATGATCAGGCCAAGGTTATCTGTAAGAAGTGCGCAAAGACCTTTAGCCGAGGGAAAAATCTGAAAAATTTGAATACCAGTTGCATGCTTAGACATTTAACCAGCATGCACTTGCAAGCGTGGAAACAACACCAAACCTCAAGTGCCACATGTGCAACTGATCACAACGAAGGTAGTCAGCAACGCTACATTGTTTCCCCCACTGTAAGCCCACCGGTTAGCACAGCAGCAAATGTTGAGGTGTCGTTGCAAGGCCACAGCAGTCAGGGAATCCCACTGTTATATCAACGAAAGACTGATTCTAGGCCATCAGAAAGAACACCAACTCCATCAACATCATTAACCCTCTCTCAGTCCGCCCTGTCCACCGCTACTTCCACCATATGCAGCTCTCAAGTCCAGCTCACCCTCCCAGACACTATGAGTAGGTCAAGAAAGTACTCAGTCTCTCATCCGCGTACACTGGGTTTGAACGCCCACATTGCCAAACTAATCTCGTTTGAGATGATGCCCTTTCGGTTGGTGGAAAGCACAGCTTTCCGCGAATTCATGGCCTACGCAGTACCACGCTATGACCTACCCAGTCGCCACTTCTTCTCTCGCAAAGCCATCCCAGCCCTCCACCATCATGTGAAAGACCGCATTGTCCATGCACTCAAGCAGTCAGTGAGCGGAAAGGTGCACCTCACAACTGATGCATGGTCCAGTCGGCATGGCCAGGGCCGTTACGTGTCCATCACTGCGCACTGGGTTAATGTGGTGGATGCAGGGTCCACAGGGGACAGCGGTGGTGGGACAGTGCTGCCTAGCCCACGGTATAGGAAACAGTTGGCTGTAGGCGTTCGACTCTCCTCCTCCTCCAGAAGCGAAAGCTCGTCCACAGAGCGCAGTCGTACGAGCACTCCATCTGCAGCTGCCACTGTTGCACACGATGTGTCCCCCTATCGAGCAGCTAGTGGAAAGCGTCAGCAGGCTGTGTTGCAGATGATGTGTTTGGGTGACAGACACACCGCCGAGGTGCTGGCCGAGTACTTGAAGCAGCAAACTGAGTCATGGCTGGGCAGTGTACATCTTGAGGCAGGCAAGGTAGTTAGTGATAACGGCCGTAATTTTGTGGCAGCCATAGCCCTTTCAAAACTCAGCCACATACCTTGCTTGGCTCACACCTTGAACCTGGTGGTGCAGTGCTTCCTCAAAAATTATCCGGAGTTAACAGCCCTGCTCCAGAAGGTGCGAAGACTGTGCGCGCACATCCGCCGGTCGCCTGTACACTCCGTTCGTATGCAGAAGCTGCAGCGATTGCTCCACCTTCCCAACCACCGCCTCATTATCGACATTGCAACAAGGTGGAACTCCACCCTGCACATGGTGGAGCGGCTGTGCGAGCAGAGGCAGGCCATAATGCATTTGTGGGAGGATACACGGCCAGGCACTTTGAGAGCAGACATGGAGTTGACAGGTGTGCAGTGGTCGAAGCTGAAAGACCTTTGTAAAGTCCTTCAGTGTTTTGAGGAATGCACACGGCTGGTAAGTGCAGACGACGCCATCCTAAGCATGAGCATCCCACTTATGCGTCTGCTCATGCAAACTTTGACGCACCTTAAGGAGCAGGCGTCTGCAGCCAATGTTGATGAGGAGGAAGAGGAGGAGGGAATCCTTGATGACATTCAGCCATTGTCTGCTCAGGGACCTCTCCTGGACGAGGTGGAGGAAGAAGAGGAGGAGGAGGAGGATGATGGGGATGATTACGTAGGGGAGGAGGATGCATCTCGTGGGGCAAGTGAAAATGTTGGCGTGGCAAGGTCTGGTACAGGGTTTGTGCGTGACTGGAGGGATGTGGATTTGCCAGAAAGTGCTCCTCCACCCAGCACTCGCAGTGCATCATTGACACCGGGAACATTGGCCCACATGTCAGATTATGCCTTGCGGATCCTAAAAAGGGACCCCCGCATTGCCAAAATGATGAACGATGACGACTACTGGTTGGCCAGCATCCTGGATCCACGCTATAAAGGCAAATTACAAAACATCATGCCACAGGAGAACCTTGATCTAATATTGGCTAATAAACAAGCAACTCTGGTAAATCGGTTGCTTGAGGCATTCCCAGCACACAGCAGCGGTGATGGTTCTCACACGAGCCGTACGGGCCGGGGGCAGCTTGGCAGAGGTGTTCGTGGTGCACACAGCAGAAGTGGCGTTGGAGACAGGGGTTTCATGACAATGTTGTGGACTGATTTTTCAAGTACCGCTCACACAACTGGTAATACTGCATCGATGGAAAGTGACAGGAGACAGCAGTTGTCAACTATGGTTACAAACTACTTTTCCTCCCATATCGATGTTCTCCCACACAGGTCATTCCCCTTTGACTATTGGGCCGCTAAACTGGACACCTGGCCTGAATTGGCCCAATATGCCTTACAGGAGCTCGCTTGCCCAGCTGCAAGTGTGCTATCGGAAAGAGTCTTCAGTGCAGCTGGATCAATCCTGACAGAAAAAAGGACCCGTCTGTCAACCCAAAATGTGGATGATCTAACCTTCATTAAAATGAACCACGCATGGGTTTCCAAGGATTTTGTCCCACCTTCCCCTGATGACACATAGGGTGACAGAAAAATGGCTTGCTTTGGTCCACCTCTTCCTGGTACTTCACCTATTTCGCCTTTTGCATCAGCTGAATGTCCAACATCAACATATGCCACTTTCTAAAACTCCCTAACTGTGCTGCCTCCCCCCCATGGCCGGGGTCACCACCTAGCGCACGACACCGTGCGAGTGCCGTTGCCCTGGACAGGTGGGTAGGCCGACTCTTGGGCGCGGGCACTGGCACAGGGTCCCTCATAGTGCAATCAAGTGTCTCTGACGGTGGTGGTGCACACCCGCCGTCAGACACACCGCTGTAGTATGAGGGGCCCAGTGCCAGTACCGACGCCCACGAGTGGGCCCCCCTTGCTTGGGCAGGGCCCCAGCATTTGCAATCTTTACCTCTCCCTGCTCCTCCGCTGTGTAATCTGGGCCATCAAATCCATACTGTGCCTGACACCGTCTGAGCCTGCCTCCTGAGACATATATTTTGAATGTGTACGCTATCCATACATGTTATCCAGGGATACGGTACCCTTTCTAACCTTTGTGCAATCACGTGCAATCCATACTGGGCCTAACACCGTCTGAGCCTGCCTCCTGAGACATATATTTTGAATGTGTACGCTATCCATACATGTTATCCAGGGATATGGTACCCTTTCTAACCTTTGTGCCATCATGTGCAATCCATACTGGGCCTAACACCGTCTGAGCCTGCCTCATGCTGTATAGACATATATTTTGAATGTGTACGCTATCCATACATGTTATCCAGGGATACGGTACCCTTTCTAACCTTTGTGCAATCACGTGCAATCCATACTGGGCCTAACACCGTCTGAGCCTGCCTCATGCTGTATAGACATATATTTTGAATGTGTACGCTATCCATACATGTTATCCAGGGATACGGTACCCTTTCTAACCTTTGTGCAATCACGTGCAATCCATACTGGGCCTAACTCCATCTGAGCCTGCCTCCTGAGACATATATTTTGAATGTGTACGCTATCCATACATGTTATCCAGGGATACGGTACCCTTTCTAACCTTTGTGCAATCACGTGCAATCCATACTGGGCCTAACACCGTCTGAGCCTGCCTCATGCTGTATAGACATATATTTTGAATGTGTACGCTATCCATACATGTTATCCGGGGATACGGTACCCTTTCTAACCTTTGTGCAATCACGTGCAATCCATACTGGGCCTAACACCGTCTGAGCCTGCCTCCTGAGACATATATTTTGAATGTGTACGCTATCCATACATGTTATCTGGGGATACGGTACCCTTTCTCACCTTTGTGCAATCACGTGTAATCCATACTGGGCGTGAGAACGGCTGGCGAGCTGTTAAGCAAGCTACAGCACCTGTCCAGACAAGTACAGGGATTCCCTAGCGAGGAGACTTATTTGATTGTTTTCAATGTTGGGACAGCAATTTTTGGGGAGCACTATACTCTGGAGAATGATAGATGGGGCCCACCATACACTGGAACATTCCAAAGGTGGACATCAGACACTGGAGCAGCATTTACAGGGCCCATTATACACTAGAGCATTAGAAATGGGGCCCATTATGTTTGGAGCATTATTTGGGCCCATAAGACAGTAGAGCTTCATCCATGGGGACCAACATATACTGTAGCATTATGTGGAGCTCATCATATACTGTTTCAAACATTATATGGGACCAATGATTCTGTATGGAGAAATAGATGGGCCTCGTCATGAGATGTAAAAAGTGAGGTATTTTTCATTGTACTATACCGCTATTTCTCTGCCGTATCGGAGCATGATGAGTTGTGGTATGTGTTAAAGGGGCGCTCTTTCGCCCAGGGCACATGAAAACCTGGAGCCAGCCCTCCCCCCCACAGTTTGTAGCCAAATAACCCCCATTTTTCAGTGCGTAACTTGTATTATGAAGTTAATTAAGGTTGACAAGCTTAAGAAAGAAGAATTGATGCTTTTGGCATTCAAATGGGCACTGTAGGTGTGTTTCCTGTCCTCCTCTCACTGCCGACTTTTATTCCCCATTGACTTACATTGGGTTTCGCGTTTCGGGACGACCCCGACTTTTCCCTATAATCGGACGATCTTGCTCGACCCGACTTTGGGAAAAGTCGGGTTTCAACAAACGAAACGCGACCCTAAAAAACCAAAAGTCGCTCAACTCTAGTGAGTACACTATATGCTAAGGGACTATTATACGTAATAAGTACGTGCACTATATGCTAAGGTACTGTGTTATACATAATAAGCGATAATGTCTTCCTCCACCTCCCCCTGTTCCTAAGGCCATTATACGTCCCCCCTTCCTCCCATTCCAATCCCCCACACCCCTCTTTGTCCTCCTCCCCCAGATCCCATTATTGTCCTCCCCCCCATCATTACCCTCTTCACCACCTCCATCATTTTCTTCTCTCCCACCACTATCTTTGCTTTCTCCCCTACCACTTCCATCATTGCCCATTTCCCCACCTCCATTATTTCCTCCTCCACCACCACCATCATTGCATTCTCCCCCCACCCCATCATCATTTCTTTTTCCCTCACCACCATTGACCTTTCCACCACCTCCATCTTTGCCTTCTCCCCACCACCCCATCATTGCCCTCTCCATCACCCCATCATTGCCTTCTTCCCATCACCCCATCATTGCCTTCTCCATCACCCCCATCATTGCCTTCTCCCCATCACTGCCATCTGTCCATCACTCCCATCATTGCCTTCTCCCCATCACTCCCATCATTGTCTTCTCATCATCACTCCCATCATTGCCTTCTCCATCACCCCATCATTGCCTTCTCATCATCACTCCCAACATTGCCTTCTCCCCATCACCCCATCATGGCCTTCTCCCCATCACGGCCTTCTCCCAATCACCCCATCATGGCCTTCTTTTCATCACCCCATCATGGCCTTCTCCTCCACCTACACACACACATACATACATACATGCACACACATACTACATATACACATACATACATACATACATACACACACACATACATACATACATACACACACACAGCAGTGACAGCACCTCACCTGTCCGAGTCTGCAGAATCTCCGCCTCCGCCCTCCGCCTGCTTCCTCGCTCTGGCACACCGGCAGCGTCGCTGAATGATGACGTCATTCAGCGGTGCTGCTCTCTGTGTCAGAGACAGGAAGTGCTGGCTCCGGGCAGGAAGGATCTTTACAGATCCGCTGCTATTTTCTCTTGCAGGCAGCGGAGCTGCTGGGATCGCTCTCTGCCCGCCGCACATGAGGGCAATCTGGCCAAGGGCCCCCTGGAGCCTCTGGCCTGGAGAAACTGGGCAGATTGCCCTCATCATTAGCCACCCTGCAGAGGCCCCCTGGAGCCTCTGGGCCCTGGTGCAGTCGCACCGGTTGAACCGGCGGTATGTCCGCCCATGGTTTGGAATTTTTAGCCATTATTAGTGTAAGTTATTGCTCTGGCAGCAGTAATTGTCCTGTAACAGACTCTGTGTGAGCGGTGACACTGGCAGGAGTGTGAACAGGGCTCTGTAATACTGTGACCTGCCCTCCTTGGTGGAAAACACCTTCATCGGACTACAACTCCCTGCATTCTATCAAACAAACAAGATCATATAGATATTTTTAAGTTTTGGAAGGCATCGTGTCAGCAAAGTTATAACCAAACTTTATTCAAAACACGTACATGTCAGTATGACAGTTTGAAAAAAAAAATCCGCTTTGTTTTTATTTGTCTTTATTTATTTTTTTATTTATTTTTTTCCAGCATCAGTACAATTACAGCGAGGCCGAGTTTGTGTAGTTTTTTTTTTTTTTTAAACATTTTAGTGGCTATTGGATTTTTTTATTAGGGGGCGTTTAAACTATGGGTTAAATAATTTTAGATTTTGATTGATCGCTCCAAAATGCATCATATGAGTTTATTTTTAAAATGTTAATTACTTTTTAACATTCTATTATTTTTTTTTTTTTTATTCCCTCGGGGGACTTGAACCTTTGACAGTTCAGCAAAACATAAGAAAACTTCTGATCTCCTGTAGAGCCCAGCCGGTGGCTTCATGGGAGCACCAAGATGGCGGCACTAGGGGACCTCTGTCAGCGACTTTTCAGCTCCCCACCATCTTGTCAGGGAGGGGGTGGATTGGGTAGTATAAATAAAAACATCAGATAAAGCCGCAAAACATAAGCCCTCGCCCAGCTCCAGATCCCGAAAAACGGAAACGCTGAGGGTCTGGGAAAATGGCGACAAACGCAAAAACTTTTCGGAAAAATTTTGGGAATTTTTTTTCACCACTGAAATAATAAAGAGCCTATCCATGTTTGGTATCTGCGTACTTGTACTGACCGGCGGAATCATATTCTTCGGTTAGTTTTATCATATAGTGAACATGGCAAATAAAGATTAAAAAAAAAAACAATTGAGTAATTGCACTTTTTTTTGCAATTTCTTGGTTTTTCTTCCCCCCTGTTTTCCAGTACACCATCATGGTCTTCTCCCCATCACCCCATCATGGCCTTCTCTCCCCATTACTCCCATCATGGCCTTCTCTCCCCATCACCCCCATCATGGCCTTCTCTCCCCATCACGGCCTTCTCCCCATGTCCCCATCATATCATTGCCTTTTCCAGGGCCAGGCTCCACCTACACACACAGACATACACACATACATATACACACACAGCACACAAACACACACAGCAGCACCTCTCACCTGTCTCACACACAAACCAGCACCTCTCATCTGTCCGCAGCATAGCCCGTGCTTCCTCGCTCTGGCACAGCATCGGCCACTGAATGATGAGGTCATTCAGCAGCGCTCCTCTCTGTGTCAGAGACAGGAAGCGCGAGCGGCGGGCAGGAGAGATCCTTTCAGCTCCGCTGCTATTTTCTCTTGCAGGCAGCGGAGCTGCTTGGATCGCTCCCTGCCCGCCGCACATGAGAGCAATCTGGCCAGGGACCCCCGGAGCCTCGAGTCCGGAGAAACCGGCCATATTGCCCTCATCATTAGCTGCACTGCAGGGCCCCCCATGGCAGTACCGGATCACAGCTCTGAATCTCCCCGGTTAGGGGTACCGGCTGCTTTTTTAACAAGCGGTTCCATCGAACCGGGGAGAACCGGACGAATCCCACTCCTGCATTTAGGTTTTGAGTGATCAATTTCGAATTAGTTATCCCACTGCCTGTTAATGCCAGAACATAACATACTGTATATCATTAAACATATATTTAAGTCTTAAGAACTTACTTTCGGATGTGGCTGAGACGGGTTATAAGTTCCGTCAAGAAAACAAACTTGAGGTATAATTCCTGAAACAGGCGGAGGAGGTGGAATATGTTCTTCGTCCTTTTGTTGTTCTGTAAAATACACTGTTAGTGAGACTAGTTGATCATGAAAAGGACATTGATTCTACTCTACAGTCAGCCTGGGATTGGAGACCCCTAGCATACTAGGAAATTACTTAAAGGGAAACTGTCACCATGAAAACACAGTCCAATCTGCAGACCTCATCTATAATATAACGCTGTAAGCATCACTCTGTCCGAAGCCTTTATAGACTGCGCAAGTGCGACGCGACTGCGCAGTCTGGCTCCAGACAGAATGAGGCAGCCAGTGGTGAGGAGTGTGTATGGTGCCGGAGATGGAGGTACCGTACACACGGCATACCGCCATCTCCGACGCCATACTTACATGACCGGGAGGAGCGTTGCCGCGGTGCTTCTCTTCGGCCGGAGACCGGGGCGGGAGTGCGGCCGGAATCGCGCATACGCATAGCGCGTTCCGGCGCCATTTTACTTTACTTTAGCAATATGATGCCGGACAGCGCTATGGGCATGCACATACTCCGGCGCCAGACTCCTCCCCCGGCCTCCAGCAGAATGTGGTGACAGCGCTGGAGCACAGGAAAGAAGGGTGAATATAAATGCTTTTTTTATTTGCATGTGTGTAGTTTTAGTAGGAGTGAGGGGACCATGCATACCAGGATAGGAGAGGTGAGAGGACCATGCATACCAGGATTGGGGGGTGAGGGGGCCATGCATACCAGGATTGGGGGATGAGAGAGACCATGCATACCAGGATAGGGGGGTGAGAGGAACATGCATACCAGGATTGGGGGATGAGGGTTACCATGCATAACAGGAATGGGACATGAAGGGAACCATGCATACCAGGATAGGGGGGGTGAGGGGTACCATGCATACCAGGATTGGGGGATGAGGGGTACCATGCATACCAGGATTGGGGGATGAGGGTTACCATGCATAACAGAATAGGGGGTGAGGTGACCATACATACCAGGATTGGGGGATGTGGGATACCATGCATACCAGGATTGGGGGATGAGGGGTACCATGCATACCAGGATTGGGGGATGAGGGGTACCATGCATACCAGGATTAGGGGATGAGGAGTACCATGCATACCAGGATTGGGGGATGAGGGGTACCATGCATACCAGGATTGGGGGATGAAGAGTACCATGCATACTAGGATAGGGGTTGAGGGGACCATGCATACCAGGATAGGGGGGTGAGAGGACCATGCATACCAGGATAGGGGGATGAGGGGTACCATGCATACCAGGATTGGGGGATGAGGGGTACCATGCATACCAGGATAAGGGGTGAGGGGACCATGCATACCAGGATAGGGATGAGGGAGTACCATGCATACCAGGATTGGGGGATGAGAGGACCATATATACCCAGATAGGAGGTGAGGGGACCATGCATACCAAGATAGGGGGATGAGAGGACCATGCATAGCAGGATGGGGGGGTGGGAGGACAGAGGACCATGCATACCAGGATAGGGGGGTGAGAGGAATATGTGCATACCAGGATAGGGGGGTGAGAGAACCATGTGCATACCAGGATTGGGGGTTGAGGGGGCCATGCATACAAGGATGAAGAATGGCGTGCCATGCATAACAGGATTGGGGGGGTGAGAGAACCATGCATACCAGGATTGGGGGATGAGGGGTACCATGCATACCAGGATTGGGGGATGAGGGGGACCATGCATACAAGGAAAGGGGGTGAAGGGACCATACATACCAGGATAGGGATGAGGGAGTACCATGCATACCAGGATTGAGGGATGAGGGGTACCATGCATACCAGGATAGGGGGTGAGGGGACCATGCATACCAGGATTGGTGGATGAGGGGTACCATGCATACTAGGATAGGGGGTGAGGCGACCATGCATACCAGGATAGGGGGGTGAGAGGACCATGCATACCACGAAAAGGGGGGTGAGGGGACCATGCATACCAGGATGAAGAATGGGGTGCCATGCATACCAGGATTGGGGGGTGAGGGGACCATGCATACCAGGATGAAGAATAGGGTGCCATGCATACCAGGATTGGGGGGTGAGGGGACCATGCATACTAAGATGAAGAATGGCATGCCATGCATACCAGGATTGGGGGGGTGAGAGGACCATGCATACCAGGATTGGGGGATGAGGGGTACCATGCATACCAGGATTGGGGGATGAGGGGGACCATGCATACAAGGAAAGGGGGTGAGGGGACCATACATACCAGGATAGGGATGAGGGAGTACCATGCATACCAGGATTGAGGGATGAGGGGTACCATGCATACCAGGATAGGGGGTGAGGGGACCATGCATACCAGGATTGGTGGATGAGGGGCACCATGCATACTAGGATAGGGGGTGAGGGGACCATGCATACCAGGATAGGGGGGTGAGAGGACCATGCATACCTGGATTGAGGGATGAGGGGTACCATGCATACCAGGATTGGGGGATGAGGGGTACCATGCATACTAGGATAGGGCGTGAGGGGACCATGCATACCAGGATAGGGGGGTGAGAGGACCATGCATACCTGGATTGGGAGATGAGGGGTACCATGCATACCAGGATTGGGGGATGAGGGGTACCATGAATAACAGGATAGGGGGTGAGAGGACCATGCATACCAGGATGGGGGGTGGGAGGACAGAGGACCATGCATACCAGGATAGGGGGGTGAGAGGACTATGTGCATACCAGGATAGGGGGGTGAGAGAACCATGTGTATACCAGGATTGGGGGTTGAGGGGGGCCATGCATACCAGGATAGCTGGGGTGAGTGGATTATGCATACCACGAAAGGGGGGTGAGGGGACCATGCATACCAGGATGAAGAATGGGGTGCCATGCATACCAGGATTGGGAGGTGAGGGGACCATGCATACCAGGATGAAGAATGGCGTGCCATGCATAGCAGGATTGGGGGGGTGAGAGGACCATGCATACCAGGATTGGGGGATGAGGGGTACCATGCATACCAGGATTGGGGGATGAGGGGGACCATGCATACAAGGAAAGGGGGTGAGGGGACCATACATACCAGGATAGCGATGAGGGAGTACCATGCATACCAGGATTGAGGGATGAGGGGTACCATGCATACCAGGATAGGGGGTGAGGGGACCATGCATACCAGGATAGGGATGAGGGAGTACCATGCATACCAGGATTGGGGGGTGAGAGGACCATGCATACCAGGATTTGGGGATGAGGGGTACCATTCTTACCAGGATTGGGAGATGAGAGGACTATGCACACCAGGTTAGGGGATGAGGGGACCATATAAACCATGATAGGGGTGAGGGGGCCATGCATACCAGGTTTGGGGGTGAGGGGACCATGCATACCAGGATAGGGATGAGGGAGTACCATGCATACCAGGATTGAGGGGTGAGGGGACCATGCATACCAGGATGAAGACTGGGGTGCCATGCATACCAGGATTGGGGGGTGAGGGTACCATGCATACCAGGATAGGAATGAGGGGTGCCATGCATACCAGGATAGGAGGGTGGCTGCACATTTTCTTGGATTTTCGGGCCAGATGATGGTACTATCCCTAACTGACATATTTCTTTGTACAAGAGTATACAGAGGTAGCTGTCAACCACGGATATTGCTGCCCACTGGACCACAAATCCCAGAAAGAGCAGAAGTTTAAATGATTAACCCCTTCATGACCTCTGACACATATATACATCATAGGTTGTGTCCCTGCATTTGACCTGCAGGTTACTATTGTGAGCCCTCATGTTTTCAGGCACCAGAGAGCTGATCTGATCTGATCAGCTGTCATGTGCCCCTAAGAGCCATGGGTGTAATCACGATCCACCCATGGCTGTTAACCTCTTAAATTCTGCTGTCAATTTCCAACGGCAGCATTTATCATGGTCATGTCGGAAACGCGTCACTATTCCCGCCCATCAGCGCGCCCGTAACCTGAATTCAAGGTGCCAATGGGTTAACATAACAACCCGGGGTCTGCAAGAGACCCCTGTGGTTGTCATTGCTGATCTGCTAGGTGCGCAGCCCTAAGGCCGGCGCTCGTAGCAGATAGCAGGGCTGAAGCAAACAGATGATTGCAGCTTCAAGTCTCCTAAATAGACTATTGAAGCAAGTAAAAAGTAGAAAAAAGTTTTTAAAAATATTAAAAGAATTAAAATAATAAAAGTTCAAATCACCCCCCTTTTATCCCATTCAAAATAAAAGAATAAACAAAAAAATTCAAATACACATTTATTTGGCATTGCTGCATTCAGAAACACCTGATCTATCACAATATAAAAATGATTAATCCGATCGATAAACGGTGTAATTAGAGAAAAAAATAAAAACTCTAGAATTAAGTTTCTTTGGTCGCCGCAACATTGCAATAACGGGCGATCAAAAGATCGTATCTGCACCAACATGGTATCAATAAAAACGTCAGCTTGGCGACCAAAAAATAAGCCCTCACCCAACCCAAGATCATAAAAATTGGAAACGCTAAGGGTCTAGGAAAATGGCGCCATTGTTTTATTATTTTTTTCTTTTTTCTTTTTTACAAACTTTATTTTTTTTTTCACCACTTACCATAAATAAAAAAAGAACCTAGACATGATTGATGTGCGAGAACTCGTAATGAGCTGTAAAGTCATAACGGCAGGTCAGTTTTAGCATTTAGTGAACACGAGTTATTGCGAGCCCTTGGGATTACGAACCTCACAATGGGGTGTAACCACGCAACAGACTGGCGTATGTGCAGACTAACAGCAAACATAAATACCTGGTGTACCTCTCTTGCCACTCCTACCTTGTGTATGAAAAAGCTCTGTCGATAATACTGTTCGGGTAGAGCTATCCGATAGCGCTATCCATGAAGAAAGTGCACGGGTAGAGCAGCTATCCCATAGCTCTATTCCTAAAGGAAATGAACGGGTAGAGATATCCCATAGCGATATCCCTCAATGTTCCTGAGTGTAAGCTATTTCACATGGTTGAGCGCACTTGGGATCTGCCCCCAAGGCCCTGCCCATGCCCAATGTTTGGTCCGTAGACCGCGGCTAGGAGTTAGTCCCGCTTTTGTGTGCAACTTTTTTTGGGCTTTTACAGTTGTTAAAAATCTTAATAAATGACTTCTTTGTACACACAGTGACTGCGTCCTCTTCTGGACCCATGTTGATAACTTCATCACTGGCATCAGGCATAGGGATCATGGTGCTTTTGAGGATATCTCTCTCTTTTCCACCACGGGTGCGTGAGGAGTGACATCAGTCACAGTTTTTGTTTTGTCCTCATGCTTTCCTGTAATGTAGAATATTGAAATTAGGTTAAAATCCCACCATAGACATTTGCAAGGAGTTTGTGTGGGTTTCCTCCAGATTCCTCCCACATTCCAAAGACATACTGATGGAGAATTATGATTGTAAGCCCCAATGGGGACAGTGATAACAATGTAAGTAAAGTTGTGGAATTAATGGCGCTACATACAGTTGAGAAAATAAGCATTTGACACACTGCCAATTTTGCAAGTTTTCCCACCTACAAAGAATGGAGAGGTCTGTAATTTTTTATTGTAGGTACACTTCAACTGTGAGAGACAGAATGTTTAAAAAAATCCAGAAAATCCCATTGTATGATTTTTACATAATCAATTTGCATTTTGTTGCATGAAATAAGTATTTGACACCATAGAAAAACAGAACTTAATATTTGGTACAGAAACCTTTGTTTGCAATTACAGAGGTCATATGTGGTAGTTTTTTCCCAAGTTTGCACACACCGCGGCAAGGATTTTGTCCCCCCCCCTTCCATACGGATCTGTCAGGTTTCGGTGCTGTCGCTGTGTAACATTGAGTTTCAGCTCCCTCCAAACGTTTCCTTTTAGGTTTAGGTCTGCAGACTGGCTAGGTTCCTCCAGGACATTAAAATGCATCTTATGGAGCCTCTCCTCAGCTGCCCTGGCTGTGTGTTTTGGGTCATTGTCATGATCGAAGAACCAGCTATGACCCATCTTTAACGTTCTTACTGAAGGAAGGATGTTGTTGGCTAAAATCTCACGACACATGACCTCATCTATCCTCCCTTCAATATGGTGCCGTCGTCTTGTCCCCTTTGCAGAAAATGGAATGAATGAACCGTTGTCATATGCCGGTTTTCGGTGAATGACAACTTACTGTAGGGACTGGTACATAGAGATGAATCTCCGCCATTGCTACTTTATCACCCTGAAGAATGTTGAGCTCATAGTTTCTAAGAGTATCATGGCACTTATAGTTTAATGCATTTGCAATTAAGGACATACCTGGTTGGTTTACAAGTTATGATGTATTGGTGCTGCACACATTGTATATTTCTATATTAAGGGCAGCGCAGAGTGTCGCAGGGTCAGCCGTCATGGAGTGGCAGCGTCTTTCTCGCCAACATAGGATGATGTTTGGTTGCTTATGTGGTGGAGCATTTCTCTGCTCATAAATCTATTTGTTTCTCGCCCCCTTTTGCTCCTATTTGTCTATATATGTCTCTGTATTCAGTGGAGCACACTAAAATCTATTCAGTATAATTGGTGTGGCACTATATATTGATGATTAAACTAGCACTGAATAGCGCATACTAGGGAACTGGGGAGAGCCGCCGAGGAGCAAGGGCACCATTGTCGTATCACAAGGGTGCCAACCTCTACTGTTAGGCAGGTGGACAGGAAAGGTGATTACACAGGGGCTCTCCAGGATCATTTATTTATCTCTTCAATTTGTCGCCTTTCAGCATTTTGTGTGTGTCTTGTATGTTGTTAGTCCTTTTATAAATGGTTAATAAAGGTTTATATTTTAATTAATGGGGTCTTCATATGTGAGCTGATTCCTGAAATTTCTCAGAATCATCCTTACTACAAGAGGCAAGATCACGTACAGAGCCCCAGACCGAGGAAGATTGACAGTCATCTTGTGTTTCTTCCATTTTCTAATAATTGTGCCAACAGCTGTTGCCTTCTCACCAATTGCCTATTGTGCTGTAGCCCATCTGAGCCTTGAACAGGTCTACAATTTTGTCCCTGATGTCCTTAGACTTCATTTTGGTCTTGGCCATGGTAGAGAGGTTGGAGTGTGATTGATTGTGTGGACAGGTGTCTTTTATACAGGTAACGAGTTCAAACAGGAGCAGTTAGCACAAGTAATGAGCGTAGAGTAGGAGGGCTTCTTAAAGAAAAACTAACAGGTCTGCGAGAGCCAGAATTCTTTCTGGTTAGAAGGTGATCAAACACTTATTTCATGCAATAAAATGCAAATCAATTATGTAAAAATCATAAAATAAATCTAAAAGACCACATTGTAAGATTCCATCTCTCACAGGTGAAGTGTACCTACAATAAAAACTACAGACCTCTCCATTCTTTGTAGGTGGGAAAACTTGCAAAATTGGCATTGCGTCAAATACCGTATATACTTGCGTATAAGCCGAGATTTTCAGCCCATTTTTTTGGGCTGAAAGTCCCCCTCTCGGCTTATACGCAAGTCATATACGCCAGGGAGTCGGCGGGGGAGGGGTAGTGGGGGTGTCAGATCATACTGACCCCCTGGCGCGTCTCTGCAGCCCCCCTGCCTGTCCCACAGTCTCAGGCGCCTGCCTTCAGCAGTCACGTGGTACTGCTCATTAAAAACATGAATATGCACATATTCATGTCTTTAATGAGTGTTATCACATGACCGATGAAGGCTGGCGCCGAAGACCATGGGAGAACAGGGCTGCAGAGACCGCACCAGGAGGGGGTAAGTATATGTGATATTCACCTGTCCCCGTTCCCACGCTGCTCGCCGCTGCCTGCCACATCCTCTGTCAGTGTCGTTCAGGCAGCAGAGAACGCGCCCCCCATCATATTTATATATTCACTATATTGAGGGTATTATGGAAAGTCTATGGTTACTTACTGGTGCAGACTGGTCTGTGACCCCGGATCGTGTTCAGTTGAAGGTCAATGTGATCTCTTCGTCATATACTCTACATGCCGTTTAAAGACATGGAGTCACTTCCTGACCTAAAACAAAAAGTAAAAACAATGAAAATCAGATGCCCCCAATAATGGCAGCACGCCCCTTATCATATTTACACATTCACTATATTGAGGGTATTATGGAAAGTCCATGGTTACTTACTGGTGCAGACTGGTCTGTGGTCCCGGGTCGTGTCCGGTTGTAGGTCGGAGCGATCTCTTGGACCGTCATAGACTCTACATGCCTCTTGGAAAGTGCTAGAAACTCCTACGCGAAAATCGCGGAAAAAACGCGGAATAAACCTCTGCACAAATTGTGCGAATATCGCGCCAAACCGCAGAAACAGTCTCAAAACAAACCCGCAAGTTCCTGATATTGGGCATCTCCACTTGTAGGGTCGTTATCTCCGGGGTTACTTCTCTAGGTAGATCAGTAACGTTTTCTGTAGCCGCTCTCTTGGCTGGTGGCAGCATCTCAGGCTTACTGTTAGAGGAGATGGCCACATCCGTATCTGTTTCAATATCGATGATGACATAATCTGGACCAGGAGAAGAAATGTTGGTGTTCTCAAGGTCATCTGTCTTTTTGACCATTGGTCCATCCTCATTTTTTCCTGTTAAAGAGATCAAAGAAATCTTAATTTTTTAAAATAAAATATTCTCCATATTTCTTATGGATTATTGCGTCTACTGCTCCTTTACTTCGCAGCCGCCCACTGTAGATAAATGTTAGCGCTTGCTGGGCTCTATGCAGCGCCGACGTTTGTCATGACATGGTCGGTGGTCTTGCAGCGCTCACGACCCCCAGGGTTCTGCAAGCTCTGCGATTCCAGTGCAGAGCGATAGCTCTGACAGGTGTTATCATTCGTGAAGCACCTGAAGGGTTGATAAACTTTTTGAATTTGGTTTTGAGCACTTTGAGGGGTGCAGTTTTTAGAATGGTGTCACTTTTGGGTATTTTCTGTATTAAATGCTCCTGAAAGTAACTTCAAATGTGATGTGGTCCCTAAAAAAATTGTTTTTGCAAATTTAGTTGGAAAAACGAAAAATCGCTGATCAACTTTTAACCCTTTTAACGTCTTAAGAAAAAAACAATTGTGTTTCAAAAATTGTATTGATGATAGATAAACATGTGGGAAATAGTATTTATTAACTATTTTGTGTGACAGCACACTGGTTTAAAGACTAAAAAATTTAAAAACTGCAAAATTTTCAGATTTTTCGTCACATTTCCGATATTTTCAGACAAAAACACAAAATATATTGAACAAATTTTACCACTATAATGAAGTACAATATGTTATGAAAAAACTATCTCAGAATCAATGTGATCTGTTATAGTGTTCGAGAGCTATAACCACATAAAGGGACACTGCTCAGAATTGGCCTGGTCATGAGGGCGAAAAAAGGCTCCGGCACGAAAGGTTTAAGAGACCATTTTTAAAAGGATGTCCTTCTATTACCGTATATACGCCTGTATATGCCGAGTTTATCAGCACACTTGTCCCAGAAAGTCGGCGGGGGAGCGGCAGGACAGCTGGTCACAGGGGCACGAGCCGGCGGCTGTGGCTAAAGCCAGTGCAACTGCTAAGGAGAAATGAATATTTATTTCTCTTATAGTGCGCAAAGTGACAGCTGCAGCCGCGAGGGCACGCTGGAGGAGGGTGAGTAGGATGGTTTGTTTTGTTTTCGTAATAGGAAGCATGCATACAAGGATGGGAGAGGGGAAGCCATGCTTACCAGGGCAGGACGGGGGAGCAATGCATACCGGGACAGGGATGCGGGAACAGTGCATACCCGGCTTATAATCGTGTCAATAAGCTTACCCAGTTTTCCGTGGCAAACTTAGGTGCCTATACTCGGGTCGGCTTGTACTCAAGTATGTACGGTAATTACATACCAAATGTCCCCAGAGTAAGTCTATTACCAAGTTATAAAAAAGCAAAAAAAATAACTACCGTATTTTACGTATTATAAGACCCACTTTTTTCCCCAAAATTGTGGGGGAAAATGGGGGTGCGTCTTATAATGCGTATTTACCTTACCGGTACTGTTGCTGGCCACAGGCTGAGATAAGCAGGTTCCCAACGGTGCTGTGAGTGCCCGACGATGCTGCGCAGGGGTTTCCCGTTCCGCTGCGGGGATCTCCATTGCTACGGGGGGCTTTGCTGAAATTTTGTGAAAGGCCAGATTGATCTCAGCGCTGAAATCTCATCTTCTGAGATCTTGGTGCCGAGATCTCCATCTGCGCATGTGCCTCCCCTATCGTCGGCCATCTTCCCGGAGTCCACCGCACAGGAAACCATGCAACTGCCAGGGGCTCTGGCCTTTCACAAAATGTCAGCAGAGGCCCCCGCAGCACGGAGCAGCATGCAGCACGGAGAACCCCGCAGCACGGAGTCCCCCTCAGCACGAGCACCCCACAGGACCTGCAGCATGGAGCCCCCCCATAGCACACAGCCCCCCACAGAGCACCGTGCAGCACAAAATCTCCGCCTCATCCCAGCCTGCAGCATCACCCCACTCCTGTTTCCTCCAGCAGCGACCCTGGGACCCCGCTTCACCGCAGCCACCACCCCCAGTAAGCAATAAGACGCATGGATTATAAGAAGCACCACCATTTTATTACAAAAAAAGTTTTTTTCCTATTTTTCTCCTCAAAATTTGGGGTGCGTCTTATAATCCGAAAAGTACGGTATTTGCACATAGATTTTATAGGCTTGTCCAGGGTTCGAAGAATGCAATTGGTTTGTTTGAAACACAAGACCACCCCTGTCTGCAGGTTGTGCCTGCTATTGCAGATCAGCTCCAGTGAAGAGAATGGTATAGAGCTGCAATACCATGAACAAGCTGAAGATTTTGACGACACAGATTTTTTTTTTTTTTTTTTTTAAGAAAATGGCAGCCCTGTTTTTCTTATCCTGGAGAACTGCTTTAGTGTTAGATTGGTTAGGCTGTACTTACCACCAATAGGTTTAGCAGGAGTCTCTCTGTCTCCATCAGTAGAACGTTGAGATTCATCATTTCTCCTGGATTTATCCTTTTTCAGATGTCTTTAAAATAGTAAAATAGAAGGTATTTTATGAATTACAAAGTAACAGATCTTTATTCTGCAGAATGAAATATAGACTCATATGTTTCTTCATTCATTTTGTCCTTTACATGCTGTAGAAACATTGGCAATAAGGAAAATTTTGGTAATTATCAACAATTTTTCATGTACATGAAAGTTCAATATGTGTGGATCGTACTGGGTTGTAAGGTAATATGAAGATTAGACAGGAGTGGATTTATTTGAGTGGAATTGAATTCTCCTCATACAAAACTCAGAATGTTGGAGAACACAGATTTTTTGTAATTCACTCCACGCGAATAAAGCAAAGTGGAAGCTAGGGGCAGCCAACAGCTTGCAGAAGAGTAGAGGGCTGGTAGAAAGATGAGCTCACTTCTCTGACCGACTTCCGCTGCTTTATGCCCGATGGCCAGTTTTCCACACTACCATCATGCCGCACCTCAGGCCAAGTGTTCCCTTTGGGCTGAAACTTTGGCTACAAGTGGCCCCGAAAGGTCTCTGCCCATGCAAGTCCCAACCAAGAGTCAACACTGGGCTGGAGTTGCGGGCATAGAGCAGTGGGGGCTTCCGGAGAGGGGCTTGGTTGTATATAAACTTTATTTTCTTCTTATATCTTCCATTTATTACCATCTGGGACTGGGGAGACCCCAGAGTATAATAGGGAACAATCAATATGTGAAGAATAATTTTGCTGTGAATTGAATCTCTAAATAAAATCTGCTGATTTGGCAGAATTTTGTCAGAGCCTCTCATCTGTAATAAAGATGGAAATTTTTGCAGACTCCCATGTACAATATAAATCATCCTTTACAATACTTACCTACATATGGCGTTACAGATGACACCAAGGAATGTTCCAAGGAAGAATATGATAACTACAAAATAAATGACTTTATTCCAAGGGATCTTTGGAGGAACGATAACATCCACTGAAAAAGAAGAGAAAATACATATATTATCTATATATCCAGTAACCCTTCTGTAATCCACTGCCATTATTATCGAAGCAGTCCTATAAAGGGAATCTGTCACCAGGCTTTTGCCATCTTATCGAGAGAACCATAATGTAGAAGCATAGACCTTTACTATAGCGATGTGTCAATTACTGGACTGTTTCAATAGAATCACTGTTTTACCAGCTATCGATTATCACTACAGGACAACTGGTCTTGTGCCTCCTAGTCCAGCCAGACCCCCAGCAATATACAATGTAAGCACAAGCTGTGGAGGGGGTTATACACAGCTGAAAAACTGAGCTCTGCTCAATCTGCAGCAGAGAAAACTGTGACTCTATTATATAGTCTACTAGCTGAAGAGCCCGGCGCTGTCCGGGCATAGTAACTAACTTTGGTTAGTTACAACAAATTATAATTATCCTCCATCCCATAGTCCCGTGCCCATATACCCATAATACATATCCACCATCCCATAGGCCCGTGCCCATATACCCATCATACATATTCTCCATCCCATAGTCCCATGCCCATATACCCATCATACATCCTCCATCCCATAGGCCCGTGCCCATATACTCATCATACATATTCTCCATCCCATAGTCCCATGCCGATATACCCATCATACATCCTCCATCCCATAGTCCCATGCCCATACACCATCATACATATTCGCCATCCCATAGCCGAGTGCCCATATACCCATCACACATTCTTCATCTCATAGTCCCATGCCCATATACCCATCACACATGCTCCATCCCATAGTCCCGTGCCCATATACCCATCATACATATCCTCCATCCCATATTCCCATGCCCATATGCCCATCACACATCCTCCATTCCATAGTCCCGTGCCCATGTACCCATCACACATGCTCCATCCCATAGTCCCATGCCCATATACCCATCATACATATCCTCCATCCCATAGTCCCGTGCCCATATGCTCATCACACATCCTCCATCCCATAGTCCCGTGCCCATATACCCGTCATACATATCCACCATCCCATAGGCCCGTGCCCATATACCCGTCATACATATCCTCCATCCCATACTCCAGTGCCCATATACCCATCACACATCCTCCATTCCATAGTCCCATGCCCATATTCCCATCATACATATTCTCCATCCCATAGTCCCATGCCCATATTCCCATCATACATATTCTCCATCCCATAGTCCCATGCCCATATACCCATCATACATATCCTCCATCCCATAGTCGAGTGCCCATATACCCATCACACATATCCTCCATCCCATAGTCCCATGCCCATATACCCGTCATACATATCCTCCATCCCATAGTCCAGTGCCCATATACCCATCACACATCCTCATTCCATAGTCCCATGGCCATATACCCATCATACATATTCTCCATCCCATAGTCCCATGCCCATAAACCCATCATACATATTCGCCATCCCATAGTCGAGTGCCCATATACCTGTCATACATATCCACCATCCCATAGGGCCGTGCCCATTTCCCCGTCATACATAACCTCCATCCCATAGTCCAGTGCCCATATACCCATCACACATCCTCCATTCCATAGTCCCATGCCCATATACCCATCATACATATTCTCCATCCCTTAGTCCCATGCCCATATACCCATCATACATATTCTCCATCCCATAGTCCCCTGCCCATATACCCATCAAACATATCCTCCATCCCATAGTCAAGTGCCCATATACCATCACACATCCTCCATCCCATAGTCCCGTGCCCATATATCCATCACACATCCTCCATCCCATAAGCCCGTGCCCATATACCCATCATACATATCCTCCATCCCATAGTCCAGTGACCATATACCCATCACACATCCTCCATTCCATAGTCCCGTGCCCATAAACCGGTCATACATATTCTCCATCTCATAGTCCCATGCCCATATACCCATCATACATATTCGCCATCCCATAGTCGAGTGCCCATATACCCGTCATACATATCCACCATCCCATAGGCCCGTGCCCATGTACCCGTCATACATATCCTCCATCCCATAGTCCAGTGGCCATATACTCATCATACATATTCTCCAACCCATAGTCCCATGCCCATATACCCATCATACATATCCTCCATCCCATACTCCAGTGCCCATATACCCATCACACATCCTCCATTCCATAGTCCCATGCCCATATTCCCATCATACATATTCTCCATCCCATAGTCCCATGCCCATATTCCCGTCATACATATTCTCCATCCCATAGTCCCATGCCCATATACCCATCATACAAATCCTCCATCCCATAGTCGAATGCCCATATACCCATCACAAATATCCTCCATCCCATAGTCCCATGCCCATATACCCGTCATACATATCCTCCATCCCATAGTACAGTGCCCATATACCCATCACACATCCTCCATTCCATAGTCCCATGGCCATATACCCATCATACATATTCTCCATCCCATAGTCCCATGCCCATAAACCCATCATACATATTCGCCATCCCATAGTCGAGTGCCCATATACCTGTCATACATATCCACCATCCCATAGGCCCGTGCCCATTTCCCCATCATATATATCCTCCATCCCATAGTCCAGTGCCCATATACCCATCACACATCCTCCATTCCATAGTCCCATGCCCATATACCCATCATACATATTCTCCATCCCATAGTCCCATGCCCATATACCCATCTTACATATCCGCCATCCCATAGTCCCGTGCCCATATACCCGTCAAACATATCCTCCATCCCATAGTCAAGTGCCCATATACCATCACACATCCTCCATCCCATAGTCCCGTGCCCATATATCCATCACACATCCTCCATCCCATAAGCCCGTGCCCATATACCCATCATACATATCCTCCATCCCATAGTCCCGTGCCCATATACCCATCATACATATCCTCCATCCCATAGTCCAGTGACCATATACCCATCACACATCCTCCATTCCATAGTCCCGTGCCCATATACCGGTCATACATATTCTCCATCCCATAGTCCCATGCCCATATACCCATCATACATATTCGCCATCCCATAGTCGAGTGCCCATATACCCGTCATACATATCCACCATCCCATAGGCCCGTGCCCATGTACTCGTCATAAATATCCTCCATCCCATAGTCCAGTGGCCATATACTCATCATACATATCCTCCAACCCATAGTCCCATGCCCATATACCCATCATACATATCCTCCATCCCATAGTCCCATGCCCATATACCCATCATACATATCCGCCATCCCTTAGTCCCATGCCCTTATACCTGTCAAACATATCCTCCATCCTATAGTCAAGTGCCCATATACCAATCACACATCCTCCATCCCATAGTCCCGTGCCCATATATCCATCACACATCCTCCATCCCATAAGCCCGTGCCCATATACCCATCATACATATCCTCCATCCCATAGTCGAGTGCCCGTATATCCATCACACATCCTTCATCTCATAGTCCCATGCCCATATACCCATCATACATATCCTCCATCTCATAGTCCAGTGCCCATATACCCGTCATATATATCCTCCATCCCATAGTCGAGTGCCCATATACCCATCATACATCCTCCATCCAATAGTCCCATGCCCATATACCCATCACACATCCTCCAACCCATAGTCCCATGCCCATATACCATCATACATATTCGCCATCCCATAGTCGAGTGCCCATATACCCATCATACATATCCTCCATCCCATAGTCCAGCATAGGCCCGTGCCCATATACCCATCATACATATCCTCCATCCCATAGTCCAGTGCCCATATACCCATCACACATCCTCCATCCCTTAGTCCCGTGCCCATATACCGGTCATACATATCGTCCATCCCATAGTCCCGTGCCCATATACCCGTCATACATATCCTCCTTCCCATTGTCCAATGCTCATATACCCATCACACATCCTCCATCCCATAGTCCCATGCACATATACCCATCACACACCCTCCATCCCATTGTCCTGTGCCCATATACCGGTCATACATATCGTCCATCCCATAGTCCCGTGCCCATATACCCATCACACATCCTCCATCCCATAGTCCCGTGCCCATATACCCGTCATACATATCCTCCATCCCATAGTCCAGTGCCCATATACCCATCACACATCCTCCATCCCATAGTCCCGTGCCCATATACCCGTCATACATATCCACCATCCCATAGGCCCGTGCCCATATATCCATCATGCATATCCTCCATCCCATAGTCAAGTGCCCATATACCCATCACACATCCTCCATCCCATAGTCCCATGCCCATATACCCATCATACATATTCAATATCCCATAGTCCCATGCCCATATACCCATCATACATATTCGTCATCCCATAGTCGAGTGCCCATATACCCATCATACATATCCTTCATCCCATAGTCCAGTGCCCATATACCCATCACACATCCTCCATCCCATAGTCCCGTGCCCATATACCGGTCATACATAGCCACGATCCCATAGTCGAGTGCCCATATACCCATCATACATATCCTACATCCCATAGGCGAGTGCCCATATACCCATCACACATCTTCCATCCCATAGTCCCGTGCCCATATAACTGTCATACATATCGTCTATCCCATAGTCCCGAGCCCATATACCCGTCATACATATCCTCCATCCCATATTCCAGTGCCCATATGCCCATCACACATCCTCCATTCCATAGTCAACCATTATGACATCATAATGAGTGGCGGCAGGGCTTGCAACCTATGATGACATCAGCGTCGCCATGGCAACCATTGTGACATCATGAGGGGCGGGGCTTGATACGCACACACTGTTTCCCCAGTATGCAAATAGGGGCATTATGACATCATAATGAGGGGCGGGGCTTGACGCGCACACACTTTTTCCCCAGTATGTAGACAGCGGCAGAATTGCTTGGTGAATTGGAATGCGCGGGGTTAAAATTTTGCCTCACAACATAGCTTAGGACGCTCTCGGGGTCCAGACGTGCGACTGTGCCAAATTTTGCGGCTGTAGCTGCGACGGTGCGGATGCCTATCCCGGACATACACACACACATACATTCACACATACACACACACATACACACACCTACATACACACTTTGAGCTTTATATATTAGATTGGACGGTAGGACCCTGCATGACGATTAAAAATATGGGACCGTAGTTTTGCTAAATTATGTCTCAGGGATTATGAAAAAAAATAATTCAAAATACCCATTTGTTATCGCTGCATTTGTAAAAGTTCGATCTATCAAAATCTAAACTAAATTTATCTGGCCAGTATACAGCATAATGAGAAAAAAAAAATCGAAATTGCCAGAATGAAATTCTTTGGCAGCCGCAAGATTGCAATAAAAGGCGATAAAAACCATAGTATCTACCCCAAAATGGTATCAGTAAAAAGATCAACTCAGGGCGCAAAAAATAAGCCTTCACCCAGCCTAATAAGGTTTACCCCATAATATGTGAATATTTGGAAAAGTACTTACCTGCTGGGGTCGTATGCGTGGGCAAGGAATCATGGAGCTGGGTGATGAGAGGCGCGCCTTCCACAGATGCTAATAGCAAACTCACGATTAGAAGAAATCGAAAGAGCATTTTAGCTTGGAGAAATATCGCTGAATGTGTAACACACAGGGAGTTATCGCTGAATGTGTAACACACAGGGAGTTATCGCTGAATGTGTAACACACAGGGAGTTATCGCTGAATGTGTAACACACAGGGAGTCTTGTCAGACAAAGCCTCTTCCTGCAGCGTCACTCCTTATAACCACACATTCCGTGATGTCACAATGGAGATCTCAGTGTGACATCACGAGGAGCGGAACACCAGTGATGTCACAATGGGCCAGATAGCTGCAACTACTCAACATGGAGCAGCTCCATCCATCTATATATGATTAATATTATATTAATGTATAAGAACCAATCCGCATTAGAGGATATTATGAATGTATGGGGGCGACACAGAGAGACATTATTCATGTGTTGGCCACAGGGAGACATTACTATTACTGGGCCACATAGGGTGGCAATATTAACTCATGATGAACACAATGGTGGACAGTTTTACCAGATGAGTGCCACATAAGGGCCAATATTAATGTATTAACAGGGGGACATCATTACTATATGGGGGCCAGGAAAGGGACAATATTACGGTATATGGGTCACATAGGAGGAAATTATTAATATTAGAGGCACATAGAGGGACAATATTAATTTATGGGGGCCACAAGGGAGGACATTGTTATTAAGTGGGGTCCACATATGATAATATTTTTAATGTATGAGGGCCACAATTTGGAATGTTACTGCTATATTGGGGTCATAAAAAGGAATTCCACATCTGGATGAAGGCATAATAGTTGGACATTACTACTGTGTGGGTGCCGTGTTGGGGCAATTCTACTGTATTTTGGCAAACAGGGGACATCAGGGGTGAATTAAGGGTAGCCAGGGCCCCGGGCTCTTCAGACTCTGTGGGCCCCCCGGTCATGTGACGGGATCATGCGACGGGGTCATCATATACCTGAAACAGATTATTCCAGAAAAATAGTTGCTGAGTGAAACTATAACCTGTCAAACATCCATTGATCTTGTCAATTTACCCTTCAGTTAGGAAGACAAAAAATAAAAACCACTTTAAGCCACACTATTGAACTGTCCAATTTTAATCTGTAAACAAGACTGTCGCCAATTTTCGCAAGTTTCTCATCAAAAGTGCAACGCAAAACAGTTGAAAAAACATTTAAAGTATCACATTTCCAAAAAAAGACACAAAGAAAACCATGTGTATAAAGGGCTCGTGCATACCAGCGCTCAAGTTAAAAAATGGTTTGGTCTCACCATTGTAGTAGACGTATTTTCATAGAGGGTCCATTTTTCATGAGAAGGGAAAGGACAGAAATAATTTTCTCTGACTCTCTGTCGTGCCCCTGTATAGCTCCTGTCCTTAGAAGGACAGGCCTCAAGTGTGCCCACTATGGATAACCCACCATCCACAGATAGTTGGCAACTTCCCTACACGTTTCCTCCCCGTTTCTGGGGATTCATCAGGGGAACTACCCAAATTAATTCTGTGGTAGAATTATTATTGTATATCCGTCTTCATTATAGGGCCCTGCAGTGGCAGAAGGTCCCTAGAGCCAATGTGGCTGTCTGTGCCTCCGCCTATGTGTGGGCCATTGGTGTGCCCAGGAGCTATACAGGGGCACAACGGGGAGTCAGAGAAAATTATTCCTGTCCTATCCCCTCCCCTTCTCATGAAAAAGTGGACCCTCTATTAAAATGCGTTGTATTAAAAGTTATGTTTTACTAATAGCGGAGACTCCCCTAGCTATACTCCGTCTGTGACCCCGGGAGTACTGTCATAGTGATAACACCTAGGCACTATAGCTGAGTGTGTGAATCTGTATGGCAGAAACCTTCATGATGAACCCATCTGTGCTGTGTATTAGCCTCCAATCTCTTCACGGTACAATGATCACGCTTACGTTTTTTACAAAGATGTGATTTTTTTGCAAATCCCATCTTTGCAGTCACACGCCCGACGCTGGCTCAGGAGAATCCTCACAGAGAGATTTTAGTGTATGTGCACACGTTGCGGATTTTTCCGCACAGAATCCGCAGATAAAATGACCTGCGTTCTCCCTGCGGATTTCGTGCGGATTTCACCTGCGTTTTTACACCTGCTGATTCCTATAATAGAATGGGTGTAAAAACGCTGCAGAATCCGCACACAGAATTGACATGCTGCGGGAAATAAACCGCTGCGTTTCCACATGGAATTTTCCGCAGCATGTGCTCAGCGGTTTTTCAGTTCCATAGGAGAACCTGGTACTGTACACCGCATGGAAAACTGCTGCGGATCCACAGGGCCAAATCCGCTGCGGATCGGCAGACTAATCCGCAACGTGTGCCCACACCCTGAGGATTCCCAAGTCTGCAGTCACAGACTTACATGGAAAGACTGCAGACTTTTAGCTTAAGACGGGACAACACCTTTAACCCTTAAAAGAAATAACCAACTAATTCAGATCAATACAAAGTTGCAACTTAACAACTTAGATCCAGCTTTTTTGATCAGCAGCCACTACAGCCAGCCTGGAAAAAAACGGCTTATGTGCATCTTCCCATTTTGTGCTTGTGTTATAAGACCAGTGGCCCAAAGTCACTTAACCCCTGAAAAACATCAGTTACTTATCAAAATCTGTGAAAACTGGCTATTTGCCCGTTGGTCTGCTGCCCAGAGCCCATTTGGGCCAGTCTAGTGACCTGAATGTGATGCAGGCCATCACTATGTATGTAATACTAGTGTGAGATCAGCGGCTCAAAGTCATTTAACCCCTGAAAAATAACACTTATCCAAATCAAAATCGCCCATCTGTCCACTTTGATGCCAGTTCTGATACCCAGAACACATAGGACAGACTAAAGGGACCTGAATTTGATGTCGGGCATCATGATCTATGTGTATGCAGTGTGATATCAGTGGCCCAAAGTTATTTAACCCTTTCATTGATGCTCAACCTCATTGGCAACATTACCAGGAACAGATTATTCAGGGGATGACTGACTTAAGAAGGACAATATTACTAGTAGTACAAAACATTACTAATAAGGCTGTGTTCACACATTGCATTTTTGCAGGGTTTTTTTGCTGCTTTTTTTATGCAAGTTTTAAGCTGCGTTTTACTGTATCAGGAAAGTCTATTAGATATCAGAAATCTCATGCACACATATTGGTTTTATTTCCCTGACTGATTTGGAAAACTGCTGCATTTTTAAAAACGGCAACATATCACTTTCAGCGGTTTGTCTGCCTTTGTTTCCACAAAAAAAAGGCAGAAAAAAAAGCTGAAAGTGACATGTTGCAGTTTTTAAAAATGCAGCAGAAATCGCAGGTAGCAGTTTTTGGTGCAAAAATCTGAGAGTTAAATCAGACTTGTTTTGAGAGGTGGGGGGGCACTAAACTTTAATAACATGCACGAGAGACTACAAAAACACAGCAAAACTTGCTTTTTGCAAGCAGCTTAAAGGCAGCTTTAAATTTTCATTAAAAAAAAACAAAACACAACATGTGAACATAGACTACGTACAGCACCACCTAAAAGAAAATGGTGGACAAGCTGCTAGATATCAGAAAAGTCACAATAACATTAAATGTCATAAATTCTGACAACCCCACATGTAGGCGCAGACTGTATGCCAGGGTTGTGTCAGCGCCATTCTGGATGGCAGGGCTCATATTGGACCTGTGTATGACCTTCTAGGGACCACCTAGTATTATACCCCTTAGTGACCCCTACATGACAGGCGGCTGCAGATCATCTGCTGACAGCACAGTGACATGATGAAGGTGCCAGGACTTGTAGGCATGGCTGGGGCTATGGCATCCCCTGGAGGTGCACAGAGCAGTACCAGCACTCATTCCTCCCCCAAGATGTTGCACATATGTCATTACGTTTCTCTCCAACACAAAGACTCCTTGGATCAGTGCTCCCTGGCTATACCGCCCCCATCATAAAGCAGCCCCGAGCCCCAGCCGTGCACATATGCTATCCACATCCAGGTAATGGTGAAGGCTGGCAGCATGATGGGCAGGATCACCCAGCCTGGCATCTTGGAGAGAGGCATTCTGGTGGCAAGGCTGCGGTGCCCTGCTGATGGCTGTCCTGGGCTTTGGCACTTCACAGTAAACTGCCCGGATCTAGGTGGAGGCTTCTCCCAAGCCGCTCTTCTCCCATAACCCAGGATGGAGCTCGCCAGTGCCCCCGGCCCTTTGCAGGTCCCGATGGGCAGAAAGCTTCAGCCTTTCTGATCTCTGGGCCAAGGCACAAGCAGCCCGGCGGAGGCACAGCCGAGGGACGTGATCCGGGCTGTGATCCCCAGCAGCCACTGCCAGAACACTGAGGCAGGAACTGAACTTGGCGCCTCAGCGAGGAGGGGGCGGGGCCTGCAGTGTGACATGTTTCTGCATCCGGCTCCCTGTGCAGTTCACGTGACAGCACTGGATACGAGACCCCCGCAGCAGCCAGAATACTGAGGTCGGTGGGGAGCTGGATGGGCAGGAGGGCAAGCGGGCCCCCGATTATAACTGTTTGTCACACTTTATAATTGGGAAATTTACCCTGTGCTGGTGGCCCCCCCCCCCACTGGGCCTTGGGCAACCGCCCAGATTGACCTTATTATAATCCGCCACTGGGGGACATAATTACTACTGAATGTGGACACAGAGGAGCATCATTACTGTAATGTATTTTATTTTGGGGGATACTGTTACCATATAATAAAAGGGAGGTACTATTTTTGTAGAATTGGAGGAAAAGTGGCAATGGTGACCAGGAAGCAATAATCCATAGATGTCTCTGTTACACTCTGAAGAGACGAGTCCTGACAGTGAGAAGTCAGAGCAGTCTGTGCTGGATGAAGAAAAGAGGACATTATTTACTTCAATTGGAGACATCACTGGGGAGTATCTTGAGCTACCTCTACTATATGTATTGAGACCTTCCACTATTCGGTCATTATATGGGGGTACCAGCAGTGTTAGTACAGTGATTCCTATTAATAATCACTATAAAGATATGATTTGATCACTATTTGCTGGTCATACGGTCATGGTGTAGCGGCATAATTTGTTTCTTGTATGTAGTAGTATTGGTACACTGTGTGCAAAACTATTAGCCAGTTTACCCCCAGGGTGGTTTGCACGTTAATGACGGGGCCAATTTTTACAATTCTGACCACTGTCCCTTTATGAGGTAATATCTCTGGAACGTTTTTATGGATCCCAGTGATTCTGATATTGTTTTTCTCATGACATATTGTACTTCATGATAGTGGTAAAATTTCATTCATATAATGTTAGGCATCTAGTTTCTCCCACTGCACAGGAGGAGTCTCGAGCCATGTCCTCTGGGGTCTCCCATTTTTCTGCAGCTGCAGAGGTTCCTGCTCAGCAGAGACGTCGGTCCCAGCGTCTTGCAGTGTCTGCTCCGATTGGACAACCAGGAAGGTCCCGGAAGGCTGCAACTATAAAAGCTTAGCATGGCCGCCCGGCCATGCGCTAATATAGACCATGTGGAGTGAGTGTTGTATGCATGTATGAATGTCTCTGGTGAATGACTCATTATGAAACCCCTACCCTTGGTACGCATGCGTTGTGTAGCCTAGCCTGCTAGCGCCCAGGTTGAGGTCCAGGTAGAGGCAGAGTCAGACACTGGCATCAGCATCCACCGGTGGCTTTGTCTATACACCACGGTGCACGTAGACTGCTCTCCTCGGTGGTCAGCATTCAGTGGAGGCTTCCGCAGGTGCGACACCGCACTCTCAGTAGGTCTAGAGAGACTAAGACCTCGTGTCCTTGGGGCTGAGTTCTGTGACCATACACAGCGCGCCCTCTTGCCGAGTGCAGTGAGTTTGAACAGGCTCCGGCATTCATGTTTTGCGGTACTGCGGGTCTGTGACGTAACAAAGTTCGCTCCTGTTCACACCGGATGGCGTTAACCCGCGTGTGACCTTTTGTATACTGCTATACACATCCGCCATTTACTAAGCAGCCGTTTACCACCTCTGCACGGTGGACCCCGGGCTGCGAACGCACCTTATCATTTTATTATTTGGTGCGTTCCGCCAGCCCTAACATATAACACGTTTATTTGTGCAAAAAACGGAAATTTGGCAAAAATTTTGCAATTTTCCAACTTTGAATTTTTATGCCCTTAAATCCCAGAGTTATGGCACAGAAAAAACTTAATAAGCATTTATCATGATCATCTTGGAAACGCGTCACTAATCCCACCCATCAGCACGCCCATCACATGAATTCAAGGTGCCAATGGGTTAGCATGACAACGCGGGGTCTGCAAGAGACCCCTGTGGTTGTCATTGCTGATCTGCTAGGTGCGCTCCCCTAAGGCTGGCGCTCGTAGCAGATGATCAGTTCTGCTGCAGATAGCAGGGCTGAAGCGAACAGATGATTGCAGCTTCAAGTCTCCTAAATAGACTATTGAAGCAAGTAAAATGTAGAAAAAAGTTTTTAAAAATATTAAAAGAATTAAAATAATATAAGTTCAAATCACCCCCCTTTTGCTCCATTCAAAATAAAAGAAAAACAAAACAATTCAAATACACACTTATTTGGCATTGCTGCATTCAGAAACACCTGATCTATCAAAATATAAAAATAATTAATCCGATCGATAAACGGCGTAATGAGAGAAAAAATTCAAAACTCTAGAATTACCGTATATACTCGAATATAAGCCGAGATTATCAGCCCATTTTTTAGGGCCGAAAGTCCCCCTATCGGCTTATATTCGAGTCATATACACCAGGGGGTCGGAGGGGGTGTCAGGTCATACTTATATTCTGGTGCGGTCTCTGCAGCCCCCCAGCTTCTCCGCGATCTCCCTTCCTGCCTTCAGCGGTCACGTGGTACCGCTCATTACACTCATGAATATGTGCATATTCATGAGGTGTAATGAGCGGTACCACGTGACCGCTGAAGGCAGGAAGGGAGATCGCGGGGAAGCTGGGGGCTGCAGAGACTGTGCCAGGTCCGGTAAGTATAGCGATACTCACCTGTCCGGGTCTATCGCTGCTTGCTGCTGTCTGGCATGTCATCTGTAAGTGACGTTCAGACAGCAGAGGGCGTGGTGACGTGGTTATTGCTCGCCACGCCCCCTGCAGTTTGAACGTCACTGACAGATGACATGCCAGACAGCAGCAAGCAGAGGCACCTGGCCCCAGCGACAGAGAGGTGAGTATGTCATATTTTTTATTTTTAAATGCGGCAGCAGCAGCACATGGGGGCATAATGTATGGAGCATCTTATGGGGGCAGCACATGGGGGCATAATCTATGGAGCATCTTATGGGGGCAGCATATGGGGGCATAATGTATGTAGCATCTTATGGGGGCAGCATATAGGGGTATAATCTATGGAGCATCTTATAGGGGCAGCATATGGGGGATTAATCTAAGGAGCATCTTATGGGGCAGCATATGGGGGAATAATCTATGGAGCATCTTATGGGGGTAGCATATGGGGGCATAATCTTTGGAGCATCTTATGGGGGCAGCATATGGTGCCTATTCTATGGAGCATCTTATGGGGCCATAAGGTTTATGGAGCAGCATATGGGGCATATTATTCTAGGGAGCATCTTATGGGGCCATTATTAACCTTTGTGCAGCATTATATGGGGTGTATTTTGTATGGAGCATCTTATGGGGCCATTATGAACTGTATGGAGCATTATATGGGGCTCCTGATTCAATATGGATATTCAAAAACATTTAACCTACTGATGTCTCAATTAAGTTTACTTTTATTGGTATCTATTTTTATTTGTGAAATTTACTAGTAGCTGCTGCATTTTCCACCCCAGGCTTATACGCAAGTCAATATCACCTCTATGCAGTATCACCTCTATGCTGATGACACGCAGATCTACCTATCTGGACCCAACCTCGCCTCCTTACTGACTGAAATCCCACAATGTCTGTCTGCTATCTCAGCCTTCTTCTCTGCTCGCTTTCTCAAACTGAACATGGACAAAACAGAATTCATCATCTTTCCCCCATCTCACTCTACCCCTCCACCAGACCTATCCATCAATGTTAATGGCTGCTTTCTTTCCCCAGTCCCACACGCTCGGTGTCTAGGGTGATTCTCGACTCTGCGCTCTCTTTCAAACCACATACCCAAGCCCTCGCCTCCTCCTGTCACCTCAAACTCAAAAATATTTCCCGGATCCACTCATTCCTCAACCACAAAACCACAAAAACACTAGTGCACGCTCTTATCATCTCCCGCCTCAATTACTGCAACCTCCTACTCTCTGGCCTCCCCTCTAGCACTTTGGCTCCGCTCCAGTCCATCGTACACTCTGCTGCCCGACTAATCCACCTGTCTCCCTGCTACTCCCCAGCCTCCCCCCTATGCCAGGCCCTTCACTGGCTTCCTATTGCCCAGAGGCTCCAATTCAAAACCCTAACCATGACATACAAAGCCATCCACAACCTGTCTCCTCCATACATCTGTGACATGGTCTCTAGGTACCCACCCACACTCAACCTTTGATCATCTCAAGATCAAGATCTCCTCCACTCCCTCTTATCTCTTCTTCCCACAACCGCATACAAGACTTCTCCCGTTCTTTCCCCATACTCTGGAACTCTCTGCCGCAACACATCAGACTCTCACCATCAACGGAAACCTTCAAGAAGAACCTGAAGACCCACCTGTTCTGACAAGCCTACAGCCTGCAATGATCCTCGGTCTACTGAACCACCGCACGACCTGCTCTACCCTCTCCTACTGTATCCTCACCCATCCCTGTAGACAGTGAGCCCTCGCGGGCAGGGTCCCCTCTCCTTATGTACTTGTGTGTCCCTTGTCTTACACATGTTTATTATACTTGTCTATATTTCCCCTTTTCACATGTAAAGCGCCATGGAATAAATGGCACTATATAAATGCATAATAATAATAAGTTTTCCCAGTTTTTTGTGGCAAAATTAGGGGGGGTCGGCTTATACTCGGGTCGGCTTAAACTCGGGTATATACGGTAAGTTTCTTTGGTCGTCACAACATTACAATAACAGGCGATCAAAAGATCGTATCTGCACCAACATGGTATCAATAAAAACGTCAGATCGGAAAATGGCGCCATTGTTTTGTTCTTTTTTCTTATTTTTTAAAAACTTTAGATTTTTTTCACCACTTACCATAAAAAAAAAGAACCTAGACATGTTTGGTGTATGAGAATTCGTAATGAGCTGTAGAGTCATAACGGCAAGTCAGTTTTAGCATGTAGTGAACACGAGTGATTGTGAGCCCTTGGGATTACGAACCTCGCAATGGGGTGTAACCACGCAACAGACTCCTCTCGCAATGGGGTGTAACCATGCACCAGACTGGTGTATGTGCAGACTAACAACAAACATAAATACCTGGTGTACCTCTCCTGCCACTCCTACCTTGTGTATGAAAAAGCTCTGTCATTAATATTGTTTGAGTAGAGCTATGCGACAGCGCTATGTTAGGCGTCGGGTTCCTGTCGCTGCACAGCGGGAATCCTGAGTCTTACTTCCGGCGGTCTCTCATTCTTCTCCAGCCGCAGAGGAGGTTGCTCAGCAAACTCGTTGGTCCCGGCGCTCTGCCCAGACCAGCTCCATGGGACTGCTTGCTACTGCCACCTCTGGCTCAGCTATGGCAATACATGCTGCTCAGCAGCAAGATTCTCCAGGGACTAAGTCCTCATGTCGGGCCACTGAGCATGCCCGTGGAGTGATCTCCCATTGGAGATCGAAGGTCACGTGCTCAGGTCCTGCTCCTGTACGGATTGGCCCAGCCGAGAAGCCAGGAAGGTCCCGGATGCTCGCAGCTATAAAAGGGTCGCATGGCCGCTCGGCCATGCGCTAGGATAGACTGTATTTTCAGACTATAAGTAGTGAGTGATGAATGCATGTATGAATGTCTCTGGTGACTGACTCATTATGAAACCCCTACCCTTGGCACGCATGTGTTGTGCAGCCTAGCCTGCTAGCGCCCAGGCTTAGGCGTAGGTAGGTCAGAGTCTGTGTCAGACATTAGTCTTCATCAGTGACTCGGCACGCCTCAGTGCAAGTGCTCCACACTCCATAGCCAGCGTCTATAGCGGCGTTCGTGGCAGCGATGCCGCGCGCTCAGTGGGCCTAGAGGGACTCTAACCCCGTGTCCTTGGGGTAGAGTTCTGTGGCCGTTTGCTGTGCTCTCTTTGGCCGGGCTCTGTGAGCTAAACAGGCTCCGGCATCCACGTTCAGCGGTTGTGCAGCTCTGTGAATTATCAGAGTCCGCTCCTGTTCACACTGTGTGACGTAACCTACGTGTGACTGTTTTCACGCCGCCCTATTCTTCCGCCATTGTCTAGCAGCAGTATACCACCTCTGCACAGTGGACCCCTGGCTGTGAACGCACCTACTACTACTTTACAATTTGGTGAATTCCGCCAGCCCTAACACACTATCCATGAAGAAAGTGCATGGGTAGAGCTATCCCATAGCTCTATTCCCAAAGGAAATGAACAAGTAGAGCTATCCGATAGCGCTATCCCTCAATGTTCCTGAGTGTAAGCTATTTCACATGGTTGAGCGCACTTGGGATCTGCCCCCAAGGCCCTGCCCATGCCCAATGTTTGGTCCGTAGACCGCGGCTAGGAGTTAGTCCCGCTTATAGACATGGAGTCACTTCCTGACCTTTTTGGGAAATCCGCTGATTCTGTTGTTCTGCAGGCAGGATATTAGATGAGTCCTCATCTTCTCATGCTGGAACTTAGCTGTGGGTTCACCGTCATCTGCCATAAGCTCGTAGGCAAACGCTATAGCATATAAGCCACAGTCGTACCCTTTCTTCTGCTGATCCACATTGATAAACCTCAAATGTTTCAGGGGCTTGTCGACCACTTCACTGTACATATTGATAATCTTCTGATGGATGGATGGACTCAGATTCCTAGTCCTGATGCTGTCGGCCACAAAGATTTGGCCATTTTTATAGCAGGTTGTCAGCCAGTGCACCCTGTCCTCATCATAGTGGATTTGTACAGCATTCTTCAGTACGCTGTGCCCTGGTACCATAAGAGCGTAGGGGGGCTGCAAGCCAGCAAAACCCTTAAACTGTCTGTGCAGCAGGTCCTGGGCCATGATGATGATCTCGTGATCCAGGAAGCCTTCCTTTCCTTTGCTCAGCAGGTTGGTTAAGATTTCTGGAGGCAGGTTCCCAATATCGGGCATCTCCACTTGTGGGGTCACTATCTCCGGGGTTACTCCTCTAAGTAGATCAGCAACGTTTTCTGTAGCCGCTCTCTTGGCTGGTGGCAGCATCTCAGGCTTACTGTTAGAGGAGATGGCCACATCCTTATCTGTTTCAATATCGATGACAACATAATCTGGACCGGGAGAAGAAATGTTGGTGTTCTCAAGGTCATCTGTCATTTTGACCATTGGTTCATCCTCATTTTTTCCTGTTAAAGAGATCAAAGAAATCATAATTTTTTAAAATAAAATATTCTCCATATTTGTTATGGATTATTACGTCTACTGCTCCTTTACTTCACAACCGCCCACTGTAGATAAACGTTGGCGCTTGCTGAGCTCTATGCAGCGCCGACGTTTGCCATGACATGGTCGGTGGTCTTGCAGCGCTCACGACCCCCAGGGTCCTGCAAGCACTGCGATTCCAGTGCAGAGCGATAGCTCTGACAGGTGTTATCATTGCCGTGAAGCACCTAAAGGGTTGATAAACTTTTTGAAATTGGTTTTGAGCACTTTGAGGGGTGCAGTTTTTAGAATGGTGCCACTTTTGGGTATTTTCTATATTAAATGCTCCTCAAAGTAACTTCAAATGTGATGTGGTCCCTAAAAAAATTGTTTTTGCAAATAATAGGAAACATGCTGACAAGGATGGGAGGGGGGTAGCCCCGCATACCAGGACGTGCAGCACGAAATCTCCGCCTCATCCCAGCCTGCAGCATCACCCCACTCCTGTATCCTCCAGCAGCGACCTTGGGACCCCGCTTCACAGCAGCCACCACCCCCAGTAAGCAATAAGACGCATGGATTATAAGAAGCACCACCATTTTAGTAAAGAAATTTTTTTTTCCTATTTTTCTCGTCAATATTTGGGGTGCGTCGTATAACCCGTAGTATCGCATAATCCAAAAAATACAGTATTTGCACATAGATTTTATAGGCTTGTCTAGGGTTATAAAAATGTAATTGGTTTGTTTGAAACACAAAACCACCCCTGTCTACAGGTTGTGCCTGTTATTGCAGATCAGCTCCAGTGAAGGGAATGGTATAGAGCTGCAATACCATGAACAAGCTGAAGATTTTGATTGCAAAGATTTTTTTTTTTAAGAAGATGGCAGCCCTGTTTTTCTTATCCTGGAGAACTGCTTTAGTGTTAGATTGGTTAGGCTGTACTTACCACCAATAGGTTTAGCAGGAGTCTCTCTGTCTCCATCAGTAGAACGTTGAGATTCATCATTTCTCCTGGATTTATCCTTCTTCAGATGTCTTTAAAATAGTAAAATAGAAGGTATTTTATGAATTACAAAGTAACAGATCTTTATTCTGTGGAATGAAATATAGACTCATATGTTTCTTCATTCATTTTGTCTTTTACATTCTGTAGAAACATTGGCAATCAGTAAAATTTTGGTAATTATCAACAATTTTTCATGTACATGAAAGTTCAATATGTGTGGATCGTACTGGGTTGCAAGGTAATATGAAGATTAGACAGGAGTGGATTTATTTGAGTGGAATTGAATTCTGCTCATACAAAACTCAGAATGTTGGAGAACAAAGATTTTTTGTAATTCACTCCACGCAAATAAAGCAAAGTGGAAGCTAGCGGCAGCCGCCAGATTGCGGAAGAGTAGAGGGCTGGCAGAAAGATGAGCTCACTTCTCTGACCGACTTCCGCTGCTTTATGCCCGATGGCCAGTTTTCCACACTACCATCATGCCGCACCTCTGGCCAAGTGTTCCCTTTGGGCTGAAACTTTGGCTACAAGCGGCCCCGAAAGGTCTCTGCCCATGCATGTCCCAACCAAGAGTCAGCACTGGGCCGGAGTTTCGGGCAGAGAGCATTGGGGGCTTCCGGAGAGGGGCTTGGTTGTATATATACTTTATTTTCTTCTTACATCTTCCATTTATTACCATCTGGGACTGGGGAGACCCCAGAGCATAATAGGGAACAATCAATATGTGAAGAATAATTTTGCTGTGAACTGAATCTCTAAATAAAATCTGCTGATTTGGCAGAATTTTGTCACAGCCTCCCATCTGTAATAAAGATTGAATTTTTTGCAGACTCCCATGTACAATATAAATCATCCTTTACAATACTTACCTACATATGGCGTTACAGATGACACCAAGGAATGTTCCAAGGAGGAATATGATAACTACAAAATAAATTACTTTATTCCAAGGGATCTTTGGAGGAACAATACCATCCACTGAAAAAGAAGAGAGAATACATATATTATCTATATATCCAATAACTTGTCTGTAATTCACTATGCCATTATTATCGAAGCAGTCCTATAAAGGGAATCTGTCACCAGGCTTTTGCCATCTTATCGGAGAGAACCATAATGTAGAAGCATAGAACTTTACTATTGCGATGTATCAATTACTGGACTGTTTCAATAGAATCACTGTTTTACCAGCAATCGATTATCACTACAGGACAACTGGTCTTGTGCCTCCTAGTCCAGCCAGACCCCCAGCAATATACAATGTAAGCACAAGCTCTGGCGGGGTTATACACAGCTGAAAAACTGAGCTCTGCTCAATCTGCAGCAGAGAAAACTGTGACTCTATTATATAGTCTATTGGACGGTAGGACCCAGCAAGACGATTAAAAATATGGGACCGTAGTTTTGCTAAATTATGTCTCAGGGATGCTGTCATATTAATATATAATAGATGTAATGGACAATATAGAGATCTATCCAGTGGCTTAGGTAGAGGCTGATGTGTCCTGGTGAAAATAAGTAATCTGGGCCGCCCACCTGCATATTTGTCAGATGTATGGTCCTTTGTGACATTCCAGATCCTATGAATCTCTGACAGTGGCATATAACACGTGCCAGTAGGGGGGTGTCATATCACAAGCTGATCGGCGTGTCCGTGACATGATTGTGGGGTAACGATGGGTCGCCATGACAGCCGAGGGTCTGCCGAAGACCCCATGCTTGTTGTGAGGATCCTCTTGTGAAAGTCAGCCTGTAGCTGGCGTTCATAGGAGAACATTTGTTTAGCTACAGATAGCAGTGTTTATCCACTGCTATGTATAGCACATTCAACCGGACAGTGGCAGCGTCAAGTCCCTAAAGAGGACTATTGAGTACAGTAAAAATACAGTAAGATCTATCAAAATGTAAACTAAATTTATCTGATCAGTAAACAGCATAACGAGAAAAAAAAATCGAAATCACCAGAATTAAATTTTTTGGCAGCTGCAACATTGAAATAAAAGGCGATAAAAAAACCCATAGTATCTACCCCAAAATGGTATCAGTAAAAATATCAACTCAGGGCGCAAAAAGTAAGCCTTCACCCAGCCTAATGAGGTTTACCCCATAATATGTGAATATTTGGAAAAGTACTTACCTGCTGGAGTTGTATGCGTGGGCAAGGAATCATGGCGCTGGGTGATGAGAGGCGCGCCTTCCACAGATGCTAATAGCAAACTCACGATTAGAAGAAATCGAAAGAGCATTTTAGCTTGGAGAAATATCGCTGAATGTGTAACACACAGGGAGTTATCGCTGAATGTGTAACACACAGGGAGTTATCGCTGAATGTGTAACACACAGGGAGTTATCGCTGAATGTGTAACACACAGGGAGTCTTGTCAGACAAAGCCTCTTCCTGCAGCGTCACTCCTTATAACCACACATTCCGTGATGTCACAATGGAGATCTCAGTGTGACATCACAAGGAGCGGAACACCAGTGATGTCACAATGGGTCAGATAAAGGATAAACAGCGTATGCACAACTTCAGAAGGTGCTCAAGTAGGGCCCCACACCATACATGAATAATAAAGAAAACGTGGCACTCAACTTCTAGAATAATTTTTTGGATTTTTTAATGCAGCCAGAAAATAATAGACGTTTCGGCCTCACTGGCCTTCATCAGTAACAGACTGCAGTATAGTAGTTAATTGCATTCAGTGCGATAATAGAAGTGACACCATAGTCACTTTAAATGTGCCTGGTCATGCACTAGGCGCTGGGCATGGAGCCTGAATCAAATAGTACCTGGGTGGGTGGGGGTGCCATGCAGACATCAGCGACCCAGAATCCACTGTGACACAGTTGACCAACAGTGGATTCTGGGTCGCTGATGTCTGCATCGCACTGAATGCGATTAACTACTATCCTGCAGTCTGTTACTGATGAAGGCCAGTGAGGCCGAAACCTCTATTACAGTGAGTCAGATAACTGCAACTACTCAACATGGAGCAGCTCCATCCATCTATATATGATTAATATAATATTAATGTCTAAGGACCAAGCCGCATTAGAGGATATTATGAATGTATGGGGGCGGAGACATTATTCATGTGTTGGCCACAGGGAGACATTACTATTACTGGGCCACATAGGGTGGCAATATTAACTCATGATGAACACATAGGTGGACAGTTTTACCAGATGAGTGCCACATAAGGGACAATATTAATGTATGGGGGCCACATGGGAGGACATTGCTATTAAGTGGGGTCCACATATGATGATATTTTTAATGTATGAGGGCCACAATTTGGAATGTTACTACTACATTGGGGGTCATAAAAAGGAATTCCACATCTGTATGAAGGCATAATAGTTGGACATTACTACTGTATGGGTGCCGTGTTGGGGCAATTCTACTGCATTTGGGCAAACAGGGGACATAATTACTACTGAATGGGGACACAGAGGAGCATCATTGCTGTACTGTATTTTATTTTGGAGGATACTGTTACCATATAATAAAAGGGAGGTACTATTATTGTAGAATTGGAGGAAAAATGGCAATGGTGACCAGGAAGCAATAATCCATAGATGTCTGTGTGTTACATTCTGAAGAGACGAGTCCTGACAGGGAGAAGTCAGAGCAGTCTGCGCTGGATGAAGAAAAGAGAACATTAATTACTTCAATTGGAGACATCACTGGGGAGTATCTTGAACTACCTATACTATATGTATTGATACCTTCCACTATTCGGTCATTATATGGGGGTACCAGCAGTGTTAGTACAGTGATTCCTATTAATAATCACTATAATGATATGATTTGGTCACTATTTGCTGGTCATACGGTCATGGTGTAGCAGCATAATTTGTTTCTTGTATGTAGTAGTATTGGTACACTGTGTGCAAAACTATTAACCCGTTTACCCCCAAGGGTGGTTTGCACGTTAATGACCGGGCCAATTTTTACAATTCTGACCACTGTCCCTTTATGAGGTAATAACTCTGGAACGCTTTTATGGATCCCAGTGATTCTGACATTGTTTTTCTCATGACATATTGTACTTCATGTTAGTCATAAAATTTCATTCATATAACTTGCGTTTATTTGTGCAAAAAGCGGAAATTTGGGGAAAATCTTGAAAATTTTGCAATTTTCCAACTTTGAAATTTTTATGCCCTTAAATCACAGAGATATGGCACAGAAAAAACTTAATAATTAACATTTCCCACATATGTTTACTTTACATCAGCACAATTTTGTAACCAAAATTTTTTTTGTTAGGAAGTTATAAGGGTTAAAACTTGACCAGCGATTTCTCATTTTTACAACACCATTTTTTTTAGGGACCAAATCACATTTGAAGTCACTTTGAGGGGTCTATACGATAGAAAATACCCAAAAGTGACACCATTCTAAAAACTGCATGCTTCAAGGTGCTCAAAACTACATTCAAGAATTTTATTAACCCTTCAGGTGCTTCACAGGAATTTTTTGAATGTTTAAACAAAATGAACATTTAATTTTTTTCACAAAAAAATTACTTCAGGTCCAATTTTTTTTATTTTACCAAGGGTAACAGGAGAAATTGAATTGCAAAAGTCATTGTACAATTTGTCCTGAGTATGCTGATACCTGATATGTGGGGGGGAACCACTGTTTCGGCACATGGCAGAGCTCAAAAGGGAAGGAGCTCCATTTGACTTTTTCAACGCAAAATTGGCTGGAATTGAGATTGGACGCCATGTCACGTTTGGAGAGCCCCTGATGTGCCTAAACAGTGGAAACCCCCATAAATTACACCATTTTGGAAACTAGACCCCCCCCAAGGAACTTATATAGATGTGTGGTGAGAACTTTGAACCCCCATGGGCTTCACATAAGTTTATCAGTAAAATTAAAAAATCATATTTTTGCCACAAAAATGATCTTTTCAGCCCCAATTGTTATCTTCCCAAGGGAAACTGGACCCCAAAAGTTGTGCAATTTGTCCTGAGTATGCTGATACCCCATATGTGGGGGTAAACCACTGCTTGGGCGCATGGCAGAGCTCGGAAGGGAAGGAGCACCATTTGACATAAAATTGGCTGGAATTGAGATCGGGCGCCATGTCGCGTTTGGACAGCCCCTGATGTGCCTGAACAGTGGAACCCCCCACAAGTCACCCCATTTTGGAAACGAGACCCCCCCAAGGAACTTATCTATATGTGTTGAGCACTTTGAACCCCTAAGTGCTTCACAGAAGTTTATAACGCCCGTGAAAATAAAAAATCATATTTTTTCCACAAACATGATCTTTTAGTCCCCAATTTTTTTTATTTTCCCAAGGGTAACAGGAGAAATTGGACCCCAAAAGTTGTTGTCCAATTTGTCCTGAGTACGTTGATACCCCATATGTGGGAGAATACTACTTTATGGGCACACACCGGGGCTCGGAAGGGAAGTAGTGATGTTTTGGAATGCAGACTGATGGTATGGTCTGCGGGTGTCATGTCACGTTTGGAGAGCCCCTGATGTGCCTAAACTGTGGAAACCCCCCACAAGTGACCCCATTTTTGAAAGTAGACCCCCCAAGAAACTTATCTAGATGTGTTGAGCACTTTGAACCCCCAAGTGCTTCACAGAAGTTAATAACGCCCGGGCGTGAAAATAAAAAAATCATATTTTTTCCACAAACATGATCTTTTAGTCCCCAATTTTTTTATTTTCCCAAGGGTAACAGGAGAAATTGGACCCCAACAGTTGTTGTCCAATTTGTCCTGAGTATGTTGAAATACCCATATGTGGGAGAAAACTACTGTATGGGCACACATCGGGGATCGGAATTGAAATAGTGATGTTTTGGAATGCAGACTTTGCTGGAATGGTCTGTGGGTGTCATGTCATGTTTGGAGCGCCCCTGATGTGCCTAAACTGTGGAAACCCCCCACAAGTGATCCCATTTTGGAAACTAGACCCCTCAAGGAACTTATCTAGATGTGTGTTGAGCACTTTGAACCCCCTGGTGCTTCATAGAAGTTTATGACTCCGGACGTGAAAAAAAAATCATATTTTTTCCACAAACATGATCATTGCAACCAGGGGCGGACACTGGCAGCTTGGGGCCACTGTGCAAGAAATGTGTCTGGGCCCCCCTTCCTTTTGTGGCATCAATGTTACATATATACATATATATATATGTATATATATATATATATATAGCCACACACACATACATGTATATATTACATAGTCTCCTTTATTATGTATATTGCTGTCCCTTACACAGTGCCCTCTCTTGTTATGTACAGCACCGTCCCTACATATTAGATTATACAGAGCCCTGTTCTCTGTTTTTTATTACATACTGTCCTGTCTTGTTAGCTGTATAATGCAGTGATGGCTGATGGAGCATGGGAAAGCGTCCTTTCTAATGAAGGAGCCGATGGACTGGTAGTCTGGTCACCGGCTCCTTGATCAGCAGTCATTTTATATCTAAAAAGAGAGGGAACTATGTAGTAAAAGAAGGTGCTATTAATAACAAAATTAACAAGAATACACTATGTAAGAGACAGCACTATACATAATAGCAGAGGACGCTATATAATAAGGGACGGCACGATATATAACTAGAGAGGATGGTATGTAATAAGGGACGGTGTTAAACATAATAAAAGAGAAAACTATGTAACTAAGGATGGTGTTACACAGAATTAGTGAGTAGACTATATGCTAAGGGACTGTGTTATACATAATAAGTACGTGCACTATATGCTAAGGGACTGTGTTATACATAGTAAGCCATAATGTCTTCCTCCAGCTCCCCCTGTTCCTAAGGCCATTATAAGTCCCCCCTTCCACCCATCCCAATCCCCCACACCCCTCATTGTCCTCCTCCCCCAGATGCCATTATTGTCCTCTCCCCCACCCCATCATTACCCTCTTCACCACCTCCATTCCATCATTTTCTTCTCTCCCACCACTATCTTTGCTTTCTCCCACCACTTCCATCATTGCCCATTTCCCCACCTCCATTATTTCCTCCTCCACGACCCCCATTATTGCCCTTTCCACCACCACCATCATTGCATTCTCCCCCCACCCCATCATCATTTCTTTTTCCCTCACCACCATTGACCTTTCCACCACCTCCATCTTTGCCTTCTCCCCACCACCCCATCATTGCCCTCTCCATCACCCCATCATTGCCTTCTTCCCATCACCCCATCATTGCCTTCTCCATCACCCCCATCATTGCCTTCTCCCCATCACTGCCATCTGCCCATCACTCCCATCATTGCCCTCTCCCCATCACTCCCATCAATGCCTTCTCATCATCACTCCCATCATTGCCTTCTCCATCACCCCATCATTGCCTTCTCATCAACACTCCCATCATTGCCTTCTCCATCACCCCATCACTGCCTTCTCCATCACCCCCATCATTGCCTTCTCCCCATCACTGTCATCTGTCCATCACTCCCATCATTGCCTTCTCTCCATCACTCCCATCATTGCCTTCTCATCATCACTCCCATCATTGCCTTCTCCATCACCCCATCATTGCCTTCTCATCATCACTCCCATCATTGCCTTCTCCATCACCCCATCACTGCCTTCTCCCCATCACCCCATCATGGCCTTCTCCCAATCACCCCATCATGGCCTTCTCTTCATCACCCCATCATGGCCTTCTCCTCCACCTACACACACACATACATACATACATGCACACACATACTACATATACACATACATACATACACACACATACATACATACACACACACACACACACACAGCAGTGACAGCACCTCACCTGTCCGAGTCTGCAGAATCTCCGCCTCCGCCCTCCGCCTGCTTCCTCGGTCTGGCACACCGGCAGCGTCGCTGAATGATGACGTCATTCAGCGGCGCTGCTCTCTGTGTCAGAGACAGGAAGTGCTGGCTCCGGGCAAGAAGGATCTTTACTGATCCGCTGCTATTTTCTCTTGCAGGCAGCGGAGCTGCTGGCATCGCTCCCTGCCCGCCGCACATGAGGGCAATCTGGCCAAGGGCCCACTGGAGCCTCTGGCCTGGAGAAACTGGGCAGATTGCCCTCATCATTAGCCACCGTGCAGAGGCCCCCTGGAGCCTCTGGGCCCTGGTGCAGTCGCACCGGTTGAACCGGCGGTATGTCCGCCCATGGTTTGGAATTTTTAGCCATTATTAGTGTAAGTTATTGCTCTGGCAGCAGTAATTGTCCTGTAACAGACGCTGTGTGAGCGGTGACACTGGCAGGAGTGTGAACAGGGCTCTGCAATACTGTGACCAGCCCTCCTTGGTGGAAAACACCTTTATCGGACTTCTTCTCCCTGCATTCTATCAAACAAACAAGATCATATAGATATTTTTAAGTTTTGGAAGGCATCGTGTCAGCAAAGTTATAACCAAACTTTATTCAAAACACGTACATGTCAGTATGACAGTTTGAAAAAAAAAATCCGCTTTGTTATTTGTTTTTATTTATTTTTTTATTTATTTTTTTTACAGCATCAGTACAATTACGGCGAGGCCGAGTTTGTGTAGTTTTTTTTTTTTTTTAAAACATTTTAGTGGCTATTGGATTTTTTTATTAGGGGGCGTTTAAACTATGGGTTAAATAATTTTAGATTTTGATTGATCGCTCCAAAAGGCATCATATGAGTTTATTTTTAAAATGTTAATTACTTTTTAACATTCTATTATTATTATTTTTTTTTTTTATTCCCTCGGGGGACTTGAACCTTTGACAGTTCAGCAAAACATAAGAAAACTTCTGATCTCCTGTGGAGCCCAGCCGGTGGCTTCATGGGAGCATCAAGATGGCGGCACTAGGGGACCTCTGTCAGCGACTTTTCAGCTCCCCACCATCTTGTCAGGGAGGGGGTGGATTGGGTAGTATAAATAAAAACGTCAGATAAAGCCGCAAAACATAAGCCCTCGCCCAGCTCCAGATCCCGAAAAACGGAAACGCTGACGGTCTCGGAAAATGACGACAAACACAAAAACTTTTCGGAAAAATTTTGGGAATTTTTTTCACCACTGAAATAATAAAGAACCTATCCATGTTTGGTATCTGCGTACTTGTACTGACCGGCGGAATCATATTCTTCAGTTAGTTTTATCACATAGTGAGCATGGCAAATAAAGATTAAAAAAAAAACAATTGAGTAATTGCACTTTTTTTGCAATTTCTTGTTTTTTTTTTTCCCCCTGTTTTCCAGTACACCATCATGGTCTTCTCCCCATCACCCCATCATGACCTTCTCTCTCCATTACCCCCATCATGGCCTTCTCTCCCCATCACCCCATCATGGCCTTCTCTCCCCATCACCCCCATCATGGCCTTCTCTCCCATCACGGCCTTCTCCCCATGTCCCCATCATATCATTGCCTTCTCCAGGGCCAGGCTCCACCTACACACACACAGACATACACACATACATATACACACACAGCACACAAACACACACAGCAGCACCTCTCACCTGTCACACACACACCCAGCAGCACCTCTCTCCTGTCTCACACACAAACCAGCACCTCTCATCTGTCCGCAGCATCGCCCGTGCTTCCTCGCTCTGGCACATCATCGGCCACTGAATGATGACGTCATTCAGCAGCGCTCCTCTCTGTGTCAGAGACAGGAAGCGCGGGCGGCAGGCAAAAGAGATCCTTTCAGCTCCCCTGCTATTTTCTCTTGCAGGCAGCGGAGTTGCTTGGATCGCTCCCTGCCCGCCGCACATGAGGGCAATCTGGCCAGGGGCCCCCGGAGCCTCGAGTCCGGAGAAACCGGCCATATTGCCCTCATCATTAGCTGCACTGCAGGGCCCCCCATGGCAGAACCGGATCACGGCTCTGAATCTCCCCGGTTAGGGGTACCGGCTGCTTTTTTAACAAGCGGTTCCATCGAACCGGGGAGAACCAGCCGAATCCTACCCCTGCATTTAGGTCTTGAGTGATCAATTTCGAATTAGTTATCCCACTGCCTGTTAATGCCAGAACATAACATACTGTATATCATTAAACATATATTTAAGTCTTAAGAACTTACTTTCGGATGTGGCTGAGACGGGTTATAAGTTCCGTCATGAAAACAAACTTGAGGTGTAATTCCTGAAACAGGCGGAGGAGGTGGAATATGTTCTTTGTCCTCTTGTTGTTCTGTAAAATACACGGTTAGTGAGACTAGTTGATCATGAAAAGGATATTGATTCTATTCTACAGTCAGCCTGGGATTGGAGACCCCTAGCATACTAGGAAATTACTTAAAGGGAAACTGTCACCATGAAAACACAGTCCAATCTGCAGACATCATCTATAATATAACGCTGTAAGCATCACTCTGTCCGAAGCCTTTATAGACTGCGCAAGCGTGACGCGACTGCGCAGTCTGGCTCCAGACAGAATGAGGCAGCCAGTGGTGAGGAGTGTGTATGGTGCCGGAGATGACGGTACCGTACACACGGCATACCGCCATCTCTGACGCCATACTTACATACTTACATGACCGGGAGGAGCGTTGCCGTGGCGCTTCTCTTCGGCCGGAGACCGGGGCGGGAGTGCGGCCGGAATCGCGCATGCGCATAGCGCGTTCCGGCGCCATTTTACTTTACTTTAGCAATATGACGCTGGACAGCACTATGGTCATGCGCATACTCCGGCGCCAGACTCCTCCCCTGGCCTCCAGCAGAACGTGGTGACAGCGCTGGAGCACAGGAAAGAAGGGTGAGTATAAATGCTTTTTTTTTTTGCATGTGTGTAGTTTTAGTAGGAGTGAGGGGACCATGCATACCAGGATAGGACAGGTGAGAGGACTATGCATACCAGGATTGGAGGGTGAGAGGGCCATGCATACCAGGATTGGGGGATGAGAGGGACCATGCATACCAGGATAGGGGGGTGAGGGGGCCATGCATACCAGGATTGGGGGATGAGGGGTACCATGCATACCAGGATAGGGGGGTGAGAGGACCATCCATACCTGATTGGGGGATCAGGGAGTACCATGCATACCAGGATTGGGACATGAAGGGTACCATGCATACCAGGATAGGGGGGTGAGGGGTACCATGCATACCAGGATTGGGGGATGAGGGTTACCATGCATAACAGGATAGGGGGTGAGGTGACCATACATAACAGGATTGGGGGATGAGGGATACCATGCATACCAGGATTGGGGGATGAGGGGAACCATGCATACCAGGATTGGGGTATGAGGGGTACCATGCATACCAGGATTGGGGGATGAGGGTTACCATGCATAACAGGATAGGGGGTGAGGTGACCATACATACCAGGATTGGGGGATGAGGGATACCATGCATACCAGGATTGGGGGATGAGGGGAACCATGCATACCAGGATTGGGGTATGAGGGGTACCATGCATACCAGGATTGGGGGATGAGGGTTACCATGCATAACAGGATAGGGGGTGAGGTGACCATACATACCAGGATTGGGGGATGGGGGGTACCATGCATACTAGGATAGGGGGTGAGGGGACCATGCATACCAGGATAGGGGGGTGAGAGGACCGTACATACCAGGATAGGGGGATGAGGGGTACCATGCATACCAGGAATGGGGTGAGGGGACCATGCATACCAGGATAGGGATGAGGGAGTACCATGCATACCAGGATAGGGGGGTGAGAGGACTATGTGCATACCAGGATAGGGGGGTGAGAGAACCATGTGTATACCAGGATTGGGGGTTGAGGGGGCCATGCATACCAGGATAGCGGTGGTGAGTGGACTATGCATACCACAAAAGGGGGGGTGAGGGGACCATGCATACCAGGATGAAGAATGGGGTGCCATGCATACCAGGATTGGGAGGTGAGGTGACCATGCATACCAGGATGAAGAATGGCGTGCAATGCATAGCAGGATTGGGGGGGGTGAGAGGACCATGCATACCAGGATTGGGGGATGAGGGGTACCATGCATACTAGGATTGGGGGATGAGGGGGACCATGCATACAAGGAAAGGGGGTGAGGGGACCATACATACCAGGATAGGGATGAGGGAGTACCATGCATACCAGGATTGAGGGATGAGGGGTACCATGCATACCAGGATAGGGGGTGAGGGGACCATGCATACCAGGATAGGGATGAGGGAGTACCATGTATACCAGGATTGGGGGGTGAGAGGACCATGCATACCAGGATTGGGGGATGAGGGGTACCATGCATATCAGGATTGGGGGATGAGAGGACTATGCACACCAGGATAGGGGGTGAGGGGACCATACATACCAGGATAGGGGGTGAGGGGGCCATGCATACCAGGATTGGGGGTGAGGGGACCATGCATACCAGGATAGGGATGAGGGAGTACCATGCATACCAGGATTGAGGGGTGAGGGGACCATGCATACCAGGATGAAGACTGGGGTGCCATGCATACCAGGATTGGGGGGTCAGGGTACCATGCATTCCAGGATAGGAATGAGGGGTGCAATGCATACCAGGATAGGAGGGTGGCTGCACATACCAGGATGGGAGACCATATACCAATTACAATGCTCGCCTCCCGGGCGTAGAATGGGTTCATAGCTAGTATTATAGATCAGGGGGATGAGTAGATTGATATATAATGTAGTTGTGTGAGAAAGCATTTAGTATTACCTGGGTTTTAATCATTGATTCCTTTGCTTTTTCTTGGATTTTCGGGCCAGATGATGGTACTATCCCTAACTGACATATTTCTTTGTACAAGAGTATACAGAGGTAGCTGTCAACCACGGATATTGCTGCCCACTGAACCACAAATCCCAGAAAGAGCAGAAGTTTTAATGATTAACCCCTTCATGACCTCTGACACATATATACATCATAGGTTGTGTCCCTGCATTTGACCTGCAGGTTACTATTGTGAGCCCTCATGCTTTCAGGTACATGAGAGCTGATCTGATCTGATCAGCTGTCATGTGCCCCTAACAGCCGTGGGTGTAATCACAATCCACCCGTGGCTGTTAACCTCTTAAATGCTGCTGTCAATTTCCAATGGCAGCATTTATCATGGTCATATCGGAAACGCATCACTATTCCCGCCCATCAGCGCGCCCGTAACATGAATTCAAGGTGCCAATGGGTTAACATAACAACCCGGGGTCTGCAAGAGACCCCTGTGGTTGTCATTGCTGATCTGCTAGGTGCGCAGCCCTAAGGTCGGCGCTCGTAGCAGATAGCAGGGCTGAAGCGAACAGATGATTGCAGCTTCAAGTCTCCTAAATAGACTATTGAAGCAAGTAAAAAGTAGAAAAAAGTTTTTAAAAATATTAAAAGAATTAAAATAATAAAAGTTCAAATCACCCCCCTTTTGTCCCATTCAAAATAAAAGAATAAACAAAAAAATTCAAATACACATTTATTTGGCATTGCTGCATTCAGAAACACCTGATCTATCAAAATATAAAAATGATTAATCCGATCGATAAATGGTGTAATTAGAGAAAAAAATAAAAACTCTAGAATTAAGTTTCTTTGGTCGCTGCAACATTGCAATAACGGGCGATCAAAAGATCGTATCTGCACCATCATGGTATCAATAAAAACGTCAGCTTGGCGAGCAAAAAATAAGCCCTCACCCAACCCAAGATCATAAAAATTGGAAACGCTAAGGGTCTAGGAAAATGGCGCCATTGTTTTATTATTTTTTTCTTTTTTCTTTTTTACAAACTTTATATTTTTTTTCACCACTTACCATAAATAAAAAAAGAACCTAGACATGATTGGTGTATGAGAACTCGTAATGAGCTGTAGAGTCATAACGGCAGGTCAGTTTTAGAATTTAGTGAACACGAGTTATTGCGAGCCCTTGGGATTACGAACCTCGCAATGGGGTGTAACCACGCAACAGACTGGCGTATGTGCAGACTAACAGCAAACATAAATACCTGGTGTACCTCTCTTGCCACTCCTACCTTGTGTATGAAAAAGCTCTGTCGTTAATACTGTTCGGGTAGAGCTATCCGATAGCGCTATCCATGAAGAAAGTGCACGGGTAGAGCAGCTATCCCATAGCTCTATTCCTAAAGGAAATGAACGGGTAGAGCTATCCCATAGCGATATCCCTCAATGTTCCTGAGTGTAAGCTATTTCACATGGTTGAGCGCACTTGGGATCTGCCCCCAAGGCCCTGCCCATGCCCAATGTTTGGTCCGTAGACCGCGGCTAGGAGTTAGTCCCGCTTTTGTGTGCAACTTTTTTTGGGCTTTTACAGTTGTTAAAAATCTTAATAAATGACTTCTTTGTACACACAGTGACTGCGTCCTCTTCTGGACCCATGTTGATAACTTCATCACTGGCATCAGGCATAGGGATCATGGTGCTTTTGAGGATATCTCTCTCTTTTCCACCACGGGTGCGTGAGGAGTGACATCAGTCACAGTTTTTGTTTTGTCCTCATGCTTTCCTGTAATGTAGAATATTGAAATTAGGTTAAAATCCCACCATAGACATTTGCAAGGCGTTTGTGTGGGTTTCCTCCAGATTCCTCCCACATTCCAAAGACATACTGATGGAGAATTATGATTGTAAGCCCCAATGGGGACAGTGATAACAATGTAAGTAAAGTTGTGGAATTAATGGCGCTACATACAGTTGAGAAAATAAGCATTTGACACACTGCCAATTTTGCAAGTTTTCCCACCTACAAAGAATGGAGAGGTCTGTAATTTTTTATTGTAGGTACACTTCAACTGTGAGAGACAGAATGTTTAAAAAAGTCCAGAAAATCCCATTGTATGATTGTTACATAATCAATTTGCATTTTGTTGCATGAAATAAGTATTTGACACCATAGAAAAACAGAACTTAATATTTGGTACAGAAACCTTTGTTTGCAATTACAGAGGTCATATGTGGTAGTTTTTTCCCAAGTTTGCACACACCGCAGCAAGGATTTTGTCCCCCCCCCCTTCCATACGGATCTGTCAGGTTTCGGTGCTGTCGCTGTGTAACATTGAGTTTCAGCTCCCTCCAAACGTTTCCTTTTAGGTTTAGGTCTGCAGACTGGCTAGGTTCCTCCAGGACATTAAAATGCATCTTATGGAGCCTCTCCTCAGCTGCCCTGGCTGTGTGTTTTGGGTCATTGTCATGATGGAAGAACCAGCTATGACCCATCTTTAACGTTCTTACTGAAGGAAGGATGTTGTTGGCTAAAATCTCACGATACATGACCCCATCTATCCTCCCTTCAATATGGTGCCGTCGTCTTGTCCCCTTTGCAGAAAATGGAATGAATGAACCGTTGTCATATGCCGGTTTTCGGTGAATGACAACTTACTGTAGGGACTGGTACATAGAGATGAATCTCCGCCATTGCTACTTTATCACCCTGAAGAATGTTGAGCTCATAGTTTCTAAGAGTATCATGGCACTTATAGTTTAATGCATTTGCAATTAAGGACATACCTGGTTGGTTTACAAGTTATGATGTATTGGTGCTGCACACATTGTATATTTCCATATTAAGGGCAGCGCAGAGTGTCGCAGGGTCAGCCGTCATGGAGTGGCAGCGTCTTTCTCGCCAACATAGGATGATGTTTGGTTGCTTATGTGGTGGAGCATTTCTCTGCTCATAAATCTATTTGTTTCTCGCCCCCTTTTGCTCCTATTTGTCTATATATGTCTCTGTATTCAGTGGAGCACACTAAAATCTATTCAGTATAATTGGTGTGGCACTATATATTGATGATTAAACTAGCACTGAATAGCGCATACTAGGGAACTGGGGAGAGCCGCCGAGGAGCAAGGGCACCATTGTCGTATCACAAGGGTGCCAACCTCTACTGTTAGGCAGGTGGACAGGAAAGGGGATTACACAGGGGCTCTCCAGGATCATCTACTTATCTATTCAATTTGTTGCCTTTCAGCATTTTAAGTGTGTGTCTTGTATGTTGTTAGTCCTTTTATAAATGGTTAATAAAGGTTTATATTTTAATTAATGGGGTCTTCATATGTGAGGTGATTCCTGAACTTTCTCAGAATCATCCTTACTAGAAGAGGCAAGATCACGTACAGAGGCCCAGACCGAGGAAGATTGACAGTCATCTTGTGTTTCCTCCATTTTCTAATAATTGTGCCAACAGCTGTTGCCTTCTCACCAATTGCCTATTGTGCTGTAGCCCATCCGAGCCTTGAACAGGTCTACAATTTTGTCCCTGATGTCCTTAGACTTCATTTTGGTCTTGGCCATGGTAGAGAGGTTGGAGTGTGATTGATTGTGTGGACAGGTGTCTTTTATACTGGTAACGAGTTCAAACAGGAGCAGTTAGCACAAGTAATGAGCGTAGAGTAGGAGGGCTTCTTAAAGAAAAACTAACAGGTCTGCGAGAGCCAGAATTCTTTCTGGTTAGAAGGTGATCAAACACTTATTTCATGCAATAAAATGCAAATCAATTATGTAAAAATCATAAAATAAATCTAAAAGACCACATTGTAAGATTCCGTCTCTCACAGGTGAAGTGTACCTACAATAAAAACTACAGACCTCTCCATTCTTTGTAGGTGGGAAAACTTGCAAAATTGGCATTGCGTCAAATACCGTATATACTTGCGTATAAGCCGAGATTTTCAGCCCATTTTTTTGGGCTGAAAGTCCCCCTCTCGGCTTATACTCAAGTCATATACGCCAGTGAGTCGGAGGGGGAGGGGTAGTGGGGGTGTCAGATCATACTGACCCCCTGGCGCGTCTCTTCAGCCCCCCTGCCTGTCCCACAGTCTCAGGCGCCTGCCTTCAGCAGTCACGTGGTACCGCTCATTAAAAACATGAATATGCACATATTCATGTCTTTAATGAGTGTTATCACATGACCGATGAAGGCTGGCGCCGAAGACCATGGGAGAACAGGGCTGCAGAGACCGCACCAGGAGGGGGTAAGTATATGTGATATTCACCTGTCCCCGTTCCCACGCTGCTCGCCGCTGCCTGCCACATCCTCTGTCAGTGTCGTTCAGGCAGCAGAGAACGCGCCCCCCATCATATTTATATATTCACTATATTGAGGGTATTATGGAAAGTCTATGGTTACTTACTGGTGCAGACTGGTCTGTGACCCTGGATCGTGTTCAGTTGAAGGTCAATGTGATCTCTTCGTCATATACTCTACATGCCGTTTAAAGACATGGAGTCACTTCCTGACCTAAAGCAAAAAGTAAAAACAATGAAAATCAGATGCCCCCAATAATGGCAGCACACCCCTTATCATATTTACACATTCACTATATTGAGGGTATTATGGAAAGTCCATGGTTACTTACTGGTGCAGACTGGTCTGTGGTCCTGGGTCGTGTCCGGTTGTAGGTCGGAGCGATCTCTTGGACCGTCATAGACTCTACATGCCTCTTGGAAAGTGCTAGAATCTCCTACGCGAAAATCGCGGAAAAAACGCGGAATAAACCTCTGCACAAATTGTGCGAATATCGCGCCAAGCCGCAGAAACAGTCTCAAAACAAACACGCAAGTTCCTGATATTGGGCATCTCCACTTGTAGGGTCGTTATCACCGGGGTTACTTCTCTAGGTAGATCAGTAACGTTTTCTGTAGCCGCTCTCTTGGCTGGTGGCAGCATCTCAGGCTTACTGTTAGAGGAGATGGCCACATCCGTATCTGTTTCAATATCGATGACGACATAATCTGGACCAGGAGAAGAAATGTTGGTGTTCTCAAGGTCATCTGTCTTTTTGACCATTGGTCCATCCTCATTTTTTCCTGTTAAAGAGATCAAAGAAATCATAATTTTTTAAAATAAAATATTCTCCATATTTCTTATGGATTATTGCGTCTACTGCTCCTTTACTTCGCAGCCGCCCACTGTAGGTAAATGTTAGCGCTTGCTGGGCTCTATGCAGCGCCGACGTTTGTCATGACATGGTCGGTGGTCTTGCAGCGCTCACGACCCCCAGGGTTCTGCAAGCTCTGCGATTCCAGTGCAGAGCGATAGCTCTGACAGGTGTTATCATTCGTGAAGCACCTGAAGGGTTGATAAACTTTTTGAATTTGGTTTCGAGCACTTTGAGGGGTGCAGTTTTTAGAATGGTGTCACTTTTGGGTATTTTCTGTATTAAATGCTCCTGAAAGTAACTTCAAATGTGATGTGGTCCCTAAAAAAATTGTTTTTGCAAATTTAGTTGGAAAAACGAAAAATCGCTGATCAACTTTTAACCCTTTTAACGTCTTAAGAAAAAAACAATTGTGTTTCAAAAATTGTATTGATGATAGATAAACATGTGGGAAATAGTATTTATTAACTATTTTGTGTGACAGCACACTGGTTTAAAGACTAAAAAATTTAAAAACTGCAAAATTTTCAGATTTTTCGTCACATTTCCGATATTTTCATACAAAAACACAAATTATATTGAACAAATTTTACCACTATAATGAAGTACAATATGTTATGAAAAAACTATCTCAGAATCAATGTGATCTGTTATAGTGTTCGAGAGCTATAACCACATAAAGGGACACTGGTCAGAATTGGCCTGGTCATGAGGGTGAAAAAAGGCTCCAGCACGAAAGGTTTAAGAGACCATTTTTAAAAGGATGTCCTTCTATTACCGTATATACTCCTGTATAAGCCGAGTTTTTCAGCACACTTGTCCCAGAAAGCCGGCGGGAAAGCGGCGGGACAGCTGGTCACTGGGGCACGAGTCGGCGGCTGTGGCTAAAGCCAGTGCAACTGCTAAGGAGAAATGAATATTTATTTCTCTTATAGCGCGCACAGTGACAGCTGCAGCCGCGAGGGCACGCTGGAGGAGGGTGAGTAGGATGGTTTGTTTTGTTTTTGTAATAGGAAGCATGCATACAAGGATGGGAGAGGGGTAGCAACGCTTACCAGGGCAGGACGGGGGAGCAATGCATACCGGGACAGGGATGCGGGAACAATGCATACCCGGCTTATACTCGAGTCAATGAGCTTACCCAGTTTTCCGTGGCAAACTTAGGTGTCTATACTCGGGTCGGCTTGTACTCAAGTATGTACGGTAATTACATACCAAATGTCCCCAGAGTAAGTCTATTACCAAGCTATAAAAAAGCCAAAAAAATAACTACCGTATTTTACGTATTATAAGACCCACTTTTTCCCCCAAAATTGTGGGGGAAAATGGGGGTGCGTCTTATAATGCGTATTTACCTTACCGGTACCGTTGCTGGCCACAGGCTGAGATAAGCAGGTTCCCAGCGGTGCTGTGAGTGCCCGACGATGCTGCGCAGGGGTTTCCCGTTCCGCTGTAGGGATCTTCATTGCTACGGGGAGCTTTGCCGAAATTTTGTGAAAGGCAAGATTGATCTCAGCGCTTAAATCTCATCTTCTGAGATCTTGGTGCCGAGATCTCCATCTGCGCATGTGCCTCCCCCATCGTCAGCCATCTTCCCGGAGTCCACCGCACAGGAAACCATGTAACTGCCAGGGGCTCTGGCCTTTCACAAAATGTCAGCAGAGGCCCTCGCAGCATGGAGCACCCCGCAGCTCGAAGCACCCCGCAGCACGGAGTCCCCCGCAGCACGAGCACCCCACAGGACCTGAAGCATGGAGCCCCCCCATAGCACACAGCCCCCCGCAGCACAGAGCACCGTGCAGCACAAAATCTCTGCCTCATCCCAGCCTGCAGCATCACCCCACTCCTGTTTCCTCCAGCAGCGACCCTGGGACCCCGCTTCACCGCAGCCACCACCCCCCAGTAAGCAATAAGACGCATGGATTATAAGAAGCACCACCATTTTATTACAAAAAAAGTTTTTTTCCTATTTTTCTCCTCAAAATTTGGGGTGCGTCTTATAATCCGGAGCGTCTTATCATCCGAAAAATACGGTATTTGCACATAGATTTTATAGGCTTGTCCAGGGTTTGAAAAATGTAATTGGTTTGTTTGAAACACAAGACCACCCCTGTCTACAGGTTGTGCCTGTTATTGCAGATTAGCTCCGGTGAAGAGAATGGTATAGAGCTGCAATACCATGAGCAAGCTGAAGATTTTGACGACACAGTTTTTTTTTTTTTTTTTTTTTTAAGAAAATGGCAGCCCTGTTTTTCTTATCCTGGAGAACTGCTTTAGTGTTAGATTGGTTAGGCTGTACTTACCACCAATAGGTTTAGCAGGAGTCTCTCTGTCTCCATCAGTAGAACGTTGAGATTCATCATTTCTCCTGGATTTATCCTTTTTCAGATGTCTTTAAAATAGTAAAATAGAAGGTATTTTATGTATTACAAAGTAACAGATCTTTATTCTGCAGAATGAAATATAGACTCATATGTTTCTTCATTCATTTTGTCTTTTACATTCTGTAGAAACATTGGCAATAAGGAAAATTTTGGTAATTATCAACAATTTTTCATGTACATGAAAGTTCAATATGTGTGGATCGTACTGGGTTGTAAGGTAATATGAAGATTAGACAGGAGTGGATTTATTTGAGTGGAATTGAATTCTGCTCATACAAAACTCAGAATGTTGGAGAACAAAGATTTTTTGTAATTCACTCCACGCGACTAAAGCAAAGTGGAAGCTAGCGGCAGCCGCCAGCTTGCAGAAGAGTAGAGGGCTGGCAGAAAGATGAGCTCACTTCTCTGACCGACTTCCGCTGCTTTATGCCCAATGGCCAGTTTTCCTCACTACCATCATGCCGCACCTCTGGCCAAGTGGGCCAGAAACTTTGGGCTGAAACTTTGGCTACAAGTGGCCCCGAAAGGTCTCTGCCCATGCATGTCCCAACCAAGAGTCAACACTGGGCTGGAGTTGCGGGCAGAGAGCAGTGGGGGCTTCCGGAGAGGGGCTTGGTTGTATATAAACTTTATTTTCTTCTTACATCTTCCATTTATTACCATCTGGGACTGGGGAGACCCCAGAGCATAATAGGGAACAATCAATATGTGAAGAATAATTTTGCTGTGAATTGAACCTCTAAATAAAATCTGCTGATTTGGCAGAATTTTGTCAGAGCCTCTCATCAGTAATAAAGATGGAATTTTTTGCAGACTCCCATGTACAATATAAATCATCCTTTACAATTCTTACCTACATATGGCGTTACAGATGACACCAAGGAATGTTCCAAGGAAGAATATGATAACTACAAAATAAATGACTTTATTCCAAGGGATCTTTGGAGGAACGATACCATCCACTGAAAAAGAAGAGAAAATACAAATATTATCTACAGTATATATCCAGGAAATTGTCTGTAATCCACTGCCACTATTATCGAAGCAGTCCTATAAAGGGAATCTGTCACCAGGCTTTTGCCATCTTATCAGAGAGAACCATAATGTAGAAGCATAGACCTTTACTATAGCGATGTGTCAACTACTGGACTGTTTCAATAGAATCACTGTTTTACCAGCAATCGATTATCACTACAGGATAACTGGTCTTGTGCCTGCCTCCTAGTCCAGCCAGACCCCCAGCAATACACAATGTAAGCACAAGCTGTGGCGGGGTTATAAACAGCTGAAAAACTGAGCTCTGCTCAGTCTGCAGCAGAGAAAACTGTGACTCTATTATATAGTCTACTAGCTGAAGAGCCCGGCGCTGCCCGGGCATAGTAACTAACTGTGGCTAGTTACAACAAATTATAATTATCCTCCATCCCATAGTCCCGTGCCCATATACCCATTATACATATCCACCATCATACATATTCTCCATCCCATAGTCCCATGCCCATATACCCATCATACATCCTCCATCCCATAGTCCCGTGCCCATATACTCATCATACATATTCTCCATCCCATAGTCCCATGCCGATATACCCATCATACATCCTCCATCCCATAGTCCCGTGCCCATACACCCATCATACATATTCGCCATTCCATAGCCGAGTGCCCATATACCCATCACACATCCTTCATCTCATAGTCCCATGCCCATATACCCATCACACATGCTCCATCCCATAGTCCCGTGCCCATATACCCATCATACATATCCTCCATCCCATAGTCCCGTGCCCATATGCCCATCACACATCCTCCATCCCATAGTCCTGTGCCCATATACCCGTCATACATATCCACCATCCCATAGTCCAGTGCCCATATACGCATCACACATCCTCCATCCCATAGTCCCGTGCCCATATACCCGTCATACATATCCACCATCCCATAGGCCGTGCCCATATACCCATCATACATATCCTCCATCCCATAGTCCAGTGCCCATATACCCATCACACATCCTCCATTCCATAGTCCCATGTCCATATTCCCATCATACATATTCTCCATCCCATAGTCCCATGCCCATATACCCATCATACATATCCTACATCCCATAGTCGAGTGCCCATGTACCCATCACACATATCCTCCATCCCATAGTTCCATGCCCATATACCCATCATACATATCCTCCATCCCATAGTCCAGTAACCATATACCCATCACACATCCTCCATTCCATAGTCCCATGCCCATATACCCATCATACATATTCTCCATCCCATAGTTCCATGCCCATAAACCCATCATACATATTCGCCAACCCATAGTCAAGTGCCCATATACCCGTCATACATATCCACCATCCCATAGGCCCGTGCCCATGTCCCCGTCATGCATATCCTCCATCCCATAGTCCAGTGCCCATATACCCATCACACATCCTCCATTCCATAGTCCCATGCCCATATACCCATCATACATATTCTCCATCCCATAGTCCCATGCCCATATACCTATCATACATATTCGCCATCCCATTGTCCCGTGCCCATATACCCGTCAAACATATCCTCCATCCCACAGTCAAGTGCCCATTTACCATCACACATCATCCATCCCATAGTCCCATGCCCATATATCCATCACACATCCTCCATCCCATAAACCGTGCCCATATACCCATCATACATATCCTCCATCCCATAGTCCCGTGCCCATATACCCATCATACATATCCTCCATCCCATAGTCCAGTGACCATATACCCATCACACATCCTCCATCCCATAGTCCCGTGCCCATATACCGGTCATACATATCCTCCATCCCATAGTCCCATGCCCATATACCCATCATACATATCCACCATCCCATAGTCCCGTGCCCATATACCCGTCAAACAAATCCTCCATCCCATAGTCAAATGCCCATATACCCATCACACATCCTCCATCCCATAGTCCCGTGCCCATATATCCATCACGCACCCTCCATCCCATAAGCCCGTGCCCATATACCCATCATACATATCCTCCATCCCATAGTCCCGTGCCAATATACCCGTCATATATATCCTCCATCCCATAGTCGAGTGCCCATATACCCATCACACATCCTCCATCCCATAGTCCCATGCCCATATACCCATCACACATCCTCCATCCCATAGTCCCATGTTCATATACCATCATACATATTCGCCATCCCATAGTCGAGTGCCCATATACCCATCATACATATCCTCCATCCCATAGTCCAGCATAGGTCCGTGCCCATATACCCATCATACATATCCTCCATCCCATAGTCCAGTGCCCATATACCCATCACACATCCTCCATCCCTTAGTCCCGTGCCCATAACCGGTAATACATATCGTCCATCCCATAGTCCCGTGCCCATATACCCGTCATACATATCCTCCATCCCATAGTCCAGTGCCCATATACTCATCACACATCCTCCATCGCATAGTCCCGTGCCCATATACCCATCACACATCCTCCATCCCATAGTCCCATGCCCATATACCCATCATACATATTCTCCATCCCATAGTCCCATGCCCATATACCCATCATACATATCCTCAATCCCATAGTCCAGTGCCCATATGCCCATCACACATCCTCCATCCCATAGTCCCGTGACCATATACCCGTCATACATATCCTCCATCGCATAGTCCAGTGCCCATATACCCATCACACATCCTCCATTCCATAGTCAACCATTATGACATCATAATGAGCGGCGGCAGGGCTTGCAACCTATGATGACATCAGCATCGCCATGGCAACCATTGTGACATCATGAGGGGCGGGGCTTGATACGCACACACTGTTTCCCCAGTATGCAAATAGGGGCATTGTGACATCATAATGAGGGGCGGGGCTTGACGCGCACACACTTTTTCCCCAGTATATAGACAGGGGCAGAATTGCTTGGTGAATTGGAATGCGCGGGGTTAAAATTTCGCCTCACAACATAGCTTAGGACGCTCCCGGGGTCCAGACGTGCGACTGTGCCAAATTTTTCGGCTGTATCTGCGACGGTGCGGATGCCTCTCCCGGACATACACACACCTACATACACACTTTGAGCTTTATATATTAGTTTGGACGGTAGGACCCAGCATGACGATTAAAAATATGGGACCGTAGTTTTGCTAAATTATGTCTCAGGGATTATGAAAAAAAATAATTCAAAATACCCATTTGTTATCGCTGCATTTGTAAAAGTTCGATCTATCAAAATCTAAACTAAATTTATCTGACCAGTATACAGCATAATGAGAAAAAAAAATCGAAATTGCCAGAATGAAATTCTTTGGCAGCCGCAAGATTGCAATAAAAAGCGATAAAAAACCATAGTATCTACCCCAAAATGGTATCAGTAAAAAGATCAACTCAGGGCGCAAAAAATAAGCCTTCACCCAGCCTAATGAGGTTTACCCCATAATATGTGAATATTTGGAAAAGTACTTACCTGCTGGGGTCGTATGCGTGGGCAAGGAATCATGGCGCTGGTTGATGAGAGGCGCGCCTTCCACAGATGCTAATAGCAAACTCACGATTAGAAGAAATCGAAAGAGCATTTTAGCTTGGAGAAATATCGCTGAATGTGTAACACACAGGGAGTTATCGCTGAATGTGTAACACACAGGGAGTTATCGCTGAATGTGTAACACACAGGGAGTTATCGCTGAATGTGTAACACACAGGGAGTTATCGCTGAATGTGTAACACACAGGGAGTCTTGTCAGACAAAGCCTCTTCCTGCAGCGTCACTCCTTATAACCACACATTCCGTGATGTCACAATGGAGATCTCAGTGTGACATCACGAGGAGCGGAACACCAGTGATGTCACAATGGATGAGATAACTGCAACTACTCAACATGGAGCAGCTCCATCCATCTATGTATGATTAATATTATATTAATGTATAAGAACCAATCCGCATTAGAGGATATTATGAATGTATGGGGGCGACACAGAGAGACATTATTCATGTGTTGGACACAGGGAGACATTACTATTACTGGGCCACATAGGGTGGCAATATTAACTCATGATGAACACAAAGGTGGACAGTTTTACCAGATGAGTGCCACATTGGGGCCAATATTAATGTATTAACAGGGGGACATCATTACTATATGGGGGCCAGGAAAGGGACAATACTACGGTATATGGGTCACATAGGAGGAAATTATTAATATTAGAGGCACATAGAGGGACAATATTAATTTATGGGGGCCACAAGGGAGGACATTGTTATTAAGTGGGGTCCACATATGATAATATTTTTAATGTATGAGGGCCACAATTTGGAATGTTACTGCTATATTGGGGTCATAAAAAGGAATTCCACATCTGGATGAAGGCATAATAGTTGGACATTACTACTGTGTGGGTGCCGTGTTGGGGCAATTCTACTGTATTTTGGCAAACAGGGGACATCAGGGGTGGATTAAGGGTAGCCAGGGCCCCGGGCTCTTCAGACTCTGTGGGCCCCCCGGTCATGTGACGGGATCATGCGACGGGGTCATCCTATACCTGAAACAGATTATTCCAGAAAAATAGTTGCTGAGTGAAACTATAACCTGTCAAACATCCATTGATCTTGTCAATTTACCCTTCAGTTAGGAAGAAAAAATTAAAAACCACTTTAAGCCATACTATTGAACTGTCCAATTTTAATCTGTAAACAAGACTGTCGCCAATTTTCGCAAGTTTCTCATCAAAAGTGCATCGCAAAACAGTTGAAAAAACATTTAAAGTATCACATTTCCAAAAAAAGACACAAAGAAAACCATGTGTATAAAGGGCTCGTGCATACCAGTGCTCAAGTTAAAAAATGGTTTGGTCTCACCATTGTAGTAGACGTATTTTCATAGAGGGTCCATTTTTCATGAGAAGGGAAAGGACAGAAATAATTTTCTCTGACTCTCTGTCGTGCCCCTGTATAGCTCCTGTCCTTAGAAGGACAGGCCTCAAGTGTGCCCACTATGGATAACCCACCATCCACAGATAGTTGGCAACTTCCCTACACGTTTCCTCCCCGTTTCTGGGGATTCATCAGGGGAACTACCCAAATTAATTCTGTGGTAGAATTATCATTGTATATCCGTCTTCATTATAGGGCCCTGCAGTGGCAGAAGGTCCCTAGAGCCAATGTGGCTGTCTGTGCCTCCGCCTATGTGTGGGCCATTGGTGTGCCCAGGAGCTATACAGGGGCACAATGGGGAGTCAAAGAAAATTATTCCTGTCCTATCCCCTCCCCTTCTCATGAAAAAGTGGACCCTCTATTAAAATACATTGTATTAAAAGTTATGTTTTAATAATAGCGGAGACTCCCCTAGCTCTACTCAGTCTGTGACCCCGGGAGTACTGTCATAGTGATAACACCTAGGCACTATAGCTGAGTGTGTGAATCTGTATGGCAGAAACCTTCATGATGAACCCATCTGTGCTGTGTATTAGCCACAAATCTCTTCACGGTACAATGATCACGCTTACGTTTTTCACAAAAATGTGATTTTTTTGCAAATCCCATCTTTGCAGTCACACGTCCGACTCTGGCTCAGGAGAATCCTCACAGAGAGATTTTAGTGTATGTGCACACGTTGCGGATTTTTCCGCACAGAATCCGTAGATAAAATGACCTGCGTTCTCCCTGCGGATTTCGTGTGGATTTCACCTGCGTTTTTACACCTGCTGATTCCTATAATGGAATGGGTGTAAAAACGCTGCAGAATCCGCACACAGAATTGACATGCTGCGGGAAATAAACTGCTGCGTTTCCACATGGAATTTTCCGCAGCATGTGCTCAGCGGTTTTTCATTTCCATAGGAGAACCTGGTACTGTACACCGCATGGAAAACTGCTGCGGATCCACAGGGCCAAATCCGCTGCGGATTGGCAGACTAATCCGCAACGTGTGCCCACACCCTGAGGATTCCCAAGTCTGCAGTCACAGACTTACATGGAAAGACTGCAGACTTTTAGCTTAAGGCCGGAGTCACACTGGCGAGGAATACGGGTGAGTGAGAGGCGCAAAAAGCACGCATTAGACACGGACAAATGATTTTCTATGGGTCACTCGCACCAGGCGTATATTTCTCATCTGTATCCTACGCTCCGTGCCAATCGCAGCATGCTGCGATTGTCAGCGTACTACGCCCGTAGTACGCCAATGAAAGTCAATGTGTGCTCAAATAATACAGATTACACACGGAACACACGTGTGACCTGCGAGCAATACGCAGGTCTTTTGGCTGGTGACAGGAAATGGGCCAATCCATCATCAGGAAGCCTAGACATGCAAATGAGCTCAAAAACCGCTCCAGACATCCAGGAAGTACGCCTCCACAGAGTACAGCAGCAGCATGGTGTCCACATACATTAATGTTGAGATGCTAATTGTGCTGGTGCAGGAGCGTCCCGAAATGTGGGACCCACGCGATGCAAATTATGCGAACCGGACAAGAAAGGAGGCGTCATGGAGGCGCATCTGTCGCCAGATGTACCATGACTTTGGTGACAGACCACGTGATGAGCAGCATAAAATTTGTATGTGCAATCATAAAAACATCATTAACCTTAGCACGCGCTAAAAAATGATTCTACAATCAGCACCCCCCTTCCCGTGCATCTAATTTTATTAGCCTCATGAGGCCGTTACATTTGGATGTGAAACGTGGCTTCACACAGCCATAATTAGGGGTTAGGCCACATGCTCCTCATCCTCCTAGCCAATAAAATTAGTTTAAGTGTAGCTAATGAGACCCTGGGTATCGGCCCAATTACATATGCCACCATGGGTAGAAAGCACACCCCAGAAGGCCCCATGCCTAGACTACTGTTAGAAAATGTGACCTCTCAAATATGTGATTTTGACAATCTTTCCTGTCACATTGCAGTGGAAGATGTAATGAAACGCTGGCGAAGCATCCGAGACCAGTTCCGCTGGGAACGCCAGCAGCGGTCCAGAAGTGGGGATGCTGGACATGTGAAAAGAAAATATATATACTATGTCCGGCTGAACTTCCTCACCCCAATTCTGGATCTGAGACCGTAAGTACATACCTCACACCACATTACACAAATACATTACACAAATACTTTACAGGGACAAAAATATTGATGTATTTTTGCCTCTGTTCTATTTCATAACAGAACTCAATCCAACCTTACGGATCGAGGAACGGCCTCAGAGGCAGAGCCCATTATAGATCCTGTAGGGGATGAGGTGGCTGGCCCATCTTCTCCCCCTACAAGAAGGATGGCTGAAGATGAGGCATCACAAGACCACACAATGGCTGGCCTACACACCACACCACCAGGACGGTCTGCTGCTGCCACCTCACCCATCCTGGAAGAGCCGGGCAACTTGAGCAGCAGCCCAACTGCCCAGATCAGGTCCTCCCCACAGGCTGCTCTAGCATCACGGCGAACAAGAAGAAGGCACCAGGTCACTATTCAAGAGAGCAGGACCAATGTGGACACAGGGGTGCTCAATTATTTGTCCAGAGTAACTACAGATGATGGGGAGGAGGCCTATGCACGTAGCCTCACCCTTTATCTCCGTGCCCTTACCCGTGAGGTCAGGCTCCGTATTAGGGGATGTATTCAGATCCTGCTTGATGCAAGCACCCCCCCAATACCCCATATGAGGTTTTTGAATTTCTGGAGAGGTGGCAGCTCTCACCACGAAATATAATGCGCATGAGACCATCCACACAGATGCTTGCTCAAGCAGGGTCTGAACAGCCCCTAATACGTGGGCCAACACCTCAACCCCTTCCTCCCCCTACCCAACCGTCTATTCCGCAGCCCCAAATGTCTTCCTCAAGCCAACCACACCAATATGGCCACTTGTACCCACCCAGTGTTGGAGGCTGGTCCCAACCTGGTTGGGGACGATCTGGCTATCTTGGTGGGTATGAGCCACGGGCCTACCAGAGCCAACAAGAAGCCCCTCACCATCATCATTACTCTGGCCAGTATCCCCAACAGTCCCAGGAGACTGGACAATATGAGGATTTATGATTCTGATGGTTGAGATGTCCAGTGAGATGTAACTGGTGCTCCTAATATAAATTAAAAAACAGGTGTTCTCCTTCACCAACATTTAGAACATAATTTAACATTCACATTTTTAAACTATGTTTTCCAAACATATGAAACAATCCATCATGACAGGCAACGCTACCTCACGCCTTTCAGACAGATATTACATGTGTGTAGAAAAGAGAATATTTAAATGCGCTATGCTGTAAAATGAAAGGATGAAAATACACTACTCACTTGCTAACGCCTAGGAAAGGCGTGCTCGCCTTTATTAAGTAGTCACCTTTTTTGTTAGCAATCTCTAGTAAAAAATTTCTAGGCGACCAACATTCAGAATATCACGCTCTCTCTATGTCTTAACAAGTGAATTTTGTATTTTCATCCTTTCCAGTATAGCATGCTTAAATATTGTCTGTTCTACAGACAGGTAATATCTGTGTGAAAGCTGTGAGGTAGCCTTGCCTATCATGGTGGAATCTTTCTATGATTGGATAACATTATGAGGAAATGTGAGTGTTATCTTGTTGCCTTTATTTTGGTGATGGAGCTCACCTTTTGTTGGCAAATCTAGGTTAATCTAGTCATGCAGCAATGTTGTTTTTGCCTAATGTTTGTTGCTGTTTTGTTATGTAATGTTCATTTTACAAGTTAAAGAAGGCACAAAGGGTCATTTTGGCCATTGCCAAATTTGTCTTATGGCAAAATTATGTTTGCCTTTAAGCGGAAAAAAAAAAGGCAAAACTAAAAATTTGTCTACTCTAGTTAACGTCTCTGTGTGATTTTTCACAATTCCTAACAACATACTAACAGACACCAACCAATGTAATGAAACACTCATAGAATCATAAAGGCTTGAGTAATATATATTTAGACACACTTAAAGCAACAAATTATAACATAGACACAGCATGCTCTTGCCAAGAAGTTGCCCCCTCAGGTGAGATAAAGTAATTAGTGAAAATATCACGCACTTTTAGGCCAGAGAGCGGTCTACGTTGAGGGTTCATAGGTGGTCTCACCCTGCGCACATTGCCCGGCCTACGCACAACACCATCAGAGGAGGAGCAATCATGTATCCTGGTGAAGTTATGCAGAACAACACAGGCTTTCACAACTTCATTCACATTTTGCTCACTCAACTGAATGGCAGACTGGAGTACCCGCCATTTGGCACAAAGAATCCCAAAGGAAAACTCCACCAGTCGCCTAGCACGTGATAGGCGCAAGTTAAAAATTCTGCGCCTGTGGTCAAGGTTGCGCCGGGGATATGGCCTCATGACATTGCGCGATAACTGAAAGGCCTCATCTGCCACAAGGACATAAGGGACTGATTGTTCGGGGGAGCCTGGTAGCTGGCGTGGTGGTGGTAGATCCAACTGGTTGGTGCGTAGCCGCCGAGCCATTATGGAAGTATTGAAGACTCTAGAGTCTCCCGTCCTTCCATATGCCCCAATGTCAACAATTATAAACTTGTATTGAGGGTCTACCAGAGCCAACAATACAACAGAAAAGTATTGTTTATAATTGAAGAATTGTGAGCCTGAGTTCGGTGGCTTACGCACCCTGATATGTTTGCCATCCAGGGCCCCAATACAATTTGGAAACTGGCAGTCCTCCTCAAAGTCCCTTGATATCCTTAACCAGTCTTCCATCCTGGGCTCGGGCATGACCACTTGATGGAGTCTTGTCCAGATTTGTGCACATGTAGACCTCACTATGCCTGAAATGGTTGACTTTCCAATGAGAAACTCATGGTGGAGGGCGGCATAAGACAGGCCAGTGGACAGGAAGCTGTAGAACAACAGAAATAGTAAAGTTTAGAATGTCTAAAGTAAAAAAAATCAGTTACATGCCGACCAAACTTGTTAGGAAATGATAGAGAAAAACACACACATATTTGGTGGCACAATGACTAAGTGATATGCAGGACATATTAGATCTAACATTCTGCTGTGTCCGGTGAAACATATTTGGAGTAAGATGAGGGCATTAAACTTTGTCCAAGAAGGCCAAAAAACATAAATTAGCACACACATTATGAACATAGAGAATGTGGTTGTGTAGTACATACAGTATTGTGAGTAGAAGTCGCTCCTCTGCAGATATGGCTTTGCGCATCCTTGTGTCCTGAAAGGTTATCCCAGGGCACACTGTCTCCAAGAGTCGATCAAATGTGGCAATGCTCATGCGACAGTATTGGTAAAATTTCTCCGGATGCTCCTGCAGAGAAGAATAGAGGAGGTGAAAATGACCTCTTGTGAGTCGTTGCCTCAAAAGTGGATGGACCCACATGCGTCTCCTCCTCCGCGGATCCACTATCACAAGATATGGTTGCCCAAAGTGCCGTGACAAAAGCCAGGTAAAGAGAACCTGCTCAGTTGTATTGAATCGCAGACCCTCTGCCATGCTGCACAAAGAACACCAACACACCTCGTGAAAGCAAGGTGACAAATGTACAGAATGTAGGCATCCACCTGTTTCTGAGTGTCTAAATAGGGTGCAGGCTAATGATTTAAATTGTTTGCAGGCCTCAAAACCGTTAAATGTCCATTTTGCAAGGCTGCGAGAAAATCTCGCCATACGGATTGCATACGGATGCCACACGGATTACATACGGATGCACACATGCGCAAAATACGCGACCTCACCTTGCTTACGGATGACCTACGGAGCACTATTTAGTGGTCATTCATCCGTATTACGCAAGTAAACTACGGACCGTATTTTGCGCAGGTTAGTGTGACTCCGGCCTAAGACAGGACAACACCTTTAACCCTTAAAAGAAATAACCAACTTATTCAGATCAATACAAAGTTGCAACTTAACAACTTAGATCCAGCTTTTTTGATCAGCAGCCACTACAGCCAGCCTGGAAAAAAACGGCTTATGTGCATCTTCCCATTTTGTGCTTGTGTTATAAGACCAGTGGCCCAAAGTCACTTAACCCGTGAAAAACATCAGTTACTTATTCAAATCTGTGAAAAATGGCTATTTGCCCGTTGGTCTGATGCCCAGAGCCCATTTGGGCCAGTCTAGAGACCTGAATGTGATGCAGGCCATCACTATGTATGTAATACTAGTGTGAGATCAGCGGCTCAAAGTCATTTAACCCCTGAAAAATAACACTTATCCAAATCAAAATCGCCCATCTGCCCACTTTGATGCCAGTTCTGATACCCAGAACACATAGGACAGACTAAAGGGACCTGAATTTGATGTCGAGCATCATGATCTATGTGTATGCAGTGTGATATCAGTGGCCCAAAGTTATTTAACCCTTTCATTGATGCTCAACCTCATTGGCAACATTACCAGGACAAGATTACTCAGGGGATGACTGACTGAAGAAGGACAATATTACTAGTAGTACAAAACATTACTAATAAGACTGTGTTCACACATTGCATTTTTGCAGGGTTTTTTTGCTGCTTTTTTTATGCAAGTTTAAAGCTGCGTTTTACAGTATCAGGAAAGTCTATTAGATTTCAGAAATCTCATGCACACATATTGGTTTTATTTCCCTGACTGATATGGAAAATTGCAGAATTGGCCGGAGCTGAGCCCCCCTGCCCCCCTCAAGGAGGCATAGGCGGAGGCCAGGATGACGGGGGGGTGGTCGGCTACCAGGGGGAGTACCCTGGAGTTGGGGGGTATATAGAGGAGGGGTGTGGGTGTCCCCTTCCTCTTTGGATCTGGCCCCCCACAAGGAGAAGTCACCTTAACATGTCGGACGTGGAGCGGGTTTTGGAGCAGCTGCGAGCGGCGGTGCGGTCACAGCCCCCAGGCTGGCTGGCGTCTCAGGTGGCCAGCATTGTTCCTGGGACGTCCGGAGAGTCTGCAGCAGCAGCGGGGAGGGAGCGGCACTACAGACGGGTGAGGCCTCCCGAGCGGCTCTCACCCGATGCACCCCCCAGGGCCTTGCGACACTGCCGGAGCCCCTCCGGGGACCCTCCAGGCCGGTCGCAGCGTTCTGTGCCGGTCTCCGCTACCCGGCCCTGGAGGAATCCGCAGGCCAGGCGAGGGCCCGCAGCGATGGCTTGGCCGCGGCCTACTTCCAGGCGGGGGGCGGGCCTGTCAGGCGCCGGGCGGCGGCAAGCTCCGGCATCAGCGGGAGGCCGCGGCGGTAACCTCCTCGCCGCGCGGCCTGCCTCCCCCTCCAGCAGAGGGGTGGACATCGGGGGAGCTTCGGCCTGCAGCCTGGCAGGGCTGCCAGCATCACCCCCAGGCAGTGGGGGAACACCGAGTGCGGCAGGGGGCCGCGGCGAAGGGGCCCAGCATCGGCGGTCCGCTTCGGGGGCCGCTACAAGAGGAGGGGAACGACTCCACACCAGGACCGCGGCCTGCTCCCCTGTGGGGCCGCCAACAGCGATGCCCATGTACAGTGGCTCTTTTCCGGGGGCCTGGAGGCGCAGCGGGGGGCCCTCAGTGCTTCGCTGCAGGAGCCAGCCGTGGCAGCGGGAGCAGACCTCACGGTGTCCCGGTCAGCGTCCATTGCCGGGGTCCCGTCATCGGGGTCCCTCGGGGGGCCCAGTCATCATCATTTGGCTCCTCCTGCGGGGAGTCCCAGAGGTCGACAGCAAGCTGGCAAAGGTACATCCGAGGACCCAGGTTTTCCGGCTGGAGGGCACACAGCCCCCTCGCAGCCCGGTGAGTATGGCTCTGTGTCCCCTGTTTGTCATCCAATTGCAACATCATCCTGGTTGGGTGGGGGGGCCGTTGACGGAATCCCTCGGGTTCAGCGGGGGGTTGGGAATTGGTGGCGTAGCCGCGGCCGGGGGGGGTTAGCGACGTGCTTGCGGATATGCGTAATTTAGTGTCACGTCTGGAGCGGGGTCTCGCTTCACCGTCACCAGTGGCAGCTTGGGCACAAGCTGGGAGTCCAGCGGGGCGGAGTGGGTCGGATTTGGCCGGGCGTGCAAGTGAACCGGTGTCGGTGTCGGTGCAGACTGAGAAAGAGAAAGAATGTCGCGTGCACTTGGACGATAGAGCGCATGGGGAGGTGTATGTTTGTTTTGAGGGTCAGTTGGGGGCTCATTTAAAGAAAGAAGTAAAGGAGTGCATTTGGAAGGACGAGTATGTGGAAATATTTTCCCTATTGCCATTAGAGAAATTTAATTTGGATAAGGGAAAGAAGGAGGATAGCAAAAAGGAGGATGAAGAGAAGCGTAGATGGCGTCTGATCCCGCAAACGTTCGTTAATTGGCAACAGGCGTTCGCTATTTTGGCGAGTGTCATTGGCGAAAAGTCCCCTGATAATTGCTCGGCGTTATTTTGTTCTTTTGACGCCATCGGGGAGGCCTATAGGGTGTATGGGGGTCAGGCTTGGTTGCGCTATGATGAGCAATTTCGGCAGAGGAAGGCCGTCCGTCCGGCTATCCGTTGGGACCAGAAGGACATTGGGCTGTGGATGCGGGTCATAGCTCAAAATAAATTTGGTAGCTCCTTTCATGGGGGGGCTGGGAGTACCAGCCAGAGTAGCGGCAGTTCCGGCATCTCAGGAGGGGGCGGGCAGGTTCAAACGGGAAATCATAAGTTGGGGGTGTGCTGGCAGTTCAACGACGGCCCGTGTAAATTCGGGGCGAACTGCAAATTTAAACATCTTTGCTCCAACTGCAATAGCGCGTCCCATGGAGCCGCCAAGTGTTTTAAGAAAGGGAAGCCCCGAACCGGCGGTGGTAATTCCCAAGGGGGAGACCCCAGTGAGGCTGGAAAGGATGGTCCCTTATCTAAATAGATATGGGGATAGGGAGAAGTCGGCTTTGCTGTACGCGGGTTTCAAGGACGGTTTGGAGATCCCTCACCCCCCTTTTGCTATTCCTCTGGTTTTAAAAAATTTGCGTTCGGCCTTGTTACCTGGTTCAGTGGTTTCAGAAAAGCTGCAAAAGGAGGTTTCGTTGGGATGAATGGCTGGCCCCTTTGTTTCCCCACCTTTTTCGGATTTGGTTGTTTCTCCTCTAGGAGTGGTTCCGAAGAAAGAGCCGAATAAGTTTCGGCTTATCCAACATTTGTCGTACCCTCGCGGGGGTTCTGTGAACGATGGTAGTGGACAGGTGTCTAACCATGGGATGTTCATTATCTTGTGCGTATTTTGAAGCCTTCAGTTCCTTTTTGAAGTGGGTCGTGCGCGATGTTTCCGGTTTTGATTCGGTTATTCATTACTTGGATGATTTTTTGTGCGTGGGCTCCGCGGATTCCGATTGTTGCAAGAGACTGTGCATATTCATGAGGTGTAATGAGCGGTACCACGTGACCGCTGAAGGCAGAAAGGGAGATTGCGGGGAAGCTGGGGGCAGCAGAGACTGTGCCAGGACCGATAAGTAAAGCGATACTCACCTGTCCGGGTCCATCGCTGCTTGCTGCTGTCTGGCATGTCATCTGTAAGTGACGTTCAGACAGCAGAGGGCGTGGTGACGTGGTTATTGCTCGCCGCGCCCCCTGCAGTTTGAACATCACTGACAGATGACGTGCCAGACAGCAGCAAGCAGCGGCACCTGGCCCCAGCGACGGAGAGGTGAGTATGTCATATTTTTTATTTTTAAATGCGGCAGCGGCAGCACATGGGGGCATAATGTATGGAGCATCTTATGGGGGCAGCACATGGGGGCATAATCTATGGAGCATCTTATGGGGGCAGCATATTGGGGCATAATGTATGTAGCATCTTATGGGGGCAGCATATAGGGGTATAATCTATGGAGCATCTTATAGGGGCAGCATATGGGGGATTAATCTAAGGAGCATCTTATGGGGCAGCATATGGGGGAATAATCTATGGAGCATCTTATGGGGGTAGCATATGGGGGCATAATCTTTGGAGCATCTTATGGGGGCAGCATATGGTGCCTATTCTATGGAGCATCTTATGGGGCCATAAGATTTATGGAGCAGCATATGAGGCACATTATTCTAGGGAGCATCTTATGGGGCCATTATTAACCTTTTTGCAGCATTATATGGGGTGTATTTTGTATGGAGCATCTTATGGGGCCATTATGAACTGTATGGAGCATTATATGGGGCTCCTCATTCAATATGGATATTCAAAAACATTTAACCTACCGATGTCTCAATTAAGTTTACTTTTATTGGTATCTATTTTTATTTGTGAAATTTACTAGTAGCTGCTGCATTTTCCACCCCAGGCTTATACTCAAGTCAATATCACCTCTATGCAGTATCACCTCTATGCCGATGACACGCAGATCTACCTATCTGGACCCAACCACGCCTCCTTACTAACTGAAATCCCACAATGTCTGTCTGCTATCTCAGCCTTCTTCTCTGCTTGTTTTCTCAAACTGAACATGGACAAAACAGAATTCATCATCTTTCCCCCATCTAACTCTACCCCTCCACCAGACCTATCCATCAATGTTAATGGCTGCTTTCTTTCCCCAGTCCCACACGCTCGGTGTCTAGGGTGATCCTCGACTCTGCGCTCTCTTTCAAACCACATACCCAAGCCCTCGCCTCCTCCTGCCGCCTCAAACTCAAAAATATTTCCCAGATCCACTCATTCCTCAACCACAAAACCACTAGTGCACGCTCTTATCATCTCCCACCTCGACTACTGCAACCTCCTACTCTCTGGCCTCCCCTCTAGCACTTTGGCTCCACTCCAGTCCATCCTACACTCTGCTGCCCGACTAATCCACCTATCTCCCCGCTACTCCCCAGCCTCCCCCATAAGCCAGGCCCTTCACTGGCTTCCTATTGCCCAGAGGCTCCAATTCAAAACCCTAACCATGACATACAAAGCCATCCACAACCTGTCTCCTCCATACATCTGTGACATGGTCTCTAGGTACCCACCCACACTCAACCTTCGATCATCTCAAGATCAAGATCTCCTCCACTCCCCCCTTATCTCTTCTTCCCACAACTGCATACAAGACTTCTCCCGTGCTTCCCCCATACTCTGGAACTCTCTGCCGCAACACATCAGACTCTCACAATCAACGGAAACCTTCAAGAAGAACCTGAAGACCCACCTGTTCTGACAAGCCTACAGCCTGCAATGATCCTCGGTCTACTGAACCACCGCACGACCTGCTCTACCCTCTCCTACTGTATCCTCACCCATCCCTGTAGACTGTGAGCCTCGCGGGCAGGGTCCCCTCTTCTTATGTACTTGTGTGTCCCTTGTCTTACACATGTTTATTATACTTGTCTATATTTCCCCTTTTCACATGTAAAGCGCCATGGAATAAATGGCACTATATAAATGCATAATAATAGTACGTTTTCCCAGTTTTTTTGTGTCAAAATTAGGGGGGTCGGCTTATACTCGGGTCGACTTATACTCGGGTATATACAGTAAGTTTCTTTGGTTGCCACAACATTACAATAACAGGCGATCAAAAGATCGTATCTGCACCAATATGGTATCAATAAAAACGTCAGATCGGAAAATGGCGCCATTGTTTTGTTCTTTTTTCTTATTTTTTAAAAACTTTAGATTTTTTTTCACCACTTACCATAAAAAAAAGAACCTAGACATGTTTGGTGTATGAGAACTCGTAATGAGTTGTAGAGTCATAACGACAAGTCAGTTTTAGCATGTAGTGAACACAAGTGATTGTGAGCCCTTGGGATTGCGAACCTCGCAATGGGGTGTAACCACGCAACAGACTCCTCTCGCAATGGGGTGTAACCATGCACCAGACTGGTGTATGTGCAGACTAACAACAAACATAAATACCTCTCCTGCCACGTGTATGAAAAAGCTCTGTCATTAATATTGTTTGAATAGAGCTATGCGATAGCGCTATGATAGGCGTCGGGTTCCTGTCGCTGCATAGTGTGAACCCTGAGTCTTACCTCCGGCGGTCTCTCATTCTTCTCCAACCGCAGAGGAGGTTGCTCAGCAAACTCGTTGGTCCCGGTGCTTTGCCAGACCAGCTCCATGGGTTTGCTTGCTGCTGCCACCTCTGGCTCAGCTATGGCAATACATGCTGCTCAGCAGCGAGATTCTCCAGGGACTAAGTCCTCATGTCGGGCCACTGAGCATGCCCATGGAGTGATCTCCCATTGGAGATCGAAGGTCACGTGTTCAGGTCCTGCTCCTGTACGGATTGGCCCAGCCGAGAAGCCAGGAAGGTCCCGGACACTCGCAGCTATAAAAGGGTCACATGGCTGCTCGGCCATGCGCTAGGATAAACTGTATTTTCAGACTATAAGGAGTGAGTGATGAATGCACGTATAAATGTCTCTGGTGACTGACTCATTATGAAACCCCTACCCTTGGCACGCATGTGTTGTGCAGCCTAGCCTGCTAGCGCCCAGGCTTAGGCGTAGGTAGGTCAGAGTCTGAGTCAGGCAATAGTCTTCATCAGTGACTCGGCACACCTCAGTGCAAGTGCTCCACACTCCATAGCCAGCGTCCATAGCGGCGTTCGTGGCAGCGATGCCGCGCGCTCAGTGGGCCTAGAGGGACTCTAACCCCGTGTCCTTGGGGTAGAGTTCTGTGGCCGTTTGCTGTGCGCTCTTTGGCCAGGCTCTGTGAGCTAAACAGGCTCCGGCATCCACGTTCAGCGGTTGTGCGGCTCTGTGAATTAACAGAGTCGGCTCCTGTTCACACTGTGTGACGTAAACCATGTGTGACTGTTTTCACGCCGCCCTATTCTTCCGCCATTGTCTAGCAGCAGTATAACACCTCTGCACAGTGGACCACTGGCTGTGAACGCACCTATTACTACTTTATAATTTGGTGAATTCTGCCAGCCCTAACACGCTATCCATAAAGAAAGTGCAAGGGTAGAGCTATCCCATAGCTCTATTCCCAAAGGAAATGAACAAGTAGAGCTATCCGATAGCGCTATCCCTCAATGTTCCTGAGTGTAAGCTATTTCACATGGTTGAGCGCACTTGGGATCTGCCCCCAAGGCCCTGCCCATGCCCAATGTTTGGTCCGTAGACCGCGGCTAGGAGTTAGTCCCGCTTATAGACATGGAGTCACTTCCTGATCTTTTTGGGAAATCCGCTGATTCTGTTGTTCTGCAGGCAGGATATTAGATGAGTCCTCATCTTCTCATGCTGGAACTTAGCTGTGGGTTCACCGTCATCTGCCATTAGCTCGTAGGCAAACGCTATAGCATATAAGCCACAGTCGTACCCTTTCTTGTGCTGATCCACATTGATAAACCTCAAATGTTTCAGGGGCTTGTCGACCACTTCACTGTACATATTGATAATCTGCTGACGGATGGATGGACTCAGATTCCTAGTCCTGATGCTGTCGGCCACAAAGATTTGGCCATTTTTATAGCAGGTTGTCAGCCAGTGCACCCTGTCCTCATCGTAGTGGATTTGTACAGCATTCTTCAGTACGCTGTGCCCTGGTACCATAAGAGCGGAGGGGGGCTGCAAGCCAGCAAAACCCTTAAACTGTCTGTGCAGCAGGTCCTGGGCCATGATGATGATCTCGTGATCCAGGAAGCCTTCCTTTCCTTTGCTCAGCAGGTTGGTTAAGATTTCTGGAGGCAGGTTCCCAATATCGGGCATCTCCACTTGTGGGGTCACTATCTCCGGGGTTACTTCTCTAAGTAGATCAGTAACGTTTTCTGTAGCCGCTCTCTTGGCTGGTGGCAGCATCTCAGGCTTACTGTTAGAGGAGATGGCCACATTCTTATCTGTTTCAATATCGATGACAACATAATCTGGACCGGGAGAAGAAATGTTGGTGTTCTCAAGGTCATCTGTCTTTTTGACCATTGGTTCATCCTCATTTTTTCCTGTTAAAGAGATCAAAGAAATCATAATTTTTTTAAATAAAATATTCTCCATATTTGTTATGTATTATTACGTCTACTGCTCCTTTACTTCGCAACCGCCCACTGTAGATAAACGTTGACGCTTGCTGAGCTCTATGCAGCGCCGACGTTTGTCATGACATGGTCGGTGGTCTTGCAGCGCTCACGACCCCCAGGGTCCTGCAAGCACTGCGATTCCAGTGCAGAGCGATAGCTCTGACAGGTGTTATCATTGCCGTGAAGCACCTGAAGGGTTGATAAACTTTTTGAAATTGGTTTTGAGCACTTTGAGGGGTGCAGTTTTTAGAATGGTGCCACTTTTGGGTATTTTCTGTATTGAATGATCCTCAAAGTAACTTCAAATGTGATGTGGTCCCTAAAAAAATTGTTTCTGCAAATAATAGTAAGCATGCTGACAAGGATGGGAGGGGGGTAGCCCCGCATACCAGGACGTGCAGCACGAAATCTCCGCCTCATCCCAGCCTGCAGCATCACCCCACTCCTGTATCCTCCAGCAGTGACCTTGGGACCCCGCTTCACAGCAGCCACCACCCCCAGTAAGCAATAAGATGCATGGATTATAAGAAGCACCACCATTTTAGTAAAGATAAGTTTTTTTCCTATTTTTCTCCTCAATATTTGGGGTGCGTCGTATAATCCGTAGTATCGCATAATCCAAAAGATACAGTATTTGCACATAGATTTTATAGGCTTGTCCAGGGTTATAAAAATGTAATTGGTTTGTTTGAAACACAAGAACACCCCTGTCTACAGGTTGTGCCTGTTATTGCAGATCAGCTCCAGTGAAGAGAATGGTATAGAGCTGCAATACCATGAACAAGCTGAAGGTTTTGATTGCAAAGATTTTTCTTTTTCTAAGAAGATGGCAGCCCTGTTTTTCTTATCCTGGGGAACTGCTTTAGTGTCAGATTGGTTAGGCTGTACTTACCACCAATAGGTTTAGCAGGAGTCTCTCTGTCTCCATCAGTAGATCGTTGAGATTCATCATTTCTCCTGGATTTATCCTTTTTCAGATGTCTTTAAAATAGTAAAATGGAAGGTATTTTATGAATTACAAAGTAACAGATCTTTATTCTGTGGAATGAAATATAGACTCATATGTTTCTTCATTCATTTTGTTTTTTACATTCTGTAGAAACATTGGCAATCAGTAAAATTTTGGTAAATATCAACAATTTTTCATGTACATGAAAGTTCAATATGTGTGGATCGTACTGGGTTGCAAGGTAATATGAGGATTAGACAGGAGTGGATTTATTTGAGTGGAATTGAATTCTGCTCATACAAAACTCAGAATGTTGGAGAACAAATATTTTTTGTAATTCACTCCACGCAAATAAAGCAAAGTGGAAGCTAGCGGCAGCTGCCAGCTTGCAGAAGAGTAGAGGGCTGGCAGTAAGATGAGCTCACTTCTCTGACCGACTTCCGCTGCTTTATGCCCGATGGCCAGTTTTCCACACTACCATCATGCCGCACCTCTGGCCAAGTGTTCCCTTTGGGCTGAAACTTTGGCTACAAGCGGCCCCGAAAGGTCTCTGCCCATGCATGTCCCAACCAAGAGTCAGCACTGGGCCGGAGTTTCGGGCAGAGAGCAGCGGGGGCTTCCGGAGAGGTGCTTGGTTGTATATATACCTAATTTTCTTCTTACATCTTCCATTTATTACCATCTGGGACTGGGGAGACCCCAGAGCATAATAGGGAACAATCAATATGTGAAGAATAATTTTGCTGTGAACTGAATCTCTAAATAAAATCTGCTGATTTGGCAGAATTTTGTCACAGCCTCTCATCTGTAATAAAGATGGAATTTTTTTGCAGACTCCCATGTACAATATAAATCATCCTTTACAATACTTACCTACATATGGCGTTACAGATGACACCAAGGAATGTTCCAAGGAGGAATATGATAACTACAAAATAAATGACTTTATTCCAAGGGATCTTTGGAGGAACAATACCATCCACTGAAAAAGAAGAGAAAATACATATATTATCTATATATCCAGTAACTTGTCTGTAATCCACTGCCATTATTATCGAAGCAGTCCTATAAAGGGAATCTGTCACCAGGCTTTTGCCATCTTATCGGAGAGAACCATAATGTAGAAGCATAGACCTTTACTATAGCGATGTGTCAATTACTGGACTGTTTCAATAGAATCACTGTTTTACCAGCAATCGATTATCACTACAGGACAACTGGTCTTGTGCCTCCTAGTCCAGCCAGACCTCCAGCAATATACAATGTAAGCACAAGCTGTGGCGGGGTTATACACAGCTGAAAAACTGAGCTCTGCTCAATCTGCAGCAGAGAAAACTGTGACTCTATTTTATAGTCTATTTGACAGTAGGACCCAGCAAGACGATTAAAAATATGGGACCGTAGTTTTGCTAAATTATGTCTCAGGGATGCTGTCATATTAATATATAATAGATGTAATGGACAATATAGAGATCTATCCAGTGGCTTAGGTAGAGGCTGATGTGTCCTGGTGAAAATAAGTAATCTGGGCCCCCACCTGCATATTTGTCAGATGTATGGTCCTTTGTGGCATTCCAGATCCTATGAATCTCTGACAGTGGCATATAACACGTGCCAGTAGGGGGGTGTCATATCACAAGCTGATCGGCGTGTCCGTGACATGATTGTGGGGTAACTATGGGTCGCCATGACAGCCGAGGGTCTGCCGAAGACCCCATGCTTGTTGTGAGGATCCTCTTGTGAAAGTCAGCCTGTAGCTGGCGTTCATAGGAGAACATTGGTTTAGCTACAGATAGCAGTGTTTATCCACTGCTATGTATAGCACATTCAACCGGACAGTGGCAGCGTCAAGTCCCTAAAGAGGACTATTGAGTACAGTAAAAATTCAGTAAGATCTATCAAAATGTAAACTAAATTTATCTGATCAGTAAACAGCATAAGGAGAAAAAAATATCGAAATCGCCAGAATTACATTTTTTGGCAGCTGCAACATTGCAATAAAAGGCGATAAAAAAAACCATAGTATCTACCCCAAAATTGTATCAGTAAAAATATCAACTCAGGGCGCAAAAAGTAAGCCTTTACCCAGCCTAATGAGGGTTACCCCATAATATGTGAATATTTGGAAAAGTACTTACCTGCTGGGGTCGTATGCGTGGGCAAGGAATCATGGCGCTGGTTGATGAGAGGCGCGCCTTCCACAGATGCTAATAGCAAACTCACGATTAGAAGAAATCGAAAGAGCATTTTAGCTTGGAGAAATATCGCTGAATGTGTAACACACAGGGAGTTATCGCTGAATGTGTAACACACAGGGAGTTATCGCTGAATGTGTAACACACAGGGAGTTATCGCTGAATGTGTAACACACAGGGAGTTATCGCTGAATGTGTAACACACAGGGAGTTATCGCTGAATGTGTAACACACAGGGAATTATCGCTGAATGTGTAACACACAGGGAGTTATCGCTGAATGTGTAACACACAGGGAGTCTTGTCAGACAAAGCCTCTTCCTGCAGCGTCACTCCTTATAACCACACATTCCGTGATGTCACAATGGAGATCTCAGTGTGACATCACGAGGAGCGGAACACCAGTGATGTCACAATGGGTCAGATAAAGGATAAACAGCGTATGCACAACTTCAGAAGGTGCTCAAGTAGGGCCCCACACCATACATGAATAATAAAGAAAACTTGGCACTCAGCTTCTAGAATAATTTTTTGGATTTTTTAATGCAGCCAGAAAATAATAGACGTTTCGGCCTCACTGGCCTTCATCAGTAACAGACTGCAGTATAGTAGTTAATTGCACTCAGTGCAAAAATAGAAGTGACACCATAGTCACTTTAAATGTGCCTGGTCATACACTAGGCGCTGGGCATGGAGCCTGAATCAAATAGTACCTGGGTGGGTGGGGGTGCCATGCAGACATCAGCGACCCAGAATCCACTGTGACACAGCTGACCAACAGTGGATTCTGGGTCGCTGATGTCTGCATCGCACTGAATGCGATTAACTACTATCCTGCAGTCTGTTACTGATGAAGGCCAGTGAGGCCGAAACCTCTATTACAGTGAGTCAGATAACTGCAACTACTCAACATGGAGCAGCTCCATCCATCTATATATGATTAATATTATATTAATGTATAAGAACCAATCCGCATTAGAGGATATTATGAATGTATGGGGGCCACACAGGGAGACATTATTCATGTGTTGGCCACAGGGAGACGTTACTATTACTGGGCCACATAGGGTGGCAATATTAACTCATGATGAACACATAGGTGGACAGTTTTACCAGATGAGTGCCACATAAGGGACAATATTAATGTATGGGGGCCACATGGGAGGACATTGTTATTAAGTGGGGTCCAAATATTATGATATTTTTAATGTATGAGGGCCACAATTTGGAATGTTACTACTACATTGGGGGTCATAAAAAGGAATTCCACATCTGTATGAAGGCATAATAGTTGGACATTACTACTGTATGGGTGCCGTGTTGGGGCAATTCTACTGCATTTGGGCAAACAGGGGACATAATTACTACTGAATGGGGACACAGAGGAGCATCATTGCTGTACTGTATTTTATTTTGGGGGATACTATTACCATATAATAAAAGGGAGGTACTATTATTGTAGAATTGGAGGAAAAATGGCAATGGTGACCAGGAAGCAATAATCCATAGATGTCTGTGTGTTACATTCTGAAGAGACGAGTCCTGACAGGGAGAAGTCAGAGGAGTCTGCACTGGATGAAGAAAAGAGAACATTAATTACTTCAATTGGAGACATCACTGGGGAGTATCTTCAACTACCTATACTATATATACTGATAGCTTCCAATATTCGGTCATTATATGGGGGTACCAGCAGTGATAGTACAGTGATTCCTATTAATAATCACTATAATGATATAATTTGGTCACTATTTGCTGGTCATACGGTCATGGTGTAGCAGCATAATTTGTTTCTTGTATGTAGTAGTATTGGTACACTTTGTGCAAAACTATTAACCCGTTTACCCCCAAGGGTGGTTTGCACGTTAATGACCGGGCCAATTTTTACAATTCTGACCACTGTCCCTTTATGAGGTAATAACTCTGGAACGCTTTTATGGATCCCAGTGATTCTGACATTGTTTTTCTCGTGACATATTGTACTTCATGTTAGCCATAAAATTTCATTCATATAACTTGCGTTTATTTGTGCAAAAAGCAGAAATTTGGGGAAAATCTTGAAAATTTTGCATTTTTCCAACTTTGAAATTTTTATGCCCTTAAATCACAGAGATATGGCACAGAAAAAACATAATAATTAACATTTCCCACATATGTTTACTTTACATCAGCACAATTTTGTAACCAAAATTTTTTTTGTTAGGAACTTATAAGGGTTAAAACTTGACCAGCGATTTCTCATTTTTTCGACACCATTTTTTTTAGGGAACAAATCACATTTGAAGTCACTTTGAGGGGTCTATATGATAGAAAATACCCAAAAGTGACACCATTCTAAAAACTACATCCTTCAAGGTGCTCAAAACTACCTTCAAGAAGTTTATTAACCCTTCAGGTGCTTCACAGGAATTTTTTGAATGTTTAAACAAAATGAACATTTAATTTTTTTCACAAAAAAATTACTTCAGGTCCAATTTTTTTTATTTTAGCAAGGGTAACAGGAGAAATTGAACTGCAAAAGTCATTGTACAATTTGTCCTGAGTTTGCTGATACCTGATATGTGGGGGAGAACCACTGTTTCGGCACATGGCAGAGCTCGAAAGGGAAGGAGCTCCGTTTGACTTTTTCAACGCAAAATTGGCTGGAATTGAGATTGGATGCCATGTCACGTTTGGAGAGCCCCTGATGTGCCTAAACAGTGGAAACCCCCATAAATGACACCATTTTGGAAACTAGACCCCCCCAAGGAACTTATATAGATGTGTGGTGAGAACTTTGAACCCCCATGGGCTTCACATAAGTTTATCCGCAAAAAAATTAAAAAAATCATATTTTTGCCACAAAAATGATCTTTTCATAGAATCATAGAATCGTAGAGTTGGAAGGGACCTCCTGGGCCATCTGGTCCAACCCCCTGCTCAAAGCAGGATTCGCTAAATCATCCCAGTCAGATGTCTGTCCAGCCTCTGTTTGAAGACTTCCATTGAAGGAGAACACCACTTCTCGTGGCAGCCTGTTCCACTCATTGATCACTCTAACTGTCAAAAAGTTTTTTCTAATATCTAATCTGTGTCTCCTCCCATTCAGTTTCATCCCATTGCTTCTAGTCTTTCCTTGTGCAAATGAGAATAAAGTTGATCCTTCTACAATGTGACAGCCCTTTAGATATTTGTAGACAGCTATTAAGTCTCCTCTCAGTCTTCTCTTTTGCAAACTAAACATTCCTAAATTCTGCAACCTTTCCTCATAAGACAGGGTTTGCAGACCGGTCACCATTCTGGTCGCTCTTTTCTGAACTTGCTCCAGTTTGTTGATGTCTTTTTTAAAATGTGGTGCCCAAAACTGGACACAATATTCCAGATGAGGTCTGACCAAAGAGGAGTAGAGGGAAATAATGACTTCACGTGATCTAGACTGTATGCTTCTGTTAATACATCCTAGAATTGCATTTGCCTTTTTTGCTGCTGCATCACACTGTTGACTCATATTCAGTCTGTGATCTATTAGTATACCCAAGTCTTTTTCACATGTGCTGTCACTTAGCCCTATTCCTGCCATTCTATATATGCTTTTTTCATTTTTATTGCCCAGATGTAGTACTTTGCATTTCTCCCTGTTAAAAACCATTCTGTTAGTTGCTGCCCACTTCTCCAGTTTATTTAAATCTTTTTGAATCCTCTCTCTCTCTTCTCTAGTATTAGCTATCCCTCCTAGCTTTGTGTCATCAGCAAATTTAATCAGTTTACCCTCAATTCCTTCATCTAAATCGTTGATAAAGATGTTGAACAATACAGGGCCCAGGACAGAGCCCTGTGGTACCCCACTTGAGACATTCTTCCAACTGGATGTGCAGCCATTTATGACCACTCTTTGGGTCCGATCACTAAGCCAGTTATGAATCCACCTAACAGTTGCCTTGTCCATTCCATACTTAGTCATTTTTTCAATAAGGATTGTATGAGAGACTTTGTCAAATGCGTTGCTGAAGTCAAGATATACTATATCTACAGCATTTCCTTGATCCACCCAATCAGTGATACCGTCATAGAAGGAAATTAAGTTAGTCTGACATGACTTATTAGTTACAAACCCATGTTGACTCTGTTTAATCACTTCATTCTTATCCAGGTATTGACATACATGTTGTTTAATAATTTGTTCAAAGATCTTTCCTGGTATAGAAGTCAGACTCACCGGCCTATAGTTGCCTGGGTCCACCTTCTTCCCCTTTTTGAAGATAGGAACAACATTTGCTCTTCTCCAGTCTTCTGGCACTTCTCCTGTTCTCCAAGAATTTTCAAAGATTATGGAGAGGGGTTCAAAAATTTCTTCTGCTATCTCCTTCAGTACTCTGGGGTGTAATTCATCTGGACCTGGAGACTTGAATTCATTTAGGTTAGCTAAGTGTTTCCTCACTATCTTTCTGTTTATAGATATCCTGGATTCTTCTATTCCCTTAATAGGACAATGAATAACAGTTGATGTTACATTTCCTTTCTGAGAGAAAACAGATGCAAAATAGGAATTTAAAAGTTCAGCCTTCTCAACATCCTGTCTTACCATTTCATCATTTTCATCCTGTAAAAATCCTATAGCATCTTTGACTTTTCTTTTACTTTTGACATATCCCCAAAATCCTTTATTATTGCTTTTGACATCTCTTGCAAGCCTCAATTCATTTTCAGCTTTAGATAATCTGATTTGTGCCCTGCAGGTTCTGCAGACAGCATTATATTCTTCTTTAGATATGCCTCCCTCTTTCCATTTTATAAACATTTTTTTCTTCCTTTTTAGCATGTGCTTAAGTTCTGTGTTCATCCATCCTGGTTTCCTTAAATGCTTCCTATTCTTCCCTCTTTTCGGAATTGTTAACAACTGTGCTTTGAGAATTTCATTTTTCAAGATTTCCCATCCTTCCTGGACATTTTTGTCTTTAAGGATATCCAGCCATTGGATCCCTCATCCAGCCATTGGATCCCTTTTCAGCCCCAATTGTTATCTTCCCAAGGGAAGCAGGACCCCAAAAGTAGTGCAATTTGTCCTGAGTATGCTGATACCCCATTTGTGGGGGTAAACCACTGTTTGGGCACATGGCAGAGCTCAGAAGGGAAGGAGCACCATTTGACATAAAATTGGCTGGAATTGAGATCGGGCGCCATGTCGCGTTTGGACAGCCCCCGGATGTGCCTGAACAGTGGAACCCCCCCACAAGTGGCCCCATTTTGGAAACAAGACCCCCCAAGGAACTTATCTATATGTGTTGAGCACTTTGAACCCCCAAGTGCTTCACAGAAGTTAATAACGCCCGTGAAAATAAAAAAAATCATATTTTTTCCACAAACATGATCTTTTAGTCCCCAATTTTTTTATTTTCCCAAGGGTAACAGGAGAAATTGGACCCCAACAGTTGTTGTCCAATTTGTCCTGAGTATGTTGATACCCCATATGTGGGAGAAAACTACTGTATGGGCACACATCGGGACTCGAAATTGAAATAGTGATGTTTTGGAATGCAGACTTTGATGGAATGGTCTGTGGGTGTCATGTCACGTTTGGAGAGCCCCTGATGTGCCTAAACTGTGGAAACCCCCCACAAGTGACCCCATTTTGGAAACTAGACCCCTCAAGGAACTTATCTAGATGTGTGTTGAGCACTTTGAACCCCCAAGTGCTTCATAGAAGTTTATGACGCCGGACATGAAAAAAAAAATCATATTTTTTCCACAAACATGATCATTGCAACCAGGGGCGGACACTGACAGCTTGGGGCCACTGTGCAAGAAATGTGTCTGGGCCCCCCTTCCTTTTGTGGCGTCAATGTTACATATACACATATATATATGTATATATATATATAGCCACACACACATACATGTATATATTACATAGTCTCCTTTATTATGTATATTGCTGTCCCTTACACAGTGCCCTCTCTTGTTATGTACAGCACCGTCCCTACATATTAGATTATACAGAGCCCTGTTCTCTGTTTTTTATTACATACTGTCCTGTCTTGTTAGCTGTATAATGCAGTGATGGCTGATGGAGCATGGGAAAGTGTCCTTTCTAATGAAGGAGCCGATGGACTGGTAGTCTGGTCACCGGCTCCTTGATCAGCAGTCATTTTATATCTAAAAAGAGAGGGGACTATGTAGTAAAAGAAGGTGCTGTTAATAACAAAATTAACAAGAATACACTATGTAAGAGACAGCACTATACATAACAGCAGAGGAAGCTATACAATAAGGGACGGCACCATATATAACTAGAGAGGATGGTACGTAATAAGGGACGGTGTTAAACATAATAAAAGAGAAAACTATGTAACTAAGGATGGTGTTACACAGAATTAGTGAGTACTAGAGTTCAGCGAAACGGGTCGAAAAAATTCAAAAGTCGCCGACTTTTGGCAAAGTCGGGTTTCATGAAACGAAACCCGACCCTAGGATGAGGTCGGCCACGAGGTCGGCGACTTACGCGCCAAAGTCGCTTTCAAAAGTTTGTTTTGCGCTCTTTTTCAGCCAATCAGGATCCACGGACACTGTGGGCAAAGTGATGACATAGGCACGGGTCACCACCATCTTTCAGAAGGGCATGCAAGTGATTGGCTTGCTTTGGTGGGCGTCACAGGGGGTATAAAAGGGCGTGCACGCCGACCGCCATCTTACTTCTGCCGATCTTAGTATAGGGAGAGGTTGCTGCTGATTCTGTAGGGAGAGCGTTAGGCAGGGAAGAAGACAAAAAAACTGCTTCTGCTGCTAGCGATTTGGCCTGCACAACACACCAGTCACTGTGTGTGCAGTGCAAGGGGAGGCTATATAGTGGTGTATCAGTGGTGTTGGTTGTTGGGCTGCCTTTTAAGGCTTCCTGACAGGCTGGCATTGCTGTTTACCCACTGCTCCGCAAACTGCTTTTTTAAAATCAATCCCAATTTTTTTTTTTTGTCCTGCTGAGAAGAAAAAAAAACTGCTTCTGCTGCTAGCAATTTGGCCTGCACAACACACCAGTCACTGTGTGTGTAGTGCAAGGGGAGGCTATATAGTGGTGTATCAGTGGTGTTGGTTGTTGTGCTGCCTTTTAAGGCTTCCTGACAGGCTGGCATTGCTGTTTACCCACTGCTCCTCAAACTGCTTTTTTAAAAGCAATCCAATCTCCCTTATCCTCTAGTCACTTTTGTCACAGCTGTGCCATCGAGCCTGTCACATAGCGCTCAGATATTCATTGGGCCTCACACAATCCAAAAGTGTCCAGTGTCGAAAAGTGTGTGCAGAGATTCAAAATCTCCCTTATCCTCTAGTCACTTTTGTCACAGCTGTGCCATCGAGCCTGTCACATAGCGCTCAGATATCAGTGGGCCTCACACAATCCAAAAGTGTCCACTGTCCACAAGTGTGTGCAGAAATTCAAAATCTCCCTTATCCTCTAGTCACTTTTGTCACAGCAGTGCCATCGAGCCTGTCACATAGCGCTCAGATATCAGTGGGCCTCACACAATCCAAAAGTGTCCACTGTCCACAAGTGTGTGCAGAAATTCAAAATCTCCCTTAGCCTCTAGTCACTTTTGTCACAGCAGTGCCATCGAGCCTGTCACATAGCGCTCAGATATCAGTGGGCCTCACACAATCCAAAAGTGTCCACTGTCCACAAGTGTGTGCAGAAATTCAAAATCTCCCTTATCCTCTAGTCACTTTTGTCACAGCTGTGCCATCGAGCCTGTCACATAGCGCTCAGATATCAGTGGGCCTCACACAATCCAAAAGTGTCCACTGTCCACAAGTGTGTGCAGAAATTCAAAATCTCCCTTATCCTCTAGTCACTTTTGTCACAGCAGTGCCATCGAGCCTGTCACATAGCGCTCAGATATCAGTGGGCCTCACACAATCCAAAAGTGTCCAGTGTCCAAAAGTGTGTGCAGAGATTCAAAATCTCCCTTATCCTCTAGTCACTTTTGTCACAGCTGTGCCATCGAGCCTGTCACATAGCGCTCAGATATTCATTGGGCCTCACACAATCCAAAAGTGTCTAGTGTCCAAAAGTGTGTGCAGAGATTCAAAATCTCCCTTATCCTCTAGTCACTTTTGTCACAGCTGTGCCATCGAGCCTGTCACATAGCGCTCAGATATCAGTGGGCCTCACACAATCCAAAAGTGTCCACAGTCCACAAGTGTGTGCAGAAATTCAAAATCTCCCTTATCCTCTAGTCACTTTTGTCACAGCTGTGCCATCGAGCCTGTCACATAGCGCTCAGATATTCATTGGGCCTCACACAATCCAAAAGTGTCCAGTGTCCAAAAGTGTGTGCAGAGATTCAAATTCTCCCTTATCCTCTAGTCACTTTTGTCACAGCTGTGCCATCGAGCCTGTCACATAGCGCTCAGATATTAGTGGGCCTCACACAATCCAAAAGTGTCCACTGTCCACAAGTGTGTGCAGAAATTCAAAATCTCCCTTATCCTCTAGTCACTTTTGTCACAGCAGTGCCATCGAGCCTGTCACATAGCGCTCAGATATCAGTGGGCCTCACACAATCCAAAAGTGTCCACTGTCCACAAGTGTGTGCAGAAATTCAAAATCTCCCTTATCCTCTAAAATATTCAGGATTGAGAGTCCTCAGTAGTTGATACCTTTTAATGGCTAACACGGTACAAAGATATACATCTTTCCTTATCCTCTAGTCACTTTTGTCACAGCTGTGCCATCGAGCCTGTCACATAGCGCTCAGATATCAGTGGGCCTCACACAATCCAAAAGTGTCCAGTGTCAAAAGTGTGTGCAGAAATTCAAAATCTCCCCTGTCCTATAGACACCTTGTACCTTGTTTTACATTACTATATAGTTTGTTGGATTTTGTCTACATTTCTACCAAAAATGAGGAAGGCTGGTGGAAGAGGCCGTGGAATTGGGCGGGGGTTGGCAGCTGGTAATGATGGTGTTGGTGGTGGATCTGATGGTAGTGGCAAGAGCAAAATAGGACCGAATGCAGGAGGTGCTGACCCTGCGTCATCGTCTGGCTACATAAGGCCTCGAACGCTTAGTTTTCTAGGAGTTGGCAAACCGCTTTTAAAGCCAGAGCATCAGGAAAAAGTTTTGTCTTACATTGCTGACTCAGCCTCCAGCTCTATCGCCTCCTCTTCTTCAGTTGTAAAAAGTAAAAGCACTGAGTTGTCATTGGAGGCTCATGTTCATGAACCACACCTTTCCTTGTGTCCTTCACCCCAACCAAGATTGAAGGATGACGCAGGCCATACTACTGATTACTCCATGGAGCTGTTTTCACATACCATGCCTGGATTATCAAGTGAAATGGTGAATTACCCAGGCCAAGATGAATCTGACATGGAGTGCACTGATGCACAGCCGCTGATGGATGATTCTGCTGGTACATTCACTCAGAGCACTACATTGTCCTCGCAGTGTACAGAGCCAGATTCTGACCCTGATGGGACTCAGGTGCCCCTTCCCGCACACTATACCACCATACACGGTGACACAGAGGAAGGTGCACATGACATAGAAGAGGAGGTGATGGATGACCCAGTTGTTGACCCAGATTGACATCCATTGGGGGAAGAGGGTGCTGCCTCCAATGGCTCAGATGAGGAGCATCCACAGCAGACATCGACATCGCAACAGCTGTTATCTGGCAGGCCCGGAGCACTCCAAAGACAGGTTCCAAACATCAAAAGAGTTGCTGGACAGCTTGTCCAGAGGGTCAAAAGATCACAGCGTGCTAGGCCGCAAAATGTCTGCCAAAGTAGGAAGAGTGCAGTGTGGCACTTTTTTGAACAAAATCCTCATGATCAGGCCAAGGTTATCTGTAAGAAGTGCGCAAAGACCTTTAGCCGAGGGAAAAATCTGAAAAATTTGAATACCAGTTGCATGCTTAGACATTTAACCAGCATGCACTTGCAAGCGTGGACACAACACCAAACCTCAAGTGCCACATGTGCAACTGATCACAACGAAGGTAGTCAGCAACGCTACATTGTTTCCCCCACTGTAAGCCCACCGGTTAGCACAGCAGCAAATGTTGAGGTGTCGTTGCAAGGCCACAGCAGTCAGGGAATCCCACTGTTATATCAACGAAAGACTGATTCTAGGCCATCAGAAAGAACACCAACTCCATCAACATCATCAACCCTCTCTCAGTCCGCCCTGTCCACCGCTACTTCCACCATATGCAGCTCTCAAGTCCAGCTCACCCTCCCAGACACTATGAGTAGGTCAAGAAAGTACTCAGTCTCTCATCCGCGTACACTGGGTTTGAACGCCCACATTGCCAAACTAATCTCGTTTGAGATGATGCCCTTTCGGTTGGTGGAAAGCACAGCTTTCCGCGAACTCATGGCCTACGCAGTACCACGCTATGACCTACCCAGTCGCCACTTCTTCTCTCGCAAAGCCATCCCAGCCCTCCACCATCATGTGAAAGACCGCATTGTCCATGCACTCAAGCAGTCAGTGAGCGGAAAGGTGCACCTCACAACTGATGCATGGTCCAGTCGGCATGGCCAGGGCCGTTACGTGTCCATCACTGCGCACTGGGTTAATGTGGTGGATGCAGGGTCCACAGGGGACAGCGGTGGTGGGACAGTGCTGCCTAGCCCACGGTATAGGAAACAGTTGGCTGTAGGCGTTCGACCCTCCTCCTCCTCCTCCAGAAGCAAAAGCTCGTCCACAGAGCGCAGTCGTACGAGCACTCCATCTGCAGCTGCCACTGTTGCACACGATGTGTCCCCCTATCGAGCAGCTAGTGGAAAGCGTCAGCAGGCTGTGTTGCAGATGATGTGTTTGGGCGACAGACACACCGCCGAGGTGCTGGCCGAGTACTTGAAGCAGCAAACTGAGTCATGGCTGGGCAGTGTACATCTTGAGGCAGGCAAGGTAGTTAGTGATAACGGCCGTAATTTTGTGGCAGCCATAGCCCTTTCAAAACTCAGCCACATACCTTGCTTGGCTCACACCTTGAACCTGGTGGTGCAGTGCTTCCTCAAAAATTATCCGGAGTTAACAGCCCTGCTCCAGAAGGTGCGAAGACTCTGCGCGCACATCCGCCGGTCGCCTGTACACTCCGTTCGTATGCAGAAGCTGCAGCGATTGCTCCACCTTCCCAACCACCGCCTCATTATCGACATTGCAACAAGGTGGAACTCCACCCTGCACATGGTGGAGCGGCTGTGCGAGCAGAGGCAGGCCATAATGCATTTGTGGGAGGATACACGGCCAGGCACTTTGAGAGCAGACATGGAGTTGACAGGTGTGCAGTGGTCGAAGCTGAAAGACCTTTGTAAAGTCCTTCAGTGTTTTGAGGAATGCACACGGCTGGTAAGTGCAGACGACGCCATCCTAAGCATGAGCATCCCACTTATGCGTCTGCTCATGCAAACTTTGACGCACCTTAAGGAGCAGGCGTCTGCAGCCAATGTTGATGAGGAGGAAGAGGAGGAGGGAATCCTTGATGACATTCAGCCATTGTCTGCTCAGGGACCTCTCCTGGACAAGGTGGAGGAAGAAGAGGAGGAGGAGGAGGATGATGGGGATGATTACGTAGGGGAGGAGGATGCATCTCGTGGGGCAAGTGAAAATGTTGGCGTGGCAAGGTCTGGTACAGGGTTTGTGCGTGACTGGAGGGATGTGGATTTGCCAGAAAGTGCTCCTCCACCCAGCACTCGCAGTGCATCATTGACACCGGGAACATTGGCCCACATGTCAGATTATGCCTTGCGGATCCTAAAAAGGGACCCCCGCATTGCCAAAATGATGAACGATGACGACTACTGGTTGGCCAGCATCCTGGATCCACGCTATAAAGGCAAATTAAAAAACATCATGCCACAGGAGAACCTTGACCTAATATTGGCTAATAAACAAGCAACTCTGGTAAATCGGTTGCTTGAGGCATTCCCAGCACACAGCAGCGGTGATGGTTCTCACACGAGCCGTACGGGCCGGGGGCAGCTTGGCAGAGGTATTCGTGGTGCACACAGCAGAAGTGGCGTTGGAGACAGGGGTTTCATGACAATGTTGTGGACTGATTTTTCAAGTACCGCTCACACAACTGGTAATACTGCATCGATGGAAAGTGACAGGAGACAGCAGTTGTCAACTATGGTTACAAACTACTTTTCCTCCCATATCGATGTTCTCCCACACAGGTCATTCCCCTTTGACTATTGGGCCGCTAAACTGGACACCTGGCCTGAATTGGCCCAATATGCCTTACAGGAGCTCGCTTGCCCAGCTGCAAGTGTGCTATCGGAAAGAGTCTTCAGTGCAGCTGGATCAATCCTGACAGAAAAAAGGACCCGTCTGTCAACCCAAAATGTGGATGATCTAACCTTCATTAAAATGAACCACGCATGGGTTTCCAAGGATTTTGTCCCACCTTCCCCTGATGACACATAGGGTGACAGAAAAATGGCTTGCTTTGGTCCACCTCTTCCTGGTACTTCACCTATTTCGCCTTTTGCATCAGCTGAATGTCCAACATCAACATATGCCACTTTCTAAAACTCCCTAACTGTGCTGCCTCCCCCCCCATGGCCGGGGTCACCACCTAGCGCACGACACCGTGCGAGTGCCGTTGCCCTGGACAGGTGGGTAGGCCGACTCTTGGGCGCGGGCACTGGCACAGGGTCCCTCATAGTGCAATCAAGTGTCTCTGACGGTGGTGGTGCACACCCGCCGTCAGACACACCGCTGTACTATGAGGGGCCCAGTGCCAGTACCGACGCCCACGAGTGGGCCCCCCTTGCTTGGGCAGGGCCCCAGCATTTGCAATCTTTACCTCTCCCTTCTCCTCCACTGTGTAATCTGGGCCGTCAAATCCATACTGTGCCTGACACCGTCTGAGCCTGCCTCCTGAGACATATATTTTGAATGTGTACGCTATCCATACATGTTATCCAGGGATACGGTACCCTTTCTAACCTTTGTGCAATCACGTGCAATCCATACTGGGCCTAACACCGTCTGAGCCTGCCTCCTGAGACATATATTTTGAATGTGTACGCTATCCATACATGTTATCCAGGGATATGGTACCCTTTCTAACCTTTGTGCAATCACGTGCAATCCATACTGGGCCTAACACCGTCTGAGCCTGCCTCATGCTGTATAGACATATATTTTGAATGTGTACGCTATCCATACATGTTATCCAGGGATACGGTACCCTTTCTAACCTTTGTGCAATCACGTGCAATCCATACTGGGCCTAACACCGTCTGAGCCTGCCTCATGCTGTATAGACATATATTTTGAATGTGTACGCTATCCATACATGTTATCCAGGGATACGGTACCCTTTCTAACCTTTGTGCAATCACGTGCAATCCATACTGGGCCTAACACCGTCTGAGCCTGCCTCCTGAGACATATATTTTGAATGTGAACGCTATCCATACATGTTATCCAGGGATACGGTACCCTTTCTAACCTTTGTGCAATCACGTGCAATCCATACTGGGCCTAACACCGTCTGAGCCTGCCTCATGCTGTATAGACATATATTTTGAATGTGTACGCTATCCATACATGTTATCCGGGGATACGGTACCCTTTCTAACCTTTGTGCAATCACGTGCAATCCATACTGGGCCTAACACCGTCTGAGCCTGCCTCCTGAGACATATATTTTGAATGTGTACGCTATCCATACATGTTATCTGGGGATACGGTACCCTTTCTCACCTTTGTGCAATCACGTGTAATCCATACTGGGCGTGAGAACGGCTGGCGAGCTGTTAAGCAAGCTACAGCACCTGTCCAGACAAGTACAGGGATTCCCTAGCGAGGAGACTTATTTGATTGTTTTCAATGTTGGGACAGCAATTTTTGAGGAGCACTATACTCTGGAGAATGATAGATGGGGCCCACCATACACTGGAACATTCCAAAGGTGGACATCAGACACTGGAGCAGCATTTACAGGGCCCATTATACACTAGAGCATTAGAAATGGGGCCCATTATGTTTGGAGCATTATTTGGGCCCATAAGACAGTAGAGCTTCATCCATGGGGACCAACATATACTGTAGCATTATGTGGAGCTCATCATATACTGTTTCAAACATTATATGGGACCAATGATTCTGTATGGAGAAATAGATGGGCCTCGTCATGAGATGTAAAAAGTGAGGTATTTTTCATTGTACTATACCGCTATTTCTCTGCCGTATCGGAGCATGATGAGTTGTGGTATGTGTTAAAGGGGCGCTCTTTCGCCCAGGGCACATGAAAACCTGGAGCCAGCCCTCCCCCCCCACAGTTTGTAGCCAAATAACCCCCATTTTTCAGTGCGTAACTTGTATTATGAAGTTAATTAAGGTTGACAAGCTTAAGAAAGAAGAATTGATGCTTTTGGCATTCAAATGGGCACTGTAGGTGTGTTTCCTGTCCTCCTCTCACTGCCGACTTTTATTCCCCATTGACTTACATTGGGCTTCGTGTTTCGGGACGACCCCGACTTTTCCCTATAATCGGACGATCTTGCTCGACCCGACTTTTGGAAAAGTCGGGTTTCACGAAACGAAACGCGACCCTAAAAAACCAAAAGTCGCTCTACTCTAGTGAGTACACTATATGCTAAGGGACTGTTATACATAATAAGTACGTGCACTATATGCTAAGGGACTGTGTTATACATAATAAGCGATAATGTCTTCCTCCACCTCCCCCTGTTCCTAAGGCCATTATACGTCCCCCCTTCCTCCCATTCCAATCCCCCACACCCCTCATTGTCCTCCTCCCCCAGATCCCAATATTGTCCTCCCCCCCATCATTACCCTCTTCACCACCTCCATCATTTTCTTCTCTCCCACCCCTATCTTTGCTTTCTCCCCTACCACTTCCATCATTGCCCATTTCCCCACCTCCATTATTTCCTCCTCCACCACCACCATCCTTGCATTCTCTCCCCACCCCATCATCATTTCTTTTTCCCTCACCACCATTGACCTTTCCACCACCTCCATCTTTGCCTTCTCCCCACCACCCCATCATTGCCCTCTCCATCACCCCATCATTGCCTTCTTCCCATCACCCCATCATTGCCTTCTCCATCACCCCCATCATTGCCTTCTCCCCATCACTGCCATCTGTCCATCACTCCCATCATTGCCTTCTCCCCATCACTCCCATCATTGTCTTCTCATCATCACTCCCATCATTGCCTTCTCCATCACCCCATCATTGCCTTCTCATCATCACTCCCAACATTGCCTTCTCCCCATCACCCCATCATGGCCTTCTCCCCATCACGGCCTTCTCCCAATCACCCCATCATGGCCTTCTTTTCATCACCCCATCATGGCCTTCTCCTCCACCTACACACACACATACATACATACATGCACACACATACTACATATACACATACATACATACATACATACACACACACACACATACATACATACATACACACACACAGCAGTGACAGCACCTCACCTGTCCGAGTCTGCAGAATCTCCGCCTCCGCCCTCCGCCTGCTTCCTCGCTCTGGCACACCGGCAGCGTCGCTGAATGATGACGTCATTCAGCGGCGCTGCTCTCTGTGTCAGAGACAGGAAGTGCTGGCTCCGGGCAGGAAGGATCTTTACAGATCCGCTGCTATTTTCTCTTGCAGGCAGCGGAGCTGCTGGGATCGCTCTCTGCCCGCCGCACATGAGGGAAATCTGGCCAAGGGCCCCCTGCAGCCTCTGGCCTGGAGAAACTGGGCAGATTGCCCTCATCATTAGCCACCCTGCAGAGGCCCCCTGGAGCCTCTGGGCCCTGGTGCAGTCGCACCGGTTGAACCGGCGGTATGTCCGCCCATGGTTTGGAATTTTTAGCCATTATTAGTGTAAGTTATTGCTCTGGCAGCAGTAATTGTCCTGTAACAGACTCTGTGTGAGCGGTGACACTGGCAGGAGTGTGAACAGGGCTCTGTAATACTGTGACCTGCCCTCCTTGGTGGAAAACACCTTCATCGGACTACAACTCCCTGCATTCTATCAAACAAACAAGATCATATAGATATTTTTAAGTTTTGGAAGGCATCGTGTCAGCAAAGTTATAACCAAACTTTATTCAAAACACGTACATGTCAGTATGACAGTTTGAAAAAAAAAATCCGCTTTGTTTTTATTTGTTTTTATTTATTTTTTTATTTATTTTTTTTCCAGCATCAGTACAATTACGGCGAGGCCGAGTTTGTGTAGTTTTTTTTTTTTTTTAAACATTTTAGTGGCTATTGGATTTTTTTATTAGGGGACGTTTAAACTATGGGTTAAATAATTTTAGATTTTGATTGATCGCTCCAAAATGCATCATATGAGTTTATTTTTAAAATGTTAATTACTTTTTAACATTCTATTATTTTTTTTTTTTTTATTCCCTCGGGGGACTTGAACCTTTGACAGTTCAGCAAAACATAAGAAAACTTCTGATCTCCTGTAGAGCCCAGCCGGTGGCTTCATGGGAGCACCAAGATGGCGGCACTAGGGGACCTCTGTCAGCGACTTTTCAGCTCCCCTCCATCTTGTCAGGGAGGGGGTGGATTGGGTAGTATAAATAAAAACATCAGATAAAGCCGCAAAACATAAGCCCTCGCCCAGCTCCAGATCCCGAAAAACGGAAACGCTGAGGGTCTCGGAAAATTGCGACAAACGCAAAAACTTTTCGGAAAAATTTTGGGAATTTTTTTTCACCACTGAAATAATAAAGAACCTATCCATGTTTGGTATCTGCGTACTTGTACTGACCGGCGGAATCATATTCTTCGGTTAGTTTTATCATATAGTGAACATGGCAAATAAAGATTAAAAAAAAAAAACAATTGAGTAATTGCACTTTTTTTTGCAATTTCTTGGTTTTTCTTCCCCCTGTTTTCCAGTACACCATCATGGTCTTCTCCCCATCACCCCATCATGGCCTTCTCTCCCCATTACTCCCATCATGGCCTTCTCTCCCCATCACCCCCATCATGGCCTTCTCTCCCCATCACGGCCTTCTCCCCATGTCCCCATCATATCATTGCCTTTTCCAGGGCCAGGCTCCACCTACACACACAGACATACACACATACATATACACACACACAGCACACAAACACACACAGCAGCACCTCTCACCTGTCACACACACACCCAGCAGCACCTCTCACCTGTCTCACACACAAACCAGCACCTCTCATCTGTCCGCAGCATAGCCCGTGCTTCCTCGCTCTGGCACAGCATCGGCCACTGAATGATGACGTCATTCAGCAGCGCTCCTCTCTGTGTCAGAGACAGGAAGCGCGAGCGGCGGGCAGCAGAGATCCTTTCAGCTCCGCTGCTATTTTCTCTTGCAGGCAGCGGAGCTGCTTGGATCGCTCCCTGCCCGCCGCACATGAGAGCAATCTGGCCAGGGGCCCCCGGAGCCTCGAGTCCGGAGAAACCGGCCATATTGCCCTCATCATTAGCTGCACTGCAGGGCCCCCCATGGCAGTACCAGATCACAGCTCTGAATCTCCCCGGTTAGGGGTACCGGCTGCTTTTTTAACAAGCGGTTCCATCGAACCGGGGAGAACCGGCCGAATCCCACTCCTGCATTTAGGTTTTGAGTGATCAATTTCAAATTAGTTATCCCACTGCCTGTTAATGCCAGAACATAACATACTGTATATCATTAAACATATATTTAAGTCTTAAGAACTTACTTTCGGATGTGGCTGAGACGGGTTATAAGTTCCGTCATGAAAACAAACTTGAGGTATAATTCCTGAAACAGGCGGAGGAGGTGGAATATGTTCTTCGTCCTTTTGTTGTTCTGTAAAATACACTGTTAGTGAGACTAGTTGATCATGAAAAGGACATTGATTCTACTATGGGCAGCACGGTGGCTCAGTGGTTAGCGTTGCAGCACTGGGTCCTGGGTTCGTATCCCACCAAGGACAACATCTGCAAGGAGTTTGTATGTTCTCCCTGTGTTTGCGTGGGTTTCCTCCGGGTACTCCGGTTTCCTCCCACACTCCAAAGACATACTGACTAGGGAATATATAGATTGTGAGCCCCATCGGGGACAGTGATGAAAATGTGTGCAAACTGTAAAGCGCTGCGGAATATGTTAGCGCTATATAAAGATTATTATTATTATTATTACTCTACAGTCAGCCTGGGATTGGAGACCCCTAGCATACTAGGAAATTACTTAAAGGGAAACTGTCACCATGAAAACAGTCCAATCTGCAGACCTCATCTATAATATAACGCTGTAAGCATCACTCTGTCCGAAGCCTTTATAGACTGCGCAAGTGCGACGCGACTGCGCAGTCTGGCTCCAGACAGAATGAGGCAGCCAGTGGTGAGGAGTGTGTATGGTGCCGGAGATGGCGGTACCGTACACACGGCATACCGCCATCTCCGACGCCATACTTACATGACCGGGAGGAGCGTTGCCGCGGTGCTTCTCTTCGGCCGGAGACCGGGGCGGGAGTGCGGCCGGAATCGTGCATGCGCATAGCGCGTTCCGGCGCCATTTTACTTTACTTTAGCAATATGATGCCGGACAGCGCTATGGGCATGCACATACTCCGGCGCCAGACTCCTCCCCCGGCCTCCAGCAGAACGTGGTGACAGCGCTGGAGCGCAGGAAAGAAGGGTGAATATAAATGCTTTTTTTTTTTGCATGTGTGTAGTTTTAGTAGGAGTGAGGGGACCATGCATACCAGGATAGGAGAGGTGAGAGGACCATGCATACCAGGATTGGGGTGTGAGGGGGCCATGCATACCAGGATTGGGGGATGAGAGAGACCATGCATACCAGGATAGGGGGTGAGAGGACCATGCTTACCAGGATTGGGGGATGAGGGGTACCATGCATACCAGGATAGGGGGGTGAGAGAAACATGCATACCAGGATTGGGGGATGAGGGTTACCATGCATAACAGGAATGGGACATGAAGGGAACCATGCATACCAGGATAGGGGGGGTGAGGGGTACCATGCATACCAGGATTGGGGGATGAGGGGTACCATGCATACCAGGATTGGGGGATGAGGGTTACCATGCATAACAGAATAGGGGGTGAGGTGACCATACATACCAGGATTGGGGGATGTGGGATACCATGCATACCAGGATTGGGGGATGAGGGGTACCATGCATACCAGGATTGGGGGATGAGGGGTACCATGCATACCAGGATTAGGGGATGAGGGGTACCATGCATACCAGTATTGGGGGATGAGGGGTACCATGCATACCAGGATTGGGGGATGAAGGGTACCATGCATACTAGGATAGGGGTTGAGGGGACCATGCATACCAGGATAGGGGGGTGAGAGGACCATGCATACCAGGATAGGGGGATGAGGGGTACCATGCATACCAGGATTGGGGGATGAGGGGTACCATGCATACCAGGATAGGGGGTGAGGGGACCATGCATACCAGGATAGGGATGAGGGAGTACCATGCATACCAGGATTGGGGGATGAGAGGACCATATATACCCAGATAGGAGGTGAGGGGACCATGCATACCAAGATAGGGGGATGAGAGGACCATGCATAGCAGGATGGGGGGGTGGGAGGACAGAGGACCATGCATACCAGGATAGGGGGGTGAGAGGAATATGTGCATACCAGGATAGGGGGGTGAGAGAACCATGTGCATACCAGGATTGGGGGTTGAGGGGGCCATGCATACAAGGATGAAGAATGGCGTGCCATGCATAACAGGATTGGGGGGGTGAGAGAACCATGCATACCAGGATTGGGGGATGAGGGGTACCATGCATACCAGGATTGGGGGATGAGGGGGACCATGCATACAAGGAAAGGGGGTGAAGGGACCATACATACCAGGATAGGGATGAGGGAGTACCATGCATACCAGGATTGAGGGATGAGGGGTACCATGCATACCAGGATAGGGGGTGAGGGGACCATGCATACCAGGATTGGTGGATGAGGGGTACCATGCATACTAGGATAGGGGGTGAGGGGACCATGCATACCAGGATAGGGGGGTGAGAGGACCATGCATACCACGAAAAGGGGGGTGAGGGGACCATGCATACCAGGATGAAGAATGGGGTGCCATGCATACCAGGATTGGGGGGTGAGGGGACCATGCATACCAGGATGAAGAATAGGGTGCCATGCATACCAGGATTGGGGGGTGAGGGGACCATGCATACTAGGATGAAGAATGGCGTGCCATGCATACCAGGATTGGGGGGGTGAGAGGACCATGCATACCAGGATTGGGGGATGAGGGGTACCATGCATACCAGGATTGGGGGATGAGGGGGACCATGCATACAAGGAAAGGGGGTGAGGGGACCATACATACCAGGATAGGGATGAGGGAGTACCATGCATACCAGGATTGAGGGATGAGGGGTACCATGCATACCAGGATAGGGGGTGAGGGGACCATGCATACCAGGATTGGTGGATGAGGGGCACCATGCATACTAGGATAGGGGGTGAGGGGACCATGCATACCAGGATAGGGGGGTGAGGGGACCATGCATACCTGGATTGAGGGATGAGGGGTACCATGCATACCAGGATTGGGGGATGAGGGGTACCATGCATACTAGGATAGGGCGTGAGGGGACCATGCATACCAGGATAGGGGGGTGAGAGGACCATGCATACCTGGATTGGGAGATGAGGGGTACCATGCATACCAGGATTGGGGGATGAGGGGTACCATGAATAACAGGATAGGGGGGTGAGAGGACTATGTGCATACCAGGATAGGGGGGTGAGAGGACCATGTGTATACCAGGATTGGGGGTTGAGGGGGGCCATGCATACCAGGATAGCTGGGGTGAGTGGATTATGCATACCACGAAAGGGGGGTAAGGGGACCATGCATACCAGGATGAAGAATGGGGTGCCATGCATACCAGGATTGGGGGGTGAGGGGACCATGCATACCAGGATGAAGAATAGGGTGCCATGCATACCAGGATTGGGGGGTGAGGGGACCATGCATACTAGGATGAAGAATGGCGTGCCATGCATACCAGGATTGGGGGGGTGAGAGGACCATGCATACCAGGATTGGGGGATGAGGGGTACCATGCATACCAGGATTGGGGGATGAGGGGGACCATGCATACAAGGAAAGAGGGTGAGGGGACCATACATACCAGGATAGGGATGAGGGAGTACCATGCATACCAGGATTGAGGGATGAGGGGTACCATGCATACCAGGATAGGGGGTGAGGGGCCATGCATACCAGGATTGGTGGATGAGGGGCACCATGCATACTAGGATAGGGGGTGAGGGGACCATGCATACCAGGATAGGGGGGTGAGAGGACCATGCATACCTGGATTGAGGGATGAAGGGTACCATGCATACCAGGATTGGGGGATGAGGGGTACCATGCATACTAGGATAGGGCGTGAGGGGACCATGCATACCAGGATAGGGGGGTGAGAGGACCATGCATACCTGGATTGGGAGATGAGGGGTACCATGCATACCAGGATTGGGGGATGAGGGGTACCATGAATAACAGGATAGGGGGTGAGAGGACCATGCATACCAGGATGGTGGAGTGGGAGGACAGAGGACCATGCATACCAGGATAGGGGGGTGAGAGGACTATGTGCATACCAGGATAGGGGGGTGAGAGGACCATGTGTATACCAGGATTGGGGATTGAGGGGGGCCATGCATACCAGGATAGCTGGGGTGAGTGGATTATGCATACCACGAAAGGGGGGTGAGGGGACCATGCATACCAGGATGAAGAATGGGGTGCCATGCATACCAGGATTGGGAGGTGAGGGGACCATGCATACCAGGATGAAGAATGGCGTGCCATGCATAGCAGGATTGGGGGGGTGAGAGGACCATGCATACCAGGATTGGGGGATGAGGGGTACCATGCATACCAGGATTGGGGGATGAGGGGGACCATGCATACAAGGAAAGGGGGTGAGGGGACCATACATACCAGGATAGCGATGAGGGAGTACCATGCATACCAGGATTGAGGGATGAGGGGTACCATGCATACCAGGATAGGGGGTGAGGGGACCATGCATACCAGGATAGGGATGAGGGAGTACCATGCATACCAGGATTGGGGGGTGAGAGGACCATGCATACCAGGATTTGGGGATGAGGGGTACCATTCTTACCAGGATTGGGAGATGAGAGGACTATGCACACCAGGTTAGGGGATGAGGGGACCATACAAACCATGATAGGGGTGAGGGGGCCATGCATACCAGGATTGGGGGTGAGGGGACCATGCATACCAGGATAGGGATGAGGGAGTACCATGCATACCAGGATTGAGGGGTGAGGGGACCATGCATACCAGGATGAAGACTGGGGTGCCATGCATACCAGGATTGGGGGGTGAGGGTACCATGCATACCAGGATAGGAATGAGGGGTGCCATGCATACCAGGATAGGAGGGTGGCTGCACATTTTCTTGGATTTTCGGGCCAGATGATGGTACTATCCCTAACTGACATATTTCTTTGTACAAGAGTATACAGAGAATACATATATGATAATGCCCAGTATCAGAGAACGAGACAAGGCGGTGACCATGGTCCAAAAACGCCTTGTGCATGGATTACCACTCCATATGCTAATCTTAAAAAGGAGAAAACGGAGTAACGGATACAAAATATATGCAAAAGTATAAATTTTATTAGTACTCACATCAAGTGCTGACAAGTATACAAGTTGACTAAAATAGGGGGGATAAGCCCCAATGATACAACAATCAGGACAGACAAGGACAGGGTAAATAAAATGATACCAGTGCTCGAAATCTACATGGCACAACGTTCAGTCAGCCCATGGGCATTGCACATAACAGACATGTGTCTAATGGTAAAAGATAGTCAAATATGGCATACTCAATTAAATGTGTATTGTACATAGTTGTACATGTCTAGAGCGCCAAAAAAAAAAAAAAAACCATCCAGAGGGGTCAATGTGCAAGTCCAATGGACACTGAACATAAATGAATCAATGACATGTGGAAGGATTCTTACATAGTAAATAACATATGTATCAGCATATCAAAACTGCGCAATTGTGCCAGAGAGAACCCGGGAGACGACCCGCCCAGCGGTCCAAATGACCGAAGTGTGGAAACAAGTAAAGGCAGGCTGCTTACCGGGGAGCAGAGGAGGTGAAGGCCCATGCAACGACACCCGACGTACGTTTCGCGCCCGCCACAGGCGCTTTATCAAGGGCCTTCACCTCCTCTGCTCCCCGGTAAGCAGCCTGCCTTTACTTGTTTCCACACTTCGTTCATTTGGACCGCTGGGCGGGTCGTCTCCCGGGTTCTCTCTGGCACAATTGCGCAGTTTTGATATGCTGATACATATGTTATTTACTATGTAAGAATCCTTCCACATGTCATTGATTCATTTATGTTCAGTGTCCATTGGACTTGCACATTGACCCCTCTGGATGTTTTTTTTTTTTTTTTTTTTTTTGGCGCTCTAGACATGTACAACTATGTACAATACACATTTAATTGAGTATGCCATATTTGACTATCTTTTACCATTAGACACATGTCTGTTATGTGCAATGCCCATGGGCTGACTGAACGTTGTGCCATGTAGATTTCGAGCACTGGTATCATTTTATTTACCCTGTCCTTGTCTGTCCTGATTGTTGTATCATTGGGGCTTATCCCCCCTATTTTAGTCAACTTGTATACTTGTCAGCACTTGATGTGAGTACTAATAAAATTTATACTTTTGCATATATTTTGTATCCGTTACTCCGTTTTCTCCTTTTTAAGAAGAGTATACAGAGGTAGCTGTCAACCACGGATATTGCTGCCCACTGGACCACAAATCCCAGAAAGAGCAGAAGTTTAAATGATTAACCCCTTCATGACCTCTGACACATATATACATCATAGGTTGTGTCCCTGCATTTGACCTGCAGGTTACTATTGTGAGCCCTCATGTTTTCAGGCACCAGAGAGCTGATCTGATCTGATCAGCTGTCATGTGCCCCTAAGAGCCATGGGTGTAATCACGATCCACCCATGGCTGTTAACCTCTTAAATTCTGCTGTCAATTTCCAACGGCAGCATTTATCATGGTCATGTCGGAAACGCGTCACTATTCCCGCCCATCAGCGCGCCCGTAACCTGAATTCAAGGTGCAAATGGGTTAACATAACAACCCGGGGTCTGCAAGAGACCCCTGTGGTTGTCATTGCTGATCTGATAGGTGCGCAGCCCTAAGGCCGGCGCTCGTAGCAGATAGCAGGGCTGAAGCAAACAGATGATTGCAGCTTCAAGTCTCCTAAATAGACTATTGAAGCAAGTAAAAAGTAGAAAAAAGTTTTTAAAAATATTAAAAGAATTAAAATAATAAAAGTTCAAATCACCCCCCTTTCATCCCATTCAAAATAAAAGAATAAACAAAAAAATTCAAATACCCTTTTATTTGGCATTGCTGCATTCAGAAACACCTGATCTATCACAATATAAAAATGATTAATCCGATCGATAAACGGTGTAATTAGAGAAAAAAATAAAAACTCTAGAATTAAGTTTCTTTGGTCGCCGCAACATTGCAATAACGGGCGATCAAAAGATCGTATCTGCACCAACATGGTATCAATAAAAACGTCAGCTTGGCGCCCAAAAAATAAGCCCTCACCCAACCCAAGATCATAAAAATTGGAAACGCTAAGGGTCTAGGAAAATGGCGCCATTGTTTTATTATTTTTTTCTTTTTTCTTTTTTACAAACTTTATTTTTTTTTCACCACTTACCATAAATAAAAAAAGAACCTAGACATGATTGATGTGCGAGAACTCGTAATGAGCTGTAGAGTCATAACGGCAGGTCAGTTTTAGCATTTAGTGAACACGAGTTATTGCAAGCCCTTGGGATTACGAACCTCACAATGGGGTGTAACCACGCAACAGACTGGCGTATGTGCAGACTAACAGCAAACATAAATACCTGGTGTACCTCTCTTGCCACTCCTACCTTGTGTATGAAAAAGCTCTGTCGTTAATACTGTTCGGGTAGAGCTATCCGATAGCTCTATCCATGAAGAAAGTGCACGGGTAGAGCAGCTATCCCATAGCTCTATTCCTAAAGGAAATGAACGGGTAGAGCTATCCCATAGCGATATCCCTCAATGTTCCTGAGTGTAAGCTATTTCACATGGTTGAGCGCACTTGGGATCTGCCCCCAAGGCCCTGCCCATGCCCAATGTTTGGTCCGTAGACCGCGGCTAGGAGTTAGTCCCGCTTTTGTGTGCAACTTTTTTTGGGCTTTTACAGTTGTTAAAAATCTTAATAAATGACTTCTTTGTACACACAGTGACTGCGTCCTCTTCTGGACCCATGTTGATAACTTCATCACTGGCATCAGGCATAGGGATCATGGTGCTTTTGAGGATATCTCTCTCTTTTCCACCACGGGTGCGTGAGGAGTGACATCAGTCACAGTTTTTGTTTTGTCCTCATGCTTTCCTGTAATGTAGAATATTGAAATTAGGTTAAAATCCCACCATAGACATTTGCAAGGAGTTTGTGTGGGTTTCCTCCAGATTCCTCCCACATTCCAAAGACATACTGATGGAGAATTATGATTGTAAGCCCCAATGGGGACAGTGATAACAATGTAAGTAAAGTTGTGGAATTAATGGCGCTACATACAGTTGAGAAAATAAGCATTTGACACACTGCCAATTTTGCAAGTTTTCCCACCTACAAAGAATGGAGAGGTCTGTAATTTTTTATTGTAGGTACACTTCAACTGTGAGAGACAGAATGTTTAAAAAAATCCAGAAAATCCCATTGTATGATTTTTACATAATCAATTTGCATTTTGTTGCATGAAATAAGTATTTGACACCATAGAAAAACAGAACTTAATATTTGGTACAGAAACCTTTGTTTGCAATTACAGAGGTCATATGTGGTAGTTTTTTCCCAAGTTTGCACACACCGCAGCAAGGATTTTGTCCCCCCCCCTTCCATACGGATCTGTCAGGTTTCGGTGCTGTCGCTGTGTAACATTGAGTTTCAGCTCCCTCCAAACGTTTCCTTTTAGGTTTAGGTCTGCAGACTGGCTAGGTTCCTCCAGGACATTAAAATGCATCTTATGGAGCCTCTCCTCAGCTGACCTGGCTGTGTGTTTTGGGTCATTGTCATGATCGAATAACCAGCTATGACCCATCTTTAACGTTCTTACTGAAGGAAGGATGTTGTTGACTAAAATCTCACGACACATGACCTCATCTATCCTCCCTTCAATATGGTGCCGTCGTCTTGTCCCCTTTGCAGAAAATGGAATGAATGAACCGTTGTCATATGCCGGTTTTCGGTGAATGACAACTTACTGTAGGGACTGGTACATAGAGATGAATCTCCGCCATTGCTACTTTATCACCCTGAAGAATGTTGAGCTCATAGTTTCTAAGAGTATCATGGCACTTATAGTTTAATGCATTTGCAATTAAGGACATACCTGGTTGGTTTACAAGTTATGATGTATTGGTGCTGCACACATTGTATATTTCTATATTAAGGGCAGCGCAGAGTGTCGCAGGGTCAGCCGTCATGGAGTGGCAGCGTCTTTCTCGCCAACATAGGATGATGATTGGTTGCTTATGTGGTGGAGCATTTCTCTGCTCATAAATCTATTTGTTTCTCGCCCCCTTTTGCTCCTATTTGTCTATATATGTCTCTGTATTCAGTGGAGCACACTAAAATCTATTCAGTATAATTGGTGTGGCACTATATATTGATGATTAAACTAGCACTGAATAGCGCATACTAGGGAACTGGGGAGAGCCGCCGAGGAGCAAGGGCACCATTGTCGTATCACAAGGGTGCCAACCTCTACTGTTAGGCAGGTGGACAGGAAAGGGGATTACACAGGGGCTCTCCAGGATCATCTACTTATCTATTCAATTTGTCGCCTTTCAGCATTTTAAGTGTGTGTCTTGTATGTTGTTAGTCCTTTTATAAATGGTTAATAAAGGTTTATATTTTAATTAATGGGGTCTTCATATGTGAGCTGATTCCTGAACTTTCTCAGAATCATCCTTACTCTTACTACAAGAGGCAAGATCACGTACAGAGCCCCAGACCGAGGAAGATTGACAGTCATCTTGTGTTTCTTCCATTTTCTAATAATTGTGCCAACAGCTGTTGCCTTCTCACCAATTGCCTATTGTGCTGTAGCCCATCCGAGCCTTGAACAGGTCTACAATTTTGTCCCTGATGTCCTTAGACTTCATTTTGGTCTTGGCCATGGTAGAGAGGTTGGAGTGTGATTGATTGTGTGGACAGGTGTCTTTTATACAGGTAACGAGTTCAAACAGGAGCAGTTAGCACAAGTAATGAGCGTAGAGTAGGAGGGCTTCTTAAAGAAAAACTAACAGGTCTGCGAGAGCCAGAATTCTTTCTGGTTAGAAGGTGATCAAACACTTATTTCATGCAATAAAATGCAAATCAATTATGTAAAAATCATAAAATAAATCTAAAAGACCACATTGTAAGATTCCGTCTCTCACAGGTGAAGTGTACCTACAATAAAAACTACAGACCTCTCCATTCTTTGTAGGTGGGAAAACTTGCAAAATTGGCATTGCGTCAAATACCGTATATACTTGCGTATAAGCCGAGATTTTCAGCCCATTTTTTGGGGCTGAAAGTCCCCCTCTTGGCTTATACGCAAGTCATATACGCCAGGGAGTCGGCGGGGGAGGGGTAGTGGGGGTGTCAGATCATACTGACCCCCTGGCGCGTCTCTGCAGCCCCCCTGCCTGTCCCACAGTCTCAGGCGCCTGCCTTCAGCAGTCACGTGGTACTGCTCATTAAAAACATGAATATGCACATATTCATGTCTTTAATGAGTGTTATCACATGACCGATGAAGGCTGGCGCCGAAGACCATGGGAGAACAGGGCTGCAGAGACCGCACCAGGAGGGGGTAAGTATATGTGATATTCACCTGTCCCCGTTCCCACGCTGCTCGCCGCTGCCTGCCACATCCTCTGTCAGTGTCGTTCAGGCAGCAGAGAACGCGCCCCCCATCATATTTATATATTCACTATATTGAGGGTATTATGGAAAGTCTATGGTTACTTACTGGTGCAGACTGGTCTGTGACCCCGGATCGTGTTCAGTTGAAGGTCAATGTGATCTTTTCGTCATATACTCTACATGCCGTTTAAAGACATGGAGTCACTTCCTGACCTAAAACAAAAAGTAAAAACAATGAAAATCAGATGCCCCCAATAATGGCAGCACGCCCCTTATCATATTTACACATTCACTATATTGAGGGTATTATGGAAAGTCCATGGTTACTTACTGGTGCAGACTGGTCTGTGGTCCCGGGTCGTGTCCGGTTGTAGGTCGGAGCGATCTCTTGGACCGTCATAGACTCTACATGCCTCTTGGAAAGTGCTAGAAACTCCTACGCGAAAATTGCGGAAAAAACGCGGAATAAACCTCTGCACAAATTGTGCGAATATCGCGCCAAACCGCAGAAACAGTCTCAAAACAAACCCGCAAGTTCCTGATATTGGGCATCTCCACTTGTAGGGTCGTTATCTCCGGGGTTACTTCTCTAGGTAGATCAGTAACGTTTTCTGTAGCCGCTCTCTTGGCTGGTGGCAGCATCTCAGGCTTACTGTTAGAGGAGATGGCCACATCCGTATCTGTTTCAATATCGATGACGACATAATCTGGACCAGGAGAAGAAATGTTGGTGTTCTCAAGGTCATCTGTCTTTTTGACCATTGGTCCATCCTCATTTTTTCCTGTTAAAGAGATCAAAGAAATCATAATTTTTTAAAATAAAATATTCTCCATATTTCTTATGGATTATTGCATCTACTGCTCCTTTACTTCGCAGCCGCCCACTGTAGATAAATGTTAGCGCTTGCTGGGCTCTATGCAGCGCCGACGTTTGTCATGACATGGTCGGTGGTCTTGCAGCGCTCACGACCCCCAGGGTTCTGCAAGCTCTGCGATTCCAGTGCAGAGCGAATGCTCTGACAGGTGTTATCATTCGTGAAGCACCTGAAGGGTTGATAAACTTTTTGAATTTGGTTTTGAGCACTTTGAGGGGTGCAGTTTTTAGAATGGTGTCACTTTTGGGTATTTTCTGTATTAAATGCTCCTGAAAGTAACTTCAAATGTGATGTGGTCCCTAAAAAAATTGTTTTTGCAAATTTAGTTGGAAAAACGAAAAATCGCTGATCAACTTTTAACCCTTTTAACGTCTTAAGAAAAAAACAATTGTGTTTCAAAAATTGTATTGATGATAGATAAACATGTGGGAAATAGTATTTATTAACTATTTTGTGTGACAGCACACTGGTTTAAAGACTAAAAAATTTAAAAACTGCAAAATTTTCAGATTTTTCGTCACATTTCCGATATTTTCAGACAAAAACACAAATTATATTGAACAAATTTTACCACTATAATGAAGTACAATATGTTATGAAAAAACTATCTCAGAATCAATGTGATCTGTTATAGTGTTCGAGAGCTATAACCACATAAAGGGACACTGGTCAGATTTGGCCTGGTCATGAGGGCGAAAAAAGGCTCCGGCACGAAAGGTTTAAGAGACCATTTTTAAAAGGATGTCCTTCTATTACTGTATATACGCCTGTATATGCCGAGTTTATCAGCACACTTGTCCCAGAAAGCCGGCGGGGGAGCGGCGGGACAGCTGGTCACAGGGGCACGAGCCGGCGGCTGTGGCTAAAGCCAGTGCAACTGCTAAAGAGAAATGAATATTTATTTCTCTTATAGTGCGCAAAGTGACAGCTGCAGCCGCGAGGGCACGCTGGAGGAGGGTGAGTAGGATGGTTTGTTTTGTTTTCGTAATAGGAAGCATGCATACAAGGATGGGAGAGGGGAAGCCATGCTTACCAGGGCAGGACGGGGGAGCAATGCATACCGGGACAGGGATGCGGGAACAGTGCATACCCGGCTTATACTCGAGTCAATGAGCTTACCCAGTTTTCCGTGGCAAACTTAGGTGCCTATACTCGGGTCGGCTTGTACTCAAGTATGTACGGTAATTACATACCAAATGTCCCCAGAGTAAGTCTATTACCAAGTTATAAAAAAAGCAAAAAAATAACTACCGTATTTTACGTATTATAAGACCCACTTTTTTCCCCAAAATTGTGGGGGAAAATGTGGGTGCGTCTTATAATGCGTATTTACCTTACCGGTACTGTTGCTGGCCACAGGCTGAGATAAGCAGGTTCCCAGCGGTGCTGTGAGTGCCCGACGATGCTGCGCAGGGGTTTCCCGTTCCGCTGCGGGGATCTCCATTGCTACGGGGGGCTTTGCTGAAATTTTGTGAAAGGCCAGATTGATCTCAGCGCTGAAATCTCATCTTCTGAGATCTTGGTGCCGAGATCTCCATCTGCGCATGTGCCTCCCCCATCGTCGGCCATCTTCCCGGAGTCCACCGCACAGGAAACCATGCAACTGCCAGGGGCTCTGGCCTTTCACAAAATGTCAGCAGAGGCCCCCGCAGCACGGAGCAGCATGCAGCACGGAGAACCCCGCAGCACGGAGTCCCCCGCAGCACGAGCACCCCACAGGACCTGCAGCATGGAGCCCCCCCATAGCACACAGCCCCCCACAAAGCACCGTGCAGCACAAAATCTCCGCCTCATCCCAGCCTGCAGCATCACCCCACTCCTGTTTCCTCCAGCAGCGACCCTGGGACCCCGCTTCACCGCAGCCACCACCCCCAGTAAGCAATAAGACGCATGGATTATAAGAAGCACCACCATTTTATTACAAAAAAAGTTTTTCTCCTATTTTTCTCCTCAAAATTTGGGGTGCGTCTTATAATCCGAAAAATACGGTATTTGCACATAGATTTTATAGGCTTGTCCAGGGTTCGAAAAATGTAATTGGTTTGTTTGAAACACAAGACCACCCCTGTCTGCAGGTTGTGCCTGCTATTGCAGATCAGCTCCAGTGAAGAGAATGGTATAGAGCTGCAATACCATGAACAAGCTGAAGATTTTGACGACACAGATTTTTTTTTTTTTTTTTTAAGAAAATGGCAGCCCTGTTTTTCTTATCCTGGAGAACTGCTTTAGTGTTAGATTGGTTAGGCTGTACTTACCACCAATAGGTTTAGCAGGAGTCTCTCTGTCTCCATCAGTAGAACGTTGAGATTCATCATTTCTCCTGGATTTATCCTTTTTCAGATGTCTTTAAAATAGTAAAATAGAAGGTATTTTATGAATTACAAAGTAACAGATCTTTATTCTGCAGAATGAAATATAGACTCATATGTTTCTTCATTCATTTTGTCCTTTACATGCTGTAGAAACATTGGCAATAAGGAAAATTTTGGTAATTATCAACAATTTTTCATGTACATGAAAGTTCAATATGTGTGGATCGTACTGGGTTGTAAGGTAATATGAAGATTAGACAGGAGTGGATTTATTTGAGTGGAATTGAATTCTCCTCATACAAAACTCAGAATGTTGGAGAACACAGATTTTTTGTAATTCACTCCACGCGAATAAAGCAAAGTGGAAGCTAGGGGCAGCCAACAGCTTGCAGAAGAGTAGAGGGCTGGCAGAAAGATGAGCTCACTTCTCTGACCGACTTCCGCTGCTTTATGCCCGATGGCCAGTTTTCCACACTACCATCATGCCGCACCTCAGGCCAAGTGTTCCCTTTGGGCTGAAACTTTGGCTACAAGTGGCCCCGAAAGGTCTCTGCCCATGCATGTCCCAACCAAGAGTCAACACTGGGCTGGAGTTGCGGGCATAGAGCAGTGGGGGCTTCCCGGAGAGGGGCTTGGTTGTATATAAACTTTATTTTCTTCTTATATCTTCCATTTATTACCATCTGGGACTGGGGAGACCCCAGAGTATAATAGCGAACAATCAATATGTGAAGAATAATTTTGTTGTGAATTGAATCTCTAAATAAAATCTGCTGATTTGGCAGAATTTTGTCAGAGCCTCTCATCTGTAATAAAGATGGAAATTTTTGCAGACTCCCATGTACAATATAAATCATCCTTTACAATACTTACCTACATATGGCGTTACAGATGACACCAAGGAATGTTCCAAGGAAGAATATGATAACTACAAAATAAATGACTTTATTCCAAGGGATCTTTGGAGGAACGATAACATCCACTGAAAAAGAAGAGAAAATACATATATTATCTATATATCCAGTAACCCTTCTGTAATCCACTGCCATTATTATCGAAGCAGTCCTATAAAGGGAATCTGTCACCAGGCTTTTGCCATCTTATCGAGAGAACCATAATGTAGAAGCATAGACCTTTACTATAGCGATGTGTCAATTACTGGACTGTTTCAATAGAATCACTGTTTTACCAGCAATCGATTATCACTACAGGACAACTGGTCTTGTGCCTCCTAGTCCAGCCAGACCCCCAGCAATATACAATGTAAGCACAAGCTGTGGTGGGGTTATACACAGCTGAAAAACTGAGCTCTGCTCAATCTGCAGCAGAGAAAACTGTGACTCTATTATATAGTCTACTAGCTGAAGAGCCCGGCGCTGTCCGGGCATAGTAACTAACTTTGGTTAGTTACAACAAATTACCGTATTTTCCGCTTTGTAAGACGCACTTTTTTTCCCCCAAAATTGAGGGGAAAAAGGGGGTGCGTCTTACAAAGAGGATATACATTTGCGCTGCCACTGAGGGTACTTGCCGCGGCACTCTGTGCCCTGATGCTGCCGCTGCGCTGTCCGCCACCGCCGCGCTCCTGTCCCCCGGTGGTTTCTTCCGCCCCACCGCCGCCGCCGCGCTCTGTCCCGTTCAGCGTGGGGGGGTCTCTGTCGCTTCATGCCTGCTTTCTTCCTGGAAAATGGCCGCCGCGCATGCGCAGACGGACATCTCGGCACTGAAATCTCGGGAGATGAGATTTCAGCGCTGAAATCTCATCTCCCGAGATTTCAGTGCCGAGATGTCCGTCTGCGCATGCGCGGCGGCCATTTTCCAGGAAGAAAGCAGGCATGGAGCGACAGAGACCCCCCCACACTGAACGGGACAGAGCGCGGCGGCGGTGGGGCGGAAGAAACCACCGGGGGACAGGAGCGCGGTGGTGGCGGACAGCGCAGCGGCAGCATCAGGGCACAGAGTGCCGCGGCAAGTACCCTCAGAACGGGACAGAGCGCGGCGATGGCGGCAAACAACGGGGGGACAGAGCGCGGTGGTGGCGGTAAGAACCGGGGCAGAGCGCGGCGGTGGTGGCAAGCAGGCACCGGGGGACAGCGTGGCGGTGGTGGCAAGCACTGGGGGACAGAGTGCGGCGGTGGTGGCAAGCAGGCACCGGGGGACAGAGCGTGGCGGTGGTGGCAAGCATCAGGGGACAGAGGGCGGCGGCAGTAACAGACACCGGCAGCGGCACGCTGCACATCAAAACACCCCCTCATCCCAGCAGCAATGTTCCACTCCGGCCTCCTCCATCACCACCCCTGGAAAGCAATAAGACGCATGGATTATAAGATGCACCACCATTTTATTAAAAATAAAGTTTTTTTCCTATTTTTCTCCTCAAAATTTGGGGTGCGTCTTATAATCCGGAGCGTCTTATAAAGCGAAAAATACGGTATAATTATCCTCCATCCCATAGTCCCGTGCCCATATACCCATAATACATATCCTCCATCCCATAGGCCCGTGCCCATATACCCATCATACATATTCTCCATCCCATAGTCCCATGCCCATATACCCATCATACATCCTCCATCCCATAGTCCCGTGCCCATATACTCATCATACATATTCTCCATCCCATAGTCCCATGCCGATATACCCATCATACATCCTCCATCCCATAGTCCCATGCCCATACACCATCATACATATTCGCCATCCCATAGCCGAGTGCCCATATACCCATCACACATTCTTCATCTGATAGTCCCATGCCCATATACCCATCACACATGCTCCATCCCATAGTCCCGTGCCCATATACCCATCATACATATCCTCCATTCCATAGTCCCATGCCCATATGCCCATCACACATCCTCCATTCCATAGTCCCGTGCCCATGTACCCATCACACATGCTCCATCCCATAGTCCCGTGCCCATATACCCATCATACATATCCTCCATCCCATAGTCCCGTGCCCATTTGCTCATCACACATCCTCCATCCCATAGTCCCGTGCCCATATACCCGTCATACATATCCACCATCCCATAGGCCCGTGCCCATATACCCGTCATACATATCCTCCATCCCATACTCCAGTGCCCATATACCCATCACACATCCTCCATTCCATAGTCCCATGCCCATATTCCCATAATACATATTCTCCATCCCATAGTCCCATGCCCATATTCCCATCATACATATTCTCCATCCCATAGTCCCATGCCCATATACCCATCATACATATCCTCCATCCCATAGTCGAGTGCCCATATACCCATCACACATATCCTCCATCCCATAGTCCCATGCCCATATACCCGTCATACATATCCTCCATCCCATAGTCCAGTGCCCATATACCCATCACACATCCTCCATTCCATAGTCCCATGGCCATATACCCATCATACATATTCTCCATCCCATAGTCCCATGCCCATAAACCCATCATACATATTCGCCATCCCATAGTCGAGTGCCCATATACCTGTCATACATATCCACCATCCCATAGGCCCGTGCCCATTTCCCCGTCATACATATCCTCCATCCCATAGTCCAGTGCCCATATATCCATCACACATCCTCCATTCCATAGTCCCATGCCCATATACCCATCATACATATTCTCCATCCCTTAGTCCCATGCCCATATACCCATCATACATATTCTCCATCCCATAGTCCCCTGCCCATATACCCATCAAACATATCCTCCATCCCATAGTCAAGTGCCCATATACCATCACACATCCTCCATCCCATAGTCCCGTGCCCATATATCCATCACACATCCTCCATCCCATAAGCCCGTGCCCATATACCCATCATACATATCCTCCATCCCATTGTCCAGTGACCATATACCCATCACACATCCTCCATTCCATAGTCCCGTGCCCATAAACCGGTCATACATATTCTCCATCTCATAGTCCCATGCCCATATACCCATCATACATATTCGCCATCCCATAGTCGAGTGCCCATATACCCGTCATACATATCCACCATCCCATAGGCCCGTGCCCATGTACCCGTCATACATATCCTCCATCCCATAGTCCAGTGGCCATATACTCATCATACATATTCTCCAACCCATAGTCCCATGCCCATTTACCCATCATACATATCCTCCATCCCATACTCCAGTGCCCATATACCCATCACACATCCTCCATTCCATAGTCCCATGCCCATATTCCCATCATACATATTCTCCATCCCAAAGTCCCATGCCCATATTCCTATCATACATATTCTCCATCCCATAGTCCCATGCTCATATACCCATCATACAAATCCTCCATCCCATAGTCGAGTGCCCATATACCCATCACACATATCCTCCATCCCATAGTCCCATGCCCATATACCCGTCATACATATCCTCCATCCCATAGTACAGTGCCCATATACCCATCACACATCCTCCATTCCATAGTCCCATGGCCATATACCCATCATACATATTCTCCATCCCATAGTCCCATGCCCATAAACCCATCATACATATTCGCCATCCCATAGTCGAGTGCCCATATACCTGTCATACATATCCACCATCCCATAGGCCCGTGCCCATTTCCCCATCATATATATCCTCCATCCCATAGTCCAGTGCCCATATACCCATCACACATCCTCCATTCCATAGTCCCATGCCCATATACCCATCATACATATTCTCCATCCCATAGTCCCATGCCCATATACCCATCTTACATATCCGCCATCCCATAGTCCCGTGCCCATATACCCGTCAAACATATCCTCCATCCCATAGTCAAGTGCCCATATACCATCACACATCCTCCATCCCATAGTCCCGTGCCCATATATCCATCACACATCCTCCATCCCATAAGCCCATGCCCATATACCCATCATACATATCCTCCATCCCATAGTCCCGTGCCCATATACCCATCATACATATCCTCCATCCCATAGTCCAGTGACCATATACCCATCACACATCCTCCATTCCATAGTCCCGTGCCCATATACCGGTCATACATATTCTCCATCCCATAGTCCCATGCCCATATACCCATCATACATATTCGCCATCCCATAGTCGAGTGCCCATATACCCGTCATACATATCCACCATCCCATAGGCCCGTGCCCATGTACCCGTCATACATATCCTCCATCCCATAGTCCAGTGGCCATATACTCATCATACATATCCTCCAACCCATAGTCCCATGCCCATATACCCATCATACATATCCTCCATCCCATAGTCCCATGCCCATATACCCATCATACATATTCGCCATCCCATAGTCCCATGCCCTTATACCTGTCAAACATATCCTCCATCCTATAGTCAAGTGCCCATATGCCCATCACACATCCTCCATCCCATAGTCCCGTGCCCATATATCCATCACACATCCTCCATCCCATAAGCCCGTGCCCATATACCCATCATACATATCCTCCATCCCATAGTCGAGTGCCCGTATATCCATCACACATCCTTCATCTCATAGTCCCATGCCCATATACCCATCATACATATCCTCCATCTCATAGTCCAGTGCCCATATACCCGTCATATATATCCTCCATCCCATAGTCGAGTACCCATATACCCATCACACATCCTCCATCCAATAGTCCCATGCACATATACCCATCACACATCCTCCAACCCATAGTCCCATGCCCATATACCATCATACATATTCGCCATCCCATAGTCGAGTGCCCATATACCCATCATACATATCCTCCATCCCATAGTCCAGCATAGGCCCGTGCCCATATACCCGTCATACATATCCTCCATCCCATAGTCCAGTGCCCATATACCCATCACACATCCTCCATCCCTTAGTCCCATGCCCATATACCGGTCATACATATCGTCCATCCCATAGTCCTGTGCCCATATACCCGTCATACATATCCTCCTTCCCATTGTCCAATGCCCATATACCCATCACACATCCTCCATCCCATAGTCCCATGCACATATACCCATCACACACCCTCCATCCCATTGTCCTGTGCCCATATACCGGTCATACATATCGTCCATCCCATAGTCCCGTGCCCATATACCCGTCATACATATCCTCCATCCCATAGTCCAGTGCTCATATACCCATCACACATCCTCCATCCCATAGTCCCGTGCCCATATACCCGTCATACATATCCACCATCCCATAGGCCCGTGCCCATATATCCATCATGCATATCCTCCATCCCATAGTCAAGTGCCCATATACCCATCACACATCCTCCATCCCATAGTCCCATGCCCATATACCCATCATACATATTCAACATCCCATAGTCCCATGCCCATATACCCATCATACATATTCGTCATCCCATAGTCGAGTGCCCATATACCCATCATACATATCCTTCATCCCATAGGCCAGTGCCCATATACCCATCACACATCCTCCATCCCATAGTCCCGTGCCCATATACCGGTCATACATAGCCACGATCCCATAGTCGAGTGCCCATATACCCATCATACATATCCTTCATCCCATAGGCGAGTGCTCATATACCCATCACACATCTTCCATCCCATAGTCCCGTGCCCATATAACTGTCATACATATCGTCTATCCCATAGTCCCGAGCCCATATACCCGTCATACATATCCTCCATCCCATAGTCCAGTGCCCATATGCCCATCACACATCCTCCATTCCATAGTCAACCATTATGACATCATAATGAGTGGCGGCAGGGCTTGCAACCTATGATGACATCAGCGTCGCCATGGCAACCATTGTGACATCATGAGGGGCGGGGCTTGATACGCACACACTGTTTCCCCAGTATGCAAATTGGGGCATTATGACATCATAATGAGGGGCGGGGCTTGACGCGCACACACTTTTTCCCCAGTATGTAGACAGGGGCAAAATTGTTTGGTGAATTGGAACGCGCGGGTTTAAAATTTTGCCTCACAACATAGCTTAGGACGCTCTCGGGGTCCAGACGTGCGACTGTGCCAAATTTTGCGGCTGTAGCTGCGACGGTGCGGATGCCTATCCCGGGCATACACACACACATACATACACACATACATGCACACATACACACACACATACACACACATACATACACACATACACACACACATACATACACACATACATACACACTTTGAGCTTTATATATTAGTTTGGACGGTAGGACCCAGCATGACGATTAAAAATATGGGACCGTAGTTTTGCTAAATTATGTCTCAGGGATTATGAAAAAAAATAATTCAAAATACCCATTTGTTATCGCTGCATTTGTAAAAGTTCGATCTATCAAAATCTAAACTAAATTTATCTGGCCAGTATACAGCATAATGAGAAAAAAAAAATCGAAATTGCCAGAATGAAATTCTTTGGCAGCCGCAAGATTGCAATAAAAGGCGATAAAAAACCATAGTATCTACCCCAAAATGGTATCAGTAAAAAGATCAACTCAGGGCGCAAAAAATAAGCCTTCACCCAGCCTAATGAGGTTTACCCCATAATATGTGAATATTTGGAAAAGTACTTACCTGCTGGGGTCGTATGCGTGGGCAAGGAATCATGGCGCTGGTTGATGAGAGGCGCGCCTTCCACAGATGCTAATAGCAAACTCACGATTAGAAGAAATCGAAAGAGCATTTTAGCTTGGAGAAATATCGCTGAATGTGTAACACACAGGGAGTTATCGCTGAATGTGTAACACACAGGGAGTTATCGCTGAATGTGTAACACACAGGGAGTTATCGCTGAATGTGTAACACACAGGGAGTCTTGTCAGACAAAGCCTCTTCCTGCAGCGTCACTCCTTATAACCACACATTCCGTGATGTCACAATGGAGATCTCAGTGTGACATCACGAGGAGCGGAACACCAGTGATGTCACAATGGATGAGATAACTGCAACTACTCAACATGGAGCAGCTCCATCCATCTATATATGATTAATATAATATTAATGTATAAGAACCAATCCGCATTAGAGGATATTATGAATGTATGGGGGCGACACAGAGAGACATTATTCATGTGTTGGCCACAGGGAGACATTACTATTACTGGGCCACATAGGGTGGCAATATTAACTCATGATGAACACAAAGGTGGACAGTTTTACCAGATGAGTGCCACATAAGGGCCAATATTAATGTATTAACAGGGGGACATCATTACTATATGGGGGCCAGGAAAGGGACAATATTACAGCATATGGGTCACATAGGAGGAAATTATTAATATTAGAGGCACATAGAGGGACAATATTAATTTATGGGGGCCACAAGGGAGGACATTGTTATTAAGTGGGGTCCACATATGATAATATTTTTAATGTATGAGGGCCACAATTTGGAATGTTACTGCTATATTGGGGTCATAAAAAGGAATTCCACATCTGGATGAAGGCATAATAGTTGGACATTACTACTGTGTGGGTGCCGTGTTGGGGCAATTCTACTGTATTTTGGCAAACAGGGGACATCAGGGGTGGATTAAGGGTAGCCAGGGTCCCGGGCTCTTCAGACTCTGTGGGCCCCCCGGTCATGTGACGGGATCATGCGACGGGGTCATCATATACCTGAAACAGATTATTCCAGAAAAATAGTTGCTGAGTGAAACTATAACCTGTCAAACATCCATTGATCTTGTCAATTTACCCTTCAGTTAGGAAGAAAAAAAATAAAAACCACTTTAAGCCATACTATTGAACTGTCCAATTTTAATCTGTAAACAAGACTGTCGCCAATTTTCGCAAGTTTCTCATCAAAAGTGCAACGCAAAACAGTTGAAAAAACATTTAAAGTATCACATTTCCAAAAAAAGACACAAAGAAAACCATGTGTATAAAGGGCTCGTGCATACCAGCGCTCAAGTTAAAAAATGGTTTGGTCTCACCATTGTAGTAGACGTATTTTCATAGAGGGTCCATTTTTCATGAGAAGGGAAAGGACAGAAATAATTTTCTCTGACTCTCTGTCGTGCCCCTGTATAGCTCCTGTCCTTAGAAGGACAGGCCTCAAGTGTGCCCACTATGGATAACCCACCATCCACAGATAGTTGGCAACTTCCCTACACGTTTCCTCCCCGTTTCTGGGGATTCATCAGGGGAACTACCCAAATGAATTCTGTGGTAGAATTATTATTGTATATCCGTCTTCATTATAGGGCCCTGCAGTGGCAGAAGGTCCCTAGAGCCAATGTGGCTGTCTGTGCCTCCGCCTATGTGTGGGCCATTGGTGTGCCCAGGAGCTATACAGGGGCACAACGGGGAGTCAGAGAAAATTATTCCTGTCCTATCCCCTCCCCTTCTCATGAAAAAGTGGACCCTCTATTAAAATGCGTTGTATTAAAAGTTATGTTTTACTAATAGCGGAGACTCCCCTAGCTCTACTCCGTCTGTGACCCCGGGAGTACTGTCATAGTGATAACACCTAGGCACTATAGCTGAGTGTGTGAATCTGTATGGCAGAAACCTTCATGATGAACCCATCTGTGCTGTGTATTAGCCTCCAATCTCTTCACGGTACAATGATCACGCTTACGTTTTTTACAAAGATGTGATTTTTTTGCAAATCCCATCTTTGCAGTCACACGCCCGACTCTGGCTCAGGAGAATCCTCACAGAGAGATTTTAGTGTATGTGCACACGTTGCGGATTTTTCCGCACAGAATCCGCAGATAAAATGACCTGCGTTTTCCCTGCGGATTTCGTGCGGATTTCACCTGCGTTTTTACACCTGCTGATTCCTATAATGGAATGGGTGTAAAAACGCTGCAGAATCCGCACACAGAATTGACATGCTGCGGGAAATAAACCGCTGCGTTTCCACATGGAATTTTCCGCAGCATGTGCTCAGCGGTTTTTCATTTCCATAGGAGAACCTGGTACTGTACACCGCATGGAAAACTGCTGCGGATCCACAGGGCCAAATCCGCTGCGGATCGGCAGACTAATCCGCAACGTGTGCCCACACCCTGAGGATTCCCAAGTCTGCAGTCACAGACTTACATGGAAAGACTGCAGACTTTTAGCTTAAGACGGGACAACACCTTTAACCCTTAAAAGAAATAACCAACTAATTCAGATCAATACAAAGTTGCAACTTAACAACTTAGATCCAGCTTTTTTGATCAGCAGCCACTACAGCCAGCCTGGAAAAAAACGGCTTATGTGCATCTTCCCATTTTGTGCTTGTGTTATAAGACCAGTGGCCCAAAGTCACTTAACCCCTGAAAAACATCAGTTACTTATCAAAATCTGTGAAAACTGGCTATTTGCCCGTTGGTCTGATGCCCAGAGCCCATTTGGGCCAGTCTAGTGACCTGAATGTGATGCAGGCAATCACTATGTATGTAATACTAGTGTGAGATCAGCGGCTCAAAGTCATTTAACCCCTGAAAAATAACACTTATCCAAATCAAAATCGCCCATCTGTCCACTTTGATGCCAGTTCTGATACCCAGAACACATAGGACAGACTAAAGGGACCTGAATTTGATGTCGGGCATCATGATCTATGTGTATGCAGTGTGATATCAGTGGCCCAAAGTTATTTAACCCTTTCATTGATGCTCAACCTCATTGGCAACATTACCAGGAACACATTATTCAGGGGATGACTGACTTAAGAAGGACAATATTACTAGTAGTACAAAACATTACTAATAAGGCTGTGTTCACACATTGCATTTTTGCAGGGTTTTTTTGCTGCTTTTTTTATGCAAGTTTTAAGCTGCGTTTTACTGTATCAGGAAAGTCTATTAGATATCAGAAATCTCATGCACACATATTGGTTTTATTTCCCTGACTGATTTGGAAAACTGCTGCATTTTTAAAAACGGCAACATATCACTTTCAGCGGTTTGTCTGCCTTTGTTTCCACAAAAAAAAGGCAGAAAAAAAAGCTGAAAGTGACATGTTGCAGTTTTTAAAAATGCAGCAGAAATCGCAGGTAGCAGTTTTTGGTGCAAAAATCTGAGAGTTAAATCAGACTTGTTTTGAGAGGTGGGGGGGCACTAACATGCACGAGAGACTACAAAAACACAGCAAAACTTGCTTTTTGCAAGCAGCTTAAATGCAGCTTTAAATTTTCATTAAAAAAAACCAAAACACAACATGTGAACATAGACTACGTACAGCACCACCTAAAAGAAAATGGTGGACAAGCTGCTAGATATCAGAAAAGTCACAATAACAATCAATGTCATAAATTCTGACAACCCCACATGTAGGCGCAGACCGTATGCCAGGGTTGTGTCAGCGCCATTCTGGATGGCAGGGCTCATATTGGACCTGTGTATGACCTTCTAGGGACCACCTAGTATTATACCCCTTAGTGACCCCTACATGACAGGCGGCTGCAGATCGTCTGCTGACAGCACAGTGACATGATGAAGGTGCCAGGACTTGCAGGCATGGCTGGGGCTATGGCATCCCCTGGAGGTGCACAGAGCAGTACCAGCCCTCATTCCTCCCCCAAGATGTTGCACATATGTCATTACCTTTCTCTCCAACACAAAGACTCCTTGGATCAGTGCTCCCCGGCTATACCGCCCCCATCATAAAGCAGCCCCGAGCCCCAGCCGTGCACATATGCTATCCACATCCAGGTAATGGTGAAGGCTGGCAGCATGATGGGCAGGATCACCCAGCCTGGCATCTTGGAGAGAGGTATTCTGGTGGCAAGGCTGCGGTGCCCTGCTGATGGCTGTCCTGGGCTTCGGCACTTCACAGTAAAGAGCCCGGATCTAGGTGGAGGCTTCTCCCAAGCCTCTCTTCTCCCATAACCCAGGATGGAGCTCGCCAGTGCCCCCGGCCCTTTGCAGGTCCCGATGGGCAGAAAGCTTCAGCCTTTCTGATCTCTGGGCCAAGGCACAAGCAGCCCGGCGGAGGCACAGCCGAGGGACGTGATCCGGGCTGTGATCCCCAGCAGCCACTGCCAGAACACTGAGGCAGGAACTGAACTTGGCGCCTCAGCGAGGAGGGGGCGGGGCCTGCAGTGTGACGTGTTTCTGCATCCGGCTCCCTGTGCAGTTCACGTGACAGCACTGGATACGAGACCCCCGCAGCAGCCAGAATACTGAGGTCGGTGGGGAGCTGGATGGGCAGGAGGGCAAGCGGGCCCCCGACTATAACTGTTTGTCACACTTTATAATTGGGAAATTTACCCTGTGCTGGTGGCCCCCCCCCCACTGGGCCTTGGGCAACCGCCCAGATTGACCTTATTATAATCCGCCACTGGGGGACATAATTACTACTGAATGTGGACACAGAGGAGCATCATTACTGTAATGTATTTTATTTTGGGGGATACTGTTACCATATAATAAAAGGGAGGTACTATTTTTGTAGAATTGGAGGAAAAGTGGCAATGGTGACCAGGAAGCAATAATCCATAGATGTCTCTGTTACACTCTGAAGAGACGAGTCCTGACAGTGAGAAGTCAGAGCAGTCTGTGCTGGATGAAGAAAAGAGAACATTATTTACTTCAATTGGAGACATCACTGGGGAGTATCTTGAGCTACCTCTACTATATGTATTGATACCTTCCACTATTCGGTCATTATATGGGGGTACCAGCAGTGTTAGTACAGTGATTCCTATTAATAATCACCATAAAGATATGATTTGATCACTATTTGCTGGTCATACGGTCATGGTGTAGCGGCATAATTTGTTTCTTGTATGTAGTAGTATTGGTACACTGTGTGCAAAACTATTAACCAGTTTACCCCCAGGGTGGTTTGCACGTTAATGACGGGGCCAATTTTTACAATTCTGACCACTGTCCCTTTATGAGGTAATATCTCTGGAACGCTTTTATGGATCCCAGTGATTCTGATATTGTTTTTCTCATGACATATTGTACTTCATGATAGTGGTAAAATTTCATTCATATAATGTTAGGCATCTAGTTTCTCCCACTGCACAGGAGGAGTCTCGAGCCATGTCCTCTGGGGTCTCCCATTTTTCTGCAGCTGCAGAGGTTCCTGCTCAGCAGAGACGTCGGTCCCAGCGTCTTGCAGTGTCTGCTCCGATTGGACCACCAGGAAGGTCCCGGAAGGCTGCAACTATAAAAGCTTAGCATGGCCGCCCGGCCATGCGCTAATATAGACCATGTGGAGTGAGTGTTGTATGCATGTATGAATGTCTCTGGTGAATGACTCATTATGAAACCCCTACCCTTGGTATGCATGCGTTGTGTAGCCTAGCCTGCTAGCGCCCAGGTTGAGGTCCAGGTAGAGGCAGAGTCAGACACTGGCATCAGCATCCACCGGTGGCTTTGTCTATACACCACGGTGCACGTAGACTGCTCTCCTCGGTGGTCAGCATTCAGTGGAGGCTTCCGCAGGTGCGACACCGCACTCTCAGTAGGTCTAGAGAGACTAAGACCTCGTGTCCTTGGGGCTGAGTTCTGTGATCATATACTGCGCGCCCTCTTGCCGAGTGCTGTGAGTTTGAACAGGCTCCGGCATTCATGTTTTGCGGTACTGCGGGTCTGTGACGTAACAAAGTTCGCTCCTGTTCACACCGGATGGCGTTAACCCGCGTGTGACCTTTTGTATACTGCTATACACATCCGCCATTTACTAAGCAGCCGTTTACCACCTCTGCACGGTGGACCCCGGGCTGCGAACGCACCTTATCATTTTATTATTTGGTGCGTTCCGCCAGCCCTTACATATAACACGTTTATTTGTGCAAAAAACGGAAATTTGGCAAAAATTTTGCAATTTTCCAACTTTGAATTTTTATGCCCTTAAATTCCAGAGTTATGGCACAGAAAAAACTTAATAAGCATTTATCATGATCATCTTGGAAACGCGTCACTAATCCCACCCATCAGCACGCCCATCACATGAATTCAAGGTGCCAATGGGTTAGCATGACAACGCGGGGTCTGCAAGAGACCCCTGTGGTTGTCATTGCTGATCTGCTAGGTGCGCTGCCCTAAGGCTGGCGCTCGTAGCAGATGATCAGTTCTGCTGCAGATAGCAGGGCTGAAGCGAACAGATGATTGCAGCTTCAAGTCTCCTAAATAGACTATTGAAGCAAGTAAAATGTAGAAAAAAGTTTTTAAAAATATTAAAAGAATTAAAATAATATAAGTTCAAATCACCCCCCTTTTGCCCCATTCAAAATAAAAGAAAAACAAAAAAATTCAAATACACACTTATTTGGCATTGCTGCATTCAGAAACACCTGATCTATCAAAATATAAAAATAATTAATCCGATCGATAAACGGCGTAATGAGAGAAAAAATTCAAAACTCTAGAATTACCGTATATACTCGAATATAAACCGAGATTATCAGCCCATTTTTTAGGGCCGAAAGTCCCCCTATCGGCTTATATTCGAGTCATATACACCAAGGGGTCAGAGGGGGTGTCAGGTAATACTTATATTCTGGTGCGGTCTCTGCAGCCCCCAGCTTCTCCGCGATCTCCCTTCCTGCCTTCAGCGGTCACGTGGTACCGCTCATTACACTCATGAATATGTGCATATTCATGAGGTGTAATGAGCGGTACCACGTGACCGCTGAAGGCAGGAAGGGAGATCGCGGGGAAGCTGGGGGCTGCAGAGACTGTGCCAGGTCCGGTAAGTATAGCGATACTCACCTGTCCGGGTCTATCGCTGCTTGCTGCTGTCTGGCATGTCATCTGTAAGTGACGTTCAGACAGCAGAGGGCGTGGTGACGTGGTTATTGCTCGCCACGCCCCCTGCAGTTTGAACGTCACTGACAGATGACATGCCAGACAGCAGCAAGCAGCGGCACCTGGCCCCAGCGACAGAGAGGTGAGTATGTCATATTTTTTATTTTTAAATGCGGCAGCAGCAGCACATGGGGGCATAATGTATGGATCATCTTATGGGGCAGCACATGGGGGCATAATCTATGGAGCATCTTATGGGGGCAGCATATGGGAGCATAATGTATGTAGCATCTTATGGGGGCAGCATATAGGGGTATAATCGATGGAGCATCTTATAGGGTCAGCATATGGGGGATTAATCTAAGGAGCATCTTATGGGGCAGCATATGGGGGAATAATCTATGGAGCATCTTATGGGGGTAGCATATGGGGGCATAATCTTTGGAGCATCTTATGGGGGCAGCATATGGTGCCTATTCTATGGAGCATCTTATGGGGCCATAAGGTTTATGAAGCAGCATATGGGGCATATTATTCTAGGGAGCATCTTATGGGGCCATTATTAACCTTTGTGCAGCATTATATGGGGTGTATTTTGTATGGAGCATCTTATGGGGCCATTATGAACTGTATGGAGCATTATATGGGGCTCCTGATTCAATATGGATATTCAAAAACATTTAACCTACTGATGTCTCAATTAAGTTTACTTTTATTGGTATCTATTTTTATTTGTGAAATTTACTAGTAGCTGCTGCATTTTCCACCCCAGGCTTATACTCAAGTCAATATCACCTCTATGCAGTATCACCTCTATGCTGATGACACGCAGATCTACCTATCTGGACCCAACCTCGCCTCCTTACTGACTGAAATCCCACAATGTCTGTCTGCTATCTCAGCCTTCTTCTCTGCTCGCTTTCTCAAACTGAACATGGACAAAACAGAATTCATCATCTTTCCCCCATCTCACTCTACCCCTCCACCAGACCTATCCATCAATGTTAATGGCTGCTTTCTTTCCCCAGTCCCACACGCTCGGTGTCTAGGGTGATCCTCGACTCTGCGCTCTCTTTCAAACCACATACCCAAGCCCTCGCCTCCTCCTGTCACCTCAAACTCAAAAATATTTCCCGGATCCACTCATTCCTCAACCACAAAACCACAAAAACACTAGTGCACGCTCTTATCATCTCCCGCCTCAATTACTGCAACCTCCTACTCTCTGGCCTCCCCTTTAGCACTTTGGCTCCGCTCCAGTCCATCCTACACTCTGCTGCCCGACTAATCCACCTGTCTCCCTGCTACTCCCCAGCCTCCCCCCTCTGCCAGGCCCTTCACTGGCTTCCTATTGCCCAGAGGCTCCAATTCAAAACCCTAACCATGACATACAAAGCCATCCACAACCTGTCTCCTCCATACATCTGTGACATGGTCTCTAGGTACCCACCCACACTCAACCTTTGAACATCTCAAGATCAAGATCTCCTCCACTCCCTCTTATCTCTTCTTCCCACAACCGCATACAAGACTTCTCCCGTGCTTCCCCCATACTCTGGAACTCTCTGCCGCAACACATCAGACTCTCACCATCAACGGAAACCTTCAAGAAGAACCTGAAAACCCACCTGTTCTGACAAGCCTACAGCCTGCAATGATCCTCGGTCTACTGAACCACCGCACGACCTGCTCTACCCTCTCCTACTGTATCCTCACCCATCCCTGTAGACAGTGAGCCCTCGCGGGCAGGGTCCCCTCTCCTTATGTACTTGTGTGTCCCTTGTCTTACACATGTTTATTATACTTGTCTATATTTCCCCTTTTCACATGTAAAGCGCCATGGAATAAATGGCACTATATAAATGCATAATAATAATAAGTTTTCCCAGTTTTTTGTGGCAAAATTAGGGGGGGTCGGCTTATACTCGGGTTGGCTTATAATCGGGTATATACGGTAAGTTTCTTTGGTCGTCACAACATTACAATAACAGGCGATCAAAAGATCGTATCTGCACCAACATGGTATCAATAAAAACGTCAGATCGGAAAATGGCGCCATTGTTTTGTTCTTTTTTCTTATTTTTTAAAAACTTTAGATTTTTTTCACCACTTACCATAAAAAAAAAGAACCTAGACATGTTTGGTGTATGAGAATTCGTAATGAGCTGTAGAGTCATAACGGCAAGTCAGTTTTAGCATGTAGTGAACACGAGTGATTGTGAGCCCTTGGGATTACGAACCTCGCAATGGGTTGTAACCACGCAACAGACTCCTCTCGCAATGGGGTGTAACCATACACCAGACTGGTGTATGTGCAGACTAACAACAAACATAAATACCTGGTGTACCTCTCCTGCCACTCCTACCTTGTGTATGAAAAAGCTCTGTCATTAATATTGTTTGAGTAGAGATATGCGACAGCGCTATGTTAGGCGTCGGGTTCCTGTCGCTGCACAGCAGGAATCCTGAGTCTTACTTCCGGCGGTCTCTCATTCTTCTCCAGCCGCAGAGGAGGTTGCTCAGCAAACTCGTTGGTCCCGGCGCTCTGCCCAGACCAGCTCCATGGGTTTGCTTGCTGCTGCCACCTCTGGCTCAGCTATGGCAATACATGCTGCTCAGCAGCAAGATTCTCCAGGGACTAAGTCCTCATGTCGGGCCACTGAGCATGCCCGTGGAGTGATCTCCCATTGGAGATCGAAGGTCACGTGCTCAGGTCCTGCTCCTGTACGGATTGTCCCAGCCGAGAAGCCAGGAAGGTCCCGGATGCTCGCAGCTATAAAAGGGTCGCATGGCCGCTCGGCCATGCGCTAGGATAGACTGTATTTTCAGACTATAAGTAGTGAGTGATGAATGCATGTATGAATGTCTCTGGTGACTGACTCATTATGAAACCCCTACCCTTGGCACGCATGTGTTGTGCAGCCTAGCCTGCTAGAGCCCAGGCTTAGGCGTAGGTAGGTCAGAGTCTGTGTCAGACATTAGTCTTCATCAGTGACTCGGCACGCCTCAGTGCAAGTGCTCCACACTCCATAGCCAGCGTCTATAGCGACGTTCATGGCAGCGATGCCGCGCGCTCAGTGGGCCTAGAGGGACTCTAACCCCGTGTCCTTGGGGTAGAGTTCTGTGGCCGTTTGCCGTGCTCTCTTTGGCCGGGCTCTGTGAGCTAAACAGGCTCCGGCATCCACGTTCAGCGGTTGTGCGGCTCTGTGAATTATCAGAGTCCGCTCCTGTTCACACTGTGTGACGTAACCTACGTGTGACTGTTTTCACGCCGCCCTATTCTTCCGCCATTGTCTAGCAGCAGTATACCACCTCTGCACAGTGGACCCCTGGCTGTGAACGCACCTACTACTACTTTACAATTTGGTGAATTCCGCCAGCCCTAACACACTATCCATGAAGAAAGTGCGTGGGTAGAGCTATCCCATAGCTCTATTCCCAAAGGAAATGAACAAGTAGAGCTATCCGATAGCGCTATCCCTCAATGTTCCTGAGTGTAAGCTATTTCACATGGTTGAGCGCACTTGGGATCTGCCCCCAAGGCCCTGCCCATGCCCAATGTTTGGTCCGTAGACCGCGGCTAGGAGTTAGTCCCGCTTATAGACATGGAGTCACTTCCTGACCTTTTTGGGAAATCCGCTGATTCTGTTGTTCTGCAGGCAGGATATTAGATGAGTCCTCATCTTCTCATGCTGGAACTTAACTGTGGGTTCACCGTCATCTGCCATAAGCTCGTAGGCAAACGCTATAGCATATAAGCCACAGTCGTACCCTTTCTTCTGCTGATCCACATTGATAAACCTCAAATGTTTCAGGGGCTTGTCGACCACTTCACTGTACATATTGATAATCTTCTGATGGATGGATGGACTCAGATTCCTAGTCCTGATGCTGTCGGCCACAAAGATTTGGCCATTTTTATAGCAGGTTGTCAGCCAGTGCACCCTGTCCTCATCATAGTGGATTTGTACAGCATTCTTCAGTACGCTGTGCCCTGGTACCATAAGAGCGTAGGGGGGCTGCAAGCCAGCAAAACCCTTAAACTGTCTGTGCAGCAGGTCCTGGGCCATGATGATGATCTCGTGATCCAGGAAGCCTTCCTTTCCTTTGCTCAGCAGGTTGGTTAAGATTTCTGGAGGCAGGTTCCCAATATCGGGCATCTCCACTTGTGGGGTCACTATCTCCGGGTTTACTCCTCTAAGTAGATCAGCAACGTTTTCTGTAGCCGCTCTCTTGGCTGGTGGCAGCATCTCAGGCTTACTGTTAGAGGAGATGGCCACATCCTTATCTGTTTCAATATCGATGACAACATAATCTGGACCGGGAGAAGAAATTTTGGTGTTCTCAAGGTCATCTGTCATTTTGACCATTGGTTCATCCTCATTTTTTCCTGTTAAAGAGATCAAAGAAATCATAATTTTTTAAAATAAAATATTCTCCATATTTGTTATGGATTATTACGTCTACTGCTCCTTTACTTCGCAACCGCCCACTGTAGATAAACGTTGGCGCTTGCTGAGCTCTATGCAGCGCCGACGTTTGCCATGACATGGTCGGTGGTCTTGCAGCGCTCACGACCCCCAGGGTCCTGCAAGCACTGCGATTCCAGTGCAGAGCGATAGCTCTGACAGGTGTTATCATTGCGGTGAAGCACCTGAAGGGTTGATAAACTTTTTGAAATTGGTTTTGAGCACTTTGAGGGGTGCAGTTTTTAGAATGGTGCCACTTTTGGGTATTTTCTATATTAAATGCTCCTCAAAGTAACTTCAAATGTGATGTGGTCCCTAAAAAAATTGTTTTTGCAAATAATAGGAAACATGCTGACAAGGATGGGAGGGGGGTAGCCCCGCATACCAGGACGTGCAGCACGAAATCTCCGCCTCATCCCAGCCTGCAGCATCACCCCACTCCTGTATCCTCCAGCAGCGACCTTGGGACCCCGCTTCACAGCAGCCACCACCCCCAGTAAGCAATAAGACGCATTGATTATAAGAAGCACCACCATTTTAGTAAAGAAATTTTTTTTTCCTATTTTTCTCGTCAATATTTGGGGTGCATCGTATAATCCGTAGTATAGCATAATCCAAAAAATACAGTAATTGCACATAGATTTTATAGGCTTGTCTAGGGTTATAAAAATGTAATTGGTTTGTTTGAAACACAAGACCACCCCTGTCTACAGGTTGTGCCTGTTATTGCAGATCAGCTCCAGTGAAGGGAATGGTATAGAGCTGCAATACCATGAACAAGCTGAAGATTTTGATTGCAAAGATTTTTTTTTTTAAGAAGATGGCAGCCCTGTTTTTCTTATCCTGGAGAACTGCTTTAGTGTTAGATTGGTTAGGCTGTACTTACCACCAATAGGTTTAGCAGGAGTCTCTCTGTCTCCATCAGTAGAATGTTGAGATTCATCATTTCTCCTGGATTTATCCTTCTTCAGATGTCTTTAAAATAGTAAAATAGAAGGTATTTTATGAATTACAAAGTAACAAATCTTTATTCTGTGGAATGAAATATAGACTCATATGTTTCTTCATTCATTTTGTCTTTTACATTCTGTAGAAACATTGGCAATCAGTAAAATTTTGGTAATTATCAACAATTTTTCAGGTGCATGAAAGTTCAATATGTGTGGATCGTACTGGGTTGCAAGGTAATATGAAGATTAGACAGGAGTGGATTTATTTGAGTGGAATTGAATTCTGCTCATACAAAACTCAGAATGTTGGAGAACAAAGATTTTTTGTAATTCACTCCACGCAAATAAAGCAAAGTGGAAGCTAGCGGCAGCCGCCAGATTGCGGAAGAGTAGAGGGCTGGCAGAAAGATGAGCTCACTTCTCTGACCGACTTCCGCTGCTTTATGCCCGATGGCCAGTTTTCCACACTACCATCATGCCGCACCTCTGGCCAAGTGTTCCCTTTGGGCTGAAACTTTGGCTACAAGCGGCCCCGAAAGGTCTCTGCCCATGCATGTCCCAACCAAGAGTCAGCACTGGGCCGGAGTTTCAGGCAGAGAGCATTGGGGGCTTCCGGAGAGGGGCTTGGTTGTATATATACTTTATTTTCTTCTTACATCTTCCATTTATTACCATCTGGGACTGGGGAGACCCCAGAGCATAATAGGGAACAATCAATATGTGAAGAATAATTTTGCTGTGAACTGAATCTCTAAATAAAATCTGCTGATTTGGCAGAATTTTGCTGCAAAATTGGCTGGAATTGAGATTGGACGCCATGTCACGTTTGGAGAGCCCCTGATGTGCCTAAACAGTGGAAACCCCCATAAATGACACCATTTTGGAAACTAGACCCCCCCAAGGAACTTATATAGATGTGTGGTGAGAACTTTGAACCCCCATGGGCTTCACATAAGTTTATCAGTAAAATTAAAAAATCATATTTTTGCCACAAAAATGATCTTTTCAGCCCCAATTGTTATCTTCCCAAGGGAAACAGGACCCCAAAAGTTGTGCAATTTGTCCTCAGTATGCTGATACCCTATATGTGGGGGTAAACCACTGTTTGGGCGCATGGCAGAGCTCGGAAGGGAAGGAGCACCATTTGACATAAAATTGGCTGGAATTGAGATCGGGCGCCATGTCGCGTTTGGACAGCCCCTGATGTGCCTGAACAGTGGAACCCCCCCACAAGTTACCCCATTTTGGAAACGAGACCCCCCCAAGGAACTTATCTATATGTGTTGAGCACTTTGAACCCCTAAGTGCTTCACAGAAGTTTATAACGCCCGTGAAAATAAAAAATCATATTTTTTCCACAAACATGATCTTTTAGTCCCCAATTTTTTTTATTTTCCCAAGGGTAACAGGAGAAATTGGACCCCAAAAGTTGTTGTCCAATTTGTCCTGAGTACGTTGATACCCCATATGTGGGAGAATACTACTTTATGGGCACACACCGGGGCTCGGAAGGGAAGTAGTGATGTTTTGGAATGCAGACTGATGGTATGGTCTGCGGGTGTCATGTCACGTTTGGAGAGCCCCTGATGTGCCTAAACTGTGGAAACCCCCCACAAGTGACCCCATTTTTGAAAGTAGACCCCCCAAGATACTTATCTAGATGTGTTGAGCACTTTGAACCCCCAAGTGCTTCACAGAAGTTAATAACGCCCGGGCGTGAAAATAAAAAAATCATATTTTTTCCACAAACATGATCTTTTAGTCCCCAATTTTTTTATTTTCCCAAGGGTAACAGGAGAAATTGGACCCCAACAGTTGTTGTCCAATTTGTCCTGAGTATGTTGAAATACCCATATGTGGGAGAAAACTACTGTATGGGCACACATCGGGGATCGGAATTGAAATAGTGATGTTTTGGAATGCAGACTTTGCTGGAATGGTCTGTGGGTGTCATGTCATGTTTGGAGCGCCCCTGATGTGCCTAAACTGTGGAAACCCCCCACAAGTGACCCCATTTTGGAAACTAGACCCCTCAAGGAACTTATCTAGATGTGTGTTGAGCACTTTGAACCCCCAAGTGCTTCATAGAAGTTTATGACTCCGGACGTGAAAAAAAAGTCATATTTTTTCCACAAACATGATCATTGCAACCAGGGGCGGACACTGGCAGCTTGGGGCCACTGTGCAAGAAATGTGTCTGGGCCCCCCTTCCTTTTGTGGCGTCAATGTTACATATACACATATATATATATGTATATATATATAGCCAACACACACATACATGTATATATTACATAGTCTCCTTTATTATGTATATTGCTGTCCCTTACACAGTGCCCTCTCTTGTTATGTACAGCACCGTCCCTACATATTAGATTATACAGAGCCCTGTTCTCTGTTTTTTATTACATACTGTCCTGTCTTGTTAGCTGTATAATGCAGTGATGGCTGATGGAGCATGGGAAAGCGTCCTTTCTAATGAAGGAGCCGATGGACTGGTAGTCTGGTCACCAGCTCCTTGATCAGCAGTCATTTTATATCTAAAAAGAGAGGGAACTATGTAGTAAAAGAAGGTGCTATTAATAACAAAATTAACAAGAATACACTATGTAAGAGACAGCACTATACATAATAGCAGAGGACGCTATATAATAAGGGACGGCACCATATATAACTAGAGAGGATGGTATGTAATAAGGGACGGTGTTAAACATAATAAAAGAGAAAACTATGTAACTAAGGATGGTGTTACACAGAATTAGTGAGTACTAGAGTTGAGCGAAACGGGTCGAAAAAATTCAAAAGTCGCCGACTTTTGGCAAAGTCGGGTTTCATGAAACGAAACTATATGACTATATGCTAAGGGACTGTGTTATACATAATAAGTACGTGCACTATATGCTAAGGGACTGTGTTATACATAATAAGCCATAATGTCTTCCTCCAGCTCCCCCTGTTCCTAAGGCCATTATAAGTCCCCCCTTCCACCCATCCCAATCCCCCACACCCCTCATTGTCCTCCTCCCCCAGATGCCATTATTGTCCTCTCCCCCACCCCATCATTACCCTCTTCACCACCTCCATTCCATCATTTTCTTCTCTCCCACCACTATCTTTGCTTTCTCCCACCACTTCCATCATTGCCCATTTCCCCACCTCCATTATTTCCTCCTCCACAACCCCCATTATTGCCCTTTCCACCACCACCATCATTGCATTCTCCCCCCACCCCATCATCATTTCTTTTTCCCTCACCACCATTGACCTTTCCACCACCTCCATCTTTGCCTTCTCCCCACCACCCCATCATTGCCCTCTCCATCACCCCATCATTGCCTTCTTCCCATCACCCCATCATTGCCTTCTCCATCACCCCCATCATTGCCTTCTCCCCATCACTGCCATCTGCCCATCACTCCCATCATTGCCCTCTCCCCATCACTCCCATCAATGCCTTCTCATCATCACTCCCATCATTGCCTTCTCCATCACCCCATCATTGCCTTCTCATCAACACTCCCATCATTGCCTTCTCCATCACCCCATCACTGCCTTCTCCATCACCCCCATCATTGCCTTCTCCCCATCACTGTCATCTGTCCATCACTCCCATCATTGCCTTCTCTCCATCACTCCCATCATTGCCCATTTCCCCGCCTCCATTATTTCCTCCTCCACGACCCCCATTATTGCCCTTTCCACCACCACCATCATTGCATTCTCCCCCCACCCCATCATCATTTCTTTTTCCCTCACCACCATTGACCTTTCCACCACCTCCATCTTTGCCTTCTCCCCACCACCCCATCATTGCCCTCTCCATCACCCCATCATTGCCTTCTTCCCATCACCCCATCATTGCCTTCTCCATCACCCCCATCATTGCTTTCTCCCCATCACTGCCATCTGCCCATCACTCCCATCATTGCCCTCTCCCCATCACTCCCATCAATGCCTTCTCATCATCACTCCCATCATTGCCTTCTCCATCACCCCATCATTGCCTTCTCATCAACACTCCCATCATTGCCTTCTCCATCACCCCATCACTGCCTTCTCCATCACCCCCATCATTGCCTTCTCCCCATCACTGTCATCTGTCCATCACTCCCATCATTGCCTTCTCTCCATCACTCCCATCATTGCTTTCTCATCATGACTCCCATCATTGCCTTCTCCATCACCCCATCATTGCCTTCTCATCATCACTCCCATCATTGCCTTCTCCATCACCCCATCACTGCCTTCTCCCCATCACCCCATCATGGCCTTCTCCCAATCACCCCATCATGGCCTTCTCTTCATCACCCCATCATGGCCTTCTCCTCCACCTACACACACACATACATACATACATGCACACACATACTACATATACACATACATACATACATACACACACATACATACATACACACACACACACACACAGCAGTGACAGCACCTCATCTGTCCGAGTCTGCAGAATCTCCGCCTCCGCCCTCCTCCTGCTTCCTCGCTCTGGCACACCGGCAGCGTCGCTGAATGATGACGTGATTCAGCAGCGCTGCTCTCTGTGTCAGAGACAGGAAGTGCTGGCTCCGGGCAAGAAGGATCTTTACTGATCCGCTGCTATTTTCTCTTGCAGGCAGCGGAGCTGCTGGCATCGCTCCCTGCCCGCCGCACATGAGGGCAATCTGGCCAAGGGCCCCCTGGAGCCTCTGGCCTGGAGAAACTGGGCAGATTGCCCTCATCATTAGCCACCCTGCAGAGGCCCCCTGGAGCCTCTGGGCCCTGGTGCAGTTGCACCGGTTGAACCGGCGGTATGTCCGCCCATGGTTTGGAATTTTTAGCCATTATTAGTGTAAGTTATTGCTCTGGCAGCAGTAATTGTCCTGTAACAGACGCTGTGTGAGCGGTGACACTGGCAGGAGTGTGAACAGGGCTCTGTAATACTGTGACCAGCCCTCCTTGGTGGAAAACACCTTTATCGGACTTCTTCTCCCTGCATTCTATCAAACAAACAAGATCATATAGATATTTTTAAGTTTTGGAAGGCATCGTGTCAGCAAAGTTATAACCAAACTTTATTCAAAACACGTACATGTCAGTATGACAGTTTGAAAAAAAAAATCCGCTTTGTTATTTGTTTTTATTTATTTTTTTATTTATTTTTTTTACAGCATCAGTACAATTACGGCGAGGCCGAGTTTGTGTAGTTTTTTTTTTTTTTAAAACATTTTAGTGGCTATTGGATTTTTTTATTAGGGGGCGTTTAAACTATGGGTTAAATAATTTTAGATTTTGATTGATCGCTCCAAAAGGCATCATATGAGTTTATTTTTAAAATGTTAATTACTTTTTAACATTCTATTATTATTATTTTTTTTTTTTATTCCCTTGGGGGACTTGAACCTTTGACAGTTCAGCAAAACATAAGAAAACTTCTGATCTCCTGTGGAGCCCAGCCGGTGGCTTCATGGGAGCATCAAGATGGCGGCACTAGGGGACCTCTGTCAGCGACTTTTCAGCTCCCCACCATCTTGTCAGGGAGGGGGTGGATTCGGTAGTATAAATAAAAACGTCAGATAAAGCCGCAAAACATAAGCCCTCGCCCAGCTCCAGATCCCGAAAAACGGAAACGCTGACGGTCTCGGAAAATGACGACAAACACAAAAACTTTTCGGAAAAATTTTGGGAATTTTTTTCACCACTGAAATAATAAAGAACCTATCCATGTTTGGTATCTGCGTACTTGTACTTACCGGCGGAATCATATTCTTCAGTTAGTTTTATCACATAGTGAAAATGGCAAATAAAGATTAAAAAAAAAAACAATTGCGTAATTGCACTTTTTTTGCAATTTCTTGTTTTTTTTTTTCCCCCTGTTTTCCAGTACACCATCATGGTCTTCTCCCCATCACCCCATCATGGCCTTCTCTCCCCATTACTCCCATCATGGCCTTCTCTCTCCATTACCCCATCATGGCCTTCTCTCCCCATCACCCCCATCATGGCCTTCTCTCCCCATCACGGCCTTCTCCCCATGTCCCCATCATATCATTGCCTTCTCCAGGGCCAGGCTCCACCTACACACACACAGACATACACACATACATATACACACACACAGCACACAAACACACACAGCAGCACCTCTCACCTGTCACACACACACCCAGCAGCACCTCTCTCCTGTCTCACACACAAACCAGCACCTCTCATCTGTCCGCAGCATCGCCCGTGCTTCCTCGCTCTGGCACATCATCGGCCACTGAATGATGAGGTCATTCAGCAGCGCTCCTCTCTGTGTCAGAGACAGGAAGCGCGGGCGGCGGGCAAAAGAGATCCTTTCAGCTCCGCTGCTATTTTCTCTTGCAGGCAGCGGAGCTGCTTGGATCGTTCCCTGCCCGCCGCACATGAGGGCAATCTGGCCAGGGGCCCCCGGAGCCTCGAGTCCGGAGAAACCGACCATATTGCCCTCATCATTAGCTGCACTGCAGGGCCCCCCATGGCAGAACTGGATCACGGCTCTGAATCTCCCCGGTTAGGGGTACCGGCTGCTTTTTTAACAAGCGGTTCCATCGAAGCGGGGAGAACCAGCCGAATCCCACCCCTGCATTTAGGTCTTGAGTGATCAATTTCGAATTAGTTATCCCACTGCCTGTTAATGCCAGAACATAACATACTGTATATCATTAAACATATATTTAAGTCTTAAGAACTTACTTTCGGATGTGGCTGAGACGGGTTATAAGTTCCGTCATGAAAACAAACTTGAGGTGTAATTCCTGAAACAGGCGGAGGAGGTGGAATATGTTCTTTGTCCTCTTGTTGTTCTGTAAAATACACTGTTAGTGAGACTAGTTGATCATCAAAAGGACATTGATTCTATTCTACAGTCAGCCTGGGATTGGAGACCCCTAGCATACTAGGAAATTACTTAAAGGGAAACTGTCACCATGAAAACACAGTCCAATCTGCAGACATCATCTATAATATAACGCTGTAAGCATCACTCTGTCCGAAGCCTTTATAGACTGCGCAAGCGTGACGCGACTACGCAGTCTGGCTCCAGACAGAATGAGGCAGCCAGTGGTGAGGAGTGTGTATGGTGCCGGAGATGACGGTACCGTACACACGGCATACCGCCATCTCTGACGCCATACTTACATACTTACATGACCGGGAGGAGCGTTGCCGTGGCGCTTCTCTTCGGCCGGAGACCGGGGCGGGAGTGCGGCCGGAATCGCGCATGCGCATAGCGCGTTCCGGCGCCATTTTACTTTACTTTAGCAATATGACGCCGGACAGCACTATGGTCATGCTCAAACTCCTGGGCCCAAGCTCCTCCCCTGGCCTCCAGCAGAACGTGGTGACAGCGCTGGAGCACAGGAAAGAAGGGTGAGTATAAATGCTTTTTTTTTTTGCATGTGTGTAGTTTTAGTAGGAGTGAGGGGACCATGCATACCAGGATAGGAGAGGTGAGAGGACTATGCATACCAGGATTGGAGGGTGAGGGGGCCATGCATACCAGGATTGGGGGATGAGAGGGATCATGCATACCAGGATAGGGGGGTGAGAGGACCATGCTTACCAGGATTGGGGGATGAGGGGTACCATGCATACCAGGATTGGGGGATGACAGGACCATGCATACCAGGATTGGGGGATGAGGGGTACCATGCATACCAGGATAGGGGGGGTGAGAGGACCATCCATACCAGGATTGGGGGATCAGGGAGTACCATGCATACCAGGATTGGGACATGAAGGGTACCATGCATACCAGGATAGGGGGGTGAGGGGTACCATGCATACCAGGATTGGGGGATGAGGGTTACCATGCATAACAGGATAGGGGGTGAGGTGACCATACATAACAGGATTGGGGGATGAGTGATACCATGCATACCAGGATTGGGGGATGAGGGGTACCATGCATACCAGGATTGGGGGATGAGGGGTACCATGCATACCAGGATAGGGATGAGGGAGTACCATGTATACCAGGATTGGGGGGTGAGAGGACCATGCATACCAGGACTGGGGGATGAGGGGTACCATGCATATCAGGATTGGGGGATGAGAGGACTATGCACACCAGGATAGGGGGTGAGGGGACCATACATACCAGGATAGGGGGTGAGGGGGCCATGCATACCAGGATTGGGGGTGAGGGGACCATGCATACCAGGATAGGGATGAGGGAGTACCATGCATACCAGGATTGAGGGGTGAGGGGACCATGCATACCAGGATGAAGACTGGGGTGCCATGCATACCAGGATTGGGGGGTCAGGGTACCATGCATTCCAGGATAGGAATGAGGGGTGCCATGCATACCAGGATAGGAGGGTGGCTGCACATACCAGGATGGGAGACCATATACCAATTAAAATGCTCGCCTCCCGGGCGTAGAATGGGTTCATAGCTAGTATTATAGATCAGGGGGATGAGTAGATTGATATATAATGTAGTTGTGTGAGAAAGCATTTAGTATTACCTGGGTTTTAATCATTGATTCCTTTGCTTTTTCTTGGATTTTCGGGCCAGATGATGGTACTATCCCTAACTGACATATTTCTTTGTACAAGAGTATACAGAGGTAGCTGTCAACCACGGATATTGCTGCCCACTGAACCACAAATCCCAGAAAGAGCAGAAGTTTAAATGATTAACCCCTTCATGACCTCTGACACATATATACATCATAGGTTGTGTCCCTGCATTTGACCTGCAGGTTACTATTGTGAGCCCTCATGCTTTCAGGTACATGAGAGCTGATCTGATCTGATCAGCTGTCATGTGCCCCTAACAGCCGTGGGTGTAATCACAATCCACCCGTGGCTGTAAACCTCTTAAATGCTGCTGTCAATTTCCAACGGCAGCATTTATCATGGTCATGTCGGAAACGCATCACTATTCCCGCCCATCAGCGCGCCCGTAACATGAATTCAAGGTGCCAATGGGTTAACATAACAACCCGGGGTCTGCAAGATACCCCTGTGGTTGTCATTGCTGATCTGCTAGGTGCGCAGCCCTAAGGCCGGCGCTCGTAGCAGATAGCAGGGCTGAAGCGAACAGATGATTGCAGCTTCAAGTCTCCTAAATAGACTATTGAAGCAAGTAAAAAGTAGAAAAAAGTTTTTAAAAATATTAAAAGAATTAAAATAATAAAAGTTCAAATCACCCCCCTTTTGTCCCATTCAAAATAAAAGAATAAACAAAAAAATTCAAATACACATTTATTTGGCATTGCTGCATTCAGAAACACCTGATCTATCAAAATATAAAAATGATTAATCCGATCGATAAATGGTGTAATTAGAGAAAAAAATAAAAACTCTAGAATTAAGTTTCTTTGGTCGCCGCAACATTGCAATAACGGGCGATCAAAAGATCGTATCTGCACCAACATGGTATCAATAAAAACGTCAGCTTGGCGCCCAAAAAATAAGCCCTCACCCAACCCAAGATCATAAAAATTGGAAACGCTAAGGGTCTAGGAAAATGGCGCCATTGTTTTAGTATTTTTTTCTTTTTTCTTTTTTCCAAACTTTATATTTTTTTTCACCACTTATCATAAATAAAAAAAGAACCTAGACATGAATGGTGTATGAGAACTCGTAATGAGTTTGAAGATTGTGAGCCCTCGCGGGCAGGGTCCTCTCTCCTCCTGTACCAGTTATGACTTGTATTGTTTAAGATTATTGTACTTGTTTTTATGTATACCCCCCTCACATGTAAAGCGCCATGGAATAAATGGCGCTATAACAATTAATAATAATAATGAGCTGTAGAGTCATAACGGCAGGTCAGTTTTAGCATTTAGTGAACACGAGTTATTGCGAGCCCTTGGGATTACGAACCTCGCAATGGGGTGTAACCACGCAACAGACTGGCGTATGTGCAGACTAACAGCAAACATAAATACCTGGTGTACCTCTCTTGCCACTCCTACCTTGTGTATGAAAAAGCTCTGTCGTTAATACTGTTCGGGTAGAGCTATCCGATAGCGCTATCCATGAAGAAAGTGCACGGGTAGAGCAGCTATCCCATAGCTCTATTCCTAAAGGAAATGAACGGGTAGAGCTATCCCATAGCGATATCCCTCAATGTTCCTGAGTGTAAGCTATTTCACATGGTTGAGCGCACTTGGGATCTGCCCCCAAGGCCCTGCCCATGCCCAATGTTTGGTCCGTAGACCGCGGCTAGGAGTTAGTCCCGCTTTTGTGTGCAACTTTTTTTGGGCTTTTACAGTTGTTAAAAATCTTAATAAATGACTTCTTTGTACACACAGTGACTGCGTCCTCTTCTGGACCCATGTTGATAACTTCATCACTGGCATCAGGCATAGGGATCATGGTGCTTTTGAGGATATCTCTCTCTTTTCCACCACGGGTGCGTGAGGAGTGACATCAGTCACAGTTTTTGTTTTGTCCTCATGCTTTCCTGTAATGTAGAATATTGAAATTAGGTTAAAATCCCACCAAAGACATTTGCAAGGAGTTTGTGTGGGTTTCCTCCAGATTCCTCCCACATTCCAAAGACATACTGATGGAGAATTATGATTGTAAGCCCCAATGGGGACAGTGATAACAATGTAAGTAAAGTTGTGGAATTAATGGCGCTACATACAGTTGAGAAAATAAGCATTTGACACACTGCCAATTTTGCAAGTTTTCCCACCTACAAAGAATGGAGAGGTCTGTAATTTTTTATTGTAGGTACACTTCAACTGTGAGAGACAGAATGTTTAAAAAAATCCAGAAAATCCCATTGTATGATTTTTACATAATCAATTTGCATTTTGTTGCATGAAATAAGTATTTGACACCATAGTAAAACAGAACTTAATATTTGGTACAGAAACCTTTGTTTGCAATTACAGAGGTCATATGTGGTAGTTTTTTCCCAAGTTTGCACACACCGCAGCAAGGATTTTGTCCCCCCCCTTCCATACGGATCTGTCAGGTTTCGGTGCTGTCGCTGTGTAACATTGAGTTTCAGCTCCCTCCAAACGTTTCCTTTTAGGTTTAGGTCTGCAGACTGGCTAGGTTCCTCCAGGACATTAAAATGCATCTTATGGAGCCTCTCCTCAGCTGCCCTGGCTGTGTGTTTTGGGTCATTGTCATGATGGAAGAATCAGCTATGACCCATCTTTAACGTTCTTACTGAAGGAAGGATGTTGTTGGCTAAAATCTCACGATACATGACCCCATCTATCCTCCCTTCAATATGGTGCCGTCGTCTTGTCCCCTTTGCAGAAAATGGAATGAATGAACCGTTGTCATATGCCGGTTTTCGGTGAATGACAACTTACTGTAGGGACTGGTACATAGAGATGAATCTCCGCCATTGCTACTTTATCACCCTGAAGAATGTTGAGCTCATAGTTTCTAAGAGTATCATGGCACTTATAGTTTAATGCATTTGCAATTAAGGACATACCTGGTTGGTTTACAAGTTATCATGTATTGGTGCTGCACACATTGTATATTTCTATATTAAGGGCAGCGCAGAGTGTCGCAGGGTCAGCCGTCATGGAGTGGCAGCGTCTTTCTCGCCAACATAGGATGATGTTTGGTTGCTTATGTGGTGGAGCATTTCTCTGCTCATAAATCTATTTGTTTCTCGCCCCCTTTTGCTCCTATTTGTCTATATATGTCTCTGTATTCAGTGGAGCACACTAAAATCTATTCAGTATAATTGGTGTGGCACTATATATTGATGATTAAACTAGCACTGAATAGCGCATACTAGGGAACTGGGGAGAGCCGCCGAGGAGCAAGGGCACCACTGTCGTATCACAAGGGTGCCAACCTCTACTGTTAGGCAGGTGGACAGGAAAGGGGATTACACAGGGGCTCTCCAGGATCATCTACTTATCTATTCAATTTGTCGCCTTTCAGCATTTTAAGTGTGTGTCTTGTATGTTGTTAGTCCTTTTATAAATGGTTAATAAAGGTTTATATTTTAATTAATGGGGTCTTCATATGTGAGCTGATTCCTGAACTTTCTCAGAATCATCCTTACTAGAAGAGGCAAGATCACGTACAGAGCCCCAGACCGAGGAAGATTGACAGTCATCTTGTGTTTCCTCCATTTTCTAATAATTGTGCCAACAGCTGTTGCCTTCTCACCAATTGCCTATTGTGCTGTAGCCCATCCGAGCCTTGAACAGGTCTACAATTTTGTCCCTGATGTCCTTAGACTTCATTTTGGTCTTGGCCATGGTAGAGAGGTTGGAGTGTGATTGATTGTGTGGACAGGTGTCTTTTATACTGGTAACAAGTTCAAACAGGAGCAGTTAGCACAAGTAATGAGCGTAGAGTAGGAGGGCTTCTTAAAGAAAAACTAACAGGTCTGCGAGAGCCAGAATTCTTTCTGGTTAGAAGGTGATCAAACACTTATTTCATGCAATAAAATGCAAATCAATTATGTAAAAATCATAAAATAAATCTAAAAGACCACATTGTAAGATTCCGTCTCTCACAGGTGAAGTGTACCTACAATAAAAACTACAGACCTCTCCATTCTTTGTAGGTGGGAAAACTTGCAAAATTGGCATTGCGTCAAATACCGTATATACTTGCGTATAAGCCGAGATTTTCAGCCCATTTTTTTGGGCTGAAAGTCCCCCTCTCGGCTTATACGCAAGTCATATACGCCAGTGAGTCGGAGGGGGAGGGGTAGTGGGGGTGTCAGATCATACTGACCCCCTGGCGCGTCTCTTCAACCCCCCTGCCTGTCCCACAGTCTCAGGCGCCTGCCTTCAGCAGTCACGTGGTACCGCTCATTAAAATCATGAATATGCACATATTCATGTCTTTAATGTGTGTTATCACATGACCGATGAAGGCTGGCGCCGAAGACCATGGGAGAACAGGGCTGCAGAGACCGCACCAGGAGGGGGTAAGTATATGTGATATTCACCTGTCCCCGTTCCCACGCTGCTCGCCGCTGCCTGCCACATCCTCTGTCAGTGTCGTTCAGGCAGCAGAGAACGCGCCCCCCATCATATTTATATATTCACTATATTGAGGGTATTATGGAAAGTCTATGGTTACTTACTGGTGCAGACTGGTCTGTGACCCCGGATCGTGTTCAGTTGAAGGTCAATGTGATCTCTTCGTCATATACTCTACATGCCGTTTAAAGACATGGAGTCACTTCCTGACCTAAAGCAAAAAGTAAAAACAATGAAAATCAGATGCCCCCAATAATGGCAGCACACCCCTTATCATATTTACACATTCACTATATTGAGGGTATTATGGAAAGTCCATGGTTACTTACTGGTGCAGACTGGTCTGTGGTCCTGGGTCGTGTCCGGTTGTAGGTCGGAGCGATCTCTTGGACCGTCATAGACTCTACATGCCTCTTGGAAAGTGCTAGAATCTCCTACGCGAAAATCGCGGAAAAAACGCGGAATAAACCTCTGCACAAATTGTGCGAATATCGCGCCAAACCGCAGAAACAGTCTCAAAACAAACCCGCAAGTTCCTGATATTGGGCATCTCCACTTGTAGGGTCGTTATCTCCGGGGTTACTTCTCTAGGTAGATCAGTAACGTTTTCTGTAGCCGCTCTCTTGGCTGGTGGCAGCATCTCAGGCTTACTGTTAGAGGAGATGGCCACATCCGTATCTGTTTCAATATCGATGACGACATAATCTGGACCAGGAGAAGAAATGTTGGTGTTCTCAAGGTCATCTGTCTTTTTGACCATTGGTCCATCCTCATTTTTTCCTGTTAAAGAGATCAAAGAAATCATAATTTTTTAAAATAAAATATTCTCCATATTTCTTATGGATTATTGCGTCTACTGCTCCTTTACTTCGCAGCCGCCCACAGTAGATAAATGTTAGCGCTTGCTGGGCTCTATGCAGCGCCGACGTTTGTCATGACATGGTCGGTGGTCTTGCAGCGCTCACGACCCCCAGGGTTCTGCAAGCTCTGCGATTCCAGTGCAGAGCGATAGCTCTGACAGGTGTTATCATTCGTGAAGCACCTGAAGGGTTGATAAACTTTTTGAATTTGGTTTTGAACACTTTGAGGGGTGCAGTTTTTAGAATGGTGTCACTTTTGGGTATTTTCTGTATTAAATGCTCCTGAAAGTAACTTCAAATGTGATGTGGTCCCTAAAAAAATTGTTTTTGCAAATTTAGTTGGAAAAACGAAAAATCGCTGATCAACTTTTAACCCTTTTAACGTCTTAAGAAAAAAACAATTGTGTTTCAAAAATTGTATTGATGATAGATAAACATGTGGGAAATATTATTTATTAGCTATTTTGTGTGACAGCACACTGGTTTAAAGACTAAAAAATTTAAAAACTGCAAAATTTTCAGATTTTTCGTCACATTTCCGATATTTTCATACAAAAACACAAATTATATTGAACAAATTTTACCACTATAATGAAGTACAATATGTTATGAAAAAACTATCTCAGAATCAATGTGATCTGTTATAGTGTTCGAGAGCTATAACCACATAAAGGGACACTGGTCAGAATTGGCCTGGTCATGAGGGTGAAAAAAGGCTCCAGCACGAAAGGTTTAAGAGACCATTTTTAAAAGGATGTCCTTCTATTACCGTATATACTCCTGTATAAGCCGAGTTTTTCAGCACACTTGTCCCAGAAAGCCGGCGGGAAAGCGGCGGGACAGCTGGTCACTGGGGCACGAGCCGGCGGCTGTGGCTAAAGCCAGTGCAACTGCTAAGGAGAAATGAATATTTATTTCTCTTATAGCGCGCACAGTGACAGCTGCAGCCACGAGGGCACGCTGGAGGAGGGTGAGTAGAATGGTTTGTTTTGTTTTTGTAATAGGAAGCATGCATACAAGGATGGGAGAGGGGTAGCAACGCTTACCAGGGCAGGACGGGGGAGCAATGCATACCGGGACAGGGATGCGGGAACAATGCATACCCGGCTTATACTCGAGTCAATGAGCTTACCCAGTTTTCCGTGGCAAACTTAGGTGTCTATACTCGGGTTGGCTTGTACTCAAGTATGTACGGTAATTACATACCAAATGTCCCCAGAGTAAGTCTATTACCAAGTTATAAAAAAGCCAAAAAAATAACTACCGTATTTTACGTATTATAAGACCCACTTTTTCCCCCAAAATTGTGGGGGAAAATGGGGGTGCGTCTTATAATGCGTATTTACCTTACCGGTACCGTTGCTGGCCACAGGCTGAGATAAGCAGGTTCCCAGCGGTGCTGTGAGTGCCCGACGATGCTGCGCAGGGGTTTCCCGTTCCGCTGTAGGGATCTTCATTGCTACGGGGAGCTTTGCCGAAATTTTGTGAAAGGCAAGATTGATCTCAGCGCTGAAATCTCATCTTCTGAGATCTTGGTGCCGAGATCTCCATCTGCGCATGTGCCTCCCCCATCGTCAGCCATCTTCCCGGAGTCCACCGCACAGGAAACCATGTAACTGCCAGGGGCTCTGGCCTTTCACAAAATGTCAGCAGAGGCCCTCGCAGCACGGAGCACCCCGCAGCTCGAAGCACCCCGCAGCACGGAGTCCCCCGCAGCACGAGCACCCCACAGGACCTGAAGCATGGAGCCCCCCCATAGAACACAGCCCCCCGCAGCACAGAGCACCGTGCAGCACAAAATCTCCGCCTCATCCCAGCCTGCAGCATCACCCCACTCCTGTTTCCTCCAGCAGCGACCCTGGGACCCCGCTTCACCGCAGCCACCACCCCCCAGTAAGCAATAAGACGCATGGATTATAAGAAGCACCACCATTTTATTACAAAAAAAGTTTTTTTCTTATTTTTCTCCTCAAAATTTGGCGTGCGTCTTATAATCCGGAGCGTCTTATCATCCGAAAAATACGGTATTTGCACATAGATTTTATAGGCTTGTCCAGGGTTTGAAAAATGTAATTGGTTTGTTTGAAACACAAGACCACCCCTGTCTACAGGTTGTGCCTGTTATTGCAGATTAGCTCCGGTGAAGAGAATGGTATAGAGCTGCAATACCATGAGCAAGCTGAAGATTTTGACGACACAGTTTTTTTTTTTTTTTTTTCTTTTTTTTTAAGAAAATGGCAGCCCTGTTTTTCTTATCCTGGAGAACTGCTTTAGTGTTAGATTGGTTAGGCTGTACTTACCACCAATAGGTTTAGCAGGAGTCTCTCTGTCTCCATCAGTAGAACGTTGAGATTCATCATTTCTCCTGGATTTATCCTTTTTCAGATGTCTTTAAAATAGTAAAATAGAAGGTATTTTATGTATTACAAAGTAACAGATCTTTATTCTGCAGAATGAAATATAGACTCATATGTTTCTTCATTCATTTTGTCTTTTACATTCTGTAGAAACATTGGCAATAAGGAAAATTTTGGTAATTATCAACAATTTTTCATGTACATGAAAGTTCAATAAGTGTGGATCGTACTGGGTTGTAAGGTAATATGAAGATTAGACAGGAGTGGATTTATTTGAGTGGAATTGAATTCTGCTCATACAAAACTCAGAATGTTGGAGAACACAGATTTTTTGTAATTCACTCCACGCGACTAAAGCAAAGTGGAAGCTAGCGGCAGCCGCCAGCTTGCAGAAGAGTAGAGGGCTGGCAGAAAGATGAGCTCACTTCTCTGACCGACTTCCGCTGCTTTATGCCCAATGGCCAGTTTTCCTCACTACCATCATGCCGCACCTCTGGCCAAGTGGGCCAGAAACTTTGGGCTGAAACTTTGGCTACAAGTGGCCCCGAAAGGTCTCTGCCCATGCATGTCCCAACCAAGAGTCAACACTGGGCTGGAGTTGCGGGCAGAGAGCAGTGGGGGCTTCCGGAGAGGGGCTTGGTTGTATATAAACTTTATTTTCTTCTTACATCTTCCATTTATTACCATCTGGGACTGGGGAGACCCCAGAGCATAATAGGGAACAATCAATATGTGAAGAATAATTTTGCTGTGAATTGAACCTCTAAATAAAATCTGCTGATTTGGCAGAATTTTGTCAGAGCCTCTCATCAGTAATAAAGATGGAATTTTTTGCAGACTCCCATGTACAATATAAATCATCCTTTACAATTCTTACCTACATATGGCGTTACAGATGACACCAAGGAATGTTCCAAGGAAGAATATGATAACTACAAAATAAATGACTTTATTCCAAGGGATCTTTGGAGGAACGATACCATCCACTGAAAAAGAAGAGAAAATACAAATATTATCTATATATCCAGGAAATTGTCTGTAATCCACTGCCATTATTATCGAAGCAGTCCTATAAAGGGAATCTGTCACCAGGCTTTTGCCATCTTATCAGAGAGAACCATAATGTAGAAGCATAGACCTTTACTATAGCGATGTGTCAATTACTGGACTGTTTCAATAGAATCACTGTTTTACCAGCAATCGATTATCACTACAGGATAACTGGTCTTGTGCCTGCCTCCTAGTCCAGCCAGACCCCCAGCAATACACAATTTAAGCACAAGCTGTGGCGGGGTTATAAACAGCTGAAAAACTGAGCTCTGCTCAGTCTGCAGCAGAGAAAACTGTGACTCTATTATATAGTCTACTAGCTGAAGAGCCCGGCGCTGCCCGGGCATAGTAACTAACTGTGGCTAGTTACAACAAATTATAATTATCCTCCATCCCATAGTCCCGTGCCCATATACCCATTATACATATCCACCATCATTCATATTCTCCATCCCATAGTCCCATGCCCATATACCCATCATACATCCTCCATCCCATAGTCCCGTGCCCATATACTCATCATACATATTCTCCATCCCATAGTCCCATGCCGATATACCCATCATACATCCTCCATCCCATAGTCCCGTGCCCATACACCCATCATACATATTCGCCATCCCATAGCCGAGTGCCCATATACCCATCACACATCCTTCATCTCATAGTCCCATGCCCATATACCCATCACACATGCTCCATCCCATAGTCCCGTGCCCATATACCCATCATACATATCCTCCATCCCATAGTCCCGTGCCCATATGCCCATCACACATCCTCCATCCCATAGTCCTGTGCCCATATACCCGTCATACATATCCACCATCCCATAGTCCAGTGCCCATATACGCATCACACATCCTCCATCCCATAGTCCCGTGCCCATATACCCGTCATACATATCCACCATCCCATAGGCCGTGCCCATATATCCGTCATACATATCCTCCATCCCATAGTCCAGTGCCCATATACCCATCACACATCCTCCATTCCATAGTCCCATGTCCATATTCCCATCATACATATTCTCCATCCCATAGTCCCATGCCCATATACCCATCATACATATCCTACATCCCATAGTCGAGTGCCCATGTACCCATCACACATATCCTCCATCCCATAGTTCCATGCCCATATACCCATCATACATATCCTCCATCCCATAGTCCAGTAACCATATACCCATCACACATCCTCCATTCCATAGTCCCATGCCCATATACCCATCATACATATTCTCCATCCCATAGTTCCATGCCCATAAACCCATCATACATATTCGCCAACCCATAGTCAAGTGCCCATATACCCGTCATACATATCCACCATCCCATAGGCCCGTGCCCATGTCCCCGTCATGCATATCCTCCATCCCATAGTCCAGTGCCCATATACCCATCACACATCCTCCATTCCATAGTCCCATGCCCATATACCCATCATACATATTCTCCATCCCATAGTCCCATGCCCATATACCCATCATACATATTCGCCATCCCATTGTCCCGTGCCCATATACCCATCAAACATATCCTCCATCCCACAGTCAAGTGCCCATTTACCATCACACATCATCCATCCCATAGTCCCATGCCCATATATCCATCACACATCCTCCATCCCATAAACCGTGCCCATATACCCATCATACATATCCTCCATCCCATAGTCCCGTGCCCATATACCCATCATACATATCCTCCATCCCATAGTCCAGTGACCATATACCCATCACACATCCTCCATCCCATAGTCCCGTGCCCATATACCGGTCATACATATCCTCCATCCCATAGTCCCATGCCCATATACCCATCATACATATCCACCATCCCATAGTCCCGTGCCCATATACCCGTCAAACAAATCCTCCATCCCATAGTCAAATGCCCATATACCCATCACACATCCTCCATCCCATAGTCCCGTGCCCATATATCCATCACGCACCCTCCATCCCATAAGCCCGTGCCCATATACCCATCATACATATCCTCCATCCCATAGTCGAGTGCCCGTATATCCATCACACATCCTTCATCTCATAGTCCCATGCCCATATACCCATCATACATATCTGCCATTCCATAGTCCCGTGCCAATATACCCGTCATATATATCCTCCATCCCATAGTCGAGTGCCCATATACCCATCACACATCCTCCATCCCATAGTCCCATGCCCATATACCCATCACACATCCTCCATCCCATAGTCCCATGTTCATATACCATCATACATATTCGCCATCCCATAGTCGAGTGCCCATATACCCATCATACATATCCTCCAACCCATAGTCCAGCATAGGTCCGTGCCCATATACCCATCATACATATCCTCCATCCCATAGTCCAGCATAGGTCCGTGCCCATATACCCATCATACACATCCTCCATCCCTTAGTCCCGTGCCCATAACCGGTCATACATATCGTCCATCCCATAGTCCCGTGCCCATATACCCGTCATACATATCCTCCATCCCATAGTCCAGTGCCCATATACTCATCACACATCCTCCATCCCATAGTCCCGTGCCCATATACCCGTCATACATATCCTCCATCGCATAGTCCCGTGCCCATATACCCATCACACATCCTCCATCCCATAGTCCCATGCCCATATACCCATCATACATATTCTCCATCCCATAGTCCCATGCCCATATACCCATCATACATATCCTCAATCCCATAGTCCAGTGCCCATATGCCCATCACACATCCTCCATCCCATAGTCCCGTGACCATATACCCGTCATACATATCCTCCATCGCATAGTCCAGTGCCCATATACCCATCACACATCCTCCATTCCATAGTCAACCATTATGACATCATAATGAGCGGCGGCAGGGCTTGCAACCTATGATGACATCAGCATCGCCATGGCAACCATTGTGACATCATGAGGGGCGGGGCTTGATACGCACACACTGTTTCCCCAGTATGCAAATAGGGGCATTGTGACATCATAATGAGGGGCGGGGCTTGACGCGCACACACTTTTTCCCCAGTATATAGACAGGGGCAGAATTGCTTGGTGAATTGGAATGCGCGGGGTTAAAATTTCGCCTCACAACATAGCTTAGGACGCTCCCGGGGTCCAGACGTGCGACTGTGCCAAATTTTTCGGCTGTAGCTGCGACGGTGCGGATGCCTATCCCGGACATACACACACCTACATACACACTTTGAGCTTTATATATTAGATTGGACGGTAGGACCCTGCATGACGATTAAAAATATGGGACCGTAGTTTTGCTAAATTATGTCTCAGGGATTATGAAAAAAAATAATTCAAAATACCCATTTGTTATCGCTGCATTTGTAAAAGTTCGATCTATCAAAATCTAAACTAAATTTATCTGGCCAGTATACAGCATAATGAGAAAAAAAAATCGAAATTGCCAGAATGAAATTCTTTGGCAGCCGCAAGATTGCAATAAAAAGCGATAAAAAACCATAGTATCTACCCCAAAATGGTATCAGTAAAAAGATCAACTCAGGGCGCAAAAAATAAGCCTTCACCCAGCCTAATGAGGTTTACCCCATAATATGTGAATATTTGGAAAAGTACTTACCTGCTGGGGTCGTATGCGTGGGCAAGGAATCATGGCGCTGGGTGATGAGAGGCGCGCCTTCCACAGATGCTAATAGCAAACTCACGATTAGAAGAAATCGAAAGAGCATTTTAGCTTGGAGAAATATCGCAGAATGTGTAACACACAGGGAGTTATCGCTGAATGTGTAACACACAGGGAGTTATCGCTGAATGTGTAACACACAGGGAGTTATCGCTGAATGTGTAACACACAGGGAGTTATCGCTGAATGTGTAACACACAGGGAGTCTTGTCAGACAAAGCCTCTTCCTGCAGCGTCACTCCTTATAACCACACATTCCGTGATGTCACAATGGAGATCTCAGTGTGACATCACGAGGAGCGGAACACCAGTGATGTCACAATGGGCCAGATAGCTGCAACTACTCAACATGGATCAGCTCCATCCATCTATTTATGATTAATATAATATTAATGTATAAGGACCAATCCATGTTGGGGCAATTCTACTGTATTTTGGCAAACAGGGGACATCAGGGGTGGATTAAGGGTAGCCAGGGCCCCGGGCTCTTCAGACTCTGTGGGCCCCCCGGTCATGTGACGGGATCATGCGACGGGGTCATCCTATACCTGAAACAGATTATTCCAGAAAAATAGTTGCTGAGTGAAACTATAACCTGTCAAACATCCATTGATCTTGTCAATTTACCCTTCAGTTAGGAAGAAAAAAATAAAAACCACTTTAAGCCATACTATTGAACTGTCCAATTTTAATCTGTAAACAAGACTGTCGCCAATTTTCGCAAGTTTCTCATCAAAAGTGCAACGCAAAACAGTTGAAAAAACATTTAAAGTATCACATTTCCAAAAAAAGACACAAAGAAAACCATGTGTATAAAGGGCTCGTGCATACCAGCGCTCAAGTTAAAAAATGGTTTGGTCTCACCATTGTAGTAGACGTATTTTCATAGAGGGTCCATTTTTCATGAGAAGGGAAAGGACAGAAATAATTTTCTCTGACTCTCTGTCGTGCCCCTGTATAGCTCCTGTTCTTAGAAGGACAGGCCTCAAGTGTGCCCACTATGGATAACCCACCATCCACAGATAGTTTGCAACTTCCCTACACGTTTCCTCCCCGTTTCTGGGGATTCATCAGGGGAACTACCCAAATTAATTCTGTGGTAGAATTATCATTGTATATCCGTCTTCATTATAGGGCCCTGCAGTGGCAGAAGGTCCCTAGAGCCAATGTGGCTGTCTGTGCCTCCGCCTATGTGTGGGCCATTGGTGTGCCCAGGAGCTATACAGGGGCACAATGGGGAGTCAAAGAAAATTATTCCTGTCCTATCCCCTCCCCTTCTCATGAAAAAGTGGACCCTCTATTAAAATACATTGTATTAAAAGTTATGTTTTAATAATAGCGGAGACTCCCCTAGCTCTACTCAGTCTGTGGCCCCGGGAGTACTGTCATAGTGATAACACCTAGGCACTATAGCTGAGTGTGTGAATCTGTATGGCAGAAACCTTCATGATGAACCCATCTGTGCTGTGTATTAGCCACAAATCTCTTCACGGTACAATGATCACGCTTACGTTTTTCACAAAAATGTGATTTTTTTGCAAATCCCATCTTTGCAGTCACACGCCCGACTCTGGCTCAGGAGAATCCTCACAGAGAGATTTTAGTGTATGTGCACACGTTGCGGATTTTTCCGCACAGAATCCGTAGATAAAATGACCTGCGTTCTCCCTGCGGATTTCGTGTGGATTTCACCTGCGTTTTTACACCTGCTGATTCCTATAATGGAATGGGTGTAAAAACGCTGCAGAATCCGCACACAGAATTGACATGCTGCGGGAAATAAACTGCTGCGTTTCCACATGGAATTTTCCGCAGCATGTGCTCAGCGGTTTTTCATTTCCATAGGAGAACCTGGTACTGTACACCGCATGGAAAACTGCTGCGGATCCACAGGGCCAAATCCGCTGCGGATCGGCAGACTAATCCGCAACGTGTGCCCACACCCTGAGGATTCACAAGTCTGCAGTCACAGACTTACATGGAAAGACTGCAGACTTTTAGCTTAAGGCCGGAGTCACACTGGCGAGGAATACGGGTGAGTGAGAGGCGCAAAAAGCACGCATTAGACACGGACAAATGATTTTCTATGGGTCACTCGCACCAGGCGTATATTTCTCATCTGTATCCTACGCTCCGTGCCAATCGCAGCATGCTGCGATTGTCAGCGTACTACGCCCGTAGTACGCCAATGAAAGTCAATGTGTGCTCAAATAATACAGATTACACACAGAACACACGTGTGACCTGCGAGCAATACGCAGGTCTTTTGGCTGGTGACAGGAAATGGGCCAATCCATCATCAGGAAGCCTAGACATGCAAATGAGCTCAAAAACCACTCCAGACATCCAGGAAGTACGCCTCCACGGAGTACAGCAGCAGCATGGTGTCCACATACATTAATGTTGAGATGCTAATTGTGCTGGTGCAGGAGCGTCCCGAAATGTGGGACCCACGCGATGCAAATTATGCGAACCGGACAAGAAAGGAGGCGTCATGGAGGCGCATCTGTCGCCAGATGTACCATGACTTTGGTGACAGACCACGTGATGAGCAGCATAAAATTTGTATGTGCAATCATAAAAACATCATTAACCTTAGCGCGCGCTAAAAAATGATTCTACAATCAGCACCCCCCTTCCCGTGCATCTAATTTTATTAGCCTCATGAGGCCGTTACATTTGGATGTGAAACGTGGCTTCACACAGCCATAATTAGGGGTTAGGCCACAAGCTCCTCATCCTCCTAGCCAATAAAATTAGTTTAAGTGTAGCTAATGAGACCCTGGGTATCGGCCCAATTACATATGCCACCATGGGTAGAAAGCACACCCCAGAAGGCCCCATGCCTAGACTACTGTTAGAAAATGTGACCTCTCAAATATGTGATTTTGACAATCTTTCCTGTCACATTGCGGTGGAAGATGTAATGAAACGCTGGCGAAGCATCCGAGACCAGTTCCGCTGGGAACGCCAGCAGCGGTCCAGAAGTGGGGATGCTGGACATGTGAAAAGAAAATATATATACTATGTCCGGCTGAACTTCCTCACCCCAATTCTGGATCTGAGACCGTAAGTACATACCTCACACCACATTACACAAATACATTACACAAATACTTTACAGGGACAAAAATATTGATGTATTTTTGCCTCTGTTCTATTTCATAACAGAACTCAATCCAACCTTACGGATCGAGGAACGGCCTCAGAGGCAGAGCCCATTATAGATCCTGTAGGGGATGAGATGGCTGGCCCATCTTCTCCCCCTACAAGAAGGATGGCTGAAGATGAGGCATCACAAGACCACACAATGGCTGGCCTACACACCACACCACCAGGACGGTCTTCTGCTGCCACCTCACCCATCCTGGAAGAGCCGGGCAACTTGAGCAGCAGCCCAACTGCCCAGATCAGGTCCTCCCCACAGGCTGCTCAAGCATCACGGCGAACAAGAAGAAGGCACCAGGTCACTATTCAAGAGAGCAGGACCAATGTGGACACAGGGGTGCTCAATTATTTGTCCAGAGTAACTACAGATGATGGGGAGGAGGCCTATGCACGTAGCCTCACCCTTTATCTCCGTGCCCTTACCCGTGAGGTCAGGCTCCGTATTAGGGGATGTATTCAGATCCTGCTTGATGCAAGCACCCCCCAATACCCCATATGAGGTTTTTGAATTTCTGGAGAGGTGGCAGCTCTCACCACGAAATTTAATGCGCATGAGACCATCCACACAGATGCTTGCTCAAGCAGGGTCTGAACAGCCCCTAATACGTGGGCCAACACCTCAACCCCTTCCTCCCCCTACCCAACCGTCTATTCCGCAGCCCCAAATGTCTTCCTCAAGCCAACCACACCAATATGGCCACTTGTACCCACCCAGTGTTGGAGGCTGGTCCCAACCTGGTTGGGGACGATCTGGCTATCTTGGTGGGTATGAGCCACGGGCCTACCAGAGCCAACAAGAAGCCCCTCACCATCATCATTACTCTGGCCAGTATCCCCAACAGTCCCAGGAGACTGGACAATATGAGGATTTATGATTCTGATGGTTGAGATGTCCAGTGAGATGTAACTGGTGCTCCTAATATAAATTAAAAAACAGGTGTTCTCCTTCACCAACATTTAGAACATAATTTAACATTCACATTTTTAAACTATGTTTTCCAAACATATGAAACAATCCATCATGACAGGCAACGCTACCTCACGCCTTTCAGACAGATATTACATGTGTGTAGAAAAGAGAATATTTAAATGCGCTATGCTGTAAAATGAAAGGATGAAAATACACTACTCACTTGCTAATGCCTAGGAAAGGCGTGCTCGCCTTAGTTAAGTAGTCACCTTTTTTGTTAGCAATCTCTAGTAAAAAATTTCTAGGCGACCAACATTCAGAATATCACGCTCTCTCTATGTCTTAACAAGTGAATTTTGTATTTTCATCCTTTCCAGTATAGCATGCTTAAATATTGTCTGTTCTACAGACAGGTAATATCTGTGTGAAAGCTGTGAGGTAGCCTTGCCTATCATGGTGGAATTTTTCTATGATTGGATAACATTATGAGGAAATGTGAGTGTTATCTTGTTGCCTTTATTTTGGTGATGGAGCTCACCTTTTGTTGGCAAATCTAGGTTAATCTAGTCATGCAGCAATGTTGTTTTTGCCTAATGTTTGTTGCTGTTTTGTTATGTAATGTTCATTTTACAAGTTAAAGAAGGCACAAAGGGTCATTTTGGCCATTGCCAAATTTGTCTTATGGCAAAATTATGTTTGCCTTTAAGCGGAAAAAAAAAAAGGCAAAACTAAAAATTTGTCTACTCTAGTTAACGTCTCTGTGTGATTTTTCACAATTCCTAACAACATACTAACAGACACCAACCAATGTAATGAAACACTCATAGAATCATAAAGGCTTGAGTAATATATATTTAGACACACTTAAAGCAACAAATTATAACATAGACACAGCATGCTCTTGCCAAGAAGTTGCCCCCTCAGGTGAGATAAAGTAATTAGTGAAAATATCACGCACTTTTAGGCCAGAGAGCGGTCTACGTTGAGGGTTCATAGGTGGTCTCACCCTGCGCACATTGCCCGGCCTACGCACAACACCATCAGAGGAGGAGCAATCATGTATCCTGGTGAAGTTATGCAGAACAACACAGGCTTTCACAACTTCATTCACATTTTGCTCACTCAACTGAATGGCAGACTGGAGTACCCGCCATTTGGCACAAAGAATCCCAAAGGAAAACTCCTCCAGTCGCCTAGCACGTGATAGGCGCAAGTTAAAAATTCTGCGCCTGTGGTCAAGGTTGCGCCGGGGATATGGCCTCATGACATTGCACGATAACTGAAAGGCCTCATCTGCCACAAGGACATAAGGGACTGATTGTTCGGGGGAGCCTGGTAGCTGGCGTGGTGGTGGTAGATCCAACTGGTTGGTGCGTAGCCGCCGAGCCATTATGGAAGTATTGAAGACTCTAGAGTCTCCCGTCCTTCCATATGCCCCAATGTCAACAATAATAAACTTGTATTGAGGGTCTACCAGAGCCAACAATACAACAGAAAAGTATTGTTTATAATTGAAGAATTGGGAGCCTGAGTTCGGTGGCTTACGCACCCTGATATGTTTGCCATCCAGGGCCCCAATACAATTTGGAAACTGGCAGTCCTCCTCAAAGTCCCTTGATATCCTTAACCAGTCTTCCATCCTGGGCTCGGGCATGACCACTTGATGGAGTCTTGTCCAGATTTGTGCACATGTAGACCTCACTATGCCTGAAATGGTTGACTTTCCAATGAGAAACTCATGGTGGAGGGCGGCATAAGACAGGCCAGTGGACAGGAAGCTGTAGAACAACAGAAATAGTAAAGTTTAGAATGTCTAAAGTAAAAAAAATCAGTTACATGCCGACCAAACTTGTTAGGAAATGATAGAGAAAAACACACACATATTTGGTGGCACAATGACTAAGTGATATGCAGGACATATTAGATCTAACATTCTGCTGTGTCCGGTGAAACATATTTGGAGTAAGATGAGGGCATTAAACTTTGTCCAAGAAGGCCAAAAAACATAAATTAGCACACACATTATGAACATAGAGAATGTGGTTGTGTAGTACATACAGTATTGTGAGTAGAAGTCGCTCCTCTGCAGATATGGCTTTGCGCATCCTTGTGTCCTGAAAGGTTATCCCAGGGCGCACTGTCTCCAAGAGTCGATCAAATGTGGCAATGCTCATGCGACAGTATTGGTAAAATTTCTCCGGATGCTCCTGCAGAGAAGAATAGAGGAGGTGAAAATGACCTCTTGTGAGTCGTTGCCTCAAAAGTGGATGGACCCACATGCGTCTCCTCCTCCGCGGATCCACTATCACAGGATATGGTTGCCCAAAGCGCCGTGACAAAAGCCAGGTAAAGAGAACCTGCTCAGTTGTATTGAATCGCAGACCCTCTGCCATGCTGCACAAAGAACACCAACACACCTCGTGAAAGCAAGGTGACAAATGTACAGAATGTAGGCATCCACCTGTTTCTGAGTGTCTAAATAGGGTGCAGGCTAATGATTTAAATTGTTTGCAGGCCTCAAAACCGTTAAATGTCCATTTTGCAAGGCTGCGAGAAAATCTCGCCATACGGATTGCATACGGATGCCACACGGATTACATACGGATGCACACATGCGCAAAATACGCGACCTCACCTTGCTTACGGATGACCTACGGAGCACTATTTAGTGGTCATTCATCCGTATTACGCAAGTAAACTACGGACCGTATTTTGCGCAGGTTAGTGTGACTCCGGCCTAAGACAGGACAACACCTTTAACCCTTAAAAGAAATAACCAACTTATTCAGATCAATACAAAGTTGCAACTTAACAACTTAGATCCAGCTTTTTTGATCAGCAGCCACTACAGCCAGCCTGGAAAAAAACGGCTTATGTGCATCTTCCCATTTTGTGCTTGTGTTATAAGACCAGTGGCCCAAAGTCACTTAACCCGTGAAAAACATCAGTTACTTATCAAAATCTGTGAAAAATGGCTATTTGCCCGTTGGTCTGATGCCCAGAGCCCATTTGGGCCAGTCTAGAGACCTGAATGTGATGCAGGCCATCACTATGTATGTAATACTAGTGTGAGATCAGCGGCTCAAAGTCATTTAACCCCTGAAAAATAACACTTATCCAAATCAAAATCGCCCATCTGCCCACTTTGATGCCAGTTCTGATACCCAGAACACATAGGACAGACTAAAGGGACCTGAATTTGATGTCGAGCATCATGATCTATGTGTATGCAGTGTGATATCAGTGGCCCAAAGTTATTTAACCCTTTCATTGATGCTCAACCTCATTGGCAACATTACCAGGACAAGATTACTCAGGGGATGACTGACTGAAGAAGGACAATATTACTAGTAGTACAAAACATTACTAATAAGACTGTGTTCACACATTGCATTTTTGCAGGGTTTTTTTGCTGCTTTTTTTATGCAAGTTTAAAGCTGCGTTTTACAGTATCAGGAAAGTCTATTAGATTTCAGAAATCTCATGCACACATATTGGTTTTATTTCCCTGACTGATATGGAAAATTGCAGAATTGGCCGGAGCTGAGCCCCCCTGCCCCCCTCAAGGAGGCATAGGCGGAGGCCAGGATGACGGGGGGGTGGTCGGCTACCAGGGGGAGTACCCTGGAGTTGGGGGGTATATAGAGGAGGGGTGTGGGTGTCCCCTTCCTCTTTGGATCTGGCCCCCCACAAGGAGAAGTCACCTTAACATGTCGGACGTGGAGCGGGTTTTGGAGCAGCTGCGAGCGGCGGTGCGGTCACAGCCCCCAGGCTGGCTGGCGTCTCAGGTGGCCAGCATTGTTCCTGGGACGTCCGGAGAGTCTGCAGCAGCAGCGGGGAGGGAGCGGCACTACAGACGGGTGAGGCCTCCCGAGCGGCTCTCACCCGATGCACCCCCCAGGGCCTTGCGACACTGCCGGAGCCCCTCCGGGGACCCTCCAGGCCGGTCGCAGCGTTCTGTGCCGGTCTCCGCTACCCGGCCCTGGAGGAATCCGCAGGCCAGGCGAGGGCCCGCGGCGATGGCTTGGCCGCGGCCTACTTCCAGGCGGGGGGCGGGCCTGTCAGGCGCCGGGCGGCGGCAAGCTCCGGCATCAGCGGGAGGCCGCGGCGGTAACCTCCTCACCGCGCGGCCTGCCTCCCCCTCCAGCAGAGGGGTGGACATCGGGGGAGCTTCGGCCTGCAGCCTGGCAGGGCTGCCAGCATCACCCCCAGGCAGTGGGGGAACACCGAGTGCGGCAGGGGGCCGCGGCGAAGGGGCCCAGCATCGGCGGTCCGCTTCGGGGGCCGCTACAAGAGGAGGGGAACGACTCCACACCAGGACCGCGGCCTGCTCCCCTGTGGGGCCGCCAACAGCGATGCCCATGTACAGTGGCTCTTTTCCGGGGGCCTGGAGGCGCAGCGGGGGGCCCTCAGTGCTTCGCTGCAGGAGCCAGCCGTGGCAGCGGGAGCAGACCTCACGGTGTCCCGGTCAGCGTCCATTGCCGGGGTCCCGTCATCGGGGTCCCTCGGGGGGCCCAGTCATCATCATTTGGCTCCTCCTGCGGGGAGTCCCAGAGGTCGACAGCAAGCTGGCAAAGGTACATCCGAGGACCCAGGTTTTCCGGCTGGAGGGCACACAGCCCCCTCGCAGCCCGGTGAGTATGGCTCTGTGTCCCCTGTTTGTCATCCAATTGCAACATCATCCTGGTTGGGTGGGGGGGCCGTTGACGGAATCCCTCGGGTTCAGCGGGGGGTTGGGAATTGGTGGCGTAGCCGCGGCCGGGGGGGTTAGCGACGTGCTTTCGGATATGCGTAATTTAGTGTCACGTCTGGAGCGGGGTCTCGCTTCACCGTCACCAGTGGCAGCTTGGGCACAAGCTGGGAGTCCAGCGGGGCGGAGTGGGTCAGATTTGGCCGGGCGCGCAAGTGAACCGGTGTCGGTGTCGGTGCAGACTGAGAAAGAGAAAGAATGTCGCGTGCACTTGGACGATAGAGCGCATGGGGAGGTGTATGTTTGTTTTGAGGGTCAGTTGGGGGCTCATTTAAAGAAAGAAGTAAAGGAGCGCATTTGGAAGGACGAGTATGTGGAAATATTTTCCCTATTGCCATTAGAGAAATTTAATTTGGATAAGGGAAAGAAGGAGGATAGCAAAAAGGAGGATGAAGAGAAGCGTAGATGGCGTCTGATCCCGCAAACGTTCGTTAATTGGCAACAGGCGTTCGCTATTTTGGCGAGTGTCATTGGCGAAAAGTCCCCTGATAATTGCTCGGCGTTATTTTGTTCTTTTGACGCCATCGGGGAGGCCTATAGGGTGTATGGGGGTCAGGCTTGGTTGCGCTATGATGAGCAATTTCGGCAGAGGAAGGCCGTCCGTCCGGCTATCCGTTGGGACCAGAAGGACATTGGGCTGTGGATGCGGGTCATAGCTCAAAATAAATTTGGTAGCTCCTTTCATGGGGGGGCTGGGAGTACCAGCCAGAGTAGCGGCAGTTCCGGCATCTCAGGAGGGGGCGGGCAGGTTCAAACGGGAAATCATAAGTTGGGGGTGTGCTGGCAGTTCAACGACGGCCCGTGTAAATTCGGGGCGAACTGCAAATTTAAACATCTTTGCTCCAACTGCAATAGCGCGTCCCATGGAGCCGCCAAGTGTTTTAAGAAAGGGAAGCCCCGAACCGGCGGTGGTAATTCCCAAGGGGGAGACCCCAGTGAGGCTGGAAAGGATGGTCCCTTATCTAAATAGATATGGGGATAGGGAGAAGTCGGCTTTGCTGTACGCGGGTTTCAAGGACGGTTTGGAGATCCCTCACCCCCCTTTTGCTATTCCTCTGGTTTTAAAAAATTTGCGTTCGGCCTTGTTACCTGGTTCAGTGGTTTCAGAAAAGCTGCAAAAGGAGGTTTCGTTGGGATGAATGGCTGGCCCCTTTGTTTCCCCACCTATACCATGCATACCAGGATAGGCGGGTGAGGGGTACCATGCATACCAGGATTGGGGGATGAGGGTTACCATGCATACCAGGATTGGGGGATGAGGGGTACCATGCATACCAGGATTGGGGTATGAGGGGTACCATGCATACCAGGATTGGGGGATGAGGGTTACCATGCATAACAGGATAGGGGGTGAGGTGACCATACATACCAGGATTGGGGGATGAGGGATACCATGCATACCAGGATTGGGGGATGGGGGGTACCATGCATACTAGGATAGGGGGTGAGGGGACCATGCATACCAGGATAGGGGGGTGAGAGGACCGTGCATACCAGGATAGGGGGATGAGGGGTACCATGCATACCAGGAATGGGGGTGAGGGGACCATGCATACCAGGATAGGGATGAGGGAGTACCATGCATACCAGGATAGGGGGGTGAGAGGACTATGTGCATACCAGGATAGGGGGGTGAGAGAACCATGTGTATACCAGGATTGGGGGTTGAGGGGGCCATGCATACCAGGATAGCGGTGGTGAGTGGACTATGCATACCACAAAAGGGGGGGTGAGGGGACCATGCATACCAGGATGAAGAATGGGGTGCCATGCATACCAGGATTGGGGGGTGAGGTGACCATGCATACCAGGATGAAGAATGGCGTGCAATGCATAGCAGGATTGGGGGGTGAGAGGACCATGCATACCAGGATTGGGGGATGAGGGGTACCATGCATACTAGGATTGGGGGATGAGGGGGACCATGCATACAAGGAAAGGGGGTGAGGGGACCATACATACCAGGATAGGGATGAGGGAGTACCATGCATACCAGGATTGAGGGATGAGGGGTACCATGCATACCAGGATAGGGGGTGAGGGGACCATGCATACCAGGATAGGGATGAGGGAGTACCATGTATACCAGGATTGGGGGGTGAGAGGACCATGCATACTAGGATTGGGGGATGAGGGGTACCATGCATATCAGGATTGGGGGATGAGAGGACTATGCACACCAGGATAGGGGGTGAGGGGACCATACATACCAGGATAGGGGGTGAGGGGGCCATGCATACCAGGATTGGGGGTGAGGGGACCATGCATACCAGGATAGGGATGAGGGAGTACCATGCATACCAGGATTGAGGGGTGAGGGGACCATGCATACCAGGATGAAGACTGGGGTGCCATGCATACCAGGATTGGGGGGTCAGGGTACCATGCATTCCAGGATAGGAATGAGGGGTGCCATGCATACCAGGATAGGAGGGTGGCTGCACATACCAGGATGGGAGACCATATACCAATTAAAATGCTCGCCTCCCGGGCGTAGAATGGGTTCATAGCTAGTATTATAGATCAGGGGGATGAGTAGATTGATATATAATGTAGTTGTGTGAGAAAGCATTTAGTATTACCTGGGTTTTAATCATTGATTCCTTTGCTTTTTCTTGGATTTTCGGGCCAGATGATGGTACTATCCCTAACTGACATATTTCTTTGTACAAGAGTATACAGAGGTAGCTGTCAACCACGGATATTGCTGCCCACTGAACCACAAATCCCAGAAAGAGCAGAAGTTTAAATGATTAACCCCTTCATGACCTCTGACACATATATACATCATAGGTTGTGTCCCTGCATTTGACCTGCAGGTTACTATTGTGAGCCCTCATGCTTTCAGGTACATGAGAGCTGATCTGATCTGATCAGCTGTCATGTGCCCCTAACAGCCGTGGGTGTAATCACAATCCACCCGTGGCTGTTAACCTCTTAAATGCTGCTGTCAATTTCCAATGGCAGCATTTATCATGGTCATGTCGGAAACGCATCACTATTCCCGCCCATCATCGCGCCCGTAACATGAATTCAAGGTGCCAATGGGTTAACATAACAACCCGGGGTCTGCAAGAGACCCCTGTGGTTGTCATTGCTGATCTGCTAGGTGCGCAGCCCTAAGGCCGGCGCTCGTAGCAGATAGCAGGGCTGAAGCGAACAGATGATTGCAGCTTCAAGTCTCCTAAATAGACTATTGAAGCAAGTAAAAAGTAGAAAAAAGTTTTTAAAAGAATTAAAATAATAAAAGTTCAAATCACCCCCCTTTTGTCCCATTCAAAATAAAAGAATAAACAAAAAAATTCAAATACACATTTATTTGGCATTGCTGCATTCAGAAACACCTGATCTATCAAAATATAAAAATGATTAATCCGATCGATAAATGGTGTAATTAGAGAAAAAAATAAAAACTCTAGAATTAAGTTTCTTTGGTCGCCGCAACATTGCAATAACGGGCGATCAAAAGATCGTATCTGCACCATCATGGTATCAATAAAAACGTCAGCTTGGCGCGCAAAAAATAAGCCCTCACCCAACCCAAGATCATAAAAATTGGAAACGCTAAGGGTCTAGGAAAATGGCGCCATTGTTTTATTATTTTTTTCTTTTTTCTTTTTTACAAACTTTATATTTTTTTTCACCACTTACCATAAATAAAAAAAGAACCTAGACATGATTGGTGTATGAGAACTCGTAATGAGCTGTAGAGTCATAATGGCAGGTCAGTTTTAGCATTTAGTGAACACGAGTTATTGCGAGCCCTTGGGATTACGAACCTCGCAATGGGGTGTAACCACGCAACAGACTGGCGTATGTGCAGACTAACAGCAAACATAAATACCTGGTGTACCTCTCTTGCCACTCCTACCTTGTGTATGAAAAAGCTCTGTCGTTAATACTGTTCGGTTAGAGCTATCCGATAGCGCTATCCATGAAGAAAGTGCACGGGTAGAGCAGCTATCCCATAGCTCTATTCCTAAAGGAAATGAACGGGTAGAGCTATCCCATAGCGATATCCCTCAATGTTCCTGAGTGTAAGCTATTTCACATGGTTGAGCGCACTTGGGATCTGCCCCCAAGGCCCTGCCCATGCCCAATGTTTGGTCCGTAGACCGCGGCTAGGAGTTAGTCCCGCTTTTGTGTGCAACTTTTTTTGGGCTTTTACAGTTGTTAAAAATCTTAATAAATGACTTCTTTGTACACACAGTGACTGCGTCCTCTTCTGGACCCATGTTGATAACTTCATCACTGGCATCAGGCATAGGGATCATGGTGCTTTTGAGGATATCTCTCTCTTTTCCACCACGGGTGCGTGAGGAGTAACATCAGTCACAGTTTTTGTTTTGTCCTCATGCTTTCCTGTAATGTAGAATATTGAAATTAGGTTAAAATCCCACCAAAGACATTTGCAAGGAGTTTGTGTGGGTTTCCTCCAGATTCCTCCCACATTCCAAAGACATACTGATGGAGAATTATGATTGTAAGCCCCAATGGGGACAGTGATAACAATGTAAGTAAAGTTGTGGAATTAATGGCGCTACATACAGTTGAGAAAATAAGCATTTGACACACTGCCAATTTTGCAAGTTTTCCCACCTACAAAGAATGGAGAGGTCTGTAATTTTTTATTGTAGGTACACTTCAACTGTGAGAGACAGAATGTTTAAAAAAATCCAGAAAATCCCATTGTATGATTTTTACATAATCAATTTGCATTTTGTTGCATGAAATAAGTATTTGACACCATAGAAAAACAGAACTTAATATTTGGTACAGAAACCTTTGTTTGCAATTACAGAGGTCATATGTGGTAGTTTTTTCCCAAGTTTGCACACACCGCAGCAAGGATTTTGTCCCCCCCCCTTCCATACGGATCTGTCAGGTTTCGGTGCTGTCGCTGTGTAACATTGAGTTTCAGCTCCCTCCAAACGTTTCCTTTTAGGTTTAGGTCTGCAGACTGGCTAGGTTCCTCCAGGACATTAAAATGCATCTTATGGAGCCTCTCCTCAGCTGCCCTGGCTGTGTGTTTTGGGTCATTGTCATGATGGAAGAACCAGCTATGACCCATCTTTAACGTTCTTACTGAAGGAAGGATGTTGTTGGCTAAAATCTCACGATACATGACCCCATCTATCCTCCCTTCAATATGGTGCCGTCGTCTTGTCCCCTTTGCAGAAAATGGAATGAATGAACCGTTGTCATATGCCGGTTTTCGGTGAATGACAACTTACTGTAGGGACTGGTACATAGAGATGAATCTCCGCCATTGCTACTTTATCACCCTGAAGAATGTTGAGCTCATAGTTTCTAAGAGTATCATGGCACTTATAGTTTAATGCATTTGCAATTAAGGACATACCTGGTTGGTTTACAAGTTATCATGTATTGGTGCTGCACACATTGTATATTTCTATATTAAGGGCAGCGCAGAGTGTCGCAGGGTCAGCCGTCATGGAGTGGCAGCGTCTTTCTCGCCAACATAGGATGATGTTTGGTTGCTTATGTGGTGGAGCATTTCTCTGCTCATAAATCTATTTGTTTCTCGCCCCCTTTTGCTCCTATTTGTCTATATATGTCTCTGTATTCAGTGGAGCACACTAAAATCTATTCAGTATAATTGGTGTGGCACTATATATTGATGATTAAACTAGCACTGAATAGCGCATACTAGGGAACTGGGGAGAGCCGCCGAGGAGCAAGGGCACCATTGTCGTATCACAAGGGTGCCAACCTCTACTGTTAGGCAGGTGGACAGGAAAGGGGATTACACAGGGGCTCTCCAGGATCATCTACTTATCTATTCAATTTGTCGCCTTTCAGCATTTTAAGTGTGTGTCTTGTATGTTGTTAGTCCTTTTATAAATGGTTAATAAAGGTTTATATTTTAATTAATGGGGTCTTCATATGTGAGCTGATTCCTGAACTTTCTCAGAATCATCCTTACTAGAAGAGGCAAGATCACGTACAGAGCCCCAGACCGAGGAAGATTGACAGTCATCTTGTGTTTCCTCCATTTTCTAATAATTGTGCCAACAGCTGTTGCCTTCTCACCAATTGCCTATTGTGCTGTAGCCCATCCGAGCCTTGAACAGGTCTACAATTTTGTCCCTGATGTCCTTAGACTTCATTTTGGTCTTGGCCATGGTAGAGAGGTTGGAGTGTGATTGATTGTGTGGACAGGTGTCTTTTATACTGGTAACGAGTTCAAACAGGAGCAGTTAGCACAAGTAATGAGCGTAGAGTAGGAGGGCTTCTTAAAGAAAAACTAACAGGTCTGCGAGAGCCAGAATTCTTTCTGGTTAGAAGGTGATCAAACACTTATTTCATGCAATAAAATGCAAATCAATTATGTAAAAATCATAAAATAAATCTAAAAGACCACATTGTTAAATTCCGTCTCTCACAGGTGAAGAGTACCTACAATAAAAACTACAGACCTCTCCATTCTTTGTAGGTGGGAAAACTTGCAAAATTGGCATTGCGTCAAATACCGTATATACTTGCGTATAAGCCGAGATTTTCAGCCAATTTTTTTGGGCTGAAAGTCCCCCTCTCGGCTTATACGTAAGTCATATACGCCAGTGAGTCGGAGGGGGAGGGGTAGTGGGGGTGTCAGATCATACTGACCCCCTGGCGCGTCTCTTCAGCCCCCCTGCCTGTCCCACAGTCTCAGGCGCCTGCCTTCAGCAGTCACGTGGTACCGCTCATTAAAAACATGAATATGCACATATTCATGTCTTTAATGAGTGTTATCACATGACCGATGAAGGCTGGCGCCGAAGACCATGGGAGAACAGGGCTGCAGAGACCGCACCAGGAGGGGGTAAGTATATGTGATATTCACCTGTCCCCGTTCCCACGCTGCTCGCCGCTGCCTGCCACATCCTCTGTCAGTGTCGTTCAGGCAGCAGAGAACGCGCCCCCCATCATATTTATATATTCACTATATTGAGGGTATTATGGAAAGTCTATGGTTACTTACTGGTGCAGACTGGTCTGTGACCCCGGATCGTGTTCAGTTGAAGGTCAATGTGATCTCTTCGTCATATACTCTACATGCCGTTTAAAGACATGGAGTCACTTCCTGACCTAAAGCAAAAAGTAAAAACAATGAAAATCAGATGCCCCCAATAATGGCAGCACACCCCTTATCATATTTACACATTCACTATATTGAGGGTATTATGGAAAGTCCATGGTTACTTACTGGTGCAGACTGGTCTGTGGTCCTGGGTCGTGTCCGGTTGTAGGTCGGAGCGATCTCTTGGACCGTCATAGACTCTACATGCCTCTTGGAAAGTGCTAGAATCTCCTACGCGAAAATCGCGGAAAAAACGCGGAATAAACCTCTGCACAAATTGTGCGAATATCGCGCCAAACCGCAGAAACAGTCTCAAAACAAACCCGCAAGTTCCTGATATTGGGCATCTCCACTTGTAGGGTCGTTATCTCCGGGGTTACTTCTCTAGGTAGATCAGTAACGTTTTCTGTAGCCGCTCTCTTGGCTGGTGGCAGCATCTCAGGCTTACTGTTAGAGGAGATGGCCACATCCGTATCTGTTTCAATATCGATGACGACATAATCTGGACCAGGAGAAGAAATGTTGGTGTTCTCAAGGTCATCTGTCTTTTTGACCATTGGTCCATCCTCATTTTTTCCTGTTAAAGAGATCAAAGAAATCATAATTTTTTAAAATAAAATATTCTCCATATTTCTTATGGATTATTGCGTCTACTGCTCCTTTACTTCGCAGCCGCCCACTGTAGATAAATGTTAGCGCTTGCTGGGCTCTATGCAGCGCCGACGTTTGTCATGACATGGTCGGTGGTCTTGCAGCGCTCACGACCCCCAGGGTTCTGCAAGCTCTGCGATTCCAGTGCAGAGCGATAGCTCTGACAGGTGTTATCATTCGTGAAGCACCTGAAGGGTTGATAAACTTTTTGAATTTGGTTTTGAGCACTTTGAGGGGTGCAGTTTTTAGAATGGTGTCACTTTTGGGTATTTTCTGTATTAAATGCTCCTGAAAGTAACTTCAAATGTGATGTGGTCCCTAAAAAAATTGTTTTTGCAAATTTAGTTGGAAAAACGAAAAATCGCTGATCAACTTTTAACCCTTTTAACGTCTTAAGAAAAAAACAATTGTGTTTCAAAAATTGTATTGATGATAGATAAACATGTGGGAAATAGTATTTATTAACTATTTTGTGTGACAGCACACTGGTTTAAAGACTAAAAAATTTAAAAACTGCAAAATTTTCAGATTTTTCGTCACATTTCCGATATTTTCATACAAAAACACAAATTATATTGAACAAATTTTACCACTATAATGAAGTACAATATGTTATGAAAAAACTATCTCAGAATCAATGTGATCTGTTATAGTGTTCGAGAGCTATAACCACATAAAGGGACACTGGTCAGAATTGGCCTGGTCATGAGGGTGAAAAAAGGCTCCAGCACGAAAGGTTTAAGAGACCATTTTTAAAAGGATGTCCTTCTATTACCGTATATACTCCTGTATAAGCTGAGTTTTTCAGCACACTTGTCCCAGAAAGCCGGCGGGAAAGCGGCGGGACAGCTGGTCACTGGGGCACGAGCCGGCAGCTGTGGCTAAAGCCAGTGCAACTGCTAAGGAGAAATGAATATTTATTTCTCTTATAGCGCGCACAGTGACAGCTGCAGCCGCGAGGGCACGCTGGAGGAGGGTGAGTAGAATGGTTTGTTTTGTTTTTGTAATAGGAAGCATGCATACAAGGATGGGAGAGGGGTAGCAACGCTTACCAGGGCAGGACGGGGGAGCAATGCATACCGGGACAGGGATGCGGGAACAATGCATACCCGGCTTATAATCGAGTCAATGAGCTTACCCAGTTTTCCGTGGCAAACTTAGGTGTCTATACTCGGGTCGGCTTGTACTCAAGTATGTACGGTAATTACATACCAAATGTCCCCAGACTAAGTCTATTACCAAGTTATAAAAAAGCCAAAAAAATAACTACCGTATTTTACGTATTATAAGACCCACTTTTTCCCCCAAAATTGTGGGGGAAAATGGGGGTGTGCCTTATAATGCGTATTTACCTTACCGGTACCGTTGCTGGCCACAGGCTGAGATAAGCAGGTTCCCATCGGTGCTGTGAGTGCCCGACGATGCTGCGCAGGGGTTTCCCGTTCCGCTGTAGGGATCTTCATTGCTACGGGGAGCTTTGCCGAAATTTTGTGAAAGGCAAAATTGATCTCAGCGCTGAAATCTCATCTTCTGAGATCTTGGTGCCGAGATCTCCATCTGCGCATGTGCCTCCCCCATCGTCAGCCATCTTCCCGGAGTCCACCGCACAGGAAACCATGTAACTGCCAGGGGCTCTGGCCTTTCACAAAATGTCAGCAGAGGCCCTCGCAGCACGGAGCACCCCGCAGCTCGAAGCACCCCGCAGCACGGAGTCCCCCGCAGCACGAGCACCCCACAGGACCTGAAGCATAGAGCCCCCCATAGCACACAGCCCCCCGCAGCACAGAGCACCGTGCAGCACAAAATCTCCGCCTCATCCCAGCCTGCAGCATCACCCCACTCCTGTTTCCTCCAGCAGCGACCCTGGGACCCCGCTTCACCGCAGCCACCACCCCCCAGTAAGCAATAAGACGCATGGATTATAAGAAGCACCACCATTTTATTACAAAAAAAGTTTTTTTCCTATTTTTCTCCTCAAAATTTGGGGTGCGTCTTATAATCCGGAGCGTCTTATCGTCCGAAAAATACGGTATTTGCACATAGATTTTATAGGCTTGTCCAGGGTTTGAAAAATGTAATTGGTTTGTTTGAAACACAAGACCACCCCTGTCTACAGGTTGTGCCTGTTATTGCAGATTAGCTCCGGTGAAGAGAATGGTATAGAGCTGCAATACCATGAGCAAGCTGAAGATTTTGACGACACAGTTTTTTTTTTTTTTTTTAAGAAAATGGCAGCCCTGTTTTTCTTATCCTGGAGAACTGCTTTAGTGTTAGATTGGTTAGGCTGTACTTACCACCAATAGGTTTAGCAGGAGTCTCTCTGTCTCCATCAGTAGAACGTTGAGATTCATCATTTCTCCTGGATTTATCCTTTTTCAGATGTCTTTAAAATAGTAAAATAGAAGGTATTTTATGTATTACAAAGTAACAGATCTTTATTCTGCAGAATGAAATATAGACTCATATGTTTCTTCATTCATTTTGTCTTTTACATTCTGTAGAAACATTGGCAATAAGGAAAATTTTGGTAATTATCAACAATTTTTCATGTACATGAAAGTTCAATATGTGTGGATCGTACTGGGTTGTAAGGTAATATGAAGATTAGACAGGAGTGGATTTATTTGAGTGGAATTGAATTCTGCTCATACAAAACTCAGAATGTTGGAGAAGGGGAAGAGTCTTGAGGAGATCATTTGCATATTCCCAGTGCCTTCTGGGATAAGTGAAGAGTCTCCGCGAGCTCAACGATCACTGGGTTTTGGCCGTTGCAGCTGAAAAGAGGAAATCGGAAAACCAGGGGTAGAGTCTTGAGGAGATCATTTGCATATTCCCAGTGCCTTCTGGGATAAGTGAAGAGTCTCCGCGAGCTCAACGATCACTGGGTTTTGGCCGTTGCAGCTGAAAAGAGGAAATCGGAAAACCAGGGGAAGAGTCTTGAGGAGATCATTTGCATATTCCCAGTGCCTTCTGGGATAAGTGAAGAGTCTCCGCGAGCTCAACGATCACTGGGTTTTGGCCGTTGCAGCTGAAAAGAGGAAATCGGAAAACCAGGGGAAGAGTCTTGAGGAGATCATTTGCATATTCCCAGTGCCTTCTGGGATAAGTGAAGAGTCTCCGCGAGCTCAACGATCACTGGGTTTTGGCCGTTGCAGCTGAAAAGAGGAAATCGGAAAACCAGGGGAAGAGTCTTGAGGAGATCATTTGCATATTCCCAGTGCCTTCTAGGATAAGTGAAGAGTCTCCGCGAGCTCAACGATCACTGGGTTTTGGCCGTTGCAGCTGAAAAGAGGAATTTGGGCTCATCTTTCATCGTTTTTAAGAAATTTCAAGATGGAAGAGGCCAGGAGACATTTGGTGAGCTGCATTTCTTGCTACATGTTCACAGATTTACCAGTGGAAAAGCCAAACTTCACATGCCACAAATGCAAGCTTGTGTCCCTGTTGGAGGAAAAGTTGCAAAATTTCGAAGAGAGGTTAGCTACGTTGAAGATCATTAAGGAAGGTGAAGAGTTCTTGGACAGAGCAGAATTATCTCTTCATGTTACAGAAAGAGAAGAAATTCGAAGTGCACCTGAAGAAACAGAGGAATGGAGACATGTGACCCAGAGAAGCAGGAGGATCAGGAGGCAGTCAGCACCCATACTGCTCAGAAACCAGTACCAGGCTCTCACGCAGGAAAACAATGAAGAAATACATCAGGATAAGACTTTGCCAACAAGCAGCAACCTTGTATGCCTTCAGAGTCCTCCTGGATGGAGAAAGAAAAATGTTGTGAAGAAGAAACGGAGAGTGGTGGTCATGGGGGATTCCCTGTTGAGAGGAACTGAGGCCGCTATCTGCAGACCGGATATAACTTCAAGAGAAATGTGTTGTCTTCCAGGTTCAAAAATTAAAGATGTGTCTGACAGGATATCAGGACTCTTCAGACCTACAGATGACTACCCATTCCTGCTACTACATGTGGGGACAAATGACACTGCAAGAAACGACCTGGAAACCATCTGCAGAGACTTTGAAGACTTAGGCAAGAAAGTGAAAGAACTGGGAGCGCAGGTGGTCTTCTCTTCCATCCTCCCAGTGGATGGCCATGGAACAAGGAGGTGGAATAAGATTCTGCAGGTGAACAACTGGCTACGTCGATGGTGCTGTCAGCAACGATTTGGATTTCTGGATCACGGAGTGAACTACTTATACGATGGACTACTTGCTAGAGATGGGGTGCACCTTACGAAGACTGGTAAGCATGTATTTGGAAGTCGCCTTGCTACACTTGTAAGGAGAGCTTTAAACTAGAACAACATGGGAAGGGAAGCAAAAGACCAGAAAAAGCCATACACCTGACAAATGCTATTGAGAACTCTGCTATTAGAAGTGGAAAGGAAGAACAAAGACGAAAGAATCTAATTAATAAAAATATTGGAGAAAGAGAAACCAATCACAAACTAAAATGTTTCTATACTAATGCACAAAGCATGGGCAACAAACAAGGAGAATTGGAACTACTAACACAGGAAAAGAAATATGATGTCATTGGAATCACTGAAACTTGGTGGGACAATACACATGATTGGAATACAAGACTAGAAGGATACAACTTATTTGCAAGAAACAGACTTGATAAACGAGGAGGGGGTGTCGCATTGTATGTTAGAAACGCGTATATCTGCACAGAGATTGAAGCTTCAGAGACTGGGAGTTCTGTGGAAACTGTTTGGGTAAGAATACAAGGACAGAACAATGGAAAGGACACCATTGTAGGCATTTACTACAGGCCGCCTGTGCAAGCTGAAGCTATGGATGAACTCTTTATGCATCAAATGGCCAAGTTCTCCAAAAAATATGACATAGTTGTCATGGGAGATTTCAACTATCCAGACATTTGTTGGGAATCTCTCTCAGGCAAAACTAACAGGTCAAGGAAATTCTTATCCTCTCTTGCTGACAACTTTATCTTCCAAAAGGTAAGGGAGAAAACAAGGGGAACTGCTACCTTGGATCTAATCCTTATAAACAGGGAGGAAATGGTTGAGGAGGTAAAAGTGGCTGGGACCCTAGGAGGTAGCGACCATGCTATTTTAGAATTTTGGATAACTAGAGGCGGAAGACCTGTGAAGACTCAGACGTCAAGGTTAGATTTCAGAAAGGCAGATTTTAAGGGATTCAGAAAGAGAATTGGAGGGATCCAATGGCTGGATATCCTTAAAGACAAAAATGTCCAGGAAGGATGGGAAATCTTGAAAAATGAAATTCTCAAAGCACAGTTGTTAACAATTCCGAAAAGAGGGAAGAATAGGAAGCAGTTAAGGAAACCAGGATGGATGAACACAGAACTTAAGCACATGCTAAAAAGGAAGAAAAAAATGTTTATAAAATGGAAAGAGGGAGGCATATCTAAAGAAGAATATAATGCTGTCTGCAGAACCTGCAGGGCACAAATCAGATTAGCTAAAGCTGAAAATGAATTGAGGCTTGCAAGAGATGTCAAAAGCAATAATAAAGGATTTTGGGGATATGTCAAAAATAAAAGAAAAGTCAAAGATGCTATAGGATTTTTACAGGATGAAAATGATGAAATGGTAAGACAGGATGTTGAGAAGGCTGAACTTTTAAATTCCTATTTTGCATCTGTTTTCTCTCAGAAAGGAAATGTAACATCAACTGTTATTCACTGTCCTATTAAGGGAATAGAAGAATCCAGGATATCTTTAAACAGAAAGATAGTGAGGAAACACTTAGCTAGCCTAAATGAATTCAAGTCTCCAGGTCCAGATGAATTACACCCCAGAGTACTGAAGGAGATAGCAGAAGAAATTTTTGAACCCCTCTCTATAATCTTTGAAAATTCTTGGAGAACAGGAGAAGTGCCAGAAGACTGGAGAAGAGCAAATGTTGTTCCTATCTTCAAAAAGGGGAAGAAGGTGGACCCAGGTAACTATAGGCCGGTGAGTCTGACTTCTATACCAGGAAAGATCTTTGAACAAATTATTAAACAACATGTATGTCAATACCTGGATAAGAATGAAGTGATTAAACAGAGTCAGCATGGGTTTGTAACTAATAAGTCATGTCAGACTAACTTAATTTCCTTCTATGACGGTATCACTGATTGGGTGGATCAAGGAAATGCTGTAGATATAGTATATCTTGACTTCAGCAAAGCATTTGACAAAGTCTCTCATACAATCCTTATTGAAAAAATGACTAAGTATGGAATGGACAAGGCAACTGTTAGGTGGATTCATAACTGGCTTAGTGATCGGACCCAAAGAGTGGTCGTAAATGGCTGCACATCCAGTTGGAAGAATGTCTCAAGTGGGGTACCACAGGGCTCTGTCCTGGGCCCTGTATTGTTCAACATCTTTATCAACGATTTAGATGAAGGAATTGATGGTAAACTGATTAAATTTGCTGATGACACAAAGCTAGGAGGGATAGCTAATACTAGAGAAGAGAGAGAGAGGATTCAAAAAGATTTAAATAAACTGGAGAAGTGGGCAGCAACTAACAGAATGGTTTTTAACAGGGAGAAATGCAAAGTACTACATCTGGGCAATAAAAATGGAAAAAGCATATATAGAATGGGAGGAATAGGGCTAAGTGACAGCACATGTGAAAAAGACTTGGGTATACTAATAGATCACAGACTGAATATGAGTCAACAGTGTGATGCAGCAGCAAAAAAGGCAAATGCAATTCTAGGATGTATTAACAGAAGCATACAGTCTAGATCACGTGAAGTCATTATTTCCCTCTACTCCTCTTTGGTCAGACCTCATCTGGAATATTGTGTCCAGTTTTGGGCACCACATTTTAAAAAAGACATCAACAAACTGGAGCAAGTTCAGAAAAGAACGACCAGAATGGTGACCGGTCTGCAAACCCTGTCTTATGAGGAAAGGTTGCAGGATTTGGGAATGTTTAGTTTGCAAAAGAGAAGACTGAGAGGAGACTTAATAGCTGTCTACAAATATCTAAAGGGCTGTCACATTGTAGAAGGATCAACTTTATTCTCATTTGCACAAGGAAAGACTAGAAGCAATGGGATGAAACTGAATGGGAGGAGACACAGATTAGATATTAGAAAAAACTTTTTGACAGTTAGAGTGATCAATGAGTGGAACAGGCTGCCACGAGAAGTGGTGAGTTCTCCTTCAATGGAAGTCTTCAAACAGAGGCTGGACAGACATCTGACTGGGATGATTTAGCGAATCCTGCTTTGAGCAGGGGGTTGGACCAGATGGCCCAGGAGGTCCGTTCCAACTCTACGATTCTATGATTCTATGATTCTATGATTAACACAGATTTTTTGTAATTCACTCCACGCGACTAAAGCAAAGTGGAAGCTAGCGGCAGCCGCCAGCTTGCAGAAGAGTAGAGGGCTGGCAGAAAGATGAGCTCACTTCTCTGACCGACTTCCGCTGCTTTATGCCCAATGGCCAGTTTTCCTCACTACCATCATGCCGCACCTCTGGCCAAGTGGGCCAGAAACTTTGGGCTGAAACTTTGGCTACAAGTGGCCCCGAAAGGTCTCTGCCCATGCATGTCCCAACCAAGAGTCAACACTGGGCTGGAGTTGCGGGCAGAGAGCAGTGGGGGCTTCCGGAGAGGGGCTTGGTTGTATATAAACTTTATTTTCTTCTTACATCTTCCATTTATTACCATCTGGGACTGGGGAGACCCCAGAGCATAATAGGGAACAATCAATATGTGAAGAATAATTTTGCTGTGAATTGAACCTCTAAATAAAATCTGCTGATTTGGCAGAATTTTGTCAGAGCCTCTCATCAGTAATAAAGATGGAATTTTTTGCAGACTCCCATGTACAATATAAATCATCCTTTACAATTCTTACCTACATATGGCGTTACAGATGACACCAAGGAATGTTCCAAGGAAGAATATGATAACTACAAAATAAATGACTTTATTCCAAAGGATCTTTGGAGGAACGATACCATCCACTGAAAAAGAAGAGAAAATACAAATATTATCTATATATCCAGGAAATTGTCTGTAATCCACTGCCATTATTATCGAAGCAGTCCTATAAAGGGAATCTGTCACCAGACTTTTGCCATCTTATCAGAGAGAACCATAATGTAGAAGCATAGACCTTTACTATAGCGATGTGTCAACTACTGGACTGTTTCAATAGAATCACTGTTTTACCAGCAATCGATTATCACTACAAGATAACTGGTCTTGTGCCTGCCTCCTAGTCCAGCCAGACCCCCAGCAATACACAATTTAAGCACAAGCTGTGGCGGGGTTATAAACAGCTGAAAAACTGAGCTCTGCTCAGTCTGCAGCAGAGAAAACTGTGACTCTATTATATAGTCTACTAGCTGAAGAGCCCGGCGCTGCCCGGGCATAGTAACCAACTGTGGCTAGTTACAACAAATTATAATTATCCTCCATTCCATAGTCCCGTGCCCATATACCCATTATACATATCCACCATCATACATATTCTCCATCCCATAGTCCCATGCCGATATACCCATCATACATCCTCCATCCCATAGTCCCGTGCCCATACACCCATCATACATATTCGCCATCCCATAGCCGAGTGCCCATATACCCATCACACATCCTTCATCTCATAGTCCCATGCCCATATACCCATCACACATGCTCCATCCCATAGTCCCGTGCCCATATACCCATCATACATATCCTCCATCCCATAGTCCCGTGCCCATATGCCCATCACACATCCTCCATCCCATAGTCCTGTGCCCATATACCCGTCATACATATCCACCATCCCATAGTCCAGTGCCCATATACGCATCACACATCCTCCATCCCATAGTCCCGTGCCCATATACCCGTCATACATATCCACCATCCCATAGGCCGTGCCCATATACCCGTCATACATATCCTCCATCCCATAGTCCAGTGCCCATATACCCATCACACATCCTCCATTCCATAGTCCCATGTCCATATTCCCATCATACATATTCTCCATCCCATAGTCCCATGCCCATATACCCATCATACATATCCTACATCCCATAGTCGAGTGCCCATGTACCCATCACACATATCCTCCATCCCATAGTTCCATGTCCATATACCCATCATACATATCCTCCATCCCATAGTCCAGTAACCATATACCCATCACACATCCTCCATTCCATAGTCCCATGCCCACATACCCATCATACATATTCTCCATCCCATAGTTCCATGCCCATAAACCCATCATACATATTCGTCAACCCATAGTCAAGTGCCCATATACCCGTCATACATATCCACCATCCCATAGGCCCGTGCCCATGTCCCCGTCATGCATATCCTCCATCCCATAGTCCAGTGCCCATATACCCATCACACATCCTCCATTCCATAGTCCCATGCCCATATACCCATCATACATATTCTCCATCCCATAGTCCCATGCCCATATACCCATCATACATATTCGCCATCCCATTGTCCCGTGCCCATATACCCGTCAAACATATCCTCCATCCCACAGTCAAGTGCCCATTTACCATCACACATCATCCATCCCATAGTCCCATGCCCATATATCCATCACACATCCTCCATCCCATAAACCGTGCCCATATACCCATCATACATATCCTCCATCCCATAGTCCCGTGCCCATATACCCATCATACATATCCTCCATCCCATAGTCCAGTGACCATATACCCATCACACATCCTCCATCCCATAGTCCCGTGCCCATATACCGGTCATACATATCCTCCATCCCATAGTCCCATGCCCATATACCCATCATACATATCCACCATCCCATAGTCCCGTGCCCATATACCCGTCAAACAAATCCTCCATCCCATAGTCAAATGCCCATATACCCATCACACATCCTCCATCCCTTAGTCCCGTGCCCATAACCGGTCATACATATCGTCCATCCCATAGTCCCGTGCCCATATACCCGTCATACATATCCTCCATCCCATAGTCCAGTGCCCATATACTCATCACACATCCTCCATCGCATAGTCCCGTGCCCATATACCCATCACACATCCTCCATCCCATAGTCCCATGCCCATATACCCATCATACATATCCTCCATCCCATAGTCCCATGCCCATATACCCGTCATACATATCCTCCATCCCATAGTCCAGTGCCCATATACTCATCACACATCCTCCATCGCATAGTCCCGTGCCCATATACCCATCACACATCCTCCATCCCATAGTCCTGTGCCCATATACCCATCATACATATCCTCAATCCCATAGTCCAGTGCCCATATGCCCACCACACATGCTCCATCCCATAGTCCCGTGACCATATACCCGTCATACATATCCTCCATCGCATAGTCCAGTGCCCATATACCCATCACACATCCTCCATTCCATAGTCAACCATTATGACATCATAATGAGCGGCGGCAGGGCTTGCAACCTATGATGACATCAGCATCGCCATGGCAACCATTGTGACATCATGAGGGGCGGGGCTTGATACGCACACACTGTTTCCCCAGTATGCAAATAGGGGCATTGTGACATCATAATGAGGGGCGGGGCTTGACGCGCACACACTTTTTCCCCAGTATATAGACAGGGGCAGAATTGCTTGGTGAATTGGAATGCGCGGGGTTAAAATTTCGCCTCACAACATAGCTTAGGACGCTCCCGGGGTCCAGACGTGCGACTGTGCCAAATTTTTCGGCTGTAGCTGCGACGGTGCGGATGCCTATCCCGGACATACACACACCTACATACACACTTTGAGCTTTATATATTAGTTTGGACGGTAGGACCCAGCATGACGATTAAAAATATGGGACCGTAGTTTTGCTAAATTATGTCTCAGGGATTATGAAAAAAAATAATTCAAAATACCCATTTGTTATCGCTGCATTTGTAAAAGTTCGATCTATCAAAATCTAAACTAAATTTATCTGGCCAGTATACAGCATAATGAGAAAAAAAAATCGAAATTGCCAGAATGAAATTCTTTGGCAGCCGCAAGATTGCAATAAAAAGCGATAAAAAACCATAGTATCTACCCCAAAATGGTATCAGTAAAAAGATCAACTCAGGGCGCAAAAAATAAGCCTTCACCCAGCCTAATGAGGTTTACCCCATAATATGTGAATATTTGGAAAAGTACTTACCTGCTGGGGTCGTATGCGTGGGCAAGGAATCATGGCGCTGGTTGATGAGAGGCGCGCCTTCCACAGATGCTAATAGCAAACTCACGATTAGAAGAAATCGAAAGAGCATTTTAGCTTGGAGAAATATCGCTGAATGTGTAACACACAGGGAGTTATCGCTGAATGTGTAACACACAGGGAGTTATCGCTGAATGTGTAACACACAGGGAGTTATCGCTGAATGTGTAACACACAGGGAGTCTTGTCAGACAAAGCCTCTTCCTGCAGCGTCACTCCTTATAACCACACATTCCGTGATGTCACAATGGAGATCTCAGTGTGACATCACGAGGAGCGGAACACCAGTGATGTCACAATGGGCCAGATAGCTGCAACTACTCAACATGGAGCAGCTCCATCCATCTATTTATGATTAATATAATATTAATGTATAAGGACCAATCCATGTTGGGGCAATTCTACTGTATTTTGGCAAACAGGGGACATCAGGGGTGGATTAAGGGTAGCCAGGGCCCCGGGCTCTTCAGACTCTGTGGGCCCCCCGGTCATGTGACGGGATCATGCGACGGGGTCATCATATACCTGAAACAGATTATTCCAGAAAAATAGTTGCTGAGTGAAACTATAACCTGTCAAACATCCATTGATCTTGTCAATTTACCCTTCAGTTAGGAAGAAAAAAATAAAAACCACTTTAAGCCATACTATTGAACTGTCCAATTTTAATCTGTAAACAAGACTGTCGCCAATTTTCGCAAGTTTCTCATCAAAAGTGCAACGCAAAACAGTTGAAAAAACATTTAAAGTATCACATTTCCAAAAAAAGACACAAAGAAAACCATGTGTATAAAGGGCTCGTGCATACCAGTGCTCAAGTTAAAAAATGGTTTGGTCTCACCATTGTAGTAGACGTATTTTCATAGAGGGTCCATTTTTCATGAGAAGGGAAAGGACAGAAATAATTTTCTCTGACTCTCTGTCGTGCCCCTGTATAGCTCCTGTTCTTAGAAGGACAGGCCTCAAGTGTGCCCACTATGGATAACCCACCATCCACAGATAGTTTGCAACTTCCCTACACGTTTCCTCCCCGTTTCTGGGGATTCATCAGGGGAACTACCCAAATTAATTCTGTGGTAGAATTATCATTGTATATCCGTCTTCATTATAGGGCCCTGCAGTGGCAGAAGGTCCCTAGAGCCAATGTGGCTGTCTGTGCCTCCGCCTATGTGTGGGCCATTGGTGTGCCCAGGAGCTATACAGGGGCACAATGGGGAGTCAAAGAAAATTATTCCTGTCCTATCCCCTCCCCTTCTCATGAAAAAGTGGACCCTCTATTAAAATACATTGTATTAAAAGTTATGTTTTAATAATAGCGGAGACTCCCCTAGCTCTACTCAGTCTGTGGCCCCGGGAGTACTGTCATAGTGATAACACCTAGGCACTATAGCTGAGTGTGTGAATCTGTATGGCAGAAACCTTCATGATGAACCCATCTGTGCTGTGTATTAGCCACAAATCTCTTCACGGTACAATGATCACGCTTACGTTTTTCACAAAAATGTGATTTTTTTGCAAATCCCATCTTTGCAGTCACACGCCCGACTCTGGCTCAGGAGAATCCTCACAGAGAGATTTTAGTGTATGTGCACACGTTGCGGATTTTTCCGCACAGAATCCGTAGATAAAATGACCTGCGTTCTCCCTGCGGATTTCGTGTGGATTTCACCTGCGTTTTTACACCTGCTGATTCCTATAATGGAATGGGTGTAAAAACGCTGCAGAATCCGCACACAGAATTGACATGCTGCGGGAAATAAACTGCTGCGTTTCCACATGGAATTTTCCGCAGCATGTGCTCAGCGGTTTTTCATTTCCATAGGAGAACCTGGTACTGTACACCGCATGGAAAACTGCTGCGGATCCACAGGGCCAAATCCGCTGCGGATCGGCAGACTAATCCGCAACGTGTGCCCACACCCAGAGGATTCACAAGTCTGCAGTCACAGACTTACATGGAAAGACTGCAGACTTTTAGCTTAAGGCCGGAGTCACACTGGCGAGGAATACGGGTGAGTGAGAGGCGCAAAAAGCACGCATTAGACACGGACAAATGATTTTCTATGGGTCACTCGCACCAGGCGTATATTTCTCATCTGTATCCTACGCTCCGTGCCAATCGCAGCATGCTGCGATTGTCAGCGTACTACGCCCGTAGTACGCCAATGACAGTCAATGTGTGCTCAAATAATACAGATTACACACGGAACACACGTGTGACCTGCGAGCAATACGCAGGTCTTTTGGCTGGTGACAGGAAATGGGCCAATCCATCATCAGGAAGCCTAGACATGCAAATGAGCTCAAAAACCGCTCCAGACATCCAGGAAGTACGCCTCCACGGAGTACAGCAGCAGCATGGTGTCCACATACATTAATGTTGAGATGCTAATTGTGCTGGTGCAGGAGCGTCCCGAAATGTGGGACCCACGCGATGCAAATTATGCGAACCGGACAAGAAAGGAGGCGTCATGGAGGCGCATCTGTCGCCAGATGTACCATGACTTTGGTGACAGACCACGTGATGAGCAGCATAAAATTTGTATGTGCAATCATAAAAACATCATTAACCTTAGCGCGCGCTAAAAAATGATTCTACAATCAGCACCCCCCTTCCCGTGCATCTAATTTTATTAGCCTCATGAGGCCGTTACATTTGGATGTGAAACGTGGCTTCACACAGCCATAATTAGGGGTTAGGCCACAAGCTCCTCATCCTCCTAGCCAATAAAATTAGTTTCAGTGTAGCTAATGAGACCCTGGGTATCGGCCCAATTACATATGCCACCATGGGTAGAAAGCACACCCCAGAAGGCCCCATGCCTAGACTACTGTTAGAAAATGTGACCTCTCAAATATGTGATTTTGACAATCTTTCCTGTCACATTGCAGTGGAAGATGTAATGAAACGCTGGCGAAGCATCCGAGACCAGTTCCGCTGGGAACGCCAGCAGCGGTCCAGGAGTGGGGATGCTGGACATGTGAAAAGAAAATATATATACTATGTCCGGCTGAACTTCCTCACCCCAATTCTGGATCTGAGACCGTAAGTACATACCTCACACCACATTACACAAATACATTACACAAATACTTTACAGGGACAAAAATATTGATGTATTTTTGCCTCTGTTCTATTTCATAACAGAACTCAATCCAACCTTACGGATCGAGGAACGGCCTCAGAGGCAGAGCCCATTATAGATCCTGTAGGGGATGAGGTGGCTGGCCCATCTTCTCCCCCTACAAGAAGGATGGCTGAAGATGAGGCATCACAAGACCACACAATGGCTGGCCTACACACCACACCACCAGGACGGTCTGCTGCTGCCACCTCACCCATCCTGGAAGAGCCGGGCAACTTGAGCAGCAGCCCAACTGCCCAGATCAGGTCCTCCCCACAGGCTGCTCTAGCATCACGGCGAACAAGAAGAAGGCGCCAGGTCACTATTCAAGAGAGCAGGACCAATGTGGACACAGGGGTGCTCAATTATTTGTCCAGAGTAACTACAGATGATGGGGAGGAGGCCTATGCACGTAGCCTCACCCTTTATCTCCGTGCCCTTACCCGTGAGGTCAGGCTCCGTATTAGGGGATGTATTCAGATCCTGCTTGATGCAAGCACCCCCCCAATACCCCATATGAGGTTTTTGAATTTCTGGAGAGGTGGCAGCTCTCACCACGAAATTTAATGCGCATGAGACCATCCACACAGATGCTTGCTCAAGCAGGGTCTGAACAGCCCCTAATACGTGGGCCAACACCTCAACCCCTTCCTCCCCCTACCCAACCGTCTATTCCGCAGCCCCAAATGTCTTCCTCAAGCCAACCACACCAATATGGCCACTTGTACCCACCCAGTGTTGGAGGCTGGTCCCAACCTGGTTGGGGACGATCTGGCTATCTTGGTGGGTATGAGCCACGGGCCTACCAGAGCCAACAAGAAGCCCCTCACCATCATCATTACTCTGGCCAGTATCCCCAACAGTCCCAGGAGACTGGACAATATGAGGATTTATGATTCTGATGGTTGAGATGTCCAGTGAGATGTAACTGGTGCTCCTAATATAAATTAAAAAACAGGTGTTCTCCTTCACCAACATTTAGAACATAATTTAACATTCACATTTTTAAACTATGTTTTCCAAACATATGAAACAATCCATCATGACAGGCAACGCTACCTCACGCCTTTCAGACAGATATTACATGTGTGTAGAAAAGAGAATATTTAAATGCGCTATGCTGTAAAATGAAAGGATGAAAATACACTACTCACTTGCTAACGCCTAGGAAAGGCGTGCTCGCCTTAGTTAAGTAGTCACCTTTTTTGTTAGCAATCTCTAGTAAAAAATTTCTAGGCGACCAACATTCAGAATATCACGCTCTCTCTATGTCTTAACAAGTGAATTTTGTATTTTCATCCTTTCCAGTATAGCATGCTTAAATATTGTCTGTTCTACAGACAGGTAATATCTGTGTGAAAGCTGTGAGGTAGCCTTGCCTATCATGGTGGAATCTTTCTATGATTGGATAACATTATGAGGAAATGTGAGTGTTATCTTGTTGCCTTTATTTTGGTGATGGAGCTCACCTTTTGTTGGCAAATCTAGATTAATCTAGTCATGCAGCAATGTTGTTTTTGCCTAGTGTTTGTTGCTGTTTTGTTATGTAATGTTCATTTTACAAGTTAAAGAAGGCACAAAGGGTCATTTTGGCCATTGCCAAATTTGTCTTATGGCAAAATTATGTTTGCCTTTAAGCGGAAAAAAAAAAAAGGCAAAACTAAAAATTTGTCTACTCTAGTTAACGTCTCTGTGTGATTTTTCACAATTCCTAACAACATACTAACAGACACCAACCAATGTAATGAAACACTCATAGAATCATAAAGGCTTGAGTAATATATATTTAGACACACTTAAAGCAACAAATTATAACATAGACACAGCATGCTCTTGCCAAGAAGTTGCCCCCTCAGGTGAGATAAAGTAATTAGTGAAAATATCACGCACTTTTAGGCCAGAGAGTGGTCTACGTTGAGGGTTCATAGGTGGTCTCACCCTGCGCACATTGCCCGGCCTACGCACAACACCATCAGAGGAGGAGCAATCATGTATCCTGGTGAAGTTATGCAGAACAACACAGGCTTTCACAACTTCATTCACATTTTGCTCACTCAACTGAATGGCAGACTGGAGTACCCGCCATTTGGCACAAAGAATCCCAAAGGAACACTCCACCAGTCGCCTAGCACGTGATAGGCGCAAGTTAAAAATTCTGCGCCTGTGGTCAAGGTTGCGCCGGGGATATGGCCTCATGACATTGCGCGATAACTGAAAGGCCTCATCTGCCACAAGGACATAAGGGACTGATTGTTCGGGGGAGCCTGGTAGCTGGCGTGGTGGTGGTAGATCCAACTGGTTGGTGCGTAGCCGCCGAGCCATTATGGAAGTATTGAAGACTCTAGAGTCTCCCGTCCTTCCATATGCCCCAATGTCAACAATTATAAACTTGTATTGAGGGTCTACCAGAGCCAACAATACAACAGAAAAGTATTGTTTATAATTGAAGAATTGGGAGCCTGAGTTCGGTGGCTTACGCACCCTGATATGTTTGCCATCCAGGGCCCCAATACAATTTGGAAACTGGCAGTCCTCCTCAAAGTTCCTTGATATCCTTAACCAGTCTTCCATCCTGGGCTCGGGCATGACCACTTGATGGAGTCTTGTCCAGATTTGTGCACATGTAGACCTCACTATGCCTGAAATGGTTGACTTTCCAATGAGAAACTCATGGTGGAGGGCGGCATAAGACAGGCCAGTGGACAGGAAGCTGTAGAACAACAGAAATAGTAAAGTTTAGAATGTCTAAAGTAAAAAAAATCAGTTACATGCCGACCAAACTTGTTAGGAAATGATAGAGAAGAACACACACATATTTGGTGGCACAATGACTAAGTGATATGCAGGACATATTAGATCTAACATTCTGCTGTGTCCGGTGAAACATATTTGGAGTAAGATGAGGGCATTAAACTTTGTCCAAGAAGGCCAAAAAACATAAATTAGCACACACATTATGAACATAGAGAATGTGGTTGTGTAGTACACACCGTATTGTGAGTAGAAGTCGTTCCTCTGCAGATATGGCTTTGCGCATCCTTGTGTCCTGAAAGGTTATCCCAGGGCGCACTGTCTCCAAGAGTCGATCAAATGTGGCAATGCTCATGCGACAGTACTAGTAAAATTTCTCCGGATGCTCCTGCAGAGAAGAATAGAGGATGTGAAAATGACCTCTTGTGAGTCGTTGCCTCAAAAGTGGATGGACCCACATGCGTCTCCTCCTCCGCGGATCCACTATCACAGGATATGGTTGCCCAAAGCGCCGTGACAAAAGCCAGGTAAAGAGAACCTGCTCAGTTGTATTGAATCGCAGACCCTCTGCCATGCTGCACAAAGAACACCAACACACCTCGTGAAAGCAAGGTGACAAATGTACAGAATGTAGGCATCCACCTGTTTCTGAGTGTCTAAATAGGGTGCAGGCTAATGATTTAAATTGTTTGCAGGCCTCAAAACCGTTAAATGTCCATTTTGTAAGGCTGCGAGAAAATCTCGCCATACGGATTGCATACGGATGCCACACGGATTACATACGGATGCACACATGCGCAAAATACGCGACCTCACCTTGCTTACGGATGACCTACGGAGCACTATTTAGTGGTCATTCATCCGTATTACGCAAGTAAACTACGGACCGTATTTTGCGCAGGTTAGTGTGACTCCGGCCTAAGACAGGACAACACCTTTAACCCTTAAAAGAAATAACCAACTTATTCAGATCAATACAAAGTTGCAACTTAACAACTTAGATCCAGCTTTTTTGATCAGCAGCCACTACAGCCAGCCTGGAAAAAAACGGCTTATGTGCATCTTCCCATTTTGTGCTTGTGTTATAAGACCAGTGGCCCAAAGTCACTTAACCCGTGAAAAACATCAGTTACTTATTCAAATCTGTGAAAAATGGCTATTTGCCTGTTGGTCTGATGCCCAGAGCCCATTTGGGCCAGTCTAGAGACCTGAATGTGATGCAGGCCATCACTATGTATGTAATACTAGTGTGAGATCAGCGGCTCAAAGTCATTTAACCCCTGAAAAATAACACTTATCCAAATCAAAATCGCCCATCTGCCCACTTTGATGCCAGTTCTGATACCCAGAACACATAGGACAGACTAAAGGGACCTGAATTTGATGTCGGGCATCATGATCTATGTGTATGCAGTGTGATATCAGAGGCCCAAAGTTATTTAACCCTTTCATTGATGCTCAACCTCATTGGCAACATTACCAGGACAAGATTACTCAGGGGATGACTGACTTAAGAAGGACAATATTACTAGTAGTACAAAACATTACTAATAAGGCTGTGTTCACACATTGCATTTTTGCAGGGTTTTTTTGCTGCTTTTTTTATGCAAGTTTAAAGCTGCGTTTTACAGTATCAGGAAAGTCTATTAGATTTCAGAAATCTCATGCACACATATTGGTTTTATTTCCCTGACTGATATGGAAAATTGCAGAATTGGCCGGAGCTGAGCCCCCCTGCCCCCCCAAGGAGGCATAGGCGGAGGCCAGCATGACAGGGGGGTGGTCGGCTACCAGGGGGAGTACCCTGGAGTTGGGGGGTATATAGAGGAGGGGTGTGGGTGTCCCCTTCCTCTTTGGATCTGGCCCCCCACAAGGAGAAGTCACCTTAACATGTCGGACGTGGAGCGGGTTTTGGAGCAGCTGCGAGCGGCGGTGCGGTCACAGCCCCCAGGCTGGCTGGCGTCTCAGGTGGCCAGCATTGTTCCTGGGACGTCCGGAGAGTCTGCAGCAGCAGCGGGGAGGGAGCGGCACTACAGACGGGTGAGGCCTCCCGAGCGGCTCTCACCCGATGCACCCCCCAGGGCCTTGCGACACTGCCGGAGCCCCTCCGGGGACCCTCCAGGCCGGTCGCAGCGTTCTGTGCCGGTCTCCGCTACCCGGCCCTGGAGGAATCCGCAGGCCAGGCGAGGGCCCGCGGCGATGGCTTGGCCGCGGCCTACTTCCAGGCGGGGGGCGGGCCTGTCAGGCGCCGGGCGGCGGCAAGCTCCAGCATCAGCGGGAGGCCGCGGCGGTAACCTCCTCGCCGCGCGGCCTGCCTCCCCCTCCAGCAGAGGGGTGGACATCGGGGGAGCTTCGGCCTGCAGCCTGGCAGGGCTGCCAGCATCACCCCCTGGCAGTGGGGGAACACCGAGTGCGGCAGGGGGCCGTGGCGAAGGGGCCCAGCATCGGGGCCGCTACAAGAGGAGGGGGACGACTCCACACCAGGACCGCGGCCTGCTCCCCTGTGGGGCCGCCAACAGCGATGCCCATGTACAGTGGCTCTTTTCCGGGGGCCTGGAGGCGCAGCGGGGGGCCCTCAGTGCTTCGCTGCAGGAGCCAGCCGTGGCAGCGGGAGCAGACCTCACGGTGTCCCGGTCAGCGTCCATTGCCGGGGTCCCGTCATCGGGGTCCCTCGGGGGGCCCAGTCATCATCATTTGGCTCCTCCTGCGGGGAGTCCCAGAGGTCGACAGCAAGCTGGCAAAGGTACATCCGAGGACCCAGGTTTTCCGGCTGGAGGGCACACAGCCCCCTCGCAGCCCGGTGAGTATGGCTCTGTGTCCCCTGTTTGTCATCCAATTGCAACATTATCCTGGTTGGGTGGGGGGGCCGTTGACGGAATCCCTCGGGTTCAGCGGGGGGTTGGGAATTGGTGGCGTAGCCGCGGCCGGGGGGGGGTTAGCGACGTGCTTGCGGATATGCGTAATTTAGTGTCACGTCTGGAGCGGGGTCTCGCTTCACCGTCACCAGTGGCAGCTTGGGCACAAGCTGGGAGTCCAGCGGGGCGGAGTGGGTCGGATTTGGCCGGGCGCGCAAGTGAACCGGTGTCGGTGTCGGTGCAGACTGAGAAAGAGAAAGAATGTCGCGTGCACTTGGACGATAGAGCGCATGGGGAGGTGTATGTTTGTTTTGAGGGTCAGTTGGGGGCTCATTTAAAGAAAGAAGTAAAGGAGCGCATTTGGAAGGACGAGTATGTGGAAATATTTTCCCTATTGCCATTAGAGAAATTTAATTTGGATAAGGGAAAGAAGGAGGATAGCAAAAAGGAGGATGAAGAGAAGCGTAGATGGCGTCTGATCCCGCAAACGTTCGTTAATTGGCAACAGGCGTTCGCTATTTTGGCGAGTGTCATTGGCGAAAAGTCCCCTGATAATTGCTCGGCGTTATTTTGTTCTTTTGACGCCATCGGGGAGGCCTATAGGGTGTATGGGGGTCAGGCTTGGTTGCGCTATGATGATCAATTTCGGCAGAGGAAGGCCGTCCGTCTGGCTATCCGTTGGGACCAGAAGGACATTGGGCTGTGGATGCGGGTCATAGCTCAAAATAAATTTGGTAGCTCCTTTCATGGGGGGGCTGGGAGTACCAGCCAGAGTAGCGGCAGTTCCGGCATCTCAGGAGGGGGCGGGCAGGTTCAAACGGGAAATCATAAGTTGGGGGTGTGCTGGCAGTTCAACGACGGCCCGTGTAAATTCGGGGCGAACTGCAAATTTAAACATCTTTGCTCCAACTGCAATAGCGCGTCCCATGGAGCCGCCAAGTGTTTTAAGAAAGGGAAGCCCTGAACCGGCAGTGGTAATTCCCAAGGGGGAGACCCCAGTGAGGCTGGAAAGGATGGTCCCTTATCTAAATAGATATGGGGATAGGGAGAAGTCGGCTTTGCTGTACGCGGGTTTCAAGGACGGTTTGGAGATCCCTCACCCCCCTTTTGCTATTCCTCTGGTTTTAAAAAATTTGCGTTCGGCCTTGTTACATGGTTCAGTGGTTTCAGAAAAGCTGCAAAAGGAGGTTTCGTTGGGATGAATGGCTGGCCCCTTTGTTTCCCCACCTTTTTCGGATTTGGTTGTTTCTCCTCTAGGAGTGGTTCCGAAGAAAGAGCCGAATAAGTTTCAGCTTATCCAACATTTGTCGTACCCTCGCGGGGGTTCTGTGAACGATGGTATCGATCTGGAAATCTGTTCGGTGGTTTACTCCTCCTTTGATGAAGCAGCGCGGTGGGTGCGGAAATGTGGTCGGGGCGCCCTTATGGCTAAAACGGATGTGAAATCCGCTTTTCGTTTGCTCCCGGTTCATCCGGATAGCATGAAGTTGTTAGGTTGCTATTGGGAAGGCATGTTTTTTGTGGACAGGTGTCTAACCATGGGATGTTCGTTATCTTGTGCGTATTTTGAAGCCTTCAGTTCCTTTTTGGAGTGGGTCGTGCGCGATGTTTCCGGTTTTGATTCGGTTATTCATTACTTGGATGATTTTTTTGTGCGAGGGCTCCGCGGATTCCGATTGTTGCAAGAGACTGTTGCAGGCCATCGAGTGGGTGGCGGAGCGTTTTGGTGTTCCTCTCGCGCCTGAAAAAAATGAAGGCCCCTGTACGTGTTTGCGTTTTTTGGGAATTGTCATTGATACGGTGAATTGGGAGTTCAGGCTGCCCGAGGATAAGTTGGCTGATTTGCGGGCGGAGGTGGTCCGAGCGCGCAGGGTCAAGAAGTTGTCGCTGCGTGATCTACAGTCGTTGCTGGGAAAGCTTAATTTTGCCTGTCGAGTCATGCCAATGGGGCGTGTTTTTTCACGTCGTCTGGCCAGTGCGACTGCGGGTGTTCGGGCCCCTCATCATTTCATCAGGTTGTCAGCGGAACTCAGGGCCGATTTGGCGATTTGGGAGTCATTCTTGGAGGGGTACAATGGACGTTCGTTGTTGATGGAAGAGGTGGTCAGCAGTGACGTGTTGGAGTTGTTCACAGATGCGGCTGGCGGTGTTGGTTTTGGGGCTTACTTTCGGGGGCAGTGGTGCGCGTCCCGGTGGCCCAAGGAATGGGTTGCGGATGGCTTGGTATGCAGTATCACTCTGCTGGAGATCTTTCCGATTCTGGTAGCCGTCCATTTGTGGGGACGTGCGTTAATTGCGATAACATGGGCGTTGTGTGCGCGATCAATTGTCTTACTGCATCATCTCCCCCAGTCGTTCGGGTGTTACAGCGGTTGGTTCTCCTCTGTTTGGACCAGAATGCACAAGTGACCGCGACGCATGTTCCAGGTGTCAAGAATGATATCACTGACTCTCTCTCTCGTTTACAGTGCGATCGGTTTCGCTCTTTGGCGCCAGAGGTGGAGGTCATGGGTTTAGCTTGTCCGGAGGAGCTATGGAGATGCCTACGGGCCGCGGCATCGCTGATTGATTCGTCTTTGGCTCCAAAGACCTGGGAGGCTTACCGGGCTGTATGGTGCAAGTGGGAGGAACAGTTAGCGGCCGGCGTAGCAGTCGGCTTGGATCAGGAGGGAGTTTTGTTGTCTTGGTTGGGGCGGGGGGCCTCCGAGGGTTGGTCGGGTGCAAAAGCCATGCGCGTTTTAGTGGGTTTGTCCTTTGGATTTCGCTTGCGCCACTGGGGGACATAATTACTACTGAATGTGGCCACAGAGGAGCATCATTACTGTAATGTATTTTATTTTGGGGGATACTGTTACCATATAATAAAAGGGAGGTACTATTTTTGTAGAATTGGAGGAAAAGTGGCAATGGTGACCAGGAAGCAATAATCCATAGATGTCTGTGTGTTACATTCTGAAGAGACGAGTCCTGACAGGGAGAAGTCAGAGCAGTCTGTGCTGGATGAAGAAAAGAGAACATTATTTACTTCAATTGGAGACATCACTGGGGAGTATCTTGAGCTACCTGTACTATATGTACTGATACCTTCCACTATTCGGTCATTATATGGGGGTACCAGCAGTGTTAGTACAGTGATTCCTATTAATAATCACTATAAAGATATGATTTGGTCACTATTTGCTGGTCATACGGTCATGGTGTAGCGGCATAATTTGTTTCTTGTATGTAGTAGTATTGGTACAGTGTGTGCAAAACTATTAACCAGTTTACCCCCCAAGGGTGGTTTGCACGTTAATGACGGGGCCAATTTTTACAATTCTGACCACTGTCCCTTTATGAGGTAATATCTCTGGAACGCTTTTATGGATCCCAGTGATTCTGATATTGTTTTTCTCGTGACATATTGTACTTCATGTTAGTGGTAAAATTTCATTCATATAATGTTAGGCATCTAGTTTCTCCCATTGCACAGGAACAGTCTCGAGCCATGTCCTCTGCGGTCTCCCATTCTTCTGCAGCTGCAGAGGTTCCTGCTCAGCAGAGACGTCGGTCCCAGCGTCTTGCAGCGTCTGCTCCGATTGGACCACCAGGAAGGTCCCGGAAGGCTGCAACTATAAAAGCTTAGCATGGCCGCCCGGCCATGCGCTAATATAAACCATGTGGAGTGGGTGTTGTATGCATGTATGAATTTCTCTGGTGAATGACTCATTATGAAACCCCTACCCTTGGTACGCATGTGTTGTGTAGCCTAGCCTGCTAGCGCCCAGGCTGAGGTCCAGGTAGAGGCAGCGTCAAACACTGGCATCAGCATCCACCGGTGGCTTTGTCTATACACCACGGTGCACTTAGTCTGCTTTCCTCCGTGGTCAGCATTCATTGGAGGCTTCCGCAGGTGCGACACCGCACTCTCAGTAGGTCTAGAGAGACTAAGACCTTGTGTCCTTGGGGCTGAGTTCTGTGACCATATACTGCGTGCCCTCTTGCCGAGTGCTGTGAGTTTGAACAGGCTCCGGCATTCATGTTTTGCGGTACTGCGGGTCTGTGACGTAACAAAGTTCGCTCCTGTTCACACCGGGTGGCGTTAACCCGCGTGTGACCTTTTGTATACTACTATACACATCCGCCATTTACTAAGCAGCCGTTTACGACCTCTGCACGGTGGACCCCGGGCTGCGAACGCACCTTATTATCATTTTATTATTTGGTGCATTCCGCCAGCCCTAACATATAACACGTTTATTTGTGCAAAAAACGGAAATTTGGCAAAAATTTTGCAATTTTCCAACTTTGAATTTTTATGCCCTTATATCACAGAGTTATGGCACAGAAAAAACTTAATAAGCATTTATCATAATCATCTTAGAAACGCGTCACTAATCCCACCCATCAGCACGCCCATTACATGAATTCAAGGTGCCAATGGGTTAGCATGACAACGCGGGGTCTGCAAGAGACCCCTGTGGTTGTCATTGCTGATCTGCTAGGTGCGCTGCCCTAAGGCTGGCGCTCGTAGCAGATGATCAGTTCTGCTGCAGATAGCAGGGCTGAAGCGAACAGATGTTTGCAGCTTCAAGTCTCCTAAATAGACTATTGAAGCAAGTAAAATGTAGAAAAAAGTTTTTAAAAATATTAAAAGAATTAAAATAATATAAGTTCAAATCACGCCCCATTCAAAATAAAAGAAAAACAAAACAATTCAAATACACACTTATTTGGCATTGCTGCATTCAGAAACACCTGATCTATCAAAATATAAAAATAATTAATCCAATCTTTAAAAGGTGTAATGAGAGAAAAAATTCAAAACTCTAGAATTACCGTATATACTCGAATATAAGCCGAGATTATCAGCCCATTTTTTTGGGCCGAAAGTCCCCCTATCGGCTTATATTCGAGTCATATACACCAGGGGGTCGGAGGGGGAGCGGGGGTGTCAGGTCATACTTATATTCTGGTGCGGTCTCTGCAGCCCCCAGCTTCTCCACGATCTCCCTTCCTGCCTTCAGCGGTCACGTGGTACCGCTCATTACACTCATGAATATGTGCATATTCATGAGGTGTAATGAGCGGTACCACGTGACCGCTGAAGGCAGAAAGGGAGATCGCGGGGAAGCTGGGGGCGGCAGAGACTGTGCCAGGACCGATAAGTAAAGCGATACTCACCTGTCCGGGTCCATCGCTGCTTGCTGCTGTCTGGCATGTCATCTGTAAGTGACGTTCAGACAGCAGAGGGCGTGGTGATGTGGTTATTGCTCGCCGCGCCCCCTGCAGTTTGAACGTCACTGACAGATGACGTGCCAGACAGCAGCAAGCAGCGGCACCTGGCCCCAGCGACGGAGAGGTGAGTATGTCATATTTTTTATTTTTAAATGCGGCAGCACATGGGGGCATAATGTATGGAGCATCTTATGGGGGCAGCACATGGGGGCATAATCTATGGAGCATCTTATGGGGGCAGCATATTGGGGCATAATGTATGGAGCATCTTATGGGGGCAGCATATAGGGGTATAATCTATGGAGCATCTTATAGGGGCAGCATATGGGGGATTAATCTAAGGAGCATCTTATGGGGCAGCATATGGGGGAATAATCTATGGAGCATCTTATGGGGGTAGCATATGGGGGCATAATCTTTGGAGCATCTTATGGGGGCAGCATATGGTGCCTATTCTATGGAGCATCTTATGGGGCCATAAGATTTATGGAGCAGCATATGAGGCATATTATTCTAGGGAGCATCTTATGGGGCCATTATTAACCTTTTTGCAGCATTATATGGGGTGTATTTTGTATGGAGCATCTTATGGGGCCATTATGAACTGTATGGAGCATTATATGGGGCTCCTGATTCAATATGGATATTCAAAAACATTTAACCTACCGATGTCTCAATTAAGTTTACTTTTATTGGTATCTATTTTTATTTGTGAAATTTACTAGTAGCTGCTGCATTTTCCACCCCAGGCTTATACTCAAGTCAATATCACCTCTATGCAGTATCACCTCTATGCCGATGACACGCAGATCTACCTATCTGGACCCAACCTCGCCTCCTTACTAACTGAAATCCCACAATGTCTGTCTGCTATCTCAGCCTTCTTCTCTGCTTGTTTTCTCAAACTGAACATGGACAAAACAGAATTCATCATCTTTCCCCATCTCACTCTACCCCTCCACCAGACCTATCCATCAATGTTAATGGCTGCTTTCTTTCCCCAGTCCCACACGCTCGGTGTCTAGGGTGATCCTCGACTCTGCGCTCTCTTTCAAACCACATACCCAAGCCCTCGCCTCCTCCTGCCGCCTCAAACTCAAAAATATTTCCCAGATCCACTCATTCCTCAACCACAAAACCACTAGTGCACGCTCTTATCATCTCCCACCTCGACTACTGCAACCTCCTACTCTCTGGCCTCCCCTCTAGCACTTTGGCTCCGCTCCAGTCCATCCTACACTCTGCTGCCCGACTAATCCACCTATCTCCCCGCTACTCCCCAGCCTCCCCCATAAGCCAGGCCCTTCACTGGCTTCCTATTGCCCAGAGGCTCCAATTTAAAACCCTAACCATGACATACAAAGCCATCCACAACCTGTCTCCTCCATACATCTGTGACATGGTCTCTAGCTACCCACCCACACTCAACCTTCGATCATCTCAAGATCAAGATCTCCTCCACTCCCCCCTTATCTCTTCTTCCCACAACCGCATACAAGACTTCTCCCGTGCTTCCCCCATACTCTGGAACTCTCTGCCACAACACATCAGACTCTCACCATCAACGGAAACCTTCAAGAAGAACCTGAAGACCCACCTGTTCTGACAAGCCTACAGCCTGCAATGATCCTCGGTCTACTGAACCACCGCACGACCTGCTCTACCCTCTCCTACTGTATCCTCACCCATCCCTGTAGACTGTGAGCCTCGCGGGCAGGGTCCCCTCTTCTTATGTACTTGTGTGTCCCTTGTCTTACACATGTTTATTATACTTGTCTATATTTCCCCTTTTCACATGTAAAGCGCCATGGAATAAATGGCACTATATAAATGCATAATAATAGTACGTTTTCCCAGTTTATTTGTGGCAAAATTAGGGGGGTCGGCTTATACTCGGGTCGACTTATACTCGGGTATATACAGTAAGTTTCTTTGGTTGCCACAACATTACAATAACAGGCGATCAAAAGATCGTATCTGCACCAACATGGTATCAATAAAAACGTCAGATCGGAAAATGGCGCCATTGTTTTGTTCTTTTTTCTTATTTTTTAAAAACTTTAGATTTTTTTTCACCACTTACCATAAAAGAAAGAACCTACACATGTTTGGTGTATGAGAACTCGTAATGAGCTGTAGAGTCATAACGACAAGTCAGTTTTAGCATGTAGTGAACACAAGTGATTGTGAGCCCTTGGGATTGCGAACCTCGCAATGGGGTGTAACCACGCAACAGACTCCTCTCGCAATGGGGTGTAACCATGCACCAGACTGGTGTATGTGCAGACTAACAACAAACATAAATACCTGGTGTACCTCTCCTGCCACGTGTATGAAAAAGCTCTGTCATTAATATTGTTTGAGTAGAGCTATGCGATAGCACTATGATAGGCGTCGGGTTCCTGTCGTTGCATAGTGGGAATTCCTGAGTCTTACCTCCGGCGGTCTCTCATTCTTCTCCAGCCGCAGAGGAGGTTGCTCAGCAAACTCGTTGGTCCCGGTGCTTTGCCAGACCAGCTCCATGGGTTTGCTTGCTGCTGGCACCTCTGGCTCAGCTATGGCAATACATGCTGCTCAGCAGCAAGATTCTCCAGGGACTAAGTCCTCATGTCGGGCCACTGAGCATGCCCATGGAGTGCTCTCCCATTGGAGATCGAAGGTCACGTGTTCAGGTCCTGCTCCTGTACGGAATGGTCCAGCCGAGAAGCCAGGAAGGTCCCGGACGCTCGCAGCTATAAAAGGGTCACATGGCCGCTCGGCCATGCGCTAGGATAAACTGTATTTTCAGACTATAAGGAGTGAGTGATGAATGCACGTATAAATGTCTCTGGTGACTGTCTCATTATGAAACCCCTACCCTTGGCACGCATGTGTTGTGCAGCCTAGCCTGCTAGCGCCCAGGCTTAGGCGTAGGTAGGTCAGAGTCTGAGTCAGGCAATAGTCTTCATCAGTGACTCGGCACACCTCAGTGCAAGTGCTCCACACTCCATAGCCAGCGTCCATAGCGGCGTTCGTGGCAGCGATGCCGCGCGCTCAGTGGGCCTAGTGGGACTCTAACCCCGTGTCCTTGGGGTAGAGTTCTGTGGCCGTTTGCTGTGCGCTCTTTGGCCAGGCTCTGTGAGCTAAACAGGCTCCGGCATCCACGTTCAGCGGTTGTGCGGCTCTGTGAATTAACAGAGTCCGCTCCTGTTCACACTGTGTGACGTAAACCATGTGTGACTGTTTTCACGCCGCCCTATTCTTCCGCCATTGTCTAGCAGCAGTATAACACCTCTGCACAGTGGACCACTGGCTGTGAACGCACCTATTACTACTTTATAATTTGGTGAATTCCGCCAGCCCTAACACGCTATCCATAAAGAAAGTGCACGGGTAGAGCTATCCCATAGCTCTATTCCCAAAGGAAATGAACAAGTAGAGCTATCCGATAGCGCTATCCCTCAATGTTCCTGAGTGTGAGCTATTTCACATGGTTGAGCGCACTTGGGATCTGCCCCCAAGGCCCTGCCCATGCCCAATGTTTGGTCCATAGACCGCGGCTAGGAGTTAGTCCCGCTTATAGACATGGAGTCACTTCCTGATCTTTTTGGGAAATCCGCTGATTCTGTTGTTCTGCAGGCAGGATATTAGATGAGTCCTCATCTTCTCATGCTGGAACTTAGCTGTGGGTTCACCGTCATCTGCCATAAGCTCGTAGGCAAACGCTATAGCATATAAGCCACAGTCGTACCCTTTCTTGTGCTGATCCACATTGATAAACCTCAAATGTTTCAGGGGCTTGTCGACCACTTCACTGTACATATTGATAATCTGCTGACGGATGGATGGACTCAGATTCCTAGTCCTGATGCTGTCGGCCACAAAGATTTGGCCATTTTTATAGCAGGTTGTCAGCCAGTGCACCCTGTCCTCATCGTAGTGGATTTGTACAGCATTCTTCAGTACGCTGTGCCCTGGTACCATAAGAGCGGAGGGGGGCTGCAAGCCAGCAAAACCCTTAAACTGTCTGTGCAGCAGGTCCTGGGCCATGATGATGATCTCGTGATCCAGGAAGCCTTCCTTTCCTTTGCTCAGCAGGTTGGTTAAGATTTCTGGAGGCAGGTTCCCAATATCGGGCATCTCCACTTGTGGGGTCACTATCTCTGGGGTTACTTCTCTAAGTAGATCAGTAACATTTTCTGTAGCCGCTCTCTTGGCTGGTGGCAGCATCTCAGGCTTACTGTTAGAGGAGATGGCCACATTCTTATCTGTTTCAATATCGATGACAACATAATCTGGACCGGGAGAAGAAATGTTGGTGTTCTCAAGGTCATCTGTCTTTTTGACCATTGGTTCATCCTCATTTTTTCCTGTTAAAGAGATCAAAGAAATCATAATTTTTTAAAATAAAATATTCTCCATATTTGTTATGGATTATTACGTCTACTGCTCCTTTACTTCGCAACCGCCCACTGTAGATAAACGTTGACGCTTGCTGAGCTCTATGCAGCGCCGACGTTTGTCATGACATGGTCGGTGGTCTTGCAGCGCTCACGACCCCCAGGGTCCTGCAAGCACTGCGATTCCAGTGCAGAGCGATAGCTCTGACAGGTGTTATCATTGCCGTGAAGCACCTGAAGGGTTGATAAACTTTTTGAAATTGGTTTTGAGCACTTTGAGGGGTGCAGTTTTTAGAATGGTGCCACTTTTGGGTATTTTCTGTATTGAATGATCCTCAAAGTAACTTCAAATGTGATGTGTTCCCTAAAAAAATTGTTTCTGCAAATAATAGGAAGCATGCTGACAAGGATGGGAGGGGGGTAGCCCCGCATACCAGGACGTGCAGCACGAAATCTCCGCCTCATCCCAGCCTGCAGCATCACCCCACTCCTGTATCCTCCAGCAGTGACCTTGGGACCCCGCTTCACAGCAGCCACCACCCCCAGTAAGCAATAAGACGCATGGATTATAAGAAGCACCACCATTTTAGTAAAGATTAGTTTTTTCCTATTTTTCTCCTCAATATTTGGGGTGCGTCGTATAATCCGTAGTATCGCATAATCCAAAAAATACAGTATTTGCACATAGATTTTATAGGCTTGTCCAGGGTTATAAAAATGTAATTGGTTTGTTTGAAACACAAGAACACCCCTGTCTACAGGTTGTGCCTGTTATTGCAGATCAGCTCCAGTGAAGAGAATGGTATAGAGCTGCAATACCATGAACAAGCTGAAGGTTTTGATTGCAAAGATTTTTCTTTTTCTAAGAAGATGGCAGCCCTGTTTTTCTTATCCTGGGGAACTGCTTTAGTGTCAGATTGGTTAGGCTGTACTTACCACCAATAGGTTTAGCAGGAGTCTCTCTGTCTCCATCAGTAGATCGTTGAGATTCATCATTTCTCCTGGATTTATCCTTTTTCAGATGTCTTTAAAATAGTAAAATGGAAGGTATTTTATGAATTACAAAGTAACAGATCTTTATTCTGTGGAATGAAATATAGACTCATATGTTTCTTCATTCATTTTGTCTTTTACATTCTGTAGAAACATTGGCAATCAGTAAAATTTTGGTAAATATCAACAATTTTTCATGTACATGAAAGTTCAATATGTGTGGATCGTACTGGGTTGCAAGGTAATATGAGGATTAGACAGGAGTGGATTTATTTGAGTGGAATTGAATTCTGCTCATACAAAACTCAGAATGTTGGAGAACAAATATTTTTTGTAATTCACTCCACGCAAATAAAGCAAAGTGGAAGCTAGCGGCAGCCGCCAGCTTGCAAAAGAGTAGAGGGCTGGCAGAAAGATGAGCTCACTTATCTGACCGACTTCCGCTGCTTTATGCCCGATGGCCAGTTTTCCACACTACCATCATGCCGCACCTCTGGCCAAGTGTTCCCTTTGGGCTGAAACTTTGGCTACAAGCGGCCCCGAAAGGTCTCTGCCCATGCATGTCCCAACCAAGAGTCAGCACTGGGCCGGAGTTTCGGGCAGAGAGCAGCGGGGGCTTCCGGAGAGGGGCTTGGTTGTATATATACCTAATTTTCTTCTTACATCTTCCATTTATTACCATCTGGGACTGGGGAGACCCCAGAGCATAATAGGGAACAATCAATATGTGAAGAATAATTTTGCTGTGAACTGAATCTCTAAATAAAATCTGCTGATTTGGCAGAATTTTGTCACAGCCTCTCATCTGTAATAAAGATGGAATTTTTTGCAGACTCCCATGTACAATATAAATCATCCTTTACAATACTTACCTACATATGGCGTTACAGATGACACCAAGTAATGTTCCAAGGAGGAATATGATAACTACAAAATAAATGACTTTATTCCAAGGGATCTTTGGAGGAACAATACCATCCACTGAAAAAGAAGAGAAAATACATATATTATCTATATATCCAGTAACTTGTCTGTAATTCACTATGCCATTATTATCGAAGCAGTCCTATAAAGGGAATCTGTCACCAGGCTTTTGCCATCTTATCGGAGAGAACCATAATGTAGAAGCATAGACCTTTACTATAGTGATGTGTCAATTACTGGACTGTTTCAATAGAATCACTGTTTTACCAGCAATCGATTATCACTACAGGACAACTGGTCTTGTGCCTCCTAGTCCAGCCAGACCCCCAGCAATATACAATGTAAGCACAAGCTGTGGCGGGGTTATACACAGCTGAAAAACTGAGCTCTGCTCAATCTGCAGCAGAGAAAACTGTGACTCTATTTTATAGTCTATTCGACGGTAGGACCCAGCAAGACGATTAAAAATATGGGACCGTAGTTTTGCTAAATTATGTCTCAGGGATGATGTCATATTAATATATAATAGATGTAATGGACAATATAGAGATCTATCCAGTGGCCTAGGTAGAGGCTGATGTGTCCTGGTGAAAATAAGTAATCTGGGCCCCCACCTGCATATTTGTCAGATGTATGGTCCTTTGTGGCATTCCAGATCCTATGAATCTCTGACAGTGGCATATAACACATGCCAGTAGGGGGGTGTCATATCACAAGCTGATCGGCGTGTCCGTGACATGATTGTGGGGTAACTATGGGTCGCCATGACAGCCGAGGGTCTGCCGAAGACCCCATGCTTGTTGTGAGGATCCTCTTGTGAAAGTCAGCCTGTAGCTGGCGTTCATAGGAGAACATTGGTTTAGCTACAGATAGCAGTGTTTATCCACTGCTATGTATAGCACATTCAACCGGACAGTGGCAGCGTCAAGTCCCTAAAGAGGACTATTGAGTACAGTAAAAATTCAGTAAGATCTATCAAAATGTAAACTAAATTTATCTGATCAGTAAACAGCATAAGGAGAAAAAAATATCGAAATCGCCAGAATTACATTTTTTGGCAGCTGCAACATTGCAATAAAAGGCGATAAAAAAACCCATAGTATCTACCCCAAAAAGGTATCAGTAAAAATATCAACTCAGGGCGCAAAAAGTAAGCCTTCACCCAGCCTAATGAGGTTTACCCCATAATATGTGAATATTTGGAAAAGTACTTACCTGCTGGGGTCGTATGCGTGGGCAAGGAATCATGGCGCTGGGTGATGAGAGGCGCGCCTTCCACAGATGCTAATAGCAAACTCACGATTAGAAGAAATCGAAAGAGCATTTTAGCTTGGAGAAATATCGCTGAATGTGTAACACACAGGGAGTTATCGCTGAATGTGTAACACACAGGGAGTTATCGCTGAATGTGTAACACACAGGGAGTTATCGCTGAATGTGTAACACACAGGGAGTTATCGCTGAATGTGTAACACACAGGGAGTCTTGTCAGACAAAGCCTCTTCCTGCAGCGTCACTCCTTATAACCACACATTCCGTGATGTCACAATGGAGACCTCAGTGTGACATCACGAGGAGCGTAACACCAGTGATGTCACAATGGGTCAGATAAAGGATAAACAGCGTATGCACAACTTCAGAAGGTGCTCAAGTAGGGCCCCACACCATACATGAATAATAAAGAAAACTTGGCACTCAGCTTCTAGAATAATTTTTTGGATTTTTTAATGCAGCCAGAAAATAATAGACATTTCGGCCTCACTGGCCTTCATCAGTAACAGACTGCAGTATAGTAGTTAATTGCATTCAGTGCAAAAATAGAAGTGACACCATAGTCACTTTAAATGTGCCTGGTCATACACTAGGCGCTGGGCATGGAGCCTGAATCAAATAGTACCTGGGTGGGTGGGGGTGCCATGCAGACATCAGCGACCCAGAATCCACTGTGACACAGCTGACCAACAGTGGATTCTGGGTCGCTGATGTCTGCATCGCACTGAATGCGATTAACTACTATCCTGCAGTCTGTTACTGATGAAGGCCAGTGAGGCCGAAACCTCTATTACAATGGGTCAGATAACTGCAACTACTCAACAAGGAGCAGCTCCATCCATCTATATATGATTAATATAATATTAATGTCTAAGGACCAAGCCGCATTAGAGGATATTATGAATGTATGGGGGCCACACAGGGAGACATTATTCATGTGTTGGCCACAGGGAGACGTTACTATTACTGGGCCACATAGGGTGGCAATATTAACTCCTGATGAACACATAGGTGGACAGTTTTACCAGGTGAGTGCCACATAAGGGACAATATTAATGTATGGGGGCCACATGGGAGGACATTGTTATTAAGTGGGGTCCAAATATTATGATATTTTTAATGTATGAGGGTGACAATTTGGAATGTTACTACTACATTGGGGGTCATAAAAAGGAATTCCACATCTGTATGAAGGCATAATAGTTGGACATTACTACTGTATGGGTGCCGTGTTGGGGCAATTCTACTGCATTTGGGCAAACAGGGGACATAATTACTACTGAATGGGGACACAGAGGAGCATCATTGCTGTACTGTATTTTATTTTGGGGGATACTATTACCATATAATAAAAGGGAGGTACTATTATTGTAGAATTGGAGGAAAAATGGCAATGGTGACCAGGAAGCAATAATCCATAGATGTCTGTGTGTTACATTCTGAAGAGACGAGTCCTGACAGGGAGAAGTCAGAGGAGTCTGCACTGGATGAAGAAAAGAGAACATTAATTACTTCAATTGGAGACATCACTGGGGAGTATCTTCAACTACCTATACTATATATACTGATAGCTTCCACTATTCGGTCATTATATGGGGTACCAGCAGTGATAGTACAGTGATTCCTATTAATAATCACTATAATGATATAATTTGGTCACTATTTGCTGGTCATACGGTCATGGTGTAGCAGCATAATTTGTTTCTTGTATGTAGTAGTATTGGTACACTTTGTGCAAAACTATTAACCCGTTTACCCCCAAGGGTGGTTTGCACGTTAATGACCGGGCCAATTTTTACAATTCTGACCACTGTCCCTTTATGAGGTAATAACTCTGGAACGCTTTTATGGATCCCAGTGATTCTGACATTGTTTTTCTCGTGACATATTGTACTTCATGTTAGCCATAAAATTTCATTCATATAACTTGCATTTATTTGTGCAAAAAGCAGAAATTTGGGGAAAATCTTGAAAATTTTGCAATTTTCCAACTTTGAAATTTTTATGCCCTTAAATCACAGAGATATGGCACAGAAAAAACATAATAATTAACATTTCCCACATATGTTTACTTTACATCAGCACAATTTTGTAACCAAAATTTTTTTTGTTAGGAATTTATAAAGGTTAAAACTTGACCAGCGATTTCTCATTTTTACGACACCGGTTTTTTTAGGGAACAAATCACATTTGAAGTCACTTTGAGGGGTCTATATGATAGAAAATACTCAAAAGTGACACCATTCTAAAAACTACATCCTTCAAGGTGCTCAAAACTACATTCAAGAAGTTTATTAACCCTTCAGGTGCTTGACAGGAATTTTTTGAATGTTTAAACAAAATGAACATTTAATTTTTTTCACAAAAAAATTACTTCAGGTCCAATTTTTTTTATTTTAGCAAGGGTAACAGGAGAAATTGAACTGCAAAAGTCATTCTACAATTTGTCCTGAGTATGCTGATACCTGATATGTGGGGGGGAATCACTGTTTCGGCACATGGCAGAGCTCGAAAGGGAAGGAGCTCCGTTTGACTTTTTCAACGCAAAATTGGCTGGAATTGAGATTGGACTCCATGTCACGTTTGGAGAGCCCCTGATGTGCCTAAACAGTGGAAACCCCCATAAATGACACCATTTTGGAAACTAGACCCCCCCCAAGGAACTTATATAGATGTGTGGTGAGAACTTTGAACCCCCATGGGCTTCACATAAGTTTATCCGCAAAAAATTAAAAAATCATATTTTTGCCACAAAAATGATCTTTTCAGCCCCAATTGTTATCTTCCCAAGGGAAGCAGGACCCCAAAAGTTGTGCAATTTGTCCTGAGTATGCTGATACCCCATTTGTGGGGGTAAACCACTGTTTGGGCGCATGGCAGAGCTCGGAAGGGAAGGAGCACCATTTGATATAAAATTGGCTGGAATTGAGATCGGGCGCCATGTCGCGTTTGGACAGCCCCTGATGTGCCTGAACAGTGGAACCCCCCACAAGTGGCCCCATTTTGGAAACAAGACCCCCCAAGGAACTTATCTATATGTGTTGAGCACTTTGAACCCCCAAGTGCTTCACAGAAGTTAATAACGCCCATGAAAATAAAAAAATCATATTTTTTCCACAAACATGATCTTTTAGTCCCCAATTTTTTTATTTTCCCAAGGGTAACAGGAGAAATTGGACCCCAACAGTTGTTGTCCAATTTGTCCTGAGTATGTTGATACCCCATATGTGGGAGAAAACTACTGTATGGGCACACATCGGGACTCGAAATTGAAATAGTGATGTTTTGGAATGCAGACTTTGATGGAATGGTCTGTGGGTGTCATGTCATGTTTGGAGAGCCCCTGATGTGCGTAAACTGTGGAAACCCCCCACAAGTGACCCCATTTTGGAAACTAGACCCCTCAAGGAACTTATCTAGATGTGTGTTGAGCACTTTGAACCCCCAAGTGCTTCATAGAAGTTTATGACGCCGGAAGTGAAAAAAAAAATCATATTTTTTCCACAAACATGATCATTGCAACCAGGGGCGGACACTGACAGCTTGGGGCCACTGTGCAAGAAATGTGTCTGGGCCCCCCTTCCTTTTGTGGTGTCAATGTTACATATACACATATATGTATATGTATATATATATATATATATAGCCACACACACATACATGTATATATTACATAGTCTCCTTTATTATGTATATTGCTGTCCCTTACACAGTGCCCTCTCTTGTTATGTACAGCACCGTCCCTACATATTAGATTATACAGAGCCCTGTTCTCTGTTTTTTATTACATACTGTCCTGTCTTGTTTGCTGTATAATGCAGTGATGGCTGATGGAGCATGGGAAAGCGTCCTTTCTAATGAAGGAGCCGATGGACTGGTAGTCTGGTCACCGGCTCCTTGATCAGCAGTCATTTTATATCTAAAAAGAGAGGGGACTATGTAGTAAAAGAAGGTGCTGTTAATAACAAAATTAACAAGAATACACTATGTAAGAGAGAGCACTATACATAACAGCAGAGGAAGCTATACAATAAGGGACGGCACCATATATAACTAGAGAGGATGGTACGTAATAAGGGACGGTGTTAAACATAATAAAAGAGAAAACTATGTAACTAAGGATGGTGTTACACAGAATTAGTGAGTACACTATATGCTAAGGGACTGTTATACATAATAAGTACGTGCACTATATACATAATAAGCGATAATGTCTTCCTCCACCTCCCCCTGTTCCTAAGGCCATTATAAGTCCCCCCTTCCTCCCATCCCAATCCCCCACACCCCTCATTGTCCTCCTCCCCCAGATCCCATTATTGTCCTCCCCCCCATCATTACCCTCTTCACCACCTCCATCATTTTCTTCTCTCCCACCACTATCTTTGCTTTCTCCCCTACCACTTCCATCATTGCCCATTTCCCCACCTCCATTATTTCCTCCTCCACCACCCCCATTATTGCCCTTTCCACCACCACCATCATTGCATTCTCCCCCCACCCCATCATCATTTCTTTTTCCCTCACCACCATTGACCTTTCCACCACCTTCATCTTTGCCTTCTCCCCACCACCCCATCATTGCCCTCTCCATCACCCCATCATTGCCTTCTTCCCATCACCCCATCATTGCCTTCTCCATCACCCCCATCATTGCCTTCTCCCCATCACTGCCATGTGTCCATCACTCCCATCATTGCCTTCTCCCCATCACTCCCATCATTGTCTTCTCATCATCACTCCCATCATTGCCTTCTCCATCACCCCATCATTGCCTTCTCATCATCACTCCCAACATTGCCTTCTCCCCATCACCCCATCATGGCCTTCTCCCCATCACGGCCTTCTCCCAATCACCCCATCATGGCCTTCTTTTCATCACCCCATCATGGCCTTCTCCTCCACCTACACACACACATACATACATACATGCACACACATACTACATATACACATACATACATACATACATACACACACACATACATACATACATACACACACACACACAGCAGTGACAGCACCTCACCTGTCCGAGTCTGCAGAATCTCCGCCTCCGCCCTCCGCCTGCTTCCTCGCTCTGGCACACCGGCAGCGTCGCTGAATGATGACGTCATTCAGCGGCGCTGCTCTCTGTGTCAGAGACAGGAAGTGCTGGCTCCGGGCAGGAAGGATCTTTACAGATCCGCTGCTATTTTCTCTTGCAGGCAGCGGAGCTGCTGGGATCGCTCTCTGCCCGCCGCACATGAGGGCAATCTGGCCAAGGGCCCCCTGGAGCCTCTGGCCTGGAGAAACTGGGCAGATTGCCCTCATCATTAGCCACCCTGCAGAGGCCCCCTGGAGCCTCTGGGCCCTGGTGCAGTCGCACCGGTTGAACCGGCGGTATGTCCGCCCATGGTTTGGAATTTTTAGCCATTATTAGTGTAAGTTATTGCTCTGGCAGCAGTAATTGTCCTGTAACAGACTCTGTGTGAGCGGTGACACTGGCAGGAGTGTGAACAGGGCTCTGTAATACTGTGACCTGCCCTCCTTGGTGGAAAACACCTTCATCGGACTACAACTCCCTGCATTCTATCAAGCAAACAAGATCATATAGATATTTTTAAGTTTTGGAAGGCATCGTGTCAGCAAAGTTATAACCAAACTTTATTCAAAACACGTACATGTCAGTATGACAGTTTGAAAAAAAAAATCCGCTTTGTTTTTATTTGTTTTTATTTATTTTTTTATTTATTTTTTTTCCAGCATCAGTACAATTACGGCGAGGCCGAGTTTGTGTAGTTTTTTTTTTTTTTTTAAACATTTTAGTGGCTATTGGATTTTTTTATTTGGGGGCGTTTAAACTATGAGTTAAATAATTTTAGATTTTAATTGATCGCTCCAAAATGCATCATATGAGTTTATTTTTAAAATGTTAATTACTTTTTAACATTCTATTATTTTATTTTTTTTTTATTCCCTCGGGGGACTTGAACCTTTGACAGTTCAGCAAAACATAAGAAAACTTCTGATCTCCTGTGGAGCCCAGCCGGTGGCTTCATGGGAGCACCAAGATGGCGGCACTAGGGGACCTGTCAGTGACTTTTCAGCTCCCCACCATCTTGTCAGGGAGGGGGTGGATTGGGTAGTATAAATAAAAACATAAGATAAAGCCGCAAAACATAAGCCCTCGCCCAGCTCCAGATCCCAAAAAACGGAAACGCTGAGGGTCTCGGAAAATGGCGACAAACGCAAAAACTTTTCGGAAAAATTTTGGGAATTTTTTTTCACCACTGAAATAATAAAGAACCTATCCATGTTTGGTATCTGCGTACTTGTACTGACCGGCGGAATCATATTCTTCGGTTAGTTTTATCATATAGTGAACATGGCAAATAAAGATTAAAAAAAAAAACAATTGAGTAATTGCACTTTTTTTTGCAATTTCTTGGTTTTTCTTCCCCCCTGCTTTCCAGTACACCATCATGGTCTTCTCCCCATCACCCCATCATGGCCTTCTCTCCCCATTACTCCCATTATGGCCTTCTCTCCCCATCACCCCCATCATGGCCTTCTCTCCCCATCACGGCCTTCTCCCCATGTCCCCATCATATCATTGCCTTTTCCAGGGCCAGGCTCCACCTACACACACAGACATACACACATACATATACACACACACAGCACACAAACACACACAGCAGCACCTCTCACCTGTCTCACACACAAACCAGCACCTCTCATCTGTCCGCAGCATAGCCCGTGCTTCCTCGCTCTGGCACAGCATCGGCCACTGAATGATGAGGTCATTCAGCAGCGCTCCTCTCTGTGTCAGAGACAGGAAGCGCGAGCGGCGGGCAGGAGAGATCCTTTCAGCTCCGCTGCTATTTTCTCTTGCAGGCAGCGGAGCTGCTTGGATCGCTCCCTGCCCGCCGCACATGAGAGCAATCTGGCCAGGGGCCCCCGGAGCCTCGAGTCCGGAGAAACCGGCCATATTGCCCTCATCATTAGCTGCACTGCAGGGCCCCCCATGGCAGAACCGGATCACGGCTCTGAATCTCCCCGGTTAGGGGTACCGGCTGCTTTTTTAACAAGCGGTTCCATCGAAGCGGGGAGAACCAGCCGAATCCCACCCCTGCATTTAGGTCTTGAGTGATCAATTTCGAATTAGTTATCCCACTGCCTGTTAATGCCAGAACATAACATACTGTATATCATTAAACATATATTTAAGTCTTAAGAACTTACTTTCGGATGTGGCTGAGACGGGTTATAAGTTCCGTCATGAAAACAAACTTGAGGTATAATTCCTGAAACAGGCGGAGGAGGTGGAATATGTTCTTCGTCCTTTTGTTGTTCTGTAAAATACACTGTTAGTGAGACTAGTTGATCATGAAAAGGACATTGATTCTACTCTACAGTCAGCCTGGGATTGGAGACCCCTAGCTTACTAGGAAATTACTTAAAGGGAAACTGTCACCATGAAAACACAGTCCAATCTGCAGACCTCATCTATAATATAACGCTGTAAGCATCACTCTGTCCGAATCCTTTATAGACTGCGCAAGTGCGACGCGACTGCGCAGTCTGGCTCCAGACAGAATGAGGCAGCCAGTGGTGAGGAGTGTGTATGGTGCCGGAGATGGCGGTACCGTACACACGGCATACCGCCATCTCCGACGCCATACTTACATGACCGGGAGGAGCTTTGCCGCGGTGCTTCTCTTCGGCCGGAGACCGGGGCGGGAGTGCGGCCGGAATCGCGCATGCGCATAGCGCGTTCCGGCGCCATTTTACTTTACTTTAGCAATATGATGCCGGACAGCGCTATGGGCATGCACATACTCCGGCGCCAGACTCCTCCCCCGGCCTCCAGCAGAATGTGGTGACAGCGCTGGAGCACAGGAAAGAAGGGTGAATATAAATGCTTTTTTTTTTGCATGTGTGTAGTTTTAGTAGGAGTGAGGGGACCATGCATACCAGGATAGGAGAGGTGAGAGGACCATGCATACCAGGATTGGGGGGTGAGGGGGCCATGCATACCAGGATTGGGGGATGAGAGAGACCATGCATACCAGGATAGGGGGTGAGAGGACCATGCTTACCAGGATTGGGGGATGAGGGGTACCATGCATACCAGGATAGGGGGGTGAGAGGAACATGCATACCAGGATTGGGGGATGAGGGTTACCATGCATAACAGGAATGGGACATGAAGGGAACCATGCATACCAGGATAGGGGGGGTGAGGGGTACCATGCATACCAGGATTGGGGGATGAGGGGTACCATGCATACCAGGATTGGGGGATGAGGGTTACCATGCATAACAGAATAGGGGGTGAGGTGACCATACATACCAGGATTGGGGGATGTGGGATACCATGCATACCAGGATTGGGGGATGAGGGGTACCATGCATACCAGGATTGGGGGATGAGGGGTACCATGCATACCAGGATTAGGGGATGAGGAGTACCATGCATACCAGGATTGGGGGATGAGGGGTACCATGCATACCAGGATTGGGGGATGAAGGGTACCATGCATACTAGGATAGGGGTTGAGGGGACCATGCATACCAGGATAGGGGGGTGAGAGGACCATGCATACCAGGATAGGGGGATGAGGGGTACCATGCATACCAGGATTGGGGGATGAGGGGTACCATGCATACCAGGATAGGGGGTGAGGGGACCATGCATACCAGGATAGGGATGAGGGAGTACCATGCATACCAGGATTGGGGGATGAGAGGACCATATATACCCAGATAGGAGGTGAGGGGACCATGCATACCAAGATAGGGGGATGAGAGGACCATGCATAGCAGGATGGGGGGGTGGGAGGACAGAGGACCATGCATACCAGGATAGGGGGGTGAGAGGAATATGTGCATACCAGGATAGGGGGGTGAGAGAACCATGTGCATACCAGGATTGGGGGTTGAGGGGGCCATGCATACAAGGATGAAGAATGGCGTGCCATGCATAACAGGATTGGGGGGTGAGAGAACCATGCATACCAGGATTGGGGGATGAGGGGTACCATGCATACCAGGATTGGGGGATGAGGGGGACCATGCATACAAGGAAAGGGGGTGAAGGGACCATACATACCAGGATAGGGATGAGGGAGTACCATGCATACCAGGATTGAGGGATGAGGGGTACCATGCATACCAGGATAGGGGGTGAGGGGACCATGCATACCAGGATTGGTGGATGAGGGGTACCATGCATACTAGGATAGGGGGTGAGGGGACCATGCATACCAGGATAGGGGGGTGAGAGGACCATGCATACCACGAAAAGGGGGGTGAGGGGACCATGCATACCAGGATGAAGAATGGGGTGCCATGCATACCAGGATTGGGGGGTGAGGGGACCATGCATACCAGGATGAAGAATAGGGTGCCATGCATACCAGGATTGGGGGGTGAGGGGACCATGCATACTAGGATGAAGAATGGCGTGCCATGCATACCAGGATTGGGGGGGTGAGAGGACCATGCATACCAGGATTGGGGGATGAGGGGTACCATGCATACCAGGATTGGGGGATGAGGGGGACCATGCATACAAGGAAAGGGGGTGAGGGGACCATACATACCAGGATAGGGATGAGGGAGTACCATGCATACCAGGATTGAGGGATGAGGGGTACCATGCATACCAGGATAGGGGGTGAGGGGACCATGCATACCAGGATTGGTGGATGAGGGGCACCATGCATACTAGGATAGGGGGTGAGGGGACCATGCATACCAGGATAGGGGGGTGAGAGGACCATGTATACCTGGATTGAGGGATGAGGGGTACCATGCATACCAGGATTGGGGGATGAGGGGTACCATGCATACTAGGATAGGGCGTGAGGGGACCATGCATACCAGGATAGGGGGGTGAGAGGACCATGCATACCTGGATTGGGAGATGAGGGGTACCATGCATACCAGGATTGGGGGATGAGGGGTACCATGAATTACAGGATAGGGGGTGAGAGGACCATGCATACCAGGATGGGGGGGTGGGAGGACAGAGGACCATGCATACCAGGATAGGGGGGTGAGAGGACTATGTGCATACCAGGATAGGGGGGTGAGAGGACCATGTGTATACCAGGATTGGGGGTTGAGGGGGGCCATGCATACCAGGATAGCTGGGGTGAGTGGATTATGCATACCACGAAAGGGGGGTGAGGGGACCATGCATACCAGGATGAAGAATGGGGTGCCATGCATACCAGGATTGGGAGGTGAGGGGACCATGCATACCAGGATGAAGAATGGCGTGCCATGCATAGCAGGATTGGGGGGGTGAGAGGACCATGCATACCAGGATTGGGGGATGAGGGGTACCATGCATACCAGGATTGGGGGATGAGGGGGACCATGCATACAAGGAAAGGGGGTGAGGGGACCATACATACCAGGATAGCGATGAGGGAGTACCATGCATACCAGGATTGAGGGATGAGGGGTACCATGCTTACCAGGATAGGGGGTGAGGGGACCATGCATACCAGGATAGGGATGAGGGAGTACCATGCATACCAGGATTGGGGGGTGAGAGGACCATGCATACCAGGATTTGGGGATGAGGGGTACCATTCTTACCAGGATTGGGAGATGAGAGGACTATGCACACCAGGTTAGGGGATGAGGGGACCTTACAAACCATGATAGGGGTGAGGGGGCCATGCATACCAGGATTGGGGGTGAGGGGACCATGCATACCAGGATAGGGATGAGGGAGTACCATGCATACCAGGATTGAGGGGTGAGGGGACCATGCATACCAGGATGAAGACTGGGGTGCCATGCATACCAGGATTGGGGGGTGAGGGTACCATGCATACCAGGATAGGAATGAGGGGTGCCATGCATACCAGGATAGGAGGGTGGCTGCACATTTTCTTGGATTTTCGGGCCAGATGATGGTACTATCCCTAACTGACATATTTCTTTGTACAAGAGTATACAGAGGTAGCTGTCAACCACGGATATTGCTGCCCACTGGACCACAAATCCCAGAAAGAGCAGAAGTTTAAATGATTAACCCCTTCATGACCTCTGACACATATATACATCATAGGTTGTGTCCCTGCATTTGACCTGCAGGTTACTATTGTGAGCCCTCATGTTTTCAGGCACCAGAGAGCTGATCTGATCTGATCAGCTGTCATGTGCCCCTAAGAGCCATGGGTGTAATCACGATCCACCCATGGCTGTTAACCTCTTAAATTCTGCTGTCAATTTCCAACGGCAGCATTTATCATGGTCATGTCGGAAACGCGTCACTATTCCCGCCCATCAGCGCCCGTAACCTGAATTCAAGGTGCCAATGGGTTAACATAACAACCCGGGGTCTGCAAGAGACCCCTGTGGTTGTCATTGCTGATCTGATAGGTGCGCAGCCCTAAGGCCGGCGCTCGTAGCAGATAGCAGGGCTGAAGCAAACAGATGATTGCAGCTTCAAGTCTCCTAAATAGACTATTGAAGCAAGTAAAAAGTAGAAAAAAGTTTTTAAAAATATTAAAAGAATTAAAATAATAAAAGTTCAAATCACCCCCCTTTTATTCCATTCAAAATAAAAGAATAAACAAAAAAATTCAAATACACATTTATTTGGCATTGCTGCATTCAGAAACACCTGATCTATCACAATATAAAAATGATTAATCCGATCGATAAACGGTGTAATTAGAGAAAAAAATAAAAACTCTAGAATTAAGTTTCTTTGGTCGCCGCAACATTGCAATAACGGGCGATCAAAAGATCGTATCTGCACCAACATGGTATCAATAAAAACGTCAGCTTGGCGCCCAAAAAATAAGCCCTCACCCAACCCAAGATCATAAAAATTGGAAACGCTAAGGGTCTAGGAAAATGGCGCCATTGTTTTATTATTTTTATCTTTTTTCTTTTTTACAAACTTTATTTTTTTTTTCACCACTTACCATAAATAAAAAAAGAACCTAGACATGATTGATGTGCGAGAACTCGTAATGAGCTGTAGAGTCATAACGGCAGGTCAGTTTTAGCATTTAGTGAACACGAGTTATTGCGAGCCCTTGGGATTACGAACCTCGCAATGGGGTGTAACCACGCAACAGACTGGCGTATGTGCAGACTAACAGCAAACATAAATACCTGGTGTACCTCTCTTGCCACTCCTACCTTGTGTATGAAAAAGCTCTGTCGTTAATACTGTTCGGGTAGAGCTATCCGATAGCGCTATCCATGAAGAAAGTGCACGGGTAGAGCAGCTATCCCATAGCTCTATTCCTAAAGGAAATGAACGGGTAGAGCTATCCCATAGCGATATCCCTCAATGTTCCTGAGTGTAAGCTATTTCACATGGTTGAGCGCACTTGGGATCTGCCCCCAAGGCCCTGCCCATGCCCAATGTTTGGTCCGTAGACCGCGGCTAGGAGTTAGTCCCGCTTTTGTGTGCAACTTTTTTTGGGCTTTTACAGTTGTTAAAAATCTTAATAAATGACTTCTTTGTACACACAGTGACTGCGTCCTCTTCTGGACCCATGTTGATAACTTCATCACTGGCATCAGGCATAGGGATCATGGTGCTTTTGAGGATATCTCTCTCTTTTCCACCACGGGTGCGTGAGGAGTGACATCAGTCACAGTTTTTGTTTTGTCCTCATGCTTTCCTGTAATGTAGAATATTGAAATTAGGTTAAAATCCCACCAAAGACATTTGCAAGGAGTTTGTGTGGGTTTCCTCCAGATTCCTCCCACATTCCAAAGACATACTGATGGAGAATTATGATTGTAAGCCCCAATGGGGACAGTGATAACAATGTAAGTAAAGTTGTGGAATTAATGGCGCTACATACAGTTGAGAAATATTTTTATTTATATACCATAATAACATAAAACCAAGGTTTATTATAAAAGACAAAGCATCAAGTATATATGATAATATATATAGAAATTGACATAAAAATTGAAGGGTCAGCTAACCACAATCATAAGAGAAGGTTACATATATGTGTAGGGTCCCATGCCACAGAAAAATGTACAGATGATACAATAGTGTTAAATAAAAAATAAAAATATATATAATGGTGCCGTAAAGATATGTGATAAAAAACATATGTTAACAAAACAACATACAATGAATTTAAAGTGCAAAAATATGTGCTAGCAAAAAACACAATTAGTGTAATTAATGAACAATAAAGTGCAAAGTGCAGTAGTGTCCGCAGGTGTTGCTACACATAAATAAAGTTGTAATTGTGTGACCATAAACGTATATCTCTTAACAAATGAGAGCATATAAAGGCGCAGTTAGGAGATAAACAATTACCACAGGTAGTAGTAAAACAGTCAGAAAAACGAAATGGTTGCTGCCAACAACCAGACTATAGTGTTAAATAGTTATACCTGTGGATATATAACTGCTCCTGCCCGCCAGAGGTAGCTGCCCTTCCCCAACGCGCGTTTCGGCCAATTGCCTTCGTCAGGGGGTGGATACTAACAGAAGCCAATAGGTATTTATGTACCAAACAACCAATCAAGACTCATTAAACAAAATTTGGACCAATCACGGTCAAAAAAAGGCGTGGTGTTTCAATTATTATTAAAACATATGCATATAATGCACATGACCTAAATTAAATGAAACTACCACATCTAGCATTAAAACATTAAGTACTAGTATACTGCAAAACCGTCAAGTCATAAGACACTGCACAGATCGCAGTTTATGTGGTAACTGACATTGTGTATCAAACAGCCAATCATAGCCCGTAAAACAAAAATTGGGCCAATCAGCAACCAGGAGGTGTGGCGCTTCAAATAGTCACTCAGTCTGTACAAAATTGCACCAATAACTGGTAGCGTATCAGACAGCCAATCATAGACCTTATAACAAAAAATGGACCAATCGTAGTCTAGAGGGCGTGACGCTATGAACGATGTCTCCATTAAAACAAAAATGCGAATGCATACATAAATACTTGATAATCACAGCAGCCAGCAGATGAATGTCACAATGACACCACATAACACAAGGCTTTACAGAAACCGCCATCTAGCTGGTAATTAAGCCCGATAGTTGTAATGTGCAAGTGTATAGGATTAGATAGACTTAATAACCAGCGGTTATTGCATATTTTTACAAAGCCGCTGTGTCTAAATAACATATCCCAAACTATATTGATACTTATTGCTTAAATAATACCACAACTGCCACATGTATATATTTAATAGTCACTACAGCCAGCAGATGAAAGTCACAAATGACGCAACATAGCACATAGCTACGCAGTTTATAAAAGCCGCCATTATATGATAACTTAAATCATGCAGAGCTAAAACAAAAGGCCACAATTAAGTCATACTACAGGATGTCTACTTCTCTACCCTAGAAAGAACCTAGCATCAATATAGTTTGGGATATGTTATTTAGACACAGCGGCTTTGTAAAAGTATGCAATAACCGCTGGTTTAATTTTTGTTTTAATGGAGACATCGTTCGTAGCGTCACGCCCTCTAGACTACGATTGGTCCATTTTTTGTTATAAGGTCTATGATTGGCTGTCTGATACGCTACCAGTTATTGGTGCAATTTTGTACAGACTGAGTGACTATTTGAAGCGCCACACCTCCTGGTTGCTGATTGGCCCAATTTTTGTTTTACGGGCTATGATTGGCTGTTTGATACACAATGTCAGTTACCACATAAACTGCGATCTGTGCAGTGTCTTATGACTTGACGGTTTTGCAGTATACTAGTACTTAATGTTTTAATGCTAGATGTGGTAGTTTCATTTAATTTAGGTCATGTGCATTATATGCATATGTTTTAATAATAATTGAAACACCACGCCTTTTTTTGACCGTGATTGGTCCAAATTTTGTTTAATGAGTCTTGATTGGTTGTTTGGTACATAAATACCTATTGGCTTCTGTTAGTATCCACCCCCTGACGAAGGCAATTGGCCGAAACGCGCGTTGGGGAAGGGCAGCTACCTCTGGCGGGCAGGAGCAGTTATATATCCACAGGTATAACTATTTAACACTATAGTCTGGTTGTTGGCAGCAACCATTTCGTTTTTCTGACTGTTTTACTACTACCTGTGGTGATTGTTTATCTCCTAACTGCGCCTTTATATGCTCTCATTTGTTAAGAGATATACGTTTATGGTCACACAATTACAACTTTATTTATGTGTAGCAACACCTGCGGACACTACTGCACTTTGCACTTTATTGTTCATTAATTACACTAATTGTGTTTTTTGCTAGCACATATTTTTGCACTTTAAATTCATTGTATGTTGTTTTGTTAACATATGTTTTTTATCACATATCTTTACGGCACCATTATATATATTTTTATTTTTTATTTAACACTATTGTATCATCTGTACATTTTTCTGTGGCATGGGACCCTACACATATATGTAACCTTCTCTTATGATTGTGGTTAGCTGACCCTTCAATTTTTATGTCAATTTCTATATATATTATCATATATACTTGATGCTTTGTCTTTTATAATAAACCTTGGTTTTATGTTATTATGGTATATAAATAAAAATATTTTTAATGATAGGACTATGGTCATGTGTTTTTGTTTCATTCCAGTTTAGGTTTATGACTGTCCTTTAGTTGCTCTAATATAGTCTTGGGTGGTGTATGCACCATACTATACCAAAATTGATTGATTTCCCACTATATCCCCTTTATTTGCTATACAGTTGCGAAAATAAGCATTTGACACACTGCCAATTTTGCAAGTTTTCCCGCCTACAAAGAATGGAGAGGTCTGTAATTTTTTATTGTAGGTACACTTCAACTGTGAGAGACAGAATGTTTAAAAAAATCCAGAAAATCCCATTGTATGATTTTTACATAATCAATTTGCATTTTGTTGCATGAAATAAGTATTTGACACCATAGAAAAACAGAACTTAATATTTGGTACAGAAACCTTTGTTTGCAATTACAGAGGTCATATGTGGTAGTTTTTTCCCAAGTTTGCACACACCGCAGCAAGGATTTTGTCCCCCCCCTTCCATACGGATCTGTCAGGTTTCGGTGCTGTCGCTGTGTAACATTGAGTTTCAGCTCCCTCCAAACGTTTCCTTTTAGGTTTAGGTCTGCAGACTGGCTAGGTTCCTCCAGGACATTAAAATGCATCTTATGGAGCCTCTCCTCAGCTGCCCTGGCTGTGTGTTTTGGGTCATTGTCATGATGGAAGAATCAGCTATGACCCATCTTTAACGTTCTTACTGAAGGAAGGATGTTGTTGGCTAAAATCTCACGACACATGACCTCATCTATCCTCCCTTCAATATGGTGCCGTCGTCTTGTCCCCTTTGCAGAAAATGGAATGAATGAACCGTTGTCATATGCCGGTTTTCGGTGAATGACAACTTACTGTAGGGACTGGTACATAGAGATGAATCTCCGCCATTGCTACTTTATCACCCTGAAGAATGTTGAGCTCATAGTTTCTAAGAGTATCATGGCACTTATAGTTTAATGCATTTGCAATTAAGGACATACCTGGTTGGTTTACAAGTTATGATGTATTGGTGCTGCACACATTGTATATTTCTATATTAAGGGCAGCGCAGAGTGTCGCAGGGTCAGCCGTCATGGAGTGGCAGCGTCTTCCTCGCCAACATAGGATGATGTTTGGTTGCTTATGTGGTGGAGCATTTCTCTGCTCATAAATCTATTTGTTTCTCGCCCCCTTTTGCTCCTATTTGTCTATATATGTCTCTGTATTCAGTGGAGCACACTAAAATCTATTCAGTATAATTGGTGTGGCACTATATATTGATGATTAAACTAGCACTGAATAGCGCATACTAGGGAACTGGGGAGAGCCGCCGAGGAGCAAGGGCACCATTGTCGTATCACAAGGGTGCCAACCTCTACTGTTAGGCAGGTGGACAGGAAAGGGGATTACACAGGGGCTCTCCAGGATCATTTATTTATCTCTTCAATTTGTCGCCTTTCAGCATTTTGTGTGTGTCTTGTATGTTGTTAGTCCTTTTATAAATGGTTAATAAAGGTTTATATTTTAATTAATGGGGTCTTCATATGTGAGCTGATTCCTGAACTTTCTCAGAATCATCCTTACTACAAGAGGCAAGATCACGTACAGAGCCCCAGACCGAGGAAGATTGACAGTCATCTTGTGTTTCTTCCATTTTCTAATAATTGTGCCAACAGCTGTTGCCTTCTCACCAATTGCCTATTGTGCTGTAGCCCATCCGAGCCTTGAACAGGTCTACAATTTTGTCCCTGATGTCCTTAGACTTCATTTTGGTCTTGGCCATGGTAGAGAGGTTGGAGTGTGATTGATTGTGTGGACAGGTGTCTTTTATACTGGTAACGAGTTCAAACAGGAGCAGTTAGCACAAGTAATGAGCGTAGAGTAGGAGGGCTTCTTAAAGAAAAACTAACAGGTCTGCGAGAGCCAGAATTCTTTCTGGTTAGAAGGTGATCAAACACTTATTTCATGCAATAAAATGCAAATCAATTATGTAAAAATCATAAAATAAATCTAAAAGACCACATTGTAAGATTCCGTCTCTCACAGGTGAAGTGTACCTACAATAAAAACTACAGACCTCTCCATTCTTTGTAGGTGGGAAAACTTGCAAAATTGGCATTGCGTCAAATACCGTATATACTTGCGTATAAGCCGAGATTTTCAGCCCATTTTTTTGGGCTGAAAGTCCCCCTCTCGGCTTATACGCAAGTCATATACGCCAGGGAGTCGGCGGGGGAGGGGTAGTGGGGGTGTCAGATCATACTGACCCCCTGGCGCGTCTCTGCAGCCCCCCTGCCTGTCCCACAGTCTCAGGCGCCTGCCTTCAGCAGTCACGTGGTACTGCTCATTAAAAACATGAATATGCACATATTCATGTCTTTAATGAGTGTTATCACATGACCGATGAAGGCTGGCGCCGAAGACCATGGGAGAACAGGGCTGCAGAGACCGCACCAGGAGGGGGTAAGTATATGTGATATTCACCTGTCCCCGTTCCCACGCTGCTTGCCGCTGCCTGCCACATCCTCTGTCAGTGTCGTTCAGGCAGCAGAGAACGCGCCCCCCATCATATTTATATATTCACTATATTGAGGGTATTATGGAAAGTCTATGGTTACTTACTGGTGCAGACTGGTCTGTGACCCCGGATCGTGTTCAGTTGAAGGTCAATGTGATCTCTTCGTCATATACTCTACATGCCGTTTAAAGACATGGAGTCACTTCCTGACCTAAAACAAAAAGTAAAAACAATGAAAATCAGATGCCCCCAATAATGGCAGCACGCCCCTTATCATATTTACACATTCACTATATTGAGGGTATTATGGAAAGTCCATGGTTACTTACTGGTGCAGACTGGTCTGTGGTCCCGGGTCGTGTCCGGTTGTAGGTCGGAGCGATCTCTTGGACCGTCATAGACTCTACATGCCTCTTGGAATGTGCTAGAAACTCCTACGCGAAAATCGCGGAAAAAACGCGGAATAAACCTCTGCACAAATTGTGCGAATATCGCGCCAAACCGCAGAAACAGTCTCAAAACAAACCCGCAAGTTCCTGATATTGGGCATCTCCACTTGTAGGGTCGTTATCTCCGGGGTTACTTCTCTAGGTAGATCAGTAACGTTTTCTGTAGCCGCTCTCTTGGCTGGTGGCAGCATCTCAGGCTTACTGTTAGAGGAGATGGCCACATCCGTATCTGTTTCAATATCGATGACGACATAATCTGGACCAGGAGAAGAAATGTTGGTGTTCTCAAGGTCATCTGTCTTTTTGACCATTGGTCCATCCTCATTTTTTCCTGTTAAAGAGATCAAAGAAATCATAATTTTTTAAAATAAAATATTCTCCATATTTCTTATGGATTATTGCGTCTACTGCTCCTTTACTTCGCAGCCGCCCACTGTAGATAAATGTTAGCGCTTGCTGGGCTCTATGCAGCGCCGACGTTTGTCATGACATGGTCGGTGGTCTTGCAGCGCTCACGACCCCCAGGGTTCTGCAAGCTCTGCGATTCCAGTGCAGAGCGATAGCTCTGACAGGTGTTATCATTCGTGAAGCACCTGAAGGGTTGATAAACTTTTTGAATTTGGTTTTGATCACTTTGAGGGGTGCAGTTTTTAGAATGGTGTCACTTTTGGGTATTTCTGTATTAAATGCTCCTGAAAGTAACTTCAAATGTGATGTGGTCCCTAAAAAAATTGTTTTTGCAAATTTAGTTGGAAAAACGAAAAATCGCTGATCAACTTTTAACCCTTTTAACGTCTTAAGAAAAAAACAATTGTGTTTCAAAAATTGTATTGATGATAGATAAACATGTGGGAAATAGTATTTATTAACTATTTTGTGTGACAGCACACTGGTTTAAAGACTAAAAAATTTAAAAACTGCAAAATGTTCAGATTTTTCGTCACATTTCCGATATTTTCAGACAAAAACACAAATTATATTGGACAAATTTTACCACTATAATGAAGTACAATATGTTATGAAAAAACTATCTCAGAATCAATGTGATCTGTTATAGTGTTCGAGAGCTATAACCACATAAAGGGACACTGCTCAGAATTGGCCTGGTCATGAGGGCGAAAAAAGGCTCCGGCACGAAAGGTTTAAGAGACCATTTTTAAAAGGATGTCCTTCTATTACCGTATATACGCCTGTATATGCCGAGTTTATCAGCACACTTGTCCCAGAAAGCCGGCGGGGGAGCGGCGGGACAGCTGGTCACAGGGGCACGAGCCGGCGGCTGTGGCTAAAGCCAGTGCAACTGCTAAAGAGAAATGAATATTTATTTCTCTTATAGTGCGCAAAGTGACAGCTGCAGCAGCGAGGGCATGCTGGAGGAGGGTGAGTAGGATGGTTTGTTTTGTTTTCGTAATAGGAAGCATGCATACAAGGATGGGAGAGGGGAAGCCATGCTTACCAGGGCAGGACGGGGGAGCAATGCATACCGGGACAGGGATGCGGGAACAATGCATACCCGGCTTATACTCGAGTCAATAAGCTTACCCAGTTTTCCGTGGCAAACTTAGGTGCCTATACTCGGGTCGGCTTGTACTCAAGTATGTACGGTAATTACATACCAAATGTCCCCAGAGTAAGTCTATTACCAAGTTATAAAAAAGCAAAAAAAATAACTACCGTATTTTACGTATTATAAGACCCACTTTTTTCCCCAAAATTGTGGGGGAAAATGGGGGTGCGTCTTATAATGCGTATTTACCTTACCGGTACTGTTGCTGGCCACAGGCTGAGATAAGCAGGTTCCCAGCGGTGCTGTGAGTGCCCGACGATGCTGCGCAGGGGTTTCCCGTTCCGCTGCAGGGATCTCCATTGCTACGGGGGGCTTTGCTGAAATTTTGTGAAAGGCCAGATTGATCTCAGCGCTGAAATCTCATCTTCTGAGATCTTGGTGCCGAGATCTCCATCTGCGCATGTGCCTCCCCTATCGTCGGCCATCTTCCCGGAGTCCACCGCACAGGAAACCATGCAACTGCCAGGGGCTCTGGCCTTTCACAAAATGTCAGCAGAGGCCCCCGCAGCACGGAGCAGCATGCAGCACGGAGAACCCCGCAGCACGGAGTCCCCCGCAGCACGAGCACCCCACAGGACCTGCAGCATGGAGCCCCCCATAGCACACAGCCCCCCACAGAGCACCGTGCAGCACAAAATCTCCGCCTCATCCCAGCCTGCAGCATCACCCCACTCCTGTTTCCTCCAGCAGCGACCCTGGGACCCCGCTTCACCGCAGCCACCACCCCCAGTAAGCAATAAGACGCATGGATTATAAGAAGCACCACCATTTTATTACAAAAAAAGTTTTTTTCCTATGTTTCTCCTCAAAATTTGGGGTGCGTCTTATAATCCGAAAAATACGGTATTTGCACATAGATTTTATAGGCTTGTCCAGGGTTCGAAAAATGTAATTGGTTTGTTTGAAACACAAGACCACCCCTGTCTGCAGGTTGTGCCTGCTATTGCAGATCAGCTCCAGTGAAGAGAATGGTATAGAGCTGCAATACCATGAACAAGCTGAAGATTTTGACGACACAGATTTTTTTTTTTTTTTTTTAAGAAAATGGCAGCCCTGTTTTTCTTATCCTGGAGAACTGCTTTAGTGTTAGATTGGTTAGGCTGTACTTACCACCAATAGGTTTAGCAGGAGTCTCTCTGTCTCCATCAGTAGAACGTTGAGATTCATCATTTCTCCTGGATTTATCCTTTTTCAGATGTCTTTAAAATAGTAAAATAGAAGGTATTTTATGAATTACAAAGTACTGTAACAGATCTTTATTCTGCAGAATGAAATATAGACTCATATGTTTCTTCATTCATTTTGTCCTTTACATGCTGTAGAAACATTGGCAATAAGGATAATTTTGGTAATTATCAACAATTTTTCATGTACATGAAAGTTCAATATGTGTAGATCGTACTGGGTTGTAAGGTAATATGAAGATTAGACAGGAGTGGATTTATTTGAGTGGAATTGAATTCTCCTCACACAAAACTCAGAATGTTGGAGAACACAGATTTTTTGTAATTCACTCCACGCGAATAAAGCAAAGTGGAAGCTAGGGGCAGCCAACAGCTTGCAGAAGAGTAGAGGGCTGGCAGAAAGATGAGCTCACTTCTCTGACCGACTTCCGCTGCTTTATGCCCAATGGCCAGTTTTCCACACTACCATCATGCCGCACCTCAGGCCAAGTGTTCCCTTTGGACTGAAACTTTGGCTACAAGTGGCCCCGAAAGGTCTCTGCCCATGCATGTCCCAACCAAGAGTCAACACTGGGCTGGAGTTGCGGGCATAGAGCCGTGGGGGCTTCCGGAGAGGGGCTTGGTTGTATATAAACTTTATTTTCTTCTTATATCTTCCATTTATTACCATCTGGGACTGGGGAGACCCCAGAGTATAACAGGGAACAATCAATATGTGAAGAATAATTTTGCTGTGAATTGAATCTCTAAATAAAATCTGCTGATTTGGCAGAATTTTGTCTGAGCCTCTCATCTGTAATAAAGATGGAAATTTTTGCAGACTCCCATGTACAATATAAATCATCCTTTACAATACTTACCTACATATGGCGTTACAGATGACACCAAGGAATGTTCCAAGGAAGAATATGATAACTACAAAATAAATGACCTTATTCCAAGGGATCTTTGGAGGAACGATAACATCCACTGAAAAAGAAGAGAAAATACATATATTATCTATATATCCAGTAACCCTTCTGTAATCCACTGCCATTATTATCGAAGCAGTCCTATAAAGGGAATCTGTCACCAGGCTTTTGCCATCTTATCGAGAGAACCATAATGTAGAAGCATAGACCTTTACTATAGCGATGTGTCAATTACTGGACTGTTTCAATAGAATCACTGTTTTACCAGCAATCGATTATCACTACAGGACAACTGGTCTTGTGCCTCCTAGTCCAGCCAGACCCCCAGCAATATACAATGTAAGCACAAGCTGTGGCGGGGTTATACACAGCTGAAAAACTGAGCTCTGCTCAATCTGCAGCAGAGAAAACTGTGACTCTATTATATAGTCTACTAGCTGAAGAGCCCGGCGCTGTCCGGGCATAGTAACTAACTTTGGTTAGTTACAACAAATTATAATTATCCTCCATCCCATAGTCCCGTGCCCATATACCCATAATACATATCCACCATCCCATAGGCCCGTGCCCATATACCCATCATACATATTCTCCATCCCATAGTCCCATGCCCATATACCCATCATACATCCTCCATCCCATAGTCCCGTGCCCATATACTCATCATACATATTCTCCATCCCATAGTCCCATGCCGATATACCCATCATACATCCTCCATCCCATAGTCCCATGCCCATACACCATCATACATATTCGCCATCCCATAGCCGAGTGCCTATATACCCATCACACATTCTTCATCTCATAGTCCCATGCCCATATACCCATCACACATGCTCCATCCCATAGTCCCGTGCCCATATACCCATCATACATATCCTCCATCCCATAGTCCCATGCCCATATGCCCATCACACATCCTCCATTCCATAGTCCCGTGCCCATGTACCCATCACACATGCTCCATCCCATAGTCCCATGCCCATATACCCATCATACATATCCTCCATCCCATAGTCCCGTGCCCATATGCTCATCACACATCCTCCATCCCATAGTCCCGTGCCCATATACCCGTCATACATATCCACCATCCCATAGGCCCGTGCCCATATACCCGTCATACATATCCTCCATCCCATACTCCAGTGCCCATATACCCATCACACATCCTCCATTTCATAGTCCCATGCCCATATTCCCATCATACATATTCTCCATCCCATAGTCCCATGCCCATATTCCCATCATACATATTCTCCATCCCATAGTCCCATGCCCATATACCCATCATACATATCCTCCATCCCATAATCGAGTGCCCATATACCCATCACACATATCCTCCATCCCATAGTCCCATGCCCATATACCCATCATACATATCCTCCATCCCATAGTCCAGTGCCCATATACCCATCACACATCCTCCATTCCATAGTCCCATGGCCATATACCCATCATACATATTCTCCATCCCATAGTCCCATGCCCATAAACCCATCATACATATCCTCCATCCCATAGTCGAGTGCCCATATACCCATCACACATATCCTCCATCCCATAGTCCCATGCCCATATACCCGTCATACATATCCTCCATCCCATAGTCCAGTGCCCATATACCCATCACACATCCTCCATTCCATAGTCCCATGCCCATATACCCATCATACATATTCTCCATCCCTTAGTCCCATGCCCATATACCTATCATACATATTCTCCATCCCATAGTCCCCTGCCCATATACCCATCAAACATATCCTCCATCCCATAGTCAAGTGCCCATATACCATCACACATCCTCCATCCCATAGTCCCGTGCCCATATATCCATCACACATCCTCCATCCCATAAGCCCGTGCCCATATACCCATCATACATATCCTCCATCCCATAGTCCAGTGACCATATACCCATCACACATCCTCCATTCCATAGTCCCGTGCCCATAAACCGGTCATACATATTCTCCATCTCATAGTCCCATGCCTATATACCCATCATACATATTCGCCATCCCATAGTCGAGTGCCCATATACCCGTCATACATATCCACCATCCCATAGGCCCGTGCCCATGTACCCGTCATACATATCCTCCATCCCATAGTCCAGTGGCCATATACTCATCATACATATTCTCCAACCCATAGTCCCATGCCCATATACCATCATACATATCCTCCATCCCATACTCCAGTGCCCATATACCCATCACACATCCTCCATTCCATAGTCCCATGCCCATATTCCCATCATACATATTCTCCATCCCATAGTCCCATGCCCATATTCCCATCATACATATTCTCCATCCCATAGTCCCTTGACCATATACCCATCATACAAATCCTCCATCCCATAGTCGAGTGCCCATATACCCATCACACATATCCTCCATCCCATAGTCCCATGCCCACATACCCATCATACATATCCTCCATCCCATAGTACAGTGCCCATATACCCATCACACATCCTCCATTCCATAGTCCCATGGCCATATACCCATCATACATATTCTCCATCCCATAGTCCCATGCCCATAAACCCATCATACATATTCGCCATCCCATAGTCGAGTGCCCATATACCTGTCATACATATCCACCATCCCATAGGCCCGTGCCCATTTCCCCATCATATATATCCTCCATCCCATAGTCCAGTGTCCATATACCCATCACACATCCTCCATTCCATAGTCCCATGCCCATATACCCATCATACATATTCTCCATCCCATAGTCCCATGCCCATATACCCATCTTACATATCCGCCATCCCATAGTCCCGTGCCCATATACCCGTCAAACATATCCTCCATCCCATAGTCAAGTGCCCATATACCATCACACATCCTCCATCCCATAGTCCCGTGCCCATATATCCATCACACATCCTCCATGCCATAAGCCCGTGCCCATATACCCATCATACATATCCTCCATCCCATAGTCCCGTGCCCATATACCCATCATACATATCCTCCATCCCATAGTCCAGTGACCATATACCCATCACACATCCTCCATTCCATAGTCCCGTGCCCATATACCGGTCATACATATTCTCCATCCCATAGTCCCATGCCCATATACCCATCATACATATTCGCCATCCCATAGTCGAGTGCCCATATACCCGTCATACATATCCACCATCCCATAGGCCTGTGCCCATGTACCCGTCATACATATCCTCCATCCCATAGTCCAGTGGCCATATACTCATCATACATATCCTCCAACCCATAGTCCCATGCCCATATACCCATCATACATATCCTCCATCCCATAGTCCCATGCCCATATACCCATCATACATATCCGCCATCCCATAGTCCCATGCCCTTATACCTGTCAAACATATCCTCCATCCTATAGTCAAGTGCCCATATACCCATCACACATCCTCCATCCCATAGTCCCGTGCCCATATATCCATCACACATCCTCCATCCCATAAGCCCGTGCCCATATACCCATCATACATATCCTCCATCCCATAGTCGAGTGCCCGTATATCCATCACACATCCTTCATCTCATAGTCCCATGCCCATATACCCATCATACATATCCTCCATCTCATAGTCCAGTGCCCATATACCCGTCATATATATCCTCCATCCCATAGTCGAGTGCCCATATACCCATCACACATCCTCCATCCAATAGTCCCATGCCCATATACCCATCACACATCCTCCAACCCATAGTCCCATGCCCATATACCATCATACATATTCGCCATCCCATAGTGGAGTGCCCATATACCCATCATACATATCCTCCATCCCATAGTCCAGCATAGGCCCGTGCCCATATACCCGTCATACATATCCTCCATCCCATAGTCCAGTGCCCATATACCCATCACACATCCTCCATCCCTTAGTCCCGTGCCCATATACCGGTCATACATATCGTCCATCCCATAGTCCCGTGCCCATATACCCGTCATACATATCCTCCTTCCCATTGTCCAATGCCCATATACCCATCACACATCCTCCATCCCATAGTCCCATGCACATATACCCATCACACACCCTCCATCCCATTGTCCTGTGCCCATATACCGGTCATACATATCGTCCATCCCATAGTCCCGTGCCCATATACCCGTCATACATATCCTCCATCCCATAGTCCAGTGCCCATATACCCATCACACATCCTCCATCCCATAGTCCCGTGCCCATATACCCGTCATACATATCCACCATCCCATAGGCCCGTGCCCATATATCCATCATGCATATCCTCCATCCCATAGTCAAGTGCCCATATACCCATCACACATCCTCCATCCCATAGTCCCATGCCCATATACCCATCATACATATTCAACATCCCATAGTCCCATGCCCATATACCCATTATACATATTCGTCATCCCATAGTCGAGTGCCCATATACCCATCATACATATCCTTCATCCCATAGTCCAGTGCCCATATACCCATCACACATCCTCCATCCCATAGTCCCATGCCCATATACCGGTCATACATAGCCACGATCCCATAGTCGAGTGCCCATATACCCATCATACATATCCTTCATCCCATAGGCGAGTGCCCATATACCCATCACACATCTTCCATCCCATAGTCCCGTGCCCATATAACTGTCATACATATCGTCTATCCCATAGTCCCGAGCCCATATACCCGTCATACATATCCTCCATCCCATAGTCCAGTGCCCATATGCCCATCACACATCCTCCATTCCATAGTCAACCATTATGACATCATAATGAGTGGCGGCAGGGCTTGCAACCTATGATGACATCAGCGTCGCCATGGCAACCATTGTGACATCATGAGGGGCGGGGCTTGATACGCACACACTGTTTCCCCAGTATGCAAATAGGGGCATTATGACATCATAATGAGGGGCGGGGCTTGACGCGCACACACTTTTTCCCAAGTATGTAGACAGGGGCAAAATTGTTTGGTGAATTGGAACGCGCGGGGTTAAAATTTTGCCTCACAACATAGCTTAGGACGCTCTCAGGGTCCAGACGTGCGACTGTGCCAAATTTTGCGGCTGTAGCTGCGACGGTGCGGATGCCTATCCCGGGCATACACACACACATACATACACACATACATGCACACATACACACACACATACATACACACATACACACACACATACACACACACATACACACACATACATACACACTTTGAGCTTTATATATTAGTTTGGACGGTAGGACCCAGCATGACGATTAAAAATATGGGACCGTAGTTTTGATAAATTATGTCTCAGGGATTATGAAAAAAAATAATTCAAAATACCCATTTGTTATCGCTGCATTTGTAAAAGTTCGATCTATCAAAATCTAAACTAAATTTATCTGACCAGTATTCAGCATAATGAGAAAAAAAAAATCGAAATTGCCAGAATGAAATTTTTTGGCAGCCGCAAGATTGCAATAAAAGGCGATAAAAAACCATAGTATCTACCCCAAAATGGTATCAGTAAAAAGATCAACTCAGGGCGCAAAAAATAAGCCTTCACCCAGCCTAATGAGGTTTACCCCATAATATGTGAATATTTGGAAAAGTACTTACCTGCTGGGGTCGTATGCGTGGGCAAGGAATCATAGCGCTGGGTGATGAGAGGCGCGCCTTCCACAGATGCTAATAGCAAACTCACGATTAGAAGAAATCGAAAGAGCATTTTAGCTTGGAGAAATATCGCTGAATGTGTAACACACAGGGAGTTATCGCTGAATGTGTAACACACAGGGAGTTATCGCTGAATGTGTAACACACAGGGAGTTATCGCTGAATGTGTAACACACAGGGAGTCTTGTCAGACAAAGCCTCTTCCTGCAGCGTCACTCCTTATAACCACACATTCCGTGATGTCACAATGGAGATCTCAGTGTGACATCACGAGGAGCGGAACACCAGTGATGTCACAATGGATGAGATAACTGCAACTACTCAACATGGAGCAGCTCCATCCATCTATATATGATTAATATTATATTAATGTATAAGAACCAATCCGCATTAGAGGATATTATGAATGTATGAGGGTGACACAGAGAGACATTATTCATGTGTTGGCCACAGGGAGACGTTACTATTACTGGGCCACATAGGGTGGCAATATTAACTCACGGTGAACACATAGGTGGACAGTTTTACCAGATGAGTGCCACATAAGGGCCAATATTAATGTATTAACAGGGGGACATCATTACTATATGGGGGCCAGGAAAGGGACAATATTACGGTATATGGGTCACATAGGAGGAAATTATTAATATTAGAGGCACATAGAGGGACAATATTAATTTATGGGGGCCACAAGGGAGGACATTGTTATTAAGTGGGGTCCACATATGATAATATTTTTAATGTATGTGGGCCACAATTTGGAATGTTACTGCTATATTGGGGTCATAAAAAGGAATTCCACATCTGGATGAAGGCATAATAGTTGGACATTACTACTGTGTGGGTGCCGTGTTGGGGCAATTCTACTGTATTTTGGCAAAAAGGGGACATCAGGGGTGGATTAAGGGTAGCCAGGGCCCCGGGCTCTTCAGACTCTGTGGGCCCCCCGGTCATGTGACGGGATCATGCGACGGGGTCATCATATACCTGAAACAGATTATTCCAGAAAAATAGTTGCTGAGTGAAACTATAACCTGTCAAACATCCATTGATCTTGTCAATTTACCCTTCAGTTAGGAAGAAAAAAAATAAAAACCACTTTAAGCCATACTATTGAACTGTCCAATTTTAATCTGTAAACAAGACTGTCGCCAATTTTCGCAAGTTTCTCATCAAAAGTGCAACGCAAAACAGTTGAAAAAACATTTAAAGTATCACATTTCCAAAAAAGACACAAAGAAAACCATGTGTATAAAGGGCTCGTGCATACCAGTGCTCAAGTTAAAAAATGGTTTGGTCTCACCATTGTAGTAGACGTATTTTCATAGAGGGTCCATTTTTCATGAGAAGGGAAAGGACAGAAATAATTTTCTCTGACTCTCTGTCGTGCCCCTGTATAGCTCCTGTCCTTAGAAGGACAGGCCTCAAGTGTGCCCACTATGGATAACCCACCATCCACAGATAGTTGGCAACTTCCCTACACGTTTCCTCCCCGTTTCTGGGGATTCATCAGGGGAACTACCCAAATGAATTCTGTGGTAGAATTATTATTGTATATCCGTCTTCATTATAGGGCCCTGCAGTGGCAGAAGGTCCCTAGAGCCAATGTGGCTGTCTGTGCCTCCGCCTATGTGTGGGCCATTGGTGTGCCCAGGAGCTATACAGGGGCACAACGGGGAGTCAGAGAAAATTATTCCTGTCCTATCCCCTCCCCTTCTCATGAAAAAGTGGACCCTCTATTAAAATGCGTTGTATTAAAAGTTATGTTTAAATAATAGCGGAGACTCCCCTAGCTATACTCAGTCTGTGACCCCGGGAGTACTGTCATAGTGATAACACCTAGGCACTATAGCTGAGTGTGTGAATCTGTATGGCAGAAACCTTCATGATGAACCCATCTGTGCTGTGTATTAGCCTCCAATCTCTTCACGGTACAATGATCACGCTTACGTTTTTTACAAAGATGTGATTTTTTTGCAAATCCCATCTTTGCAGTCACACGCCCGGCGCTGGCTCAGGAGAATCCTCACAGAGAGATTTTAGTGTATGTGCACACGTTGCGGATTTTTCCGCACAGAATCCGCAGATAAAATGACCTGCATTTTCCCTGCGGATTTCGTGCGGATTTCACCTGCGTTTTTACACCTGCTGATTCCTATAATAGAATGGGTGTAAAAACGCTGCAGAATCCGCACACAGAATTGACATGCTGCGGGAAATAAACCGCTGCGTTTCCACATGGAATTTTCCGCAGCATGTGCTCAGCGGTTTTTCAGTTCCATAGGAGAACCTGGTACTGTACACCGCATGGAAAACTGCTGCGGATCCACAGGGCCAAATCCGCTGCGGATCGGCAGACTAATCCGCAACGTGTGCCCACACCCTGAGGATTCCCAAGTCTGCAGTCACAGACTTACATGGAAAGACTGCAGACTTTTAGCTTAAGACGGGACAACACCTTTAACCCTTAAAAGAAATAACCAACTAATTCAGATCAATACAAAGTTGCAACTTAACAACTTAGATCCAGCTTTTTTGATCAGCAGCCACTACAGCCAGCCTGGAAAAAAACGGCTTATGTGCATCTTCCCATTTTGTGCTTGTGTTATAAGACCAGTGGCCCAAAGTCACTTAACCCCTGAAAAACATCAGTTACTTATCAAAATCTGTGAAAACTGGCTATTTGCCCGTTGGTCTGCTGCCCAGAGCCCATTTGGGCCAGTCTAGTGACCTGAATGTGATGCAGGCAATCACTATGTATGTAATACTAGTGTGAGATCAGCGGCTCAAAGTCATTTAACCCCTGAAAAATAACACTTATCCAAATCAAAATCGCCCATCTGTCCACTTTGATGCCAGTTCTGATACCCAGAACACATAGGACAGACTAAAGGGACCTGAATTTGATGTCGGGCATCATGATCTATGTGTATGCAGTGTGATATCAGTGGCCCAAAGTTATTTAACCCTTTCATTGATGCTCAACCTCATTGGCAACATTACCAGGAACAGATTATTCAGGGGATGACTGACTTAAGAAGGACAATATTACTAGTAGTACAAAACATTACTAATAAGGCTGTGTTCACACATTGCATTTTTGCAGGGTTTTTTTGCTGCTTTTTTTATGCAAGTTTTAAGCTGCGTTTTACTGTATCAGGAAAGTCTATTAGATTTCAGAAATCTCATGCACACATATTGGTTTTATTTCCCTGACTGATTTGGAAAACTGCTGCATTTTTAAAAACGGCAACATATCACTTTCAGCGGTTTGTCTGCCTTTGTTTCCACAAAAAAAAGGCAGAAAAAAAAGCTGAAAGTGACATGTTGCAGTTTTTAAAAATGCAGCAGAAATCGCAGGTAGCAGTTTTTGGTGCAAAAATCTGAGAGTTAAATCAGACTTGTTTTGAGAGGTGGGGGGGCACTAAACTTTAATAACATGCACGAGAGACTACAAAAACACAGCAAAACTTGCTTTTTGCAAGCAGCTTAAATGCAGCTTTAAATTTTCATTAAAAAAAAACAAAACACAACATGTGAACATAGACTACGTACAGCACCACCTAAAAGAAAATGGTGGACAAGCTGCTAGATATCAGAAAAGTCACAATAACATTAAATGTCATAAATTCTGACAACCCCACATGTAGGCGCAGACCGTATGCCAGGGTTGTGTCAGCGCCATTCTGGATGGCAGGGCTCATATTGGACCTGTGTATGACCTTCTAGGGACCACCTAGTATTATACCCCTTAGTGACCCCTACATGACAGGCGGCTGCAGATCGTCTGCTGACAGCACAGTGACATGATGAAGGTGCCAGGACTTGCAGGCATGGCTGGGGCTATGGCATCCCCTGGAGGTGCACAGAGCAGTACCAGCCCTCATTCCTCCCCCAAGATGTTGCACATATGTCATTACCTTTCTCTCCAACACAAAGACTCCTTGGATCAGTGCTCCCCGGCTATACCGCCCCCATCATAAAGCAGCCCCGAGCCCCAGCCGTGCACATATGCTATCCACATCCAGGTAATGGTGAAGGCTGGCAGCATGATGGGCAGGATCACCCAGCCTGGCATCTTGGAGAGAGGTATTCTGGTGGCAAGGCTGCGGTGCCCTGCTGATGGCTGTCCTGGGCTTCGGCACTTCACAGTAAACTGCCCGGATCTAGGTGGAGGCTTCTCCCAAGCCTCTCTTCTCCCATAACCCAGGATGGAGCTCGCCAGTGCCCCCGGCCCTTTGCAGGTCCCGATGGGCAGAAAGCTTCAGCCTTTCTGATCTCTGGGCCAAGGCACAAGCAGCCCGGCGGAGGCACAGCCGAGGGACGTGATCCGGGCTGTGATCCCCAGCAGCCACTGCCAGAACACTGAGGCAGGAACTGAACTTGGCGCCTCAGCGAGGAGGGGGCGGGGCCTGCAGTGTGACGTGTTTCTGCATCCGGCTCCCTGTGCAGTTCACGTGACAGCACTGGATACGAGACCCCCGCAGCAGCCAGAATACTGAGGTCGGTGGGGAGCTGGATGGGCAGGAGGGCAAGCGGGCCCCCGACTATAACTGTTTGTCACACTTTATAATTGGGAAATTTACCCTGTGCTGGTGGCCCCCCCCCCACTGGGCCTTGGGCAACCGCCCAGATTGACCTTATTATAATCCGCCACTGGGGGACATAATTACTACTGAATGTGGACACAGAGGAGCATCATTACTGTAATGTATTTTATTTTGGGGGATACTGTTACCATATAATAAAAGGGAGGTACTATTTTTGTAGAATTGGAGGAAAAGTGGCAATGGTGACCAGGAAGCAATAATCCATAGATGTCTCTGTTACACTCTGAAGAGACGAGTCCTGACAGTGAGAAGTCAGAGCAGTCTGTGCTGGATGAAGAAAAGAGAACATTATTTACTTCAATTGGAGACATCACTGGGGAGTATCTTGAGCTACCTCTACTATATGTATTGATACCTTCCACTATTCGGTCATTATATGGGGGTACCAGCAGTGTTAGTACAGTGATTCCTATTAATAATCACCATAAAGATATGATTTGATCACTATTTGCTGGTCATACGGTCATGGTGTAGCGGCATAATTTGTTTCTTGTATGTAGTAGTATTGGTACACTGTGTGCAAAACTATTAACCAGTTTACCCCCAGGGTGGTTTGCACGTTAATGACGGGGCCAATTTTTACAATTCTGACCACTGTCCCTTTATGAGGTAATATCTCTGGAACGCTTTTATGGATCCCAGTGATTCTGATATTGTTTTTCTCATGACATATTGTACTTCATGATAGTGGTAAAATTTCATTCATATAATGTTAGGCATCTAGTTTCTCCCACTGCACAGGAGGAGTCTCGAGCCATGTCCTCTGGGGTCTCCCATTTTTCTGCAGCTGCAGAGGTTCCTGCTCAGCAGAGACGTCGGTCCCAGCGTCTTGCAGCGTCTGCTCCGATTGGACCACCAGGAAGGTCCCGGAAGGCTGCAACTATAAAAGCTTAGCATGGCCGCCCGGCCATGCGCTAATATAGACCATGTGGAGTGAGTGTTGTATGCATGTATGAATGTCTCTGGTGAATGACTCATTATGAAACCCCTACCCTTGGTATGCATGCGTTGTGTAGCCTAGCCTGCTAGCGCCCAGGTTGAGGTCCAGGTAGAGGCAGAGTCAGACACTGGCATCAGCATCCACCGGTGGCTTTGTCTATACACCACGGTGCACGTAGACTGCTCTCCTCGGTGGTCAGCATTCAGTGGAGGCTTCCGCAGGTGCGACACCGCACTCTCAGTAGGTCTAGAGAGACTAAGACCTCGTGTCCTTGGGGCTGAGTTCTGTGATCATATACTGCGCGCCCTCTTGCCGAGTGCTGTGAGTTTGAACAGGCTCCGGCATTCATGTTTTGCGGTACTGCGGGTCTGTGACGTAACAAAGTTCGCTCCTGTTCACACCGGATGGCGTTAACCCGCGTGTGACCTTTTGTATACTGCTATACACATCCGCCATTTACTAAGCAGCCGTTTACCACCTCTGCACGGTGGACCCCGGGCTGCGAACGCACCTTATCATTTTATTATTTGGTGCGTTCCGCCAGCCCTAACATATAACACGTTTATTTGTGCAAAAAACGGAAATTTGGCAAAAATTTTGCAATTTTCCAACTTTGAATTTTTATGCCCTTAAATCCCAGAGTTATGGCACAGAAAAAACTTAATAAGCATTTATCATGATCATCTTGGAAACGCGTCACTAATCCCACCCATCAGCACGCCCATCACATGAATTCAAGGTGCCAATGGGTTAGCATGACAACGCGGGGTCTGCAAGAGACCCCTGTGGTTGTCATTGCTGATCTGCTAGGTGCGCTGCCCTAAGGCTGGCGCTCGTAGCAGATGATCAGTTCTGCTGCAGATAGCAGGGCTGAAGCGAACAGATGATTGCAGCTTCAAGTCTCCTAAATAGACTATTGAAGCAAGTAAAATGTAGAAAAAAGTTTTTAAAAATATTAAAAGAATTAAAATAATATAAGTTCAAATCACCCCCCTTTTGCCCCATTCAAAATAAAAGAAAAACAAAAAAATTCAAATACACACTTATTTGGCATTGCTGCATTCAGAAACACCTGATCTATCAAAATATAAAAATAATTAATCCGATCGATAAACGGCGTAATGAGAGAAAAAATTCAAAACTCTAGAATTACCGTATATACTCGAATATAAGCCGAGATTATCAGCCCATTTTTTAGGGCCGAAAGTCCCCCTATCGGCTTATATTCGAGTCATATACACCAAGGGGTCGGAGGGGGTGTCAGGTAATACTTATATTCTGGTGCGGTCTCTGCAGCCCCCAGCTTCTCCGCGATCTCCCTTCCTGCCTTCAGCGGTCACGTGGTACCGCTCATTACACTCATGAATATGTGCATATTCATGAGGTGTAATGAGCGGTACCACGTGACCGCTGAAGGCAGGAAGGGAGATCGCGGGGAAGCTGGGGGCTGCAGAGACTGTGCCAGGTCCGGTAAGTATAGCGATACTCACCTGTCCGGGTCTATCGCTGCTTGCTGCTGTCTGGCATGTCATCTGTAAGTGACGTTCAGACAGCAGAGGGCGTGGTGACGTGGTTATTGCTCGCCACGCCCCCTGCAGTTTGAACGTCACTGACAGATGACATGCCAGACAGCAGCAAGCAGCGGCACCTGGCCCCAGCGACAGAGAGGTGAGTATGTCATATTTTTTATTTTTAAATGCGGCAGCAGCAGCACATGGGGGCATAATGTATGGATCATCTTATGGGGCAGCACATGGGGGCATAATCTATGGAGCATCTTATGGGGGCAGCATATGGGAGCATAATGTATGTAGCATCTTATGGGGGCAGCATATAGGGGTATAATCGATGGAGCATCTTATAGGGTCAGCATATGGGGGATTAATCTAAGGAGCATCTTATGGGGCAGCATATGGGGGAATAATCTATGGAGCATCTTATGGGGGTAGCATATGGGGGCATAATCTTTGGAGCATCTTATGGGGGCAGCATATGGTGCCTATTCTATGGAGCATCTTATGGGGCCATAAGGTTTATGAAGCAGCATATGGTGCATATTATTCTAGGGAGCATCTTATGGGGCCATTATTAACCTTTGTGCAGCATTATATGGGGTGTATTTTGTATGGAGCATCTTATGGGGCCATTATGAACTGTATGGAGCATTATATGGGGCTCCTGATTCAATATGGATATTCAAAAACATTTAACCTACTGATGTCTCAATTAAGTTTACTTTTATTGGTATCTATTTTTATTTGTGAAATTTACTAGTAGCTGCTGCATTTTCCACCCCAGGCTTATACTCAAGTCAATATCACCTCTATGCAGTATCACCTCTATGCTGATGACACGCAGATCTACCTATCTGGACCCAACCTCGCCTCCTTACTGACTGAAATCCCACAATGTCTGTCTGCTATCTCAGCCTTCTTCTCTGCTCGCTTTCTCAAACTGAACATGGACAAAACAGAATTCATCATCTTTCCCCCATCTCACTCTACCCCTCCACCAGACCTATCCATCAATGTTAATGGCTGCTTTCTTTCCCCAGTCCCACACGCTCTGTGTCTAGGGTGATCCTCGACTCTGCGCTCTCTTTCAAACCACATACCCAAGCCCTCGCCTCCTCCTGTCACCTCAAACTCAAAAATATTTCCCGGATCCACTCATTCCTCAACCACAAAACCACAAAAACACTAGTGCACGCTCTTATCATCTCCCGCCTCAATTACTGCAACCTCCTACTCTCTGGCCTCCCCTCTAGCACTTTGGCTCCGCTCCAGTCCATCCTACACTCTGCTGCCCGACTAATCCACCTGTCTCCCTGCTACTCCCCAGCCTCCCCCCTATGCCAGGCCCTTCACTGGCTTCCTATTGCCCAGAGGCTCCAATTCAAAACCCTAACCATGACATACAAAGCCATCCACAACCTGTCTCCTCCATACATCTGTGACATGGTCTCTAGGTACCCACCCACACTCAACCTTTGATCATCTCAAGATCAAGATCTCCTCCACTCCCTCTTATCTCTTCTTCCCACAACCGCATACAAGACTTCTCCCGTGCTTCCCCCATACTCTGGAACTCTCTGCCGCAACACATCAGACTCTCACCATCAACGGAAACCTTCAAGAAGAACCTGAAAACCCACCTGTTCTGACAAGCCTACAGCCTGCAATGATCCTCGGTCTACTGAACCACCGCACGACCTGCTCTACCCTCTCCTACTGTATCCTCACCCATCCCTGTAGACAGTGAGCCCTCGCGGGCAGGGTCCCCTCTCCTTATGTACTTGTGTGTCCCTTGTCTTACACATGTTTATTATACTTGTCTATATTTCCCCTTTTCACATGTAAAGCGCCATGGAATAAATGGCACTATATAAATGCATAATAATAATAAGTTTTCCCAGTTTTTTGTGGCAAAATTAGGGGGGGTCGGCTTATACTCGGGTTGGCTTATAATCGGGTATATACGGTAAGTTTCTTTGGTCGTCACAACATTACAATAACAGGCGATCAAAAGATCGTATCTGCACCAACATGGTATCAATAAAAACGTCAGATCGGAAAATGGCGCCATTGTTTTGTTCTTTTTTCTTATTTTTTAAAAACTTTAGATTTTTTTCACCACTTACCATAAAAAAAAAGAACCTAGACATGTTTGGTGTATGAGAATTCGTAATGAGCTGTAGAGTCATAACGGCAAGTCAGTTTTAGCATGTAGTGAACACGAGTGATTGTGAGCCCTTGGGATTACGAACCTCGCAATGGGTTGTAACCACGCAACAGACTCCTCTCGCAATGGGGTGTAACCATGCACCAGACTGGTGTATGTGCAGACTAACAACAAACATAAATACCTGGTGTATCTCTCCTGCCACTCCTACCTTGTGTATGAAAAAGCTCTGTCATTAATATTGTTTGAGTAGAGATATGCGACAGCGCTATGTTAGGCGTCGGGTTCCTGTCGCTGCACAGCAGGAATCCTGAGTCTTACTTCCGGCGGTCTCTCATTCTTCTCCAGCCGCAGAGGAGGTTGCTCAGCAAACTCGTTGGTCCCGGCGCTCTGCCCAGACCAGCTCCATGGGTTTGCTTGCTGCTGCCACCTCTGGCTCAGCTATGGCAATACATGCTGCTCAGCAGCAAGATTCTCCAGGGACTAAGTCCTCATGTCGGGCCACTGAGCATGCCCGTGGAGTGATCTCCCATTGGAGATCGAAGGTCACGTGCTCAGGTCCTGCTCCTGTACGGATTGGCCCAGCCGAGAAGCCAGGAAGGTCCCGGATGCTCGCAGCTATAAAAGGGTCGCATGGCCGCTCGGCCATGCGCTAGGATAGACTGTATTTTCAGACTATAAGTAGTGAGTGATGAATGCATGTATGAATGTCTCTGGTGACTGACTCATTATGAAACCCCTACCCTTGGCACGCATGTGTTGTGCAGCCTAGCCTGCTAGAGCCCAGGCTTAGGCGTAGGTAGGTCAGAGTCTGTGTCAGACATTAGTCTTCATCAGTGACTCGGCACGCCTCAGTGCAAGTGCTCCACACTCCATAGCCAGCGTCTATAGCGGCGTTCCTGGCAGCGATGCCGCGCGCTCAGTGGGCCTAGAGGGACTCTAACCCCGTGTCCTTGGGGTAGAGTTCTGTGGCCGTTTGCTGTGCTCTCTTTGGCCGGGCTCTGTGAGCTAAACAGGCTCCGGCATCCACGTTCAGCGGTTGTGCGGCTCTGTGAATTATCAGAGTCCGCTCCTGTTCACACTGTGTGACGTAACCTACGTGTGACTGTTTTCACGCCGCCCTATTCTTCCGCCATTGTCTAGCAGCAGTATACCACCTCTGCACAGTGGACCCCTGGCTGTGAACGCACCTACTACTACTTTACAATTTGGTGAATTCCGCCAGCCCTAACACACTATCCATGAAGAAAGTGCATGGGTAGAGCTATCCCATAGCTCTATTCCCATAGGAAATGAACAAGTAGAGCTATCCGATAGCGCTATCCCTCAATGTTCCTGAGTGTAAGCTATTTCACATGGTTGAGCGCACTTGGGATCTGCCCCCAAGGCCCTGCCCATGCCCAATGTTTGGTCCGTAGACCGCGGCTAGGAGTTAGTCCCGCTTATAGACATGGAGTCACTTCCTGACCTTTTTGGGAAATCCGCTGATTCTGTTGTTCTGCAGGCAGGATATTAGATGAGTCCTCATCTTCTCATGCTGGAACTTAACTGTGGGTTCACCGTCATCTGCCATAAGCTCGTAGGCAAACGCTATAGCATATAAGCCACAGTCGTACCCTTTCTTCTGCTGATCCACATTGATAAACCTCAAATGTTTCAGGGGCTTGTCGACCACTTCACTGTACATATTGATAATCTTCTGATGGATGGATGGACTCAGATTCCTAGTCCTGATGCTGTCGGCCACAAAGATTTGGCCATTTTTATAGCAGGTTGTCAGCCAGTGCACCCTGTCCTCATCATAGTGGATTTGTACAGCATTCTTCAGTATGCTGTGCCCTGGTACCATAAGAGCGTAGGGGGGCTGCAAGCCAGCAAAACCCTTAAACTGTCTGTGCAGCAGGTCCTGGGCCATGATGATGATCTCGTGATCCAGGAAGCCTTCCTTTCCTTTGCTCAGCAGGTTGGTTAAGATTTCTGGAGGCAGGTTCCCAATATCGGGCATCTCCACTTGTGGGGTCACTATCTCCGGGTTTACTCCTCTAAGTAGATCAGCAACGTTTTCTGTAGCCGCTCTCTTGGCTGGTGGCAGCATCTCAGGCTTACTGTTAGAGAAGATGGCCACATCCTTATCTGTTTCAATATCGATGACAACACAATCTGGACCGGGAGAAGAAATTTTGGTGTTCTCAAGGTCATCTGTCATTTTGACCATTGGTTCATCCTCATTTTTTCCTGTTAAAGAGATCAAAGAAATCATAATTTTTTAAAATAAAATATTCTCCATATTTGTTATGGATTATTACGTCTACTGCTCCTTTACTTCGCAACCGCCCACTGTAGATAAACGTTGGCGCTTGCTGAGCTCTATGCAGCGCCGACGTTTGCCATGACATGGTCGGTGGTCTTGCAGCGCTCACGACCCCCAGGGTCCTGCAAGCACTGCGATTCCAGTGCAGAGCGATAGCTCTGACAGGTGTTATCATTGCGGTGAAGCACCTGAAGGGTTGATAAACTTTTTGAAATTGGTTTTGAGCACTTTGAGGGGTGCAGTTTTTAGAATGGTGCCACTTTTGGGTATTTTCTATATTAAATGCTCCTCAAAGTAACTTCAAATGTGATGTGGTCCCTAAAAAAATTGTTTTTAAAAATAATAGGAAACATGCTGACAAGGATGGGAGGGGGGTAGCCCCGCATACCAGGACGTGCAGCACGAAATCTCCGCCTCATCCCAGCCTGCAGCATCACCCCACTCCTGTATCCTCCAGCAGCGACCTTGGGACCCCGCTTCACAGCAGCCACCACCCCCAGTAAGCAATAAGACGCATTGATTATAAGAAGCACCACCATTTTAGTAAAGAAATTTTTTTTTCCTATTTTTCTCGTCATAATCCGTAGTATCGCATAATCCAAAAAATACAGTAATTGCACATAGATTTTATAGGCTTGTCTAGGGTTATAAAAATGTAATTGGTTTGTTTGAAACACAAGACCACCCCTGTCTACAGGTTGTGCCTGTTATTGCAGATCAGCTCCAGTGAAGGGAATGGTATAGAGCTGCAATACCATGAACAAGCTGAAGATTTTGATTGCAAAGATTTTTTTTTTTAAGAAGATGGCAGCCCTGTTTTTCTTATCCTGGAGAACTGCTTTAGTGTTAGATTGGTTAGGCTGTACTTACCACCAATAGGTTTAGCAGGAGTCTCTCTGTCTCCATCAGTAGAACGTTGAGATTCATCATTTCTCCTGGATTTATCCTTCTTCAGATGTCTTTAAAATAGTAAAATAGAAGGTATTTTATGAATTACAAAGTAACAAATCTTTATTCTGTGGAATGAAATATAGACTCATATGTTTCTTCATTCATTTTGTCTTTTACATTCTGTAGAAACATTGGCAATCAGTAAAATTTTGGTAATTATCAACAATTTTTCAGGTGCATGAAAGTTCAATATGTGTGGATCGTACTGGGTTGCAAGGTAATATGAAGATTAGACAGGAGTGGATTTATTTGAGTGGAATTGAATTCTGCTCATACAAAACTCAGAATGTTGGAGAACAAAGATTTTTTGTAATTCACTCCACGCAAATAAAGCAAAGTGGAAGCTAGCGGCAGCCGCCAGATTGCGGAAGAGTAGAGGGCTGGCAGAAAGATGAGCTCACTTCTCTGACCGACTTCCGCTGCTTTATGCCCGATGGCCAGTTTTCCACACTACCATCATGCCGCACCTCTGGCCAAGTGTTCCCTTTGGGCTGAAACTTTGGCTACAAGCGGCCCCGAAAGGTCTCTGCCCATGCATGTCCCAACCAAGAGTCAGCACTGGGCCGGAGTTTCAGGCAGAGAGCATTGGGGGCTTCCGGAGAGGGGCTTGGTTGTGTATATACTTTATTTTCTTCTTACATCTTCCATTTATTACCATCTGGGACTGGGGAGACCCCAGAGCATAATAGGGAACAATCAATATGTGAAGAATAATTTTGCTGTGAACTGAATCTCTAAATAAAATCTGCTGATTTGGCAGAATTTTGCTGCAAAATTGGCTGGAATTGAGATTGGACGCCATGTCACGTTTGGAGAGCCCCTGATGTGCCTAAACAGTGGAAACCCCCATAAATGACACCATTTTGGAAACTAGACCCCCCCAAGGAACTTATATAGATGTGTGGTGAGAACTTTGAACCCCCATGGGCTTCACATAAGTTTATCAGTAAAATTAAAAAATCATATTTTTGCCACAAAAATGATCTTTTCAGCCCCAATTGTTATCTTCCCAAGGGAAACAGGACCCCAAAAGTTGTGCAATTTGTCCTCAGTATGCTGATACCCCATATGTGGGGGTAAACCACTGTTTGGGCGCATGGCAGAGCTCGGAAGGGAAGGAGCACCATTTGACATAAAATTGGCTGGAATTGAGATCGGGCGCCATGTCGCGTTTGGACAGCCCCTGATGTGCCTGAACAGTGGAACCCCCCCACAAGTTACCCCATTTTGGAAACGAGACCCCCCCAAGGAACTTATCTATATGTGTTGAGCACTTTGAACCCCTAAGTGCTTCACAGAAGTTTATAACGCCCGTGAAAATAAAAAATCATATTTTTTCCACAAACATGATCTTTTAGTCCCCAATTTTTTTTATTTTCCCAAGGGTAACAGGAGAAATTGGACCCCAAAAGTTGTTGTCCAATTTGTCCTGAGTACGTTGATACCCCATATGTGGGAGAATACTACTTTATGGGCACACACCGGGGCTCGGAAGGGAAGTAGTGATGTTTTGGAATGCAGACTGATGGTATGGTCTGTGGGTGTCATGTCACGTTTGGAGAGCCCCTGATGTGCCTAAACTGTGGAAACCCCCCACAAGTGACCCCATTTTTGAAAGTAGACCCCCCAAGATACTTATCTAGATGTGTTGAGCACTTTGAACCCCCAAGTGCTTCACAGAAGTTAATAACGCCCGGGCGTGAAAATAAAAAAATCATATTTTTTCCACAAACATGATCTTTTAGTCCCCAATTTTTTTATTTTCCCAAGGGTAACAGGAGAAATTGGACCCCAACAGTTGTTGTCCAATTTGTCCTGAGTATGTTGAAATACCCATATGTGGGAGAAAACTACTGTATGGGCACACATCGGGGATCGGAATTGAAATAGTGATGTTTTGGAATGCAGACTTTGCTGGAATGGTCTGTGGGTGTCATGTCATGTTTGGAGCGCCCCTGATGTGCCTAAACTGTGGAAACCCCCCACAAGTGACCCCATTTTGGAAACTAGACCCCTCAAGGAACTTATCTAGATGTGTGTTGAGCACTTTGAACCCCCAAGTGCTTCATAGAAGTTTATGACTCCGGACGTGAAAAAAAAGTCATATTTTTTCCACAAACATGATCATTGCAACCAGGGGCGGACACTGGCAGCTTGGGGCCACTGTGCAAGAAATGTGTCTGGGCCCCCCTTCCTTTTGTGGCGTCAATGTTACATATACACATATATATATGTATATATATATAGCCACACACACATACATGTATATATTACATAGTCTCCTTTATTATGTATATTGCTGTCCCTTACACAGTGCCCTCTCTTGTTATGTACAGCACCGTCCCTACATATTAGATTATACAGAGCCCTGTTCTCTGTTTTTTATTACATACTGTCCTGTCTTGTTAGCTGTATAATGCAGTGATGGCTGATGGAGCATGGGAAAGCGTCCTTTCTAATGAAGGAGCCGATGGACTGGTAGTCTGGTCACCAGCTCCTTGATCAGCAGTCATTTTATATCTAAAAAGAGAGGGAACTATGTAGTAAAAGAAGGTGCTATTAATAACAAAATTAACAAGAATACACTATGTAAGAGACAGCACTATACATAATAGCAGAGGACGCTATATAATAAGGGACGGCACCATATATAACTAGAGAGGATGGTATGTAATAAGGGACGGTGTTAAACATAATAAAAGAGAAAACTATGTAACTAAGGATGGTGTTACACAGAATTAGTGAGTACTAGAGTTGAGCGAAACGGGTCGAAAAAATTCAAAAGTCGCCGACTTTTGGCAAAGTCGGGTTTCATGAAATGAAACTATATGACTATATGCTAAGGGACTGTGTTATACATAATAAGTACGTGCACTATATGCTAAGGGACTGTGTTATACATAATAAGCCATAATGTCTTCCTCCAGCTCCCCCTGTTCCTAAGGCCATTATAAGTCCCCCCTTCCACCCATCCCAATCCCCCACACCCCTCATTGTCCTCCTCCCCCAGATGCCATTATTGTCCTCTCCCCCACCCCATCATTACCCTCTTCACCACCTCCATTCCATCATTTTCTTCTCTCCCACCACTATCTTTGCTTTCTCCCACCACTTCCATCATTGCCCATTTCCCCACCTCCATTATTTCCTCCTCCACGACCCCCATTATTGCCCTTTCCACCACCACCATCATTGCATTCTCCCCCCACCCCATCATCATTTCTTTTTCCCTCACCACCATTGACCTTTCCACCACCTCCATCTTTGCCTTCTCCCCACCACCCCATCATTGCCCTCTCCATCACCCCATCATTGCCTTCTTCCCATCACCCCATCATTGCCTTCTCCATCACCCCCATCATTGCCTTCTCCCCATCATTGCCATCTGCCCATCACTCCCATCATTGCCCTCTCCCCATCACTCCCATCAATGCCTTCTCATCATCACTCCCATCATTGCCTTCTCCATCACCCCATCATTGCCTTCTCATCAACACTCCCATCATTGCCTTCTCCATCACCCCATCACTGCCTTCTCCATCACCCCCATCATTGCCTTCTCCCCATCACTGTCATCTGTCCATCACTCCCATCATTGCCTTCTCTCCATCACTCCCATCATTGCCCATTTCCCCGCCTCCATTATTTCCTCCTCCACGACCCCCATTATTGCCCTTTCCACCACCACCATCATTGCATTCTCCCCCCACCCCATCATCATTTCTTTTTCCCTCACCACCATTGACCTTTCCACCACCTCCATCTTTGCCTTCTCCCCACCACCCCATCATTGCCCTCTCCATCACCCCATCATTGCCTTCTTCCCATCACCCCATCATTGCCTTCTCCATCACCCCCATCATTGCCTTCTCCCCATCACTGCCATCTGCCCATCACTCCCATCATTGCCCTCTCCCCATCACTCCCATCAATGCCTTCTCATCATCACTCCCATCATTGCCTTCTCCATCACCCCATCATTGCCTTCTCATCAACACTCCCATCATTGCCTTCTCCATCACCCCATCACTGCCTTCTCCATCACCCCCATCATTGCCTTCTCCCCATCACTGTCATCTGTCCATCACTCCCATCATTGCCTTCTCTCCATCACTCCCATCATTGCTTTCTCATCATCACTCCCATCATTGCCTTCTCCATCACCCCATCATTGCCTTCTCATCATCACTCCCATCATTGCCTTCTCCATCACCCCATCACTGCCTTCTCCCCATCACCCCATCATGGCCTTCTCCCAATCACCCCATCATGGCCTTCTCTTCATCACCCCATCATGGCCTTCTCCTCCACCTACACACACACATACATACATACATGCACACACATACTACATATACACATACATACATACATACACACACATACATACATACACACACACACACACACAGCAGTGACAGCACCTCATCTGTCCGAGTCTGCAGAATCTCCGCCTCCGCCCTCCGCCTGCTTCCTCGCTCTGGCACACCGGCAGCGTCGCTGAATGATGACGTGATTCAGCAGCGCTGCTCTCTGTGTCAGAGACAGGAAGTGCTGGCTCCGGGCAAGAAGGATCTGCTGCTATTTTCTCTTGCAGGCAGCGGAGCTGCTGGCATCGCTCCCTGCCCGCCGCACATGAGGGCAATCTGGCCAAGGGCCCCCTGGAGCCTCTGGCCTGGAGAAACTGGGCAGATTGCCCTCATCATTAGCCACCCTGCAGAGGCCCCCTGGAGCCTCTGGGCCCTGGTGCAGTCGCACCGGTTGAACCGGCGGTATGTCCGCCCATGGTTTGGAATTTTTAGCCATTATTAGTGTAAGTTATTGCTCTGGCAGCAGTAATTGTCCTGTAACAGACGCTGTGTGAGCGGTGACACTGGCAGGAGTGTGAACAGGGCTCTGCAATACTGTGACCAGCCCTCCTTGGTGGAAAACACCTTTATCGGACTTCTTCTCCCTGCATTCTATCAAACAAACAAGATCATATAGATATTTTTAAGTTTTGGAAGGCATCGTGTCAGCAAAGTTATAACCAAACTTTATTCAAAACACGTACATGTCAGTATGACAGTTTGAAAAAAAAAATCCGCTTTGTTATTTGTTTTTATTTATTTTTTTATTTATTTTTTTTACAGCATCAGTACAATTACGGCGAGGCCGAGTTTGTGTAGTTTTTTTTTTTTTTAAAACATTTTAGTGGCTATTGGATTTTTTTATTAGGGGGCGTTTAAACTATGGGTTAAATAATTTTAGATTTTGATTGATCGCTCCAAAAGGCATCATATGAGTTTATTTTTAAAATGTTAATTACTTTTTAACATTCTATTATTATTATTTTTTTTTTTTATTCCCTTGGGGGACTTGAACCTTTGACAGTTCAGCAAAACATAAGAAAACTTCTGATCTCCTGTGGAGCCCAGCCGGTGGCTTCATGGGAGCATCAAGATGGCGGCACTAGGGGACCTCTGTCAGCGACTTTTCAGCTCCCCACCATCTTGTCAGGGAGGGGGTGGATTGGGTAGTATAAATAAAAACGTCAGATAAAGCCGCAAAACATAAGCCCTCGCCCAGCTCCAGATCCCGAAAAACGGAAACGCTGACGGTCTCGGAAAATGACGACAAACACAAAAACTTTTCGGAAAAATTTTGGGAATTTTTTTCACCACTGAAATAATAAAGAACCTATCCATGTTTGGTATCTGCGTACTTGTACTGACCGGCGGAATCATATTCTTCAGTTAGTTTTATCACATAGTGAAAATGGCAAATAAAGATTAAAAAAAAAAACAATTGAGTAATTGCACTTTTTTTGCAATTTCTTGTTTTTTTTTTTACCCCTGTTTTCCAGTACACCATCATGGTCTTCTCCCCATCACCCCATCATGGCCTTCTCTCCCCATTACTCCCATCATGGCCTTCTCTCTCCATTACCCCCATCATGGCCTTCTCTCCCCATCACCCCCATCATGGCCTTCTCTCCCCATCACGGCCTTCTCCCCATGTCCCCATCATATCATTGCCTTCTCCAGGGCCAGGCTCCACCTACACACACACAGACATACACACATACATATACACACACACAGCACACAAACACACACAGCAGCACCTCTCACCTGTCACACACACACCCAGCAGCACCTCTCTCCTGTCTCACACACAAACCAGCACCTCTCATCTGTCCGCAGCATCGCCCGTGCTTCCTCGCTCTGGCACATCATCGGCCACTGAATGATGAGGTCATTCAGCAGCGCTCCTCTCTGTGTCAGAGACAGGAAGCGCGGGCGGCGGGCAAAAGAGATCCTTTCAGCTCCGCTGCTATTTTCTCTTGCAGGCAGCGGAGCTGCTTGGATCGCTCCCTGCCCGCCGCACATGAGGGCAATCTGGCCAGGGGCCCCCGGAGCCTCGAGTCCGGAGAAACCGACCATATTGCCCTCATCATTAGCTGCACTGCAGGGCCCCCCATGGCAGTACCGGATCACGGCTCTGAATCTCCCCGGTTAGGGGTACCGGCTGCTTTTTTAACAAGCGGTTCCATCGAAGCGGGGAGAACCAGCCGAATCCCACCCCTGCATTTAGGTCTTGAGTGATCAATTTCGAATTAGTTATCCCACTGCCTGTTAATGCCAGAACAAAACATACTGTATATCATTAAACATATATTTAAGTCTTAAGAACTTACTTTCGGATGTGGCTGAGACGGGTTATAAGTTCCGTCATGAAAACAAACTTGAGGTGTAATTCCTGAAACAGGCGGAGGAGGTGGAATATGTTCTTTGTCCTCTTGTTGTTCTGTAAAATACACTGTTAGTGAGACTAGTTGATCATCAAAAGGACATTGATTCTATTCTACAGTCAGCCTGGGATTGGAGACCCCTAGCATACTAGGAAATTACTTAAAGGGAAACTGTCACCATGAAAACACAGTCCAATCTGCAGACATCATCTATAATATAACGCTGTAAGCATCACTCTGTCCGAAGCCTTTATAGACTGCGCAAGCGTGACGCGACTGCGCAGTCTGGCTCCAGACAGAATGAGGCAGCCAGTGGTGAGGAGTGTGTATGGTGCCGGAGATGACGGTACCGTACACACGGCATACCGCCATCTCTGACGCCATACTTACATACTTACATGACCGGGAGGAGCGTTGCCGTGGCGCTTCTCTTCGGCCGGAGACCGGGGCGGGAGTGCGGCCGGAATCGCGCATGCGCATAGCGCGTTCCGGCGCCATTTTACTTTACTTTAGCAATATGACGCCGGACAGCACTATGGTCATGCTCAAACTCCTGGGCCCAAGCTCCTCCCCTGGCCTCCAGCAGAACGTGGTGACAGCGCTGGAGCACAGGAAAGAAGGGTGAGTATAAATGCTTTTTTTTTTTGCATGTGTGTAGTTTTAGTAGGAGTGAGGGGACCATGCATACCAGGATAGGAGAGGTGAGAGGACTATGCATACCAGGATTGGAGGGTGAGGGGGCCATGCATACCAGGATTGGGGGATGAGAGGGATCATGCATACCAGGATAGGGGGGTGAGAGGACCATGCTTACCAGGATTGGGGGATGAGGGGTACCATGCATACCAGGATTGGGGGATGACAGGACCATGCATACCAGGATTGGGGGATGAGGGGTACCATGCATACCAGGATAGGGGGGGTGAGAGGACCATCCATACCAGGATTGGGGGATCAGGGAGTACCATGCATACCAGGATTGGGACATGAAGGGTACCATGCATACCAGGATAGGGGGGTGAGGGGTACCATGCATACCAGGATTGGGGGATGAGGGTTACCATGTATAACAGGATAGGGGGTGAGGTGACCATACATAACAGGATTGGGGGATGAGGGATACCATGCATACCAGGATTGGGGGATGAGGGGTACCATGCATACCAGGATTGGGGGATGAGGGGTACCATGCATACCAGGATTGGGGGATGAGGCTTACCATGCATAACAGGATAGGGGGTGAAGTGACCATACATACCAGGATTGGGGGATGAGGGATACCATGCATATCAGGATTGGGGGATGGGGGGTACCATGCATACTAGGATAGGGGGTGAGGGGACCATGCATACCAGGATAGGGGGGTGAGAGGACCGTGCATACCAGGATAGGGGGATGAGGGGTACCATGCATACCAGGATTGGGGGTGAGGGGACCATGCATACCAGGATAGGGATGAGGGAGTACCATGCATACCAGGATAGGGGGGTGAGAGGACTATGTGCATACCAGGATAGGGGGGTGAGAGAACCATGTGTATACCAGGATTGGGGGTTGAGGGGGCCATGCATACCAGGATAGCGGTGGTGAGTGGACTATGCATACCACAAAAGGGGGGTGAGGGGACCATGCATACCAGGATGAAGAATGGGGTGCCATGCATACCAGGATTGGGGGGTGAGGTGACCATGCATACCAGGATGAAGAATGGCGTGCAATGCATAGCAGGATTGGGGGGGTGAGAGGACCATGCATACCAGGATTGGGGGATGAGGGGTACCATGCATACTAGGATTGGGGGATGAGGGGGACCATGCATACAAGGAAAGGGGGTGAGGGGACCATACATACCAGGATAGGGATGAGGGAGTACCATGCATACCAGGATTGAGGGATGAGGGGTACCATGCATACCAGGATAGGGGGTGAGGGGACCATGCATACCAGGATAGGGATGAGGGAGTACCATGTATACCAGGATTGGGGGGTGAGAGGACCATGCATACCAGGACTGGGGGATGAGGGGTACCATGCATATCAGGATTGGGGGATGAGAGGACTATGCACACCAGGATAGGGGGTGAGGGGACCATACATACCAGGATAGGGGGTGAGGGGGCCATGCATACCAGGATTGGGGGTGAGGGGACCATGCATACCAGGATAGGGATGAGGGAGTACCATGCATACCAGGATTGAGGGGTGAGGGGACCATGCATACCAGGATGAAGACTGGGGTGCCATGCATACCAGGATTGGGGGGTCAGGGTACCATGCATTCCAGGATAGGAATGAGGGGTGCCATGCATACCAGGATAGGAGGGTGGCTGCACATACCAGGATGGGAGACCATATACCAATTAAAATGCTCGCCTCCCGGGCGTAGAATGGGTTCATAGCTAGTATTATAGATCAGGGGGATGAGTAGATTGATATATAATGTAGTTGTGTGAGAAAGCATTTAGTATTACCTGGGTTTTAATCATTGATTCCTTTGCTTTTTCTTGGATTTTCGGGCCAGATGATGGTACTATCCCTAACTGACATATTTCTTTGTACAAGAGTATACAGAGGTAGCTGTCAACCACGGATATTGCTGCCCACTGAACCACAAATCCCAGAAAGAGCAGAAGTTTAAATGATTAACCCCTTCATGACCTCTGACACATATATACATCATAGGTTGTGTCCCTGCATTTGACCTGCAGGTTACTATTGTGAGCCCTCATGCTTTCAGGTACATGAGAGCTGATCTGATCTGATCAGCTGTCATGTGCCCCTAACAGCCGTGGGTGTAATCACAATCCACCCGTGGCTGTAAACCTCTTAAATGCTGCTGTCAATTTCCAACGGCAGCATTTATCATGGTCATGTCGGAAACGCATCACTATTCCCGCCCATCAGCGCGCCCGTAACATGAATTCAAGGTGCCAATGGGTTAACATAACAACCCGGGGTCTGCAAGATACCCCTGTGGTTGTCATTGCTGATCTGCTAGGTGCGCAGCCCTAAGGCCGGCGCTCGTAGCAGATAGCAGGGCTGAAGCAAACAGATGATTGCAGCTTCAAGTCTCCTAAATAGACTATTGAAGCAAGTAAAAAGTAGAAAAAAGTTTTTAAAAATATTAAAAGAATTAAAATAATAAAAGTTCAAATCACCCCCCTTTTGTCCCATTCAAAATAAAAGAATAAACAAAAAAATTCAAATACACATTTATTTGGCATTGCTGCATTCAGAAACACCTGATCTATCAAAATATAAAAATGATTAATCCGATCGATAAATGGTGTAATTAGAGAAAAAAATAAAAACTCTAGAATTAAGTTTCTTTGGTCGCCGCAACATTGCAATAACGGGCGATCAAAAGATCGTATCTGCACCAACATGGTATCAATAAAAACGTCAGCTTGGCGCCCAAAAAATAAGCCCTCACCCAACCCAAGATCATAAAAATTGGAAACGCTAAGGGTCTAGGAAAATGGCGCCATTGTTTTAGTATTTTTTTCTTTTTTCTTTTTTCCAAACTTTATATTTTTTTTCACCACTTATCATAAATAAAAAAAGAACCTAGACATGATTGGTGTATGAGAACTCGTAATGAGCTGTAGAGTCATAACGGCAGGTCAGTTTTAGCATTTAGTGAACACGAGTTATTGCGAGCCCTTGGGATTACGAACCTCGCAATGGGGTGTAACCACGCAACAGACTGGCGTATGTGCAGACTAACAGCAAACATAAATACCTGGTGTACCTCTCTTGCCACTCCTACCTTGTGTATGAAAAAGCTCTGTCGTTAATACTGTTCGGGTAGAGCTATCCGATAGCGCTATCCATGAAGAAAGTGCACGGGTAGAGCAGCTATCCCATAGCTCTATTCCTAAAGGAAATGAACGGGTAGAGCTATCCCATAGCGATATCCCTCAATGTTCCTGAGTGTAAGCTATTTCACATGGTTGAGCGCACTTGGGATCTGCCCCCAAGGCCCTGCCCATGCCCAATGTTTGGTCCGTAGACCGCGGCTAGGAGTTAGTCCCGCTTTTGTGTGCAACTTTTTTTGGGCTTTTACAGTTGTTAAAAATCTTAATAAATGACTTCTTTGTACACACAGTGACTGCGTCCTCTTCTGGACCCATGTTGATAACTTCATCACTGGCATCAGGCATAGGGATCATGGTGCTTTTGAGGATATCTCTCTCTTTTCCACCACGGGTGCGTGAGGAGTGACATCAGTCACAGTTTTTGTTTTGTCCTCATGCTTTCCTGTAATGTAGAATATTGAAATTAGGTTAAAATCCCACCAAAGACATTTGCAAGGCGTTTGTGTGGGTTTCCTCCAGATTCCTCCCACATTCCAAAGACATACTGATGGAGAATTATGATTGTAAGCCCCAATGGGGACAGTGATAACAATGTAAGTAAAGTTGTGGAATTAATGGCGCTACATACAGTTGAGAAAATAAGCATTTGACACACTGCCAATTTTGCAAGTTTTCCCACCTACAAAGAATGGAGAGGTCTGTAATTTTTTATTGTAGGTACACTTCAACTGTGAGAGACAGAATGTTTAAAAAAATCCAGAAAATCCCATTGTATGATTTTTACATAATCAATTTGCATTTTGTTGCATGAAATAAGTATTTGACACCATAGTAAAACAGAACTTAATATTTGGTACAGAAACCTTTGTTTGCAATTACAGAGGTCATATGTGGTAGTTTTTTCCCAAGTTTGCACACACCGCAGCAAGGATTTTGTCCCCCCCCCTTCCATACGGATCTGTCAGGTTTCGGTGCTGTCGCTGTGTAACATTGAGTTTCAGCTCCCTCCAAACGTTTCCTTTTAGGTTTAGGTCTGCAGACTGGCTAGGTTCCTCCAGGACATTAAAATGCATCTTATGGAGCCTCTCCTCAGCTGCCCTGGCTGTGTGTTTTGGGTCATTGTCATGATGGAAGAATCAGCTATGACCCATCTTTAACGTTCTTACTGAAGGAAGGATGTTGTTGGCTAAAATCTCACGATACATGACCCCATCTATCCTCCCTTCAATATGGTGCCGTCGTCTTGTCCCCTTTGCAGAAAATGGAATGAATGAACCGTTGTCATATGCCGGTTTTCGGTGAATGACAACTTACTGTAGGGACTGGTACATAGAGATGAATCTCCGCCATTGCTACTTTATCACCCTGAAGAATGTTGAGCTCATAGTTTCTAAGAGTATCATGGCACTTATAGTTTAATGCATTTGCAATTAAGGACATACCTGGTTGGTTTACAAGTTATCATGTATTGGTGCTGCACACATTGTATATTTCTATATTAAGGGCAGCGCAGAGTGTCGCAGGGTCAGCCGTCATGGAGTGGCAGCGTCTTTCTCGCCAACATAGGATGATGTTTGGTTGCTTATGTGGTGGAGCATTTCTCTGCTCATAAATCTATTTGTTTCTCGCCCCCTTTTGCTCCTATTTGTCTATATATGTCTCTGTATTCAGTGGAGCACACTAAAATCTATTCAGTATAATTGGTGTGGCACTATATATTGATGATTAAACTAGCACTGAATAGCGCATACTAGGGAACTGGGGAGAGCCGCCGAGGAGCAAGGGCACCATTGTCGTATCACAAGGGTGCCAACCTCTACTGTTAGGCAGGTGGACAGGAAAGGGGATTACACAGGGGCTCTCCAGGATCATCTACTTATCTATTCAATTTGTCGCCTTTCAGCATTTTAAGTGTGTGTCTTGTATGTTGTTAGTCCTTTTATAAATGGTTAATAAAGGTTTATATTTTAATTAATGGGGTCTTCATATGTGAGCTGATTCCTGAACTTTCTCAGAATCATCCTTACTAGAAGAGGCAAGATCACGTACAGAGCCCCAGACCGAGGAAGATTGACAGTCATCTTGTGTTTCCTCCATTTTCTAATAATTGTGCCAACAGCTGTTGCCTTCTCACCAATTGCCTATTGTGCTGTAGCCCATCCGAGCCTTGAACAGGTCTACAATTTTGTCCCTGATGTCCTTAGACTTCATTTTGGTCTTGGCCATGGTAGAGAGGTTGGAGTGTGATTGATTGTGTGGACAGGTGTCTTTTATACTGGTAACGAGTTCAAACAGGAGCAGTTAGCACAAGTAATGAGCGTAGAGTAGGAGGGCTTCTTAAAGAAAAACTAACAGGTCTGCGAGAGCCAGAATTCTTTCTGGTTAGAAGGTGATCAAACACTTATTTCATGCAATAAAATGCAAATCAATTATGTAAAAATCATAAAATAAATCTAATAGACCACATTGTAAGATTCCGTCTCTCACAGGTGAAGTGTACCTACAATAAAAACTACAGACCTCTCCATTCTTTGTAGGTGGGAAAACTTGCAAAATTGGCATTGCGTCAAATACCGTATATACTTGCGTATAAGCCGAGATTTTCAGCCCATTTTTTTGGGCTGAAAGTCCCCCTCTCGGCTTATACGCAAGTCATATACGCCAGTGAGTCGGAGGGGGAGGGGTAGTGGGGGTGTCAGATCATACTGACCCCCTGGCGCGTCTCTTCAGCCCCCCTGCCTGTCCCACAGTCTCAGGCGCCTGCCTTCTGCAGTCACGTGGTACTGCTCATTAAAATCATGAATATGCACATATTCATGTCTTTAATGTGTGTTATCACATGACCGATGAAGGCTGGCGCCGAAGACCATGGGAGAACAGGGCTGCAGAGACCGCACCAGGAGGGGGTAAGTATATGTGATATTCACCTGTCCCCGTTCCCACGCTGCTCGCCGCTGCCTGCCACATCCTCTGTCAGTGTCGTTCAGGCAGCAGAGAACGCGCCCCCCATCATATTTATATATTCACTATATTGAGGGTATTATGGAAAGTCTATGGTTACTTACTGGTGCAGACTGGTCTGTGACCCCGGATCGTGTTCAGTTGAAGGTCAATGTGATCTCTTCGTCATATACTCTACATGCCGTTTAAAGACATGGAGTCACTTCCTGACCTAAAGCAAAAAGTAAAAACAATGAAAATCAGATGCCCCCAATAATGGCAGCACACCCCTTATCATATTTACACATTCACTATATTGAGGGTATTATGGAAAGTCCATGGTTACTTACTGGTGCAGACTGGTCTGTGGTCCTGGGTCGTGTCCGGTTGTAGGTCGGAGCGATCTCTTGGACCGTCATAGACTCTACATGCCTCTTGGAAAGTGCTAGAATCTCCTACGCGAAAATCGCGGAAAAAACGCGGAATAAACCTCTGCACAAATTGTGCGAATATCGCGCCAAACCGCAGAAACAGTCTCAAAACAAACCCGCAAGTTCCTGATATTGGGCATCTCCACTTGTAGGGTCGTTATCTCCGGGGTTACTTCTCTAGGTAGATCAGTAACGTTTTCTGTAGCCGCTCTCTTGGCTGGTGGCAGCATCTCAGGCTTACTGTTAGAGGAGATGGCCACATCCGTATCTGTTTCAATATCGATGACGACATAATCTGGACCAGGAGAAGAAATGTTGGTGTTCTCAAGGTCATCTGTCTTTTTGACCATTGGTCCATCCTCATTTTTTCCTGTTAAAGAGATCAAAGAAATCATAATTTTTTAAAATAAAATATTCTCCATATTTCTTATGGATTATTGCGTCTACTGCTCCTTTACTTCGCAGCCGCCCACAGTAGATAAATGTTAGCGCTTGCTGGGCTCTATGCAGCGCCGACGTTTGTCATGACATGGTCGGTGGTCTTGCAGCGCTCACGACCCCCAGGGTTCTGCAAGCTCTGCGATTCCAGTGCAGAGCGATAGCTCTGACAGGTGTTATCATTCGTGAAGCACCTGAAGGGTTGATAAACTTTTTGAATTTGGTTTTGAGCACTTTGAGGGGTGCAGTTTTTAGAATGGTGTCACTTTTGGGTATTTTCTGTATTAAATGCTCCTGAAAGTAACTTCAAATGTGATGTGGTCCCTAAAAAAATTGTTTTTGCAAATTTAGTTGGAAAAACGAAAAATCGCTGATCAACTTTTAACCCTTTTAACGTCTTAAGAAAAAAACAATTGTGTTTCAAAAATTGTATTGATGATAGATAAACATGTGGGAAATATTATTTATTAGCTATTTTGTGTGACAGCACACTGGTTTAAAGACTAAAAAATTTAAAAACTGCAAAATTTTCAGATTTTTCGTCACATTTCCGATATTTTCATACAAAAACACAAATTATATTGAACAAATTTTACCACTATAATGAAGTACAATATGTTATGAAAAAACTATCTCAGAATCAATGTGATCTGTTATAGTGTTCGAGAGCTATAACCACATAAAGGGACACTGGTCAGAATTGGCCTGGTCATGAAGGTGAAAAAAGGCTCCAGCACGAAAGGTTTAAGAGACCATTTTTAAAAGGATGTCCTTCTATTACCGTATATACTCCTGTATAAGCCGAGTTTTTCAGCACACTTGTCCCAGAAAGCCGGCGGGAAAGCGGCGGGACAGCTGGTCACTGGGGCACGAGCCGGCGGCTGTGGCTAAAGCCAGTGCAACTGCTAAGGAGAAATGAATATTTATTTCTCTTATAGCGCGCACAGTGACAGCTGCAGCCGCGAGGGCACGCTGGAGGAGGGTGAGTAGAATGGTTTGTTTTGTTTTTGTAATAGGAAGCATGCATACAAGGATGGGAGAGGGGTAGCAACGCTTACCAGGGCAGGACGGGGGAGCAATGCATACCGGGACAGGGATGCGGGAACAATGCATACCCGGCTTATACTCGAGTCAATGAGCTTACCCAGTTTTCCGTGGCAAACTTAGGTGTCTATACTCGGGTCGGCTTGTACTCAAGTATGTACGGTAATTACATACCAAATGTCCCCAGAGTAAGTCTATTACCAAGTTATAAAAAAGCCAAAAAAATAACTACCGTATTTTACGTATTATAAGACCCACTTTTTCCCCCAAAATTGTGGGGGAAAATGGGGGTGCGTCTTATAATGCGTATTTACCTTACCGGTACCGTTGCTGGCCACAGGCTGAGATAAGCAGGTTCCCAGCGGTGCTGTGAGTGCCCGACGATGCTGCGCAGGGGTTTCCCGTTCCGCTGTAGGGATCTTCATTGCTACGGGGAGCTTTGCCGAAATTTTGTGAAAGGCAAGATTGATCTCAGCGCTGAAATCTCATCTTCTGAGATCTTGGTGCCGAGATCTCCATCTGCGCATGTGCCTCCCCCATCGTCAGCCATCTTCCCGGAGTCCACCGCACAGGAAACCATGTAACTGCCAGGGGCTCTGGCCTTTCACAAAATGTCAGCAGAGGCCCTCGCAGCACGGAGCACCCCGCAGCTCGAAGCACCCCGCAGAACGGAGTCCCCCGCAGCACGAGCACCCCACAGGACCTGAAGCATGGAGCCCCCCCATAGCACACAGCCCCCCGCAGCACAGAGCACCGTGCAGCACAAAATCTCCGCCTCATCCCAGCCTGCAGCATCACCCCACTCCTGTTTCCTCCAGCAGCGACCCTGGGACCCCGCTTCACCGCAGCCACCACCCCCCAGTAAGCAATAAGACGCATGGATTATAAGAAGCACCACCATTTTATTACAAAAAAAGTTTTTTTCTTATTTTTCTCCTCAAAATTTGGCGTGCGTCTTATAATCCGGAGCGTCTTATCATCCGAAAAATACGGTATTTGCACATAGATTTTATAGGCTTGTCCAGGGTTTGAAAAATGTAATTGGTTTGTATGAAACACAAGACCACCCCTGTCTACAGGTTGTGCCTGTTATTGCAGATTAGCTCCGGTGAAGAGAATGGTATAGAGCTGCAATACCATGAGCAAGCTGAAGATTTTGACGACACAGTTTTTTTTTTTTTTTTTTTTTTTTAAGAAAATGGCAGCCCTGTTTTTCTTATCCTGGAGAACTGCTTTAGTGTTAGATTGGTTAGGCTGTACTTACCACCAATAGGTTTAGCAGGAGTCTCTCTGTCTCCATCAGTAGAACGTTGAGATTCATCATTTCTCCTGGATTTATCCTTTTTCAGATGTCTTTAAAATAGTAAAATAGAAGGTATTTTATGTATTACAAAGTAAGAGATCTTTATTCTGCAGAATGAAATATAGACTCATATGTTTCTTCATTCATTTTGTCTTTTACATTCTGTAGAAACATTGGCAATAAGGAAAATTTTGGTAATTATCAACAATTTTTCATGTACATGAAAGTTCAATAAGTGTGGATCGTACTGGGTTGTAAGGTAATATGAAGATTAGACAGGAGTGGATTTATTTGAGTGGAATTGAATTCTGCTCATACAAAACTCAGAATGTTGGAGAACACAGATTTTTTGTAATTCACTCCACGCGACTAAAGCAAAGTGGAAGCTAGCGGCAGCCGCCAGCTTGCAGAAGAGTAGAGGGCTGGCAGAAAGATGAGCTCACTTCTCTGACCGACTTCCGCTGCTTTATGCCCAATGGCCAGTTTTCCTCACTACCATCATGCCGCACCTCTGGCTAAGTGGGCCAGAAACTTTGGGCTGAAACTTTGGCTACAAGTGGCCCCGAAAGGTCTCTGCCCATGCATGTCCCAACCAAGAGTCAACACTGGGCTGGAGTTGCGGGCAGAGAGCAGTGGGGGCTTCCGGAGAGGGGCTTGGTTGTATATAAACTTTATTTTCTTCTTACATCTTCCATTTATTACCATCTGGGACTGGGGAGACCCCAGAGCATAATAGGGAACAATCAATATGTGAAGAATAATTTTGCTGTGAATTGAACCTCTAAATAAAATCTGCTGATTTGGCAGAATTTTGTCAGAGCCTCTCATCAGTAATAAAGATGGAATTTTTTGCAGACTCCCATGTACAATATAAATCATCCTTTACAATTCTTACCTACATATGGCGTTACAGATGACACCAAGGAATGTTCCAAGGAAGAATATGATAACTACAAAATAAATGACTTTATTCCAAGGGATCTTTGGAGGAACGATACCATCCACTGAAAAAGAAGAGAAAATACAAATATTATCTATATATCCAGGAAATTGTCTGTAATCCACTGCCATTATTATCGAAGCAGTCCTATAAAGGGAATCTGTCACCAGGCTTTTGCCATCTTATCAGAGAGAACCATAATGTAGAAGCATAGACCTTTACTATAGCGATGTGTCAACTACTGGACTGTTTCAATAGAATCACTGTTTTACCAGCAATCGATTATCACTACAGGATAACTGGTCTTGTGCCTGCCTCCTAGTCCAGCCAGACCCCCAGCAATACACAATTTAAGCACAAGCTGTGGCAGGGTTATAAACAGCTGAAAAACTGAGCTCTGCTCAGTCTGCAGCAGAGAAAACTGTGACTCTATTATATAGTCTACTAGCTGAAGAGCCCGGCGCTGCCCGGGCATAGTAACTAACTGTGGCTAGTTACAACAAATTATAATTATCCTCCATCCCATAGTCCCGTGCCCATATACCCATTATACATATCCACCATCATTCATATTCTCCATCCCATAGTCCCATGCCCATATACCCATCATACATCCTCCATCCCATAGTCCCGTGCCCATATACTCATCATACATATTCTCCATCCCATAGTCCCATGCCGATATACCCATCATACATCCTCCATCCCATAGTCCCGTGCCCATACACCCATCATACATATTCGCCATCCCATAGCCGAGTGCCCATATACCCATCACACATCCTTCATCTCATAGTCCCATGCCCATATACCCATCACACATGCTCCATCCCATTGTCCCGTGCCCATATACCCATCATACATATCCTCCATCCCATAGTCCCGTGCCCATATGCCCATCACACATCCTCCATCCCATAGTCCTGTGCCCATATACCCGTCATACATATCCACCATCCCATAGTCCAGTGCCCATATACGCATCACACATCCTCCATCCCATAGTCCCGTGCCCATATACCCGTCATACATATCCACCATCCCATAGGCCGTGCCCATATACCCGTCATACATATCCTCCATCCCATAGTCCAGTGCCCATATACCCATCACACATCCTCCATTCCATAGTCCCATGTCCATATTCCCATCATACATATTCTCCATCCCATAGTCCCATGCCCATATACCCATCATACATATCCTACATCCCATAGTCGAGTGCCCATGTACCCATCACACATATCCTCCATCCCATAGTTCCATGCCCATATACCCATCATACATATCCTCCATCCCATAGTCCAGTAACCATATACCCATCACACATCCTCCATTCCATAGTCCCATGCCCATATACCCATCATACATATTCTCCATCCCATAGTTCCATGCCCATAAACCCATCATACATATTCGCCAACCCATAGTCAAGTGCCCATATACCCGTCATACATATCCACCATCCCATAGGCCCGTGCCCATGTCCCCGTCATGCATATCCTCCATCCCATAGTCCAGTGCCCATATACCCATCACACATCCTCCATTCCATAGTCCCATGCCCATATACCCATCATACATATTCTCCATCCCATAGTCCCATGCCCATATACCCATCATACATATTCGCCATCCCATTGTCCCGTGCCCATATACCCGTCAAACATATCCTCCATCCCACAGTCAAGTGCCCATTTACCATCACACATCATCCATCCCATAGTCCCATGCCCATATATCCATCACACATCCTCCATCCCATAAACCGTGCCCATATACCCATCATACATATCCTCCATCCCATAGTCCCGTGCCCATATACCCATCATACATATCCTCCATCCCATAGTCCAGTGACCATATACCCATCACACATCCTCCATCCCATAGTCCCGTGCCCATATACCGGTCATACATATCCTCCATCCCATATTCCCATGCCCATATACCCATCATACATATCCACCATCCCATAGTCCCGTGCCCATATACCCGTCAAACAAATCCTCCATCCCATAGTCAAATGCCCATATACCCATCACACATCCTCCATCCCATAGTCCCGTGCCCATATATCCATCACGCACCCTCCATCCCATAAGCCCGTGCCCATATACCCATCATACATATCCTCCATCCCATAGTCGAGTGCCCGTATATCCATCACACATCCTTCATCTCATAGTCCCATGCCCATATACCCATCATACATATCTGCCATTCCATAGTCCCGTGCCAATATACCCGTCATATATATCCTCCATCCCATAGTCGAGTGCCCATATACCCATCACACATCCTCCATCCCATAGTCCCATGCCCATATACCCATCACACATCCTCCATCCCATAGTCCCATGTTCATATACCATCATACATATTCGCCATCCCATAGTCGAGTGCCCATATACCCATCATACATATCCTCCATCCCATAGTCCAGCATAGGTCCGTGCCCATATACCCATCATACATATCCTCCATCCCATAGTCCAGTGCCCATATACCCATCACACATCCTCCATCCCTTAGTCCCGTGCCCATAACCGGTCATACATATCGTCCATCCCATAGTCCCGTGCCCATATACCCGTCATACATATCCTCCATCCCATAGTCCAGTGCCCATATACTCATCACACATCCTCCATCGCATAGTCCCGTGCCCATATACCCATCACACATCCTCCATCCCATAGTCCCATGCCCATATACCCATCATACATATTCTCCATCCCATAGTCCCATGCCCATATACCCATCATACATATCCTCAATCCCATAGTCCAGTGCCCATATGCCCATCACACATCCTCCATCCCATAGTCCCGTGACCATATACCCGTCATACATATCCTCCATCGCATAGTCCAGTGCCCATATACCCATCACACATCCTCCATTCCATAGTCAACCATTATGACATCATAATGAGCGGCGGCAGGGCTTGCAACCTATGATGACATCAGCATCGCCATGGCAACCATTGTGACATCATGAGGGGCGGGGCTTGATACGCACACACTGTTTCCCCAGTATGCAAATAGGGGCATTGTGACATCATAATGAGGGGCGGGGCTTGACGCGCACACACTTTTTCCCCAGTATATAGACAGGGGCAGAATTGCTTGGTGAATTGGAATGCGCGGGGTTAAAATTTCGCCTCACAACATAGCTTAGGACGCTCCCGGGGTCCAGACGTGCGACTGTGCCAAATTTTTCGGCTGTAGCTGCGACGGTGCGGATGCCTATCCCGGACATACACACACACATACACACTTTGAGCTTTATATATTAGTTTGGACGGTAGGACCCAGCATGACGATTAAAAATATGGGACCGTAGTTTTGCTAAATTATGTCTCAGGGATTATGAAAAAAAATAATTCAAAATACCCATTTGTTATCGCTGCATTTGTAAAAGTTCGATCTATCAAAATCTAAACTAAATTTATCTGGCCAGTATACAGCATAATGAGAAAAAAAAATCGAAATTGCCAGAATGAAATTCTTTGGCAGCCGCAAGATTGCAATAAAAAGCGATAAAAAACCATAGTATCTACCCCAAAATGGTATCAGTAAAAAGATCAACTCAGGGCGCAAAAAATAAGCCTTCACCCAGCCTAATGAGGTTTACCCCATAATATGTGAATATTTGGAAAAGTACTTACCTGCTGGGGTCGTATGCGTGGGCAAGGAATCATGGCGCTGGTTGATGAGAGGCGCGCCTTCCACAGATGCTAATAGCAAACTCACGATTAGAAGAAATCGAAAGAGCATTTTAGCTTGGAGAAATATCGCTGAATGTGTAACACACAGGGAGTTATCGCTGAATGTGTAACACACAGGGAGTTATCGCTGAATGTGTAACACACAGGGAGTTATCGCTGAATGTGTAACACACAGGGAGTTATCGCTGAATGTGTAACACACAGGGAGTTATCGCTGAATGTGTAACACACAGGGAGTCTTGTCAGACAAAGCCTCTTCCTGCAGCGTCACTCCTTATAACCACACATTCCGTGATGTCACAATGGAGATCTCAGTGTGACATCACGAGGAGCGGAACACCAGTGATGTCACAATGGGCCAGATAGCTGCAACTACTCAACATGGAGCAGCTCCATCCATCTATGTATGATTAATATAATATTAATGTATAAGGACCAATCCATGTTGGGGCAATTCTACTGTATTTTGGCAAACAGGGGACATCAGGGGTGGATTAAGGGCAGCCAGGGCCCCGGGCTCTTCAGACTCTGTGGGCCCCCCGGTCATGTGACGGGATCATGCGACGGGGTCATCCTATACCTGAAACAGATTATTCCAGAAAAATAGTTGCTGAGTGAAACTATAACCTGTCAAACATCCATTGATCTTGTCAATTTACCCTTCAGTTAGGAAGAAAAAAATAAAAACCACTTTAAGCCATACTATTGAACTGTCCAATTTTAATCTGTAAACAAGACTGTCGCCAATTTTCGCAAGTTTCTCATCAAAAGTGCAACGCAAAACAGTTGAAAAAACATTTAAAGTATCACATTTCCAAAAAAAGACACAAAGAAAACCATGTGTATAAAGGGCTCGTGCATACCAGCGCTCATGTTAAAAAATGGTTTGGTCTCACCATTGTAGTAGACGTATTTTCATAGAGGGTCCATTTTTCATGAGAAGGGAAAGGACAGAAATAATTTTCTCTGACTCTCTGTCGTGCCCCTGTATAGCTCCTGTTCTTAGAAGGACAGGCCTCAAGTGTGCCCACTATGGATAACCCACCATCCACAGATAGTTTGCAACTTCCCTACACGTTTCCTCCCCGTTTCTGGGGATTCATCAGGGGAACTACCCAAATGAATTCTGTGGTAGAATTATCATTGTATATCCGTCTTCATTATAGGGCCCTGCAGTGGCAGAAGGTCCCTAGAGCCAATGTGGCTGTCTGTGCCTCCGCCTATGTGTGGGCCATTGGTGTGCCCAGGAGCTATACAGGGGCACAATGGGGAGTCAAAGAAAATTATTCCTGTCCTATCCCCTCCCCTTCTCATGAAAAAGTGGACCCTCTATTAAAATACATTGTATTAAAAGTTATGTTTTAATAATAGCAGAGACTCCCCTAGCTCTACTCAGTCTGTGACCCCGGGAGTACTGTCATAGTGATAACACCTAGGCACTATAGCTGAGTGTGTGAATCTGTATGGCAGAAACCTTCATGATGAACCCATCTGTGCTGTGTATTAGCCACAAATCTCTTCACGGTACAATGATCACGCTTACGTTTTTCACAAAAATGTGATTTTTTTGCAAATCCCATCTTTGCAGTCACACGCCCGACTCTGGCTCAGGAGAATCCTCACAGAGAGATTTTAGTGTATGTGCACACGTTGCGGATTTTTCCGCACAGAATCCGTAGATAAAATGACCTGCGTTCTCCCTGCGGATTTCGTGTGGATTTCACCTGCGTTTTTACACCTGCTGATTCCTATAATGGAATGGGTGTAAAAACGCTGCAGAATCCGCACACAGAATTGACATGCTGCGGGAAATAAACTGCTGCGTTTCCACATGGAATTTTCCGCAGCATGTGCTCAGCGGTTTTTCATTTCCATAGGAGAACCTGGTACTGTACACCGCATGGAAAACTGCTGCGGATCCACAGGGCCAAATCCGCTGCGGATTGGCAGACTAATCCGCAACGTGTGCCCACACCCTGAGGATTCACAAGTCTGCAGTCACAGACTTACATGGAAAGACTGCAGACTTTTAGCTTAAGGCCGGAGTCACACTGGCGAGGAATACGGGTGAGTGAGAGGCGCAAAAAGCACGCATTAGACACGGACAAATGATTTTCTATGGGTCACTCGCACCAGGCGTATATTTCTCATCTGTATCCTACGCTCCGTGCCAATCGCAGCATGCTGCGATTGTCAGCGTACTACGCCCGTAGTACGCCAATGAAAGTCAATGTGTGCTCAAATAATACAGATTACACACGGAACACACGTGTGACCTGCGAGCAATACGCAGGTCTTTTGGCTGGTGACAGGAAATGGGCCAATCCATCATCAGGAAGCCTAGACATGCAAATGAGCTCAAAAACCGCTCCAGACATCCAGGAAGTACGCCTCCACGGAGTACAGCAGCAGCATGGTGTCCACATACATTAATGTTGAGATGCTAATTGTGCTGGTGCAGGAGCGTCCCGAAATGTGGGACCCACGCGATGCAAATTATGCGAACCGGACAAGAAAGGAGGCGTCATGGAGGCGCATCTGTCGCCAGATGTACCATGACTTTGGTGACAGACCACGTGATGAGCAGCATAAAATTTGTATGTGCAATCATAAAAACATCATTAACCTTAGCGCGCGCTAAAAAATGATTCTACAATCAGCACCCCCCTTCCCGTGCATCTAATTTTATTAGCCTCATGAGGCCGTTACATTTGGATGTGAAACGTGGCTTCACACAGCCATAATTAGGGGTTAGGCCACAAGCTCCTCATCCTCCTAGCCAATAAAATTAGTTTAAGTGTAGCTAATGAGACCCTGGGTATCGGCCCAATTACATATGCCACCATGGGTAGAAAGCACACCCCAGAAGGCCCCATGCCTAGACTACTGTTAGAAAATGTGACCTCTCAAATATGTGATTTTGACAATCTTTCCTGTCACATTGCGGTGGAAGATGTAATGAAACGCTGGCGAAGCATCCGAGACCAGTTCCGCTGGGAACGCCAGCAGCGGTCCAGAAGTGGGGATGCTGGACATGTGAAAAGAAAATATATATACTATGTCCGGCTGAACTTCCTCACCCCAATTCTGGATCTGAGACCGTAAGTACATACCTCACACCACATTACACAAATACATTACACAAATACTTTACAGGGACAAAAATATTGATGTATTTTTGCCTCTGTTCTATTTCATAACAGAACTCAATCCAACCTTACGGATCGAGGAACGGCCTCAGAGGCAGAGCCCATTATAGATCCTGTAGGGGATGAGATGGCTGGCCCATCTTCTCCCCCTACAAGAAGGATGGCTGAAGATGAGGCATCACAAGACCACACAATGGCTGGCCTACACACCACACCACCAGGACGGTCTTCTGCTGCCACCTCACCCATCCTGGAAGAGCCGGGCAACTTGAGCAGCAGCCCAACTGCCCAGATCAGGTCCTCCCCACAGGCTGCTCTAGCATCACGGCGAACAAGAAGAAGGCACCAGGTCACTATTCAAGAGAGCAGGACCAATGTGGACACAGGGGTGCTCAATTATTTGTCCAGAGTAACTACAGATGATGGGGAGGAGGCCTATGCACGTAGCCTCACCCTTTATCTCCGTGCCCTTACCCGTGAGGTCAGGCTCCGTATTAGGGGATGTATTCAGATCCTGCTTGATGCAAGCACCCCCCAATACCCCATATGAGGTTTTTGAATTTCTGGAGAGGTGGCAGCTCTCACCACGAAATTTAATGCGCATGAGACCATCCACACAGATGCTTGCTCAAGCAGGGTCTGAACAGCCCCTAATACGTGGGCCAACACCTCAACCCCTTCCTCCCCCTACCCAACCGTCTATTCCGCAGCCCCAAATGTCTTCCTCAAGCCAACCACACCAATATGGCCACTTGTACCCACCCAGTGTTGGAGGCTGGTCCCAACCTGGTTGGGGACGATCTGGCTATCTTGGTGGGTATGAGCCACGGGCCTACCAGAGCCAACAAGAAGCCCCTCACCATCATCATTACTCTGGCCAGTATCCCCAACAGTCCCAGGAGACTGGACAATATGAGGATTTATGATTCTGATGGTTGAGATGTCCAGTGAGATGTAACTGGTGCTCCTAATATAAATTAAAAAACAGGTGTTCTCCTTCACCAACATTTAGAACATAATTTAACATTCACATTTTTAAACTATGTTTTCCAAACATATGAAACAATCCATCATGACAGGCAACGCTACCTCACGCCTTTCAGACAGATATTACATGTGTGTAGAAAAGAGAATATTTAAATGCGCTATGCTGTAAAATGAAAGGATGAAAATACACTACTCACTTGCTAATGCCTAGGAAAGGCGTGCTCGCCTTAGTTAAGTAGTCACCTTTTTTGTTAGCAATCTCTAGTAAAAAATTTCTAGGCGACCAACATTCAGAATATCACGCTCTCTCTATGTCTTAACAAGTGAATTTTGTATTTTCATCCTTTCCAGTATAGCATGCTTAAATATTGTCTGTTCTACAGACAGGTAATATCTGTGTGAAAGCTGTGAGGTAGCCTTGCCTATCATGGTGGAATTTTTCTATGATTGGATAACATTATGAGGAAATGTGAGTGTTATCTTGTTGCCTTTATTTTGGTGATGGAGCTCACCTTTTGTTGGCAAATCTAGGTTAATCTAGTCATGCAGCAATGTTGTTTTTGCCTAATGTTTGTTGCTGTTTTGTTATGTAATGTTCATTTTACAAGTTAAAGAAGGCACAAAGGGTCATTTTGGCCATTGCCAAATTTGTCTTATGGCAAAATTATGTTTGCCTTTAAGCGGAAAAAAAAAAAGGCAAAACTAAAAATTTGTCTACTCTAGTTAACGTCTCTGTGTGATTTTTCACAATTCCTAACAACATACTAACAGACACCAACCAATGTAATGAAACACTCATAGAATCATAAAGGCTTGAGTAATATATATTTAGACACACTTAAAGCAACAAATTATAACATAGACACAGCATGCTCTTGCCAAGAAGTTGCCCCCTCAGGTGAGATAAAGTAATTAGTGAAAATATCACGCACTTTTAGGCCAGAGAGCGGTCTACGTTGAGGGTTCATAGGTGGTCTCACCCTGCGCACATTGCCCGGCCTACGCACAACACCATCAGAGGAGGAGCAATCATGTATCCTGGTGAAGTTATGCAGAACAACACAGGCTTTCACAACTTCATTCACATTTTGCTCACTCAACTGAATGGCAGACTGGAGTACCCGCCATTTGGCACAAAGAATCCCAAAGGAAAACTCCACCAGTCGCCTAGCACGTGATAGGCGCAAGTTAAAAATTCTGCGCCTGTGGTCAAGGTTGCGCCGGGGATATGGCCTCATGACATTGCACGATAACTGAAAGGCCTCATCTCCCACAAGGACATAAGGGACTGATTGTTCGGGGGAGCCTGGTAGCTGGCGTGGTGGTGGTAGATCCAACTGGTTGGTGCGTAGCCGCCGAGCCATTATGGAAGTATTGAAGACTCTAGAGTCTCCCGTCCTTCCATATGCCCCAATGTCAACAATTATAAACTTGTATTGAGGGTCTACCAGAGCCAACAATACAACAGAAAAGTATTGTTTATAATTGAAGAATTGGGAGCCTGAGTTCGGTGGCTTACGCACCCTGATATGTTTGCCATCCAGGGCCCCAATACAATTTGGAAACTGGCAGTCCTCCTCAAAGTCCCTTGATATCCTTAACCAGTCCTCCATCCTGGGCTCGGGCATGACCACTTGATGGAGTCTTGTCCAGATTTGTGCACATGTAGACCTCACTATGCCTGAAATGGTTGACTTTCCAATGAGAAACTCATGGTGGAGGGCGGCATAAGACAGGCCAGTGGACAGGAAGCTGTAGAACAACAGAAATAGTAAAGTTTAGAATGTCTAAAGTAAAAAAAATCAGTTACATGCCGACCAAACTTGTTAGGAAATGATAGAGAAAAACACACACATATTTGGTGGCACAATGACTAAGTGATATGCAGGACATATTAGATCTAACATTCTGCTGTGTCCGGTGAAACATATTTGGAGTAAGATGAGGGCATTTAAACTTTGTCCAAGAAGGCCAAAAAACATAAATTAGCACACACATTATGAACATAGAGAATGTGGTTGTGTAGTACATACAGTATTGTGAGTAGAAGTCGCTCCTCTGCAGATATGGCTTTGCGCATCCTTGTGTCCTGAAAGGTTATCCCAGGGCGCACTGTCTCCAAGAGTCGATCAAATGTGGCAATGCTCATGCGACAGTATTGGTAAAATTTCTCCGGATGCTCCTGCAGAGAAGAATAGAGGAGGTGAAAATGACCTCTTGTGAGTCGTTGCCTCAAAAGTGGATGGACCCACATGCGTCTCCTCCTCCGCGGATCCACTATCACAGGATATGGTTGCCCAAAGCGCCGTGACAAAAGCCAGGTAAAGAGAACCTGCTCAGTTGTATTGAATCGCAGACCCTCTGCCATGCTGCACAAAGAACACCAACACACCTCGTGAAAGCAAGGTGACAAATGTACAGAATGTAGGCATCCACCTGTTTCTGAGTGTCTAAATAGGGTGCAGGCTAATGATTTAAATTGTTTGCAGGCCTCAAAACCGTTAAATGTCCATTTTGCAAGGCTGCGAGAAAATCTCGCCATACGGATTGCATACGGATGCCACACGGATTACATACGGATGCACACATGCGCAAAATACGCGACCTCACCTTGCTTACGGATGACCTACGGAGCACTATTTAGTGGTCATTCATCCGTATTACGCAAGTAAACTACGGACCGTATTTTGCGCAGGTTAGTGTGACTCCGGCCTAAGACAGGACAACACCTTTAACCCTTAAAAGAAATAACCAACTTATTCAGATCAATACAAAGTTGCAACTTAACAACTTAGATCCAGCTTTTTTGATCAGCAGCCACTACAGCCAGCCTGGAAAAAAACGGCTTATGTGCATCTTCCCATTTTGTGCTTGTGTTATAAGACCAGTGGCCCAAAGTCACTTAACCCGTGAAAAACATCAGTTACTTATCAAAATCTGTGAAAAATGGCTATTTGCCCGTTGGTCTGATGCCCAGAGCCCATTTGGGCCAGTCTAGAGACCTGAATGTGATGCAGGCCATCACTATGTATGTAATACTAGTGTGAGATCAGCGGCTCAAAGTCATTTAACCCCTGAAAAATAACACTTATCCAAATCAAAATCGCCCATCTGCCCACTTTGATGCCAGTTCTGATACCCAGAACACATAGGACAGACTAAAGGGACCTGAATTTGATGTCGAGCATCATGATCTATGTGTATGCAGTGTGATATCAGTGGCCCAAAGTTATTTAACCCTTTCATTGATGCTCAACCTCATTGGCAACATTACCAGGACAAGATTACTCAGGGGATGACTGACTGAAGAAGGACAATATTACTAGTAGTACAAAACATTACTAATAAGACTGTGTTCACACATTGCATTTTTGCAGGGTTTTTTTGCTGCTTTTTTTATGCAAGTTTAAAGCTGCGTTTTACAGTATCAGGAAAGTCTATTAGATTTCAGAAATCTCATGCACACATATTGGTTTTATTTCCCTGACTGATATGGAAAATTGCAGAATTGGCCGGAGCTGAGCCCCCCTGCCCCCCTCAAGGAGGCATAGGCGGAGGCCAGGATGACGGGGGGGTGGTCGGCTACCAGGGGGAGTACCCTGGAGTTGGGGGGTATATAGAGGAGGGGTGTGGGTGTCCCCTTCCTCTTTGGATCTGGCCCCCCACAAGGAGAAGTCACCTTAACATGTCGGACGTGGAGCGGGTTTTGGAGCAGCTGCGAGCGGCGGTGCGGTCACAGCCCCCAGGCTGGCTGGCGTCTCAGGTGGCCAGCATTGTTCCTGGGACGTCCGGAGAGTCTGCAGCAGCAGCGGGGAGGGAGCGGCACTACAGACGGGTGAGGCCTCCCGAGCGGCTCTCACCCGATGCACCCCACAGGGCCTTGCGACACTGCCGGAGCCCCTCCGGGGACCCTCCAGGCCGGTCGCAGCGTTCTGTGCCGGTCTCCGCTACCCGGCCCTGGAGGAATCCACAGGCCAGGCGAGGGCCCGCGGCGATGGCTTGGCCGCGGCCTACTTCCAGGCGGGGGGCGGGCCTGTCAGGCGCCGGGCGGCGGCGAGCTCCGGCATCAGCGGGAGGCCGCGGCGGTAACCTCCTCGCCGCGCGGCCTGCCTCCCCCTCCAGCAGAGGGGTGGACATCGGGGGAGCTTCGGCCTGCAGCCTGGCAGGGCTGCCAGCATCACCCCCAGGCAGTGGGGGAACACCGAGTGCGGCAGGGGGCCGCGGCGAAGGGGCCCAGCATCGGCGGTCCGCTTCGGGGGCCGCTACAAGAGGAGGGGAACGACTCCACACCAGGACCGCGGCCTGCTCCCCTGTGGGGCCGCCAACAGCGATGCCCATGTACAGTGGCTCTTTTCCGGGGGCCTGGAGGCGCAGCGGGGGGCCCTCAGTGCTTCGCTGCAGGAGCCAGCCGTGGCAGCGGGATCAGACCTCACGGTGTCCCGGTCAGCGTCCATTGCCGGGGTCCCGTCATCGGGGTCCCTCGGGGGGCCCAGTCATCATCATTTGGCTCCTCCTGCGGGGAGTCCCAGAGGTCGACAGCAAGCTGGCAAAGGTACATCCGAGGACCCAGGTTTTCCGGCTGGAGGGCACACAGCCCCCTCGCAGCCCGGTGAGTATGGCTCTGTGTCCCCTGTTTGTCATCCAATTGCAACATCATCCTGGTTGGGTGGGGGGGCCGTTGACGGAATCCCTCGGGTTCAGCGGGGGGTTGGGAATTGGTGGCGTAGCCGCGGCCGGGGGGGTTAGCGACGTGCTTGCGGATATGCGTAATTTAGTGTCACGTCTGGAGCGGGGTCTCGCTTCACCGTCACCAGTGGCAGCTTGGGCACAAGCTGGGAGTCCAGCGGGGCGGAGTGGGTCGGATTTGGCCGGGCGCGCAAGTGAACCGGTGTCGGTGTCGGTGCAGACTGAGAAAGAGAAAGAATGTCGCGTGCACTTGGACGATAGAGCGCATGGGGAGGTGTATGTTTGTTTTGAGGGTCAGTTGGGGGCTCATTTAAAGAAAGAAGTAAAGGAGCGCATTTGGAAGGACGAGTATGTGGAAATATTTTCCCTATTGCCATTAGAGAAATTTAATTTGGATAAGGGAAAGAAGGAGGATAGCAAAAAGGAGGATGAAGAGAAGCGTAGATGGCGTCTGATCCCGCAAACGTTCGTTAATTGGCAACAGGCGTTCGCTATTTTGGCGAGTGTCATTGGCGAAAAGTCCCCTGATAATTGCTCGGCGTTATTTTGTTCTTTTGACGCCATCGGGGAGGCCTATAGGGTGTATGGGGGTCAGGCTTGGTTGCGCTATGATGAGCAATTTCGGCAGAGGAAGGCCGTCCGTCCGGCTATCCGTTGGGACCAGAAGGACATTGGGCTGTGGATGCGGGTCATAGCTCAAAATAAATTTGGTAGCTCCTTTCATGGGGGGGCTGGGAGTACCAGCCAGAGTAGCGGCAGTTCCGGCATCTCAGGAGGGGGCGGGCAGGTTCAAACGGGAAATCATAAGTTGGGGGTGTGCTGGCAGTTCAACGACGGCCCGTGTAAATTCGGGGCGAACTGCAAATTTAAACATCTTTGCTCCAACTGCAATAGCGCGTCCCATGGAGCCGCCAAGTGTTTTAAGAAAGGGAAGCCCCGAACCGGCGGTGGTAATTCCCAAGGGGGAGACCCCAGTGAGGCTGGAAAGGATGGTCCCTTATCTAAATAGATATGGGGATAGGGAGAAGTCGGCTTTGCTGTACGCGGGTTTCAAGGACGGTTTGGAGATCCCTCACCCCCCTTTTGCTATTCCTCTGGTTTTAAAAAATTTGCGTTCGGCCTTGTTACCTGGTTCAGTGGTTTCAGAAAAGCTGCAAAAGGAGGTTTCGTTGGGATGAATGGCTGGCCCCTTTGTTTCCCCACCTATACCATGCATACCAGGATAGGGGGGTGAGGGGTACCATGCATACCAGGATTGGGGGATGAGGGTTACCATGCATAACAGGATAGGGGGTGAGGTGACCATACATAACAGGATTGGGGGATGAGGGATACCATGCATACCAGGATTGGGGGATGAGGGGTACCATGCATACCAGGATTGGGGTATGAGGGGTACCATGCATACCAGGATTGGGGGATGAGGTTTACCATGCATAACAGGATAGGGGGTGAGGTGACCATACATACCAGGATTGGGGGATGAGGGATACCATGCATACCAGGATTGGGGGATGGGGGGTACCATGCATACTAGGATAGGGGGTGAGGGGACCATGCATACCAGGATAGGGGGGTGAGAGGACCGTGCATACCAGGATAGGGGGATGAGGGGTACCATGCATACCAGGAATGGGGGTGAGGGGACCATGCATACCAGGATAGGGATGAGGGAGTACCATGCATACCAGGATAGGGGGGTGAGAGGACTATGTGCATACCAGGATAGGGGGGTGAGAGAACCATGTGTATACCAGGATTGGGGGTTGAGGGGGCCATGCATACCAGGATAGCGGTGGTGAGTGGACTATGCATACCACAAAAGGGGGTGTGAGGGGACCATGCATACCAGGATGAAGAATGGGGTGCCATGCATACCAGGATTGGGGGGTGAGGTGACCATGCATACCAGGATGAAGAATGGCGTGCAATGCATAGCAGGATTGGGGGGGTGAGAGGACCATGCATACCAGGATTGGGGGATGAGGGGTACCATGCATACTAGGATTGGGGGATGAGGGGGACCATGCATACAAGGAAAGGGGGTGAGGGGACCATACATACCAGGATAGGGATGAGGGAGTACCATGCATACCAGGATTGAGGGATGAGGGGTACCATGCATACCAGGATAGGGGGTGAGGGGACCATGCATACCAGGATAGGGATGAGGGAGTACCATGTATACCAGGATTGGGGGGTGAGAGGACCATGCATACTAGGATTGGGGGATGAGGGGTACCATGCATATCAGGATTGGGGGATGAGAGGACTATGCACACCAGGATAGGGGGTGAGGGGACCATACATACCAGGATAGGGGGTGAGGGGGCCATGCATACCAGGATTGTGGGTGAGGGGACCATGCATACCAGGATAGGGATGAGGGAGTACCATGCATACCAGGATTGAGGGGTGAGGGGACCATGCATACCAGGATGAAGACTGGGGTGCCATGCATACCAGGATTGGGGGGTCAGGGTACCATGCATTCCAGGATAGGAATGAGGGGTGCCATGCATACCAGGATAGGAGGGTGGCTGCACATACCAGGATGGGAGACCATATACCAATTAAAATGCTCGCCTCCCGGGCGTAGAATGGGTTCATAGCTAGTATTATAGATCAGGGGGATGAGTAGATTGATATATAATGTAGTTGTGTGAGAAAGCATTTAGTATTACCTGGGTTTTAATCATTGATTCCTTTGCTTTTTCTTGGATTTTCGGGCCAGATGATGGTACTATCCCTAACTGACATATTTCTTTGTACAAGAGTATACAGAGGTAGCTGTCAACCACGGATATTGCTGCCCACTGAACCACAAATCCCAGAAAGAGCAGAAGTTTAAATGATTAACCCCTTCATGACCTCTGACACATATATACATCATAGGTTGTGTCCCTGCATTTGACCTGCAGGTTACTATTGTGAGCCCTCATGCTTTCAGGTACATGAGAGCTGATCTGATCTGATCAGCTGTCATGTGCCCCTAACAGCCGTGGGTGTAATCACAATCCACCCGTGGCTGTTAACCTCTTAAATGCTGCTGTCAATTTCCAATGGCAGCATTTATCATGGTCATGTCGGAAACGCATCACTATTCCCGCCCATCAGCGCGCCCGTAACATGAATTCAAGGTGCCAATGGGTTAACATAACAACCCGGGGTCTGCAAGAGACCCCTGTGGTTGTCATTGCTGATCTGCTAGGTGCGCAGCCCTAAGGCCGGCGCTGATAGCAGGGCTGAAGCGAACAGATGATTGCAGCTTCAAGTCTCCTAAATAGACTATTGAAGCAAGTAAAAAGTAGAAAAAAGTTTTTAAAAATATTAAAAGAATTAAAATAATAAAAGTTCAAATCACCCCCCTTTTGTCCCATTCAAAATAAAAGAATAAACAAAAAAATTCAAATACACATTTATTTGGCATTGCTGCATTCAGAAACACCTGATCTATCAAAATATAAAAATGATTAATCCGATCGATAAATGGTGTAATTAGAGAAAAAAATAAAAACTCTAGAATTAAGTTTCTTTGGTCGCCGCAACATTGCAATAACGGGCGATCAAAAGATCGTATCTGCACCATCATGGTATCAATAAAAACGTCAGCTTGGCGCGCAAAAAATAAGCCCTTACCCAACCCAAGATCATAAAAATTGGAAACGCTAAGGGTCTAGGAAAATGGCGCCATTGTTTTATTATTTTTTTCTTTTTTCTTTTTTACAAACTTTATATTTTTTTTCACCACTTACCATAAATAAAAAAAGAACCTAGACATGATTGGTGTATGAGAACTCGTAATGAGCTGTAGAGTCATAATGGCAGGTCAGTTTTAGCATTTAGTGAACACGAGTTATTGCGAGCCCTTGGGATTACGAACCTCGCAATGGGGTGTAACCACGCAACAGACTGGCGTATGTGCAGACTAACAGCAAACATAAATACCTGGTGTACCTCTCTTGCCACTCCTACCTTGTGTATGAAAAAGCTCTGTCGTTAATACTGTTCGGTTAGAGCTATCCGATAGCGCTATCCATGAAGAAAGTGCACGGGTAGAGCAGCTATCCCATAGCTCTATTCCTAAAGGAAATGAACGGGTAGAGCTATCCCATAGCGATATCCCTCAATGTTCCTGAGTGTAAGCTATTTCACATGGTTGAGCGCACTTGGGATCTGCCCCCAAGGCCCTGCCCATGCCCAATGTTTGGTCCGTAGACCGCGGCTAGGAGTTAGTCCCGCTTTTGTGTGCAACTTTTTTTGGGCTTTTACAGTTGTTAAAAATCTTAATAAATGACTTCTTTGTACACACAGTGACTGCGTCCTCTTCTGGACCCATGTTGATAACTTCATCACTGGCATCAGGCATAGGGATCATGGTGCTTTTGAGGATATCTCTCTCTTTTCCACCACGGGTGCGTGAGGAGTAACATCAGTCACAGTTTTTGTTTTGTCCTCATGCTTTCCTGTAATGTAGAATATTGAAATTAGGTTAAAATCCCACCAAAGACATTTGCAAGGAGTTTGTGTGGGTTTCCTCCAGATTCCTCCCACATTCCAAAGACATACTGATGGAGAATTATGATTGTAAGCCCCAATGGGGACAGTGATAACAATGTAAGTAAAGTTGTGGAATTAATGGCGCTACATACAGTTGAGAAAATAAGCATTTGACACACTGCCAATTTTGCAAGTTTTCCCACCTACAAAGAATGGAGAGGTCTGTAATTTTTTATTGTAGGTACACTTCAACTGTGAGAGACAGAATGTTTAAAAAAATCCAGAAAATCCCATTGTATGATTTTTACATAATCAATTTGCATTTTGTTGCATGAAATAAGTATTTGACACCATAGAAAAACAGAACTTAATATTTGGTACAGAAACCTTTGTTTGCAATTACAGAGGTCATATGTGGTAGTTTTTTCCCAAGTTTGCACACACCGCAGCAAGGATTTTGTCCCCCCCCCCTTCCATACGGATCTGTCAGGTTTCGGTGCTGTCGCTGTGTAACATTGAGTTTCAGCTCCCTCCAAACGTTTCCTTTTAGGTTTAGGTCTGCAGACTGGCTAGGTTCCTCCAGGACATTAAAATGCATCTTATGGAGCCTCTCCTCAGCTGCCCTGGCTGTGTGTTTTGGGTCATTGTCATGATGGAAGAACCAGCTATGACCCATCTTTAACGTTCTTACTGAAGGAAGGATGTTGTTGGCTAAAATCTCACGATACATGACCCCATCTATCCTCCCTTCAATATGGTGCCGTCGTCTTGTCCCCTTTGCAGAAAATGGAATGAATGAACCGTTGTCATATGCCGGTTTTCGGTGAATGACAACTTACTGTAGGGACTGGTACATAGAGATGAATCTCCGCCATTGCTACTTTATCACCCTGAAGAATGTTGAGCTCATAGTTTCTAAGAGTATCATGGCACTTATAGTTTAATGCATTTGCAATTAAGGACATACCTGGTTGGTTTACAAGTTATCATGTATTGGTGCTGCACACATTGTATATTTCTATATTAAGGGCAGCGCAGAGTGTCGCAGGGTCAGCCGTCATGGAGTGGCAGCGTCTTTCTCGCCAACATAGGATGATGTTTGGTTGCTTATGTGGTGGAGCATTTCTCTGCTCATAAATCTATTTGTTTCTCGCCCCCTTTTGCTCCTATTTGTCTATATATGTCTCTGTATTCAGTGGAGCACACTAAAATCTATTCAGTATAATTGGTGTGGCACTATATATTGATGATTAAACTAGCACTGAATAGCGCATACTAGGGAACTGGGGAGAGCCGCCGAGGAGCAAGGGCACCATTGTCGTATCACAAGGGTGCCAACCTCTACTGTTAGGCAGGTGGACAGGAAAGGGGATTACACAGGGGCTCTCCAGGATCATCTACTTATCTATTCAATTTGTCGCCTTTCAGCATTTTAAGTGTGTGTCTTGTATGTTGTTAGTCCTTTTATAAATGGTTAATAAAGGTTTATATTTTAATTAATGGGGTCTTCATATGTGAGCTGATTCCTGAACTTTCTCAGAATCATCCTTACTAGAAGAGGCAAGATCACGTACAGAGCCCCAGACCGAGGAAGATTGACAGTCATCTTGTGTTTCCTCCATTTTCTAATAATTGTGCCAACAGCTGTTGCCTTCTCACCAATTGCCTATTGTGCTGTAGCCCATCCGAGCCTTGAACAGGTCTACAATTTTGTCCCTGATGTCCTTAGACTTCATTTTGGTCTTGGCCATGGTAGAGAGGTTGGAGTGTGATTGATTGTGTGGACAGGTGTCTTTTATACTGGTAACGAGTTCAAACAGGAGCAGTTAGCACAAGTAATGAGCGTAGAGTAGGAGGGCTTCTTAAAGAAAAACTAACAGGTCTGCGAGAGCCAGAATTCTTTCTGGTTAGAAGGTGATCAAACACTTATTTCATGCAATAAAATGCAAATCAATTATGTAAAAATCATAAAATAAATCTAAAAGACCACATTGTTAAATTCCGTCTCTCACAGGTGAAGTGTACCTACAATAAAAACTACAGACCTCTCCATTCTTTGTAGGTGGGAAAACTTGCAAAATTGGCATTGCGTCAAATACCGTATATACTTGCGTATAAGCCGAGATTTTCAGCCCATTTTTTTGGGCTGAAAGTCCCCCTCTCGGCTTATACGCAAGTCATATACGCCAGTGAGTCGGAGGGGGAGGGGTAGTGGGGGTGTCAGATCATACTGACCCCCTGGCGCGTCTCTTCAGCCCCCCTGCCTGTCCCACAGTCTCAGGCGCCTGCCTTCAGCAGTCACGTGGTACCGCTCATTAAAAACATGAATATGCACATATTCATGTCTTTAATGAGTGTTACCACATGACCGATGAAGGCTGGCGCCGAAGACCATGGGAGAACAGGGCTGCAGAGACCGCACCAGGAGGGGGTAAGTATATGTGATATTCACCTGTCCCCGTTCCCACGCTGCTCGCCGCTGCCTGCCACATCCTCTGTCAGTGTCGTTCAGGCAGCAGAGAACGCGCCCCCCATCATATTTATATATTCACTATATTGAGGGTATTATGGAAAGTCTATGGTTACTTACTGGTGCAGGCTGGTCTGTGACCCCGGATCGTGTTCAGTTGAAGGTCAATGTGATCTCTTCGTCATATACTCTACATGCCGTTTAAAGACATGGAGTCACTTCCTGACCTAAAGCAAAAAGTAAAAACAATGAAAATCAGATGCCCCCAATAATGGCAGCACACCCCTTATCATATTTACACATTCACTATATTGAGGGTATTATGGAAAGTCCATGGTTACTTACTGGTGCAGACTGGTCTGTGGTCCTGGGTCGTGTCCGGTTGTAGGTCGGAGCGATCTCTTGGACCGTCATAGACTCTACATGCCTCTTGGAAAGTGCTAGAATCTCCTACGCGAAAATCGCGGAAAAAACGCGGAATAAACCTCTGCACAAATTGTGCGAATATCGCGCCAAACCGCAGAAACAGTCTCAAAACAAACCCGCAAGTTCCTGATATTGGGCATCTCCACTTGTAGGGTCGTTATCTCCGGGGTTACTTCTCTAGGTAGATCAGTAACGTTTTCTGTAGCCGCTCTCTTGGCTGGTGGCAGCATCTCAGGCTTACTGTTAGAGGAGATGGCCACATCCGTATCTGTTTCAATATCGATGACGACATAATCTGGACCAGGAGAAGAAATGTTGGTGTTCTCAAGGTCATCTGTCTTTTTGACCATTGGTCCATCCTCATTTTTTCCTGTTAAAGAGATCAAAGAAATCATAATTTTTTAAAATAAAATATTCTCCATATTTCTTATGGATTATTGCGTCTACTGCTCCTTTACTTCGCAGCCGCCCACTGTAGATAAATGTTAGCGCTTGCTGGGCTCTATGCAGCGCCGACGTTTGTCATGACATGGTCGGTGGTCTTGCAGCGCTCACGACCCCCAGGGTTCTGCAAGCTCTGCGATTCCAGTGCAGAGCGATAGCTCTGACAGGTGTTATCATTCGTGAAGCACCTGAAGGGTTGATAAACTTTTTGAATTTGGTTTTGAGCACTTTGAGGGGTGCAGTTTTTAGAATGGTGTCACTTTTGGGTATTTTCTGTATTAAATGCTCCTGAAAGTAACTTCAAATGTGATGTGGTCCCTAAAAAAATTGTTTTTGCAAATTTAGTTGGAAAAACGAAAAATCGCTGATCAACTTTTAACCCTTTTAACGTCTTAAGAAAAAAACAATTGTGTTTCAAAAATTGTATTGATGATAGATAAACATGTGGGAAATATTATTTATTAACTATTTTGTGTGACAGCACACTGGTTTAAAGACTAAAAAATTTAAAAACTGCAAAATTTTCAGATTTTTCGTCACATTTCCGATATTTTCATACAAAAACACAAATTATATTGAACAAATTTTACCACTATAATGAAGTACAATATGTTATGAAAAAACTATCTCAGAATCAATGTGATCTGTTATAGTGTTCGAGAGCTATAACCACATAAAGGGACACTGGTCAGAAATGGCCTGGTCATGAGGGTGAAAAAAGGCTCCAGCACGAAAGGTTTAAGAGACCATTTTTAAAAGGATGTCCTTCTATTACCGTATATACTCCTGTATAAGCTGAGTTTTTCAGCACACTTGTCCCAGAAAGCCGGCGGGAAAGCGGCGGGACAGCTGGTCACTGGGGCACGAGCCGGCGGCTGTGGCTAAAGCCAGTGCAACTGCTAAGGAGAAATGAATATTTATTTCTCTTATAGCGCGCACAGTGACAGCTGCAGCCGCGAGGGCACGCTGGAGGAGGGTGAGTAGAATGGTTTGTTTTGTTTTTGTAATAGGAAGCATGCATACAAGGATGGGAGAGGGGTAGCAACGCTTACCAGGGCAGGACGGGGGAGCAATGCATACCGGGACAGGGATGCGGGAACAATGCATACCCGGCTTATAATCGAGTCAATGAGCTTACCCAGTTTTCCGTGGCAAACTTAGGTGTCTATACTCGGGTCGGCTTGTACTCAAGTATGTACGGTAATTACATACCAAATGTCCCCAGAGTAAGTCTATTACCAAGTTATAAAAAAGCCAAAAAAATAACTACCGTATTTTACGTATTATAAGACCCACTTTTTCCCCCAAAATTGTGGGGGAAAATGGGGGTGCGCCTTATAATGCGTATTTACCTTACCGGTACCGTTGCTGGCCACAGGCTGAGATAAGCAGGTTCCCAGCGGTGCTGTGAGTGCCCGACGATGCTGCGCAGGGGTTTCCCGTTCCGCTGTAGGGATCTTCATTGCTACGGGGAGCTTTGCCGAAATTTTGTGAAAGGCAAGATTGATCTCAGCGCTGAAATCTCATCTTCTGAGATCTTGGTGCCGAGATCTCCATCTGCGCATGTGCCTCCCCCATCGTCAGCCATCTTCCCGGAGTCCACCGCACAGGAAACCATGTAACTGCCAGGGGCTCTGGCCTTTCACAAAATGTCAGCAGAGGCCCTCGCAGCACGGAGCACCCCGCAGCTCGAAGCACCCCGCAGCACGGAGTCCCCCGCAGCACGAGCACCCCACAGGACCTGAAGCATGGAGCCCCCCCATAGCACACAGCCCCCCGCAGCACAGAGCACCGTGCAGCACAAAATCTCCGCCTCATCCCAGCCTGCAGCATCACCCCACTCCTGTTTCCTCCAGCAGCGACCCTGGGACCCCGCTTCACCGCAGCCACCACCCCCCAGTAAGCAATAAGACGCATGGATTATAAGAAGCACCACCATTTTATTACAAAAAAAGTTTTTTTCCTATTTTTCTCCTCAAAATTTGGGGTGCGTCTTATAATCCGGAGCGTCTTATCGTCCGAAAAATACGGTATTTGCACATAGATTTTATAGGCTTGTCCAGGGTTTGAAAAATGTAATTGGTTTGTTTGAAACACAAGACCACCCCTGTCTACAGGTTGTGCCTGTTATTGCAGATTAGCTCCGGTGAAGAGAATGGTATAGAGCTGCAATACCATGAGCAAGCTGAAGATTTTGACGACACAGTTTTTTTTTTTTTTTTTAAGAAAATGGCAGCCCTGTTTTTCTTATCCTGGAGAACTGCTTTAGTGTTAGATTGGTTAGGCTGTACTTACCACCAATAGGTTTAGCAGGAGTCTCTCTGTCTCCATCAGTAGAACGTTGAGATTCATCATTTCTCCTGGATTTATCCTTTTTCAGATGTCTTTAAAATAGTAAAATAGAAGGTATTTTATGTATTACAAAGTAACAGATCTTTATTCTGCAGAATGAAATATAGACTCATATGTTTCTTCATTCATTTTGTCTTTTACATTCTGTAGAAACATTGGCAATAAGGAAAATTTTGGTAATTATCAACAATTTTTCATGTACATGAAAGTTCAATATGTGTGGATCGTACTGGGTTGTAAGGTAATATGAAGATTAGACAGGAGTGGATTTATTTGAGTGGAATTGAATTCTGCTCATACAAAACTCAGAATGTTGGAGAAGGGGAAGAGTCTTGAGGAGATCATTTGCATATTCCCAGTGCCTTCTGGGATAAATGAAGAGTCTCCGCGAGCTCAACGATCACTGGGTTTTGGCCGTTGCAGCTGAAAAGAGGAAATCGGAAAACCAGGGGAAGAGTCTTGAGGAGATCATTTGCATATTCCCAGTGCCTTCTGGGATAAGTGAAGAGTCTCCGCGAGCTCAACGATCACTGGGTTTTGGCCGTTGCAGCTGAAAAGAGGAAATCGGAAAACCAGGGGAAGAGTCTTGAGGAGATCATTTGCATATTCCCAGTGCCTTCTGGGATAAGTGAAGAGTCTCCGCGAGCTCAACGATCACTGGGTTTTGGCCGTTGCAGCTGAAAAGAGGAAATCGGAAAACCAGGGGAAGAGTCTTGAGGAGATCATTTGCATATTCCCAGTACCTTCTGGGATAAGTGAAGAGTCTCCGCGAGCTCAACGATCACTGGGTTTTGGCCGTTGCAGCTGAAAAGAGGAAATCGGAAAACCAGGGGAAGAGTCTTGAGGAGATCATTTGCATATTCCCAGTGCCTTCTAGGATAAGTGAAGAGTCTCCGCGAGCTCAACGATCACTGGGTTTTGGCCGTTGCAGCTGAAAAGAGGAATTTGGGCTCATCTTTCATCGTTTTTAAGAAATTTCAAGATGGAAGAGGCCAGGAGACATTTGGTGAGCTGCATTTCTTGCTACATGTTCACAGACTTACCAGTGGAAAAGCCAAACTTCACATGCCACAAATGCAAGCTTGTGTCCCTGTTGGAGGAAAAGTTGCAAAATTTCGAAGAGAGGTTAGCTACGTTGAAGATCATTAAGGAAGGTGAAGAGTTCTTGGACAGAGCAGAATTATCTCTTCATGTTACAGAAAGAGAAGAAATTCGAAGTGCACCTGAAGAAACAGAGGAATGGAGACATGTGACCCAGAGAAGCAGGAGGATCAGGAGGCAGTCAGCACCCATACTGCTCAGAAACCAGTACCAGGCTCTCACGCAGGAAAACAATGAAGAAATACATCAGGATAAGACTTTGCCAACAAGCAGCAACCTTGTATGCCTTCAGAGTCCTCCTGGATGGAGAAAGAAAAATGTTGTGAAGAAGAAACGGAGAGTGGTGGTCATGGGGGATTCCCTGTTGAGAGGAACTGAGGCCGCTATCTGCAGACCGGATATAACTTCAAGAGAAATGTGTTGTCTTCCAGGTTCAAAAATTAAAGATGTGTCTGACAGGATATCAGGACTCTTCAGACCTACAGATGACTACCCATTCCTGCTACTACATGTGGGGACAAATGACACTGCAAGAAACGACCTGGAAACCATCTGCAGAGACTTTGAAGACTTAGGCAAGAAAGTGAAAGAACTGGGAGCGCAGGTGGTCTTCTCTTCCGTCCTCCCAGTGGATGGCCATGGAACAAGGAGGTGGAATAAGATTCTGCAGGTGAACAACTGGCTACGTCGATGGTGCCGTCAGCAACGATTTGGATTTCTGGATCACGGAGTGAACTACTTATACGATGGACTACTTGCTAGAGATGGGGTGCACCTTACGAAGACTGGTAAGCATGTATTTGGAAGTCGCCTTGCTACACTTGTAAGGAGAGCTTTAAACTAGAACAACATGGGAAGGGAAGCAAAAGACCAGAAAAAGCCATACACCTGACAAATGCTATTGAGAACTCTGCTATTAGAAGTGGAAAGGAAGAACAAAGACGAAAGAATCTAATTAATAAAAATATTGGAGAAAGAGAAACCAATCACAAACTAAAATGTTTCTATACTAATGCACAAAGCATGGGCAACAAACAAGGAGAATTGGAACTACTAACACAGGAAAAGAAATATGATGTCATTGGAATCACTGAAACTTGGTGGGACAATACACATGATTGGAATACAAGACTAGAAGGATACAACTTATTTGCAAGAAACAGACTTGATAAACGAGGAGGGGGTGTCGCATTGTATGTTAGAAACGCGTATATCTGCACAGAGATTGAAGCTTCAGAGACTGGGAGTTCTGTGGAAACTGTTTGGGTAAGAATACAAGGACAGAACAATGGAAAGGACACCATTGTAGGCATTTACTACAGGCCGCCTGTGCAAGCTGAAGCTATGGATGAACTCTTTATGCATCAAATGGCCAAGTTCTCCAAAAAATATGACATAGTTGTCATGGGAGATTTCAACTATCCAGACATTTGTTGGGAATCTCTCTCAGGCAAAACTAACAGGTCAAGGAAATTCTTATCCTCTCTTGCTGACAACTTTATCTTCCAAAAGGTAAGGGAGAAAACAAGGGGAACTGCTACCTTGGATCTAATCCTTATAAACAGGGAGGAAATGGTTGAGGAGGTAAAAGTGGCTGGGACCCTAGGAGGTAGCGACCATGCTATTTTAGAATTTTGGATAACTAGAGGCGGAAGACCTGTGAAGACTCAGACGTCAAGGTTAGATTTCAGAAAGGCAGATTTTAAGGGATTCAGAAAGAGAATTGGAGGGATCCAATGGCTGGATATCCTTAAAGACAAAAATGTCCAGGAAGGATGGGAAATCTTGAAAAATGAAATTCTCAAAGCACAGTTGTTAACAATTCCGAAAAGAGGGAAGAATAGGAAGCAGTTAAGGAAACCAGGATGGATGAACACAGAACTTAAGCACATGCTAAAAAGGAAGAAAAAAATGTTTATAAAATGGAAAGAGGGAGGCATATCTAAAGAAGAATATAATGCTGTCTGCAGAACCTGCAGGGCACAAATCAGATTAGCTAAAGCTGAAAATGAATTGAGGCTTGCAAGAGATGTCAAAAGCAATAATAAAGGATTTTGGGGATATGTCAAAAGTAAAAGAAAAGTCAAAGATGCTATAGGATTTTTACAGGATGAAAATGATGAAATGGTAAGACAGGATGTTGAGAAGGCTGAACTTTTAAATTCCTATTTTGCATCTGTTTTCTCTCAGAAAGGAAATGTAACATCAACTGTTATTCACTGTCCTATTAAGGGAATAGAAGAATCCAGGATATCTATAAACAGAAAGATAGTGAGGAAACACTTAGCTAGCCTAAATGAATTCAAGTCTCCAGGTCCAGATGAATTACACCCCAGAGTACTGAAGGAGATAGCAGAAGAAATTTTTGAACCCCTCTCTATAATCTTTGAAAATTCTTGGAGAACAGGAGAAGTGCCAGAAGACTGGAGAAGAGCAAATGTTGTTCCTATCTTCAAAAAGGGGAAGAAGGTGGACCCAGGTAACTATAGGCCGGTGAGTCTGACTTCTATACCAGGAAAGATCTTTGAACAAATTATTAAACAACATGTATGTCAATACCTGGATAAGAATGAAGTGATTAAACAGAGTCAGCATGGGTTTGTAACTAATAAGTCATGTCAGACTAACTTAATTTCCTTCTATGACGGTATCACTGATTGGGTGGATCAAGGAAATGCTGTAGATATAGTATATCTTGACTTCAGCAAAGCATTTGACAAAGTCTCTCATACAATCCTTATTGAAAAAATGACTAAGTATGGAATGGACAAGGCAACTGTTAGGTGGATTCATAACTGGCTTAGTGATCGGACCCAAAGAGTGGTCGTAAATGGCTGCACATCCAGTTGGAAGAATGTCTCAAGTGGGGTACCACAGGGCTCTGTCCTGGGCCCTGTATTGTTCAACATCTTTATCAACGATTTAGATGAAGGAATTGATGGTAAACTGATTAAATTTGCTGATGACACAAAGCTAGGAGGGATAGCTAATACTAGAGAAGAGAGAGAGAGGATTCAAAAAGATTTAAATAAACTGGAGAAGTGGGCAGCAACTAACAGAATGGTTTTTAACAGGGAGAAATGCAAAGTACTACATCTGGGCAATAAAAATGGAAAAAGCATATATAGAATGGGAGGAATAGGGCTAAGTGACAGCACATGTGAAAAAGACTTGGGTATACTAATAGATCACAGACTGAATATGAGTCAACAGTGTGATGCAGCAGCAAAAAAGGCAAATGCAATTCTAGGATGTATTAACAGAAGCATACAGTCTAGATCACGTGAAGTCATTATTTCCCTCTACTCCTCTTTGGTCAGACCTCATCTGGAATATTGTGTCCAGTTTTGGGCACCACATTTTAAAAAAGACATCAACAAACTGGAGCAAGTTCAGAAAAGAGCGACCAGAATGGTGACCGGTCTGCAAACCCTGTCTTATGAGGAAAGGTTGCAGGATTTGGGAATGTTTAGTTTGCAAAAGAGAAGACTGAGAGGAGACTTAATAGCTGTCTACAAATATCTAAAGGGCTGTCACATTGTAGAAGGATCAACTTTATTCTCATTTGCACAAGGAAAGACTAGAAGCAATGGGATGAAACTGAATGGGAGGAGACACAGATTAGATATTAGAAAAAACTTTTTGACAGTTAGAGTGATCAATGAGTGGAACAGGCTGCCACGAGAAGTGGTGAGTTCTCCTTCAATGGAAGTCTTCAAACAGAGGCTGGACAGACATCTGACTGGGATGATTTAGCGAATCCTGCTTTGAGCAGGGGGTTGGACCAGATGGCCCAGGAGGTCCCTTACAACTCTACGATTCTATGATTCTATGATTCTATGATTAACACAGATTTTTTGTAATTCACTCCACGCGACTAAAGCAAAGTGGAAGCTAGCGGCAGCCGCCAGCTTGCAGAAGAGTAGAGGGCTGGCAGAAAGATGAGCTCACTTCTCTGACCGACTTCCGCTGCTTTATGCCCAATGGCCAGTTTTCCTCACTACCATCATGCCGCACCTCTGGCCAAGTGGGCCAGAAACTTTGGGCTGAAACTTTGGCTACAAGTGGCCCCGAAAGGTCTCTGCCCATGCATGTCCCAACCAAGAGTCAACACTGGGCTGGAGTTGCGGGCAGAGAGCAGTGGGGGCTTCCGGAGAGGGGCTTGGTTGTATATAAACTTTATTTTCTTCTTACATCTTCCATTTATTACCATCTGGGACTGGGGAGACCCCAGAGCATAATAGGGAACAATCAATATGTGAAGAATAATTTTGCTGTGAATTGAACCTCTAAATAAAATCTGCTGATTTGGCAGAATTTTGTCAGAGCCTCTCATCAGTAATAAAGATGGAATTTTTTGCAGACTCCCATGTACAATATAAATCATCCTTTACAATTCTTACCTACATATGGCGTTACAGATGACACCAAGGAATGTTCCAAGGAAGAATATGATAACTACAAAATAAATGACTTTATTCCAAGGGATCTTTGGAGGAACGATACCATCCACTGAAAAAGAAGAGAAAATACAAATATTATCTATATATCCAGGAAATTGTCTGTAATCCACTGCCATTATTATCGAAGCAGTCCTATAAAGGGAATCTGTCACCAGACTTTTGCCATCTTATCAGAGAGAACCATAATGTAGAAGCATAGACCTTTACTATAGCGATGTGTCAACTACTGGACTGTTTCAATAGAATCACTGTTTTACCAGCAATCGATTATCACTACAGGATAACTGGTCTTGTGCCTGCCTCCTAGTCCAGCCAGACCCCCAGCAATACACAATTTAAGCACAAGCTGTGGCGGGGTTATAAACAGCTGAAAAACTGAGCTCTGCTCAGTCTGCAGCAGAGAAAACTGTGACTCTATTATATAGTCTACTAGCTGAAGAGCCCGGCGCTGCCCGGGCATAGTAACTAACTGTGGCTAGTTACAACAAATTATAATTATCCTCCATTCCATAGTCCCGTGCCCATATACCCATTATACATATCCACCATCATACATATTCTCCATCCCATAGTCCCATGCCGATATACCCATCATACATATTCGCCATCCCATAGCCGAGTGCCCATATACCCATCACACATCCTTCATCTCATAGTCCCATGCCCATATACCCATCACACATGCTCCATCCCATAGTCCCGTGCCCATATACCCATCATACATATCCTCCATCCCATAGTCCCGTGCCCATATGGTCATACATATCCTCCATCCCATAGTCCAGTGCCCATATACCCATCACACATCCTCCATTCCATAGTCCCATGTCCATATTCCCATCATACATATTCTCCATCCCATAGTCCCATGCCCATATACCCATCATACATATCCTACATCCCATAGTCGAGTGCCCATGTACCCATCACACATATCCTCCATCCCATAGTTCCATGTCCATATACCCATCATACATATCCTCCATCCCATAGTCCAGTAACCATATACCCATCACACATCCTCCATTCCATAGTCCCATGCCCATATACCCATCATACATATTCTCCATCCCATAGTTCCATGCCCATAAACCCATCATACATATTCGCCAACCCATAGTCAAGTGCCCATATACCCGTCATACATATCCACCATCCCATAGGCCCGTGCCCATGTCCCCGTCATGCATATCCTCCATCCCATAGTCCAGTGCCCATATACCCATCACACATCCTCCATTCCATAGTCCCATGCCCATATACCCATCATACATATTCTCCATCCCATAGTCCCATGCCCATATACCCATCATACATATTCGCCATCCCATTGTCCCGTGCCCATATACCCGTCAAACATATCCTCCATCCCACAGTCAAGTGCCCATTTACCATCACACATCATCCATCCCATAGTCCCATGCCCATATATCCATCACACATCCTCCATCCCATAAACCGTGCCCATATACCCATCATACATATCCTCCATCCCATAGTCCCGTGCCCATATACCCATCATACATATCCTCCATCCCATAGTCCAGTGACCATATACCCATCACACATCCTCCATCCCATAGTCCCGTGCCCATATACCGGTCATACATATCCTCCATCCCATAGTCCCATGCCCATATACCCATCATACATATCCACCATCCCATAGTCCCGTGCCCATATACCCGTCAAACAAATCCTCCATCCCATAGTCAAATGCCCATATACCCATCACACATCCTCCATCCCTTAGTCCCGTGCCCATAACCGGTCATACATATCGTCCATCCCATAGTCCCGTGCCCATATACCCGTCATACATATCCTCCATCCCATAGTCCAGTGCCCATATACTCATCACACATCCTCCATCGCATAGTCCCGTGCCCATATACCCATCACACATCCTCCATCCCATAGTCCCATGCCCATATACCCATCATACATATCCTCAATCCCATAGTCCAGTGCCCATATGCCCACCACACATCCTCCATCCCATAGTCCCGTGACCATATACCCGTCATACATATCCTCCATCGCATAGTCCAGTGCCCATATACCCATCACACATCCTCCATTCCATAGTCAACCATTATGACATCATAATGAGCGGCGGCAGGGCTTGCAACCTATGATGACATCAGCATCGCCATAGCAACCATTGTGACATCATGAGGGGCGGGGCTTGATACGCACACACTGTTTCCCCAGTATGCAAATAGGGGCATTGTGACATCATAATGAGGGGCGGGGCTTGACGCGCACACACTTTTTCCCCAGTATATAGACAGGGGCAGAATTGCTTGGTGAATTGGAATGCGCGGGGTTAAAATTTCGCCTCACAACATACACACACCTACATACACACACACACATACACACACACATACACACATACACACACACATACATACACACTTTGAGCTTTATATATTAGTTTGGACGGTAGGACCCAGCATGACGATTAAAAATATGGGACCGTAGTTTTGCTAAATTATGTCTCAGGGATTATGAAAAAAAATAATTCAAAATACCCATTTGTTATCGCTGCATTTGTAAAAGTTCGATCTATCAAAATCTAAACTAAATTTATCTGACCAGTATACAGCATAATGAGAAAAAAAAATCGAAATTGCCAGAATGAAATTCTTTGGCAGCCGCAAGATTGCAATAAAAAGCGATAAAAAACCATAGTATCTACCCCAAAATGGTATCAGTAAAAAGATCAACTCAGGGCGCAAAAAATAAGCCTTCACCCAGCCTAATGAGGTTTACCCCATAATATGTGAATATTTGGAAAAGTACTTACCTGCTGGGGTCGTATGCGTGGGCAAGGAATCATGGCGCTGGTTGATGAGAGGCGCGCCTTCCACAGATGCTAATAGCAAACTCACGATTAGAAGAAATCGAAAGAGCATTTTAGCTTGGAGAAATATCGCTGAATGTGTAACACACAGGGAGTTATCGCTGAATGTGTAACACACAGGGAGTTATCGCTGAATGTGTAACACACAGGGAGTTATCGCTGAATGTGTAACACACAGGGAGTTATCGCTGAATGTGTAACACACAGGGAGTTATCGCTGAATGTGTAACACACAGGGAGTCTTGTCAGACAAAGCCTCTTCCTGCAGCGTCACTCCTTATAACCACACATTCCGTGATGTCACAATGGAGATCTCAGTGTGACATCACGAGGAGCGGAACACCAGTGATGTCACAATGGGCCAGATAGCTGCAACTACTCAACATGGAGCAGCTCCATCCATCTATTTATGATTAATATAATATTAATGTATAAGGACCAATCCATGTTGGGGCAATTCTACTGTATTTTGGCAAACAGGGGACATCAGGGGTGGATTAAGGGTAGCCAGGGCCCCGGGCTCTTCAGACTCTGTGGGCCCCCCGGTCATGTGACGGGATCATGCGACGGGGTCATCATATACCTGAAACAGATTATTCCAGAAAAATAGTTGCTGAGTGAAACTATAACCTGTCAAACATCCATTGATCTTGTCAATTTACCCTTCAGTTAGGAAGAAAAAAATAAAAACCACTTTAAGCCATACTATTGAACTGTCCAATTTTAATCTGTAAACAAGACTGTCGCCAATTTTCGCAAGTTTCTCATCAAAAGTGCAACGCAAAACAGTTGAAAAAACATTTAAAGTATCACATTTCCAAAAAAAGACACAAAGAAAACCATGTGTATAAAGGGCTCGTGCATACCAGTGCTCAAGTTAAAAAATGGTTTGGTCTCACCATTGTAGTAGACGTATTTTCATAGAGGGTCCATTTTTCATGAGAAGGGAAAGGACAGAAATAATTTTCTCTGACTCTCTGTCGTGCCCCTGTATAGCTCCTGTTCTTAGAAGGACAGGCCTCAAGTGTGCCCACTATGGATAACCCACCATCCACAGATAGTTTGCAACTTCCCTACACGTTTCCTCCCCGTTTCTGGGGATTCATCAGGGGAACTACCCAAATTAATTCTGTGGTAGAATTATCATTGTATATCCGTCTTCATTATAGGGCCCTGCAGTGGCAGAAGGTCCCTAGAGCCAATGTGGCTGTCTGTGCCTCCGCCTATGTGTGGGCCATTGGTGTGCCCAGGAGCTATACAGGGGCACAATGGGGAGTCAAAGAAAATTATTCCTGTCCTATCCCCTCCCCTTCTCATGAAAAAGTGGACCCTCTATTAAAATACATTGTATTAAAAGTTATGTTTTAATAATAGCGGAGACTCCCCTAGCTCTACTCAGTCTGTGACCCCGGGAGTACTGTCATAGTGATAACACCTAGGCACTATAGCTGAGTGTGTGAATCTGTATGGCAGAAACCTTCATGATGAACCCATCTGTGCTGTGTATTAGCCACAAATCTCTTCACGGTACAATGATCACGCTTACGTTTTTCACAAAAATGTGATTTTTTTGCAAATCCCATCTTTGCAGTCACACGCCCGACTCTGGCTCAGGAGAATCCTCACAGAGAGATTTTAGTGTATGTGCACACGTTGCGGATTTTTCCGCACAGAATCCGTAGATAAAATGACCTGCGTTCTCCCTGCGGATTTCGTGTGGATTTCACCTGCGTTTTTACACCTGCTGATTCCTATAATGGAATGGGTGTAAAAACGCTGCAGAATCCGCACACAGAATTGACATGCTGCGGGAAATAAACTGCTGCGTTTCCACATGGAATTTTCCGCAGCATGTGCTCAGCGGGTTTTCATTTCCATAGGAGAACCTGGTACTGTACACCGCATGGAAAACTGCTGCGGATCCACAGGGCCAAATCCGCTGCGGATCGGCAGACTAATCCGCAACGTGTGCCCACACCCTGAGGATTCCCAAGTCTGCAGTCACAGACTTACATGGAAAGACTGCAGACTTTTAGCTTAAGGCCGGAGTCACACTGGCGAGGAATACGGGTGAGTGAGAGGCGCAAAAAGCACGCATTAGACACGGACAAATGATTTTCTATGGGTCACTCGCACCAGGCGTATATTTCTCATCTGTATCCTACGCTCCGTGCCAATCGCAGCATGCTGCGATTGTCAGCGTACTACGCCCATAGTACGCCAATGAAAGTCAATGTGTGCTCAAATAATACAGATTACACACGGAACACACGTGTGACCTGCGAGCAATACGCAGGTCTTTTGGCTGGTGACAGGAAATGGGCCAATCCATCATCAGGAAGCCTAGACATGCAAATGAGCTCAAAAACCGCTCCAGACATCCAGGAAGTACGCCTCCACGGAGTACAGCAGCAGCATGGTGTCCACATACATTAATGTTGAGATGCTAATTGTGCTGGTGCAGGAGCGTCCCGAAATGTGGGACCCACGCGATGCAAATTATGCGAACCGGACAAGAAAGGAGGCGTCATGGAGGCGCATCTGTCGCCAGATGTACCATGACTTTGGTGACAGACCACGTGATGAGCAGCATAAAATTTGTATGTGCAATCATAAAAACATCATTAACCTTAGCGCGCGCTAAAAAATGATTCTACAATCAGCACCCCCCTTCCCGTGCATCTAATTTTATTAGCCTCATGAGGCCGTTACATTTGGATGTGAAACGTGGCTTCACACAGCCATAATTAGGGGTTAGGCCACAAGCTCCTCATCCTCCTAGCCAATAAAATTAGTTTAAGTGTAGCTAATGAGACTCTGTGTATCGGCCCAATTACATATGCCACCATGGGTAGAAAGCACACCCCAGAAGGCCCCATGCCTAGACTACTGTTAGAAAATGTGACCTCTCAAATATGTGATTTTGACAATCTTTCCTGTCACATTGCAGTGGAAGATGTAATGAAACGCTGGCGAAGCATCCGAGACCAGTTCCGCTGGGAACGCCAGCAGCGGTCCAGGAGTGGGGATGCTGGACATGTGAAAAGAAAATATATATACTATGTCCGGCTGAACTTCCTCACCCCAATTCTGGATCTGAGACCGTAAGTACATACCTCACACCACATTACACAAATACATTACACAAATACATTACAGGGACAAAAATATTGATGTATTTTTGCCTCTGTTCTATTTCATAACAGAACTCAATCCAACCTTACGGATCGAGGAACGGCCTCAGAGGCAGAGCCCATTATAGATCCTGTAGGGGATGAGGTGGCTGGCCCATCTTCTCCCCCTACAAGAAGGATGGCTGAAGATGAGGCATCACAAGACCACACACCACACCACCAGGACGGTCTGCTGCTGCCACCTCACCCATCCTGGAAGAGCCGGGCAACTTGAGCAGCAGCCCAACTGCCCAGATCAGGTCCTCCCCACAGGCTGCTCTAGCATCACGGCGAACAAGAAGAAGGCGCCAGGTCACTATTCAAGAGAGCAGGACCAATGTGGACACAGGGGTGCTCAATTATTTGTCCAGAGTAACTACAGATGATGGGGAGGAGGCCTATGCACGTAGCCTCACCCTTTATCTCCGTGCCCTTACCCGTGAGGTCAGGCTCCGTATTAGGGGATGTATTCAGATCCTGCTTGATGCAAGCACCCCCCCAATACCCCATATGAGGTTTTTGAATTTCTGGAGAGGTGGCAGCTCTCACCACGAAATTTAATGCGCATGAGACCATCCACACAGATGCTTGCTCAAGCAGGGTCTGAACAGCCCCTAATACGTGGGCCAACACCTCAACCCCTTCCTCCCCCTACCCAACCGTCTATTCCGCAGCCCCAAATGTCTTCCTCAAGCCAACCACACCAATATGGCCACTTGTACCCACCCAGTGTTGGAGGCTGGTCCCAACCTGGTTGGGGACAATCTGGCTATCTTGGTGGGTATGAGCCACGGGCCTACCAGAGCCAACAAGAAGCCCCTCACCATCATCATTACTCTGGCCAGTATCCCCAACAGTCCCAGGAGACTGGACAATATGAGGATTTATGATTCTGATGGTTGAGATGTCCAGTGAGATGTAACTGGTGCTCCTAATATAAATTAAAAAACAGGTGTTCTCCTTCACCAACATTTAGAACATAATTTAACATTCACATTTTTAAACTATGTTTTCCAAACATATGAAACAATCCATCATGACAGGCAACGCTACCTCACGCCTTTCAGACAGATATTACATGTGTGTAGAAAAGAGAATATTTAAATGCGCTATGCTGTAAAATGAAAGGATGAAAATACACTACTCACTTGCTAACGCCTAGGAAAGGCGTGCTCGCCTTAGTTAAGTAGTCACCTTTTTTGTTAGCAATCTCTAGTAAAAAATTTCTAGGCGACCAACATTCAGAATATCACGCTCTCTCTATGTCTTAACAAGTGAATTTTGTATTTTCATCCTTTCCAGTATAGCATGCTTAAATATTGTCTGTTCTACAGACAGGTAATATCTGTGTGAAAGCTGTGAGGTAGCCTTGCCTATCATGGTGGAATCTTTCTATGATTGGATAACATTATGAGGAAATGTGAGTGTTATCTTGTTGCCTTTATTTTGGTGATGGAGCTCACCTTTTGTTGGCAAATCTAGGTTAATCTAGTCATGCAGCAATGTTGTTTTTGCCTAGTGTTTGTTGCTGTTTTGTTATGTAATGTTCATTTTACAAGTTAAAGAAGGCACAAAGGGTCATTTTGGCCATTGCCAAATTTGTCTTATGGCAAAATTATGTTTGCCTTTAAGCGGAAAAAAAAAAAAGGCAAAACTAAAAATTTGTCTACTCTAGTTAACGTCTCTGTGTGATTTTTCACAATTCCTAACAACATACTAACAGACACCAACCAATGTAATGAAACACTCATAGAATCATAAAGGCTTGAGTAATATATATTTAGACACACTTAAAGCAACAAATTATAACATAGACACAGCATGCTCTTGCCAAGAAGTTGCCCCCTCAGGTGAGATAAAGTAATTAGTGAAAATATCACGCACTTTTAGGCCAGAGAGTGGTCTACGTTGAGGGTTCATAGGTGGTCTCACCCTGCGCACATTGCCCGGCCTACGCACAACACCATCAGAGGAGGAGCAATCATGTATCCTGGTGAAGTTATGCAGAACAACACAGGCTTTCACAACTTCATTCACATTTTGCTCACTCAACTGAATGGCAGACTGGAGTACCCGCCATTTGGCACAAAGAATCCCAAAGGAACACTCCACCAGTCGCCTAGCACGTGATAGGCGCAAGTTAAAAATTCTGCGCCTGTGGTCAAGGTTGCGCCGGGGATATGGCCTCATGACATTGCGCGATAACTGAAAGGCCTCATCTGCCACAAGGACATAAGGGACTGATTGTTCGGGGGAGCCTGGTAGCTGGCGTGGTGGTGGTAGATCCAACTGGTTGGTGCGTAGCCGCCGAGCCATTATGGAAGTATTGAAGACTCTAGAGTCTCCCGTCCTTCCATATGCCCCAATGTCAACAATTATAAACTTGTATTGAGGGTCTACCAGAGCCAACAATACAACAGAAAAGTATTGTTTATAATTGAAGAATTGGGAGCCTGAGTTCGGTGGCTTACGCACCCTGATATGTTTGCCATCCAGGGCCCCAATACAATTTGGAAACTGGCAGTCCTCCTCAAAGTTCCTTGATATCCTTAACCAGTCTTCCATCCTGGGCTCGGGCATGACCACTTGATGGAGTCTTGTCCAGATTTGTGCACATGTAGACCTCACTATGCCTGAAATGGTTGACTTTCCAATGAGAAACTCATGGTGGAGGGCGGCATAAGACAGGCCAGTGGACAGGAAGCTGTAGAACAACAGAAATAGTAAAGTTTAGAATGTCTAAAGTAAAAAAAATCAGTTACATGCCGACCAAACTTGTTAGGAAATGATAGAGAAGAACACACACATATTTGGTGGCACAATGACTAAGTGATATGCAGGACATATTAGATCTAACATTCTGCTGTGTCCGGTGAAACATATTTGGAGTAAGATGAGGGCATTAAACTTTGTCCAAGAAGGCCAAAAAACATAAATTAGCACACACATTATGAACATAGAGAATGTGGTTGTGTAGTACACACCGTATTGTGAGTAGAAGTCGTTCCTCTGCAGATATGGCTTTGCGCATCCTTGTGTCCTGAAAGGTTATCCCAGGGCGCACTGTCTCCAAGAGTCGATCAAATGTGGCAATGCTCATGCGACAGTACTGGTAAAATTTCTCCGGATGCTCCTGCAGAGAAGAATAGAGGATGTGAAAATGACCTCTTGTGAGTCGTTGCCTCAAAAGTGGATGGACCCACATGCGTCTCCTCCTCCGCGGATCCACTATCACAGGATATGGTTGCCCAAAGCGCCGTGACAAAAGCCAGGTAAAGAGAACCTGCTCAGTTGTATTGAATCGCAGACCCTCTGCCATGCTGCACAAAGAACACCAACACACCTCGTGAAAGCAAGGTGACAAATGTACAGAATGTAGGCATCCACCTGTTTCTGAGTGTCTAAATAGGGTGCAGGCTAATGATTTAAATTGTTTGCAGGCCTCAAAACCGTTAAATGTCCATTTTGTAAGGCTGCGAGAAAATCTCGCCATACGGATTGCATACGGATGCCACACGGATTACATACGGATGCACACATGCGCAAAATACGCGACCTCACCTTGCTTACGGATGACCTACGGAGCACTATTTAGTGGTCATTCATCCGTATTACGCAAGTAAACTACGGACCGTATTTTGCGCAGGTTAGTGTGACTCCGGCCTAAGACAGGACAACACCTTTAACCCTTAAAAGAAATAACCAACTTATTCAGATCAATACAAAGTTGCAACTTAACAACTTAGATCCAGCTTTTTTGATCAGCAGCCACTACAGCCAGCCTGGAAAAAAACGGCTTATGTGCATCTTCCCATTTTGTGCTTGTGTTATAAGACCAGTGGCCCAAAGTCACTTAACCCGTGAAAAACATCAGTTACTTATTCAAATCTGTGAAAAATGGCTATTTGCCCGTTGGTCTGATGCCCAGAGCCCATTTGGGCCAGTCTAGAGACCTGAATGTGATGCAGGCCATCACTATGTATGTAATACTAGTGTGAGATCAGCGGCTCAAAGTCATTTAACCCCTGAAAAATAACACTTATCCAAATCAAAATCGCCCATCTGCCCACTTTGATGCCAGTTCTGATACCCAGAACACATAGGACAGACTAAAGGGACCTGAATTTGATGTCGGGCATCATGATCTATGTGTATGCAGTGTGATATCAGTGGCCCAAAGTTATTTAACCCTTTCATTGATGCTCAACCTCATTGGCAACATTACCAGGACAAGATTACTCAGGGGATGACTGACTTAAGAAGGACAATATTACTAGTAGTACAAAACATTACTAATAAGGCTGTGTTCACACATTGCATTTTTGCAGGGTTTTTTTGCTGCTTTTTTTATGCAAGTTTAAAGCTGCGTTTTACAGTATCAGGAAAGTCTATTAGATTTCAGAAATCTCATGCACACATATTGGTTTTATTTCCCTGACTGATATGGAAAATTGCAGAATTGGCCGGAGCTGAGCCCCCCTGCCCCCCCAAGGAGGCATAGGCGGAGGCCAGCATGACGGGGGGGTGGTCGGCTACCAGGGGGAGTACCCTGGAGTTGGGGGGTATATAGAGGAGGGGTGTGGGTGTCCCCTTCCTCTTTGGATCTGGCCCCCCACAAGGAGAAGTCACCTTAACATGTCGGACGTGGAGCGGGTTTTGGAGCAGCTGCGAGCGGCGGTGCGGTCACAGCCCCCAGGCTGGCTGGCGTCTCAGGTGGCCAGCATTGTTCCTGGGACGTCCGGAGAGTCTGCAGCAGCAGCGGGGAGGGAGCGGCACTACAGACGGGTGAGGCCTCCCGAGCGGCTCTCACCCGATGCACCCCCCAGGGCCTTGCGACACTGCCGGAGCCCCTCCGGGGACCCTCCAGGCCGGTCGCAGCGTTCTGTGCCGGTCTCCGCTACCCGGCCCTGGAGGAATCCGCAGGCCAGGCGAGGGCCCGCGGCGATGGCTTGGCCGCGGCCTACTTCCAGGCGGGGGGCGGGCCTGTCAGGCGCCGGGCGGCGGCAAGCTCCAGCATCAGCGGGAGGCCGCGGCGGTAACCTCCTCGCCGCGCGGCCTGCCTCCCCCTCCAGCAGAGGGGTGGACATCGGGGGAGCTTCGGCCTGCAGCCTGGCAGGGCTGCCAGCATCACCCCCTGGCAGTGGGGGAACACCGAGTGCGGCAGGGGGCCGCGGCGAAGGGGCCCAGCATCGGGGCCGCTACAAGAGGAGGGGGACGACTCCACACCAGGACCGCGGCCTGCTCCCCTGTGGGGCCGCCAACAGCGATGCCCATGTACAGTGGCTCTTTTCCGGGGGCCTGGAGGCGCAGCGGGGGGCCCTCAGTGCTTCGCTGCAGGAGCCAGCCGTGGCAGCGGGAGCAGACCTCACGGTGTCCCGGTCAGCGTCCATTGCCGGGGTCCCGTCATCGGGGTCCCTCGAGGGGCCCAGTCATCATCATTTGGCTCCTCCTGCGGGGAGTCCCAGAGGTCGACAGCAAGCTGGCAAAGGTACATCCGAGGACCCAGGTTTTCCGGCTGGAGGGCACACAGCCCCCTCGCAGCCCGGTGAGTATGGCTCTGTGTCCCCTGTTTGTCATCCAATTGCAACATTATCCTGGTTGGGTGGGGGGGCCGTTGACGGAATCCCTCGGGTTCAGCGGGGGGTTGGGAATTGGTGGCGTAGCCGCGGCCGGGGGGGTTAGCGACGTGCTTGCGGATATGCGTAATTTAGTGTCACGTCTGGAGCGGGGTCTCGCTTCACCGTCACCAGTGGCAGCTTGGGCACAAGCTGGGAGTCCAGCGGGGCGGAGTGGGTCGGATTTGGCCGGGCGCGCAAGTGAACCGGTGTCGGTGTCGGTGCAGACTGAGAAAGAGAAAGAATGTCGCGTGCACTTGGACGATAGAGCGCATGGGGAGGTGTATGTTTGTTTTGAGGGTCAGTTGGGGGCTCATTTAAAGAAAGAAGTAAAGGAGCGCATTTGGAAGGACGAGTATGTGGAAATATTTTCCCTATTGCCATTAGAGAAATTTAATTTGGATAAGGGAAAGAAGGAGGATAGCAAAAAGGAGGATGAAGAGAAGCGTAGATGGCGTCTGATCCCGCAAACGTTCGTTAATTGGCAACAGGCGTTCGCTATTTTGGCGAGTGTCATTGGCGAAAAGTCCCCTGATAATTGCTCGGCGTTATTTTGTTCTTTTGACGCCATCGGGGAGGCCTATAGGGTGTATGGGGGTCAGGCTTGGTTGCGCTATGATGAGCAATTTCGGCAGAGGAAGGCCGTCCGTCCGGCTATCCGTTGGGACCAGAAGGACATTGGGCTGTGGATGCGGGTCATAGCTCAAAATAAATTTGGTAGCTCCTTTCATGGGGGGGCTGGGAGTACCAGCCAGAGTAGCGGCAGTTCCGGCATCTCAGGAGGGGGCGGGCAGGTTCAAACGGGAAATCATAAGTTGGGGGTGTGCTGGCAGTTCAACGACGGCCCGTGTAAATTCGGGGCGAACTGCAAATTTAAACATCTTTGCTCCAACTGCAATAGCGCGTCCCATGGAGCCGCCAAGTGTTTTAAGAAAGGGAAGCCCTGAACCGGCGGTGGTAATTCCCAAGGGGGAGACCCCAGTGAGGCTGGAAAGGATGGTCCCTTATCTAAATAGATATGGGGATAGGGAGAAGTCGGCTTTGCTGTACGCGGGTTTCAAGGACGGTTTGGAGATCCCTCACCCCCCTTTTGCTATTCCTCTGGTTTTAAAAAATTTGCGTTCGGCCTTGTTACATGGTTCAGTGGTTTCAGAAAAGCTGCAAAAGGAGGTTTCGTTGGGATGAATGGCTGGCCCCTTTGTTTCCCCACCTTTTTCGGATTTGGTTGTTTCTCCTCTAGGAGTGGTTCCGAAGAAAGAGCCGAATAAGTTTCAGCTTATCCAACATTTGTCGTACCCTCGCGGGGGTTCTGTGAACGATGGTATCGATCTGGAAATCTGTTCGGTGGTTTACTCCTCCTTTGATGAAGCAGCGCGGTGGGTGCGGAAATGTGGTCGGGGCGCCCTTATGGCTAAAACGGATGTGAAATCCGCTTTTCGTTTGCTCCCGGTTCATCCGGATAGCATGAAGTTGTTAGGTTGCTATTGGGAAGGCATGTTTTTTGTGGACAGGTGTCTAACCATGGGATGTTCGTTATCTTGTGCGTATTTTGAAGCCTTCAGTTCCTTTTTGGAGTGGGTCGTGCGCGATGTTTCCGGTTTTGATTCGGTTATTCATTACTTGGATGATTTTTTTGTGCGAGGGCTCCGCGGATTCCGATTGTTGCAAGAGACTGTTGCAGGCCATCGAGTGGGTGGCGGAGCGTTTTGGTGTTCCTCTCGCGCCTGAAAAAAACGAAGGCCCCTGTACGTGTTTGCGTTTTTTGGGAATTGTCATTGATACGGTGAATTGGGAGTTCAGGCTGCCCGAGGATAAGTTGGCTGATTTGCGGGCGGAGGTGGTCCGAGCGCGCAGGGTCAAGAAGTTGTTGCTGCGTGATCTACAGTCGTTGCTGGGAAAGCTTAATTTTGCCTGTCGAGTCATGCCAATGGGGCGTGTTTTTTCACGTCGTCTGGCCAGTGCGACTGCGGGTGTTCGGGCCCCTCATCATTTCATCAGGTTGTCAGCGGAACTCAGGGCCGATTTGGCGATTTGGGAGTCATTCTTGGAGGGGTACAACGGTCGTTCGTTGTTGATGGAAGAGGTGGTCAGCAGTGACGTGTTGGAGTTGTTCACAGATGCGGCTGGCGGTGTTGGTTTTGGGGCTTACTTTCGGGGGCAGTGGTGCGCGTCCCGGTGGCCCAAGGAATGGGTTGCGGATGGCTTGGTATGCAATATCACTCTGCTGGAGATCTTTCCGATTCTGGTAGCCGTCCATTTGTGGGGACGTGCGTTAATTGCGATAACATGGGCGTTGTGTGCGCGATCAATTGTCTTACTGCATCATCTCACCCAGTCGTTCGGGTGTTACAGCGGTTGGTTCTCCTCTGTTTGGACCAGAATGCACAAGTGACCGCGACGCATGTTCCAGGTGTCAAGAATGATATCACTGACTCTCTCTCTCGTTTACAGTGGGATCGGTTTCGCTCTTTGGCGCCAGAGGTGGAGGTCATGGGTTTAGCTTGTCCGGAGGAGCTATGGAGATGCCTACGGGCCGCGGCATCGCTGATTGATTCGTCTTTGGCTCCAAAGACCTGGGAGGCTTACCGGGCTGTATGGTGCAAGTGGGAGGAACAGTTAGCGGCCGGCGTAGCAGTCGGCTTGGATCAGGAGGGAGTTTTGTTGTCTTGGTTGGGGCGGGGGGCCTCCGAGGGTTGGTCGGGTGCAAAAGCCATGCGCGTTTTAGTGGGTTTGTCCTTTGGATTTCGCTTGCGCCACTGGGGGACATAATTACTACTGAATGTGGCCACAGAGGAGCATCATTACTGTAATGTATTTTATTTTGGGGGATACTGTTACCATATAATAAAAGGGAGGTACTATTTTTGTAGAATTGGAGGAAAAGTGGCAATGGTGACCAGGAAGCAATAATCCATAGATGTCTGTGTGTTACACTCTGAAGAGACGAGTCCTGACAGGGAGAAGTCAGAGCAGTCTGTGCTGGATGAAGAAAAGAGAACATTATTTACTTCAATTGGAGACATCACTGGGGAGTATCTTGAGCTACCTGTACTATATGTACTGATACCTTCCACTATTCGGTCATTGTATGGGGGTACCAGCAGTGTTAGTACAGTGATTCCTATTAATAATCACTATAAAGATATGATTTGGTCACTATTTGCTGGTCATACGGTCATGGTGTAGCGGCATAATTTGTTTCTTGTATGTAGTAGTATTGGTACACTGTGTGCAAAACTATTAACCAGTTTACCCCCCAAGGGTGGTTTGCACGTTAATGACGGGGCCAATTTTTACAATTCTGACCACTGTCCCTTTATGAGGTAATATCTCTGGAACGCTTTTATGGATCCCAGTGATTCTGATATTGTTTTTCTCGTGACATATTGTACTTCATGTTAGTGGTAAAATTTCATTCATATAATGTTAGGCATCTAGTTTCTCCCATTGCACAGGAACAGTCTCGAGCCATGTCCTCTGCGGTCTCCCATTCTTCTGCAGCTGCAGAGGTTCCTGCTCAGCAGAGACGTCGGTCCCAGCGTCTTGCAGCGTCTGCTCCGATTGGACCACCAGGAAGGTCCCGGAAGGCTGCAACTATAAAAGCTTAGCATGGCCGCCCGGCCATGCGCTAATATAAACCATGTGGAGTGGGTGTTGTATGCATGTATGAATTTCTCTGGTGAATGACTCATTATGAAACCCCTACCCTTGGTACGCATGTGTTGTGTAGCCTAGCCTGCTAGCGCCCAGGCTGAGGTCCAGGTAGAGGCAGCGTCAAACACTGGCATCAGCATCCACCGGTGGCTTTGTCTATACACCACGGTGCACTTAGTCTGCTTTCCTCCGTGGTCAGCATTCATTGGAGGCTTCCGCAGGTGCGACACCGCACTCTCAGTAGGTCTAGAGAGACTAAGACCTTGTGTCCTTGGGGCTGAGTTCTGTGACCATATACTGCGTGCCCTCTTGCCGAGTGCTGTGAGTTTGAACAGGCTCCGGCATTCATGTTTTGCGGTACTGCGGGTCTGTGACGTAACAAAGTTCGCTCCTGTTCACACCGGGTGGCGTTAACCCGCGTGTGACCTTTTGTATACTGCTATACACATCCGCCATTTACTAAGCAGCCGTTTACGACCTCTGCACGGTGGACCCCGGGCTGCGAACGCACCTTATTATCATTTTATTATTTGGTGCATTCCGCCAGCCCTAACATATAACACGTTTATTTGTGCAAAAAACGGAAATTTGGCAAAAATTTTGCAATTTTCCAACTTTGAATTTTTATGCCCTTATATCACAGAGTTATGGCACAGAAAAAACTTAATAAGCATTTATCATAATCATCTTAGAAACGCGTCACTAATCCCACCCATCAGCACGCCCATTACATGAATTCAAGGTGCCAATGGGTTAGCATGACAACGCGGGGTCTGCAAGAGACCCCTGTGGTTGTCATTGCTGATCTGCTAGGTGCGCTGCCCTAAGGCTGGCGCTCGTAGCAGATGATCAGTTCTGCTGCAGATAGCAGGGCTGAAGCGAACAGATGTTTGCAGCTTCAAGTCTCCTAAATAGACTATTGAAGCAAGTAAAATGTAGAAAAAAGTTTTTAAAAATATTAAAAGAATTAAAATAATATAAGTTCAAATCACGCCCCATTCAAAATAAAAGAAAAACAAAACAATTCAAATACACACTTATTTGGCATTGCTGCATTCAGAAACACCTGATCTATCAAAATATAAAAATAATTAATCCAATCTTTAAAAGGTGTAATGAGAGAAAAAATTCAAAACTCTAGAATTACCGTATATACTCGAATATAAGCCGAGATTATCAGCCCATTTTTTTGGGCCGAAAGTCCCCCTATCGGCTTATATTCGAGTCATATACACCAGGGGGTCGGAGGGGGAGCGGGGGTGTCAGGTCATACTTATATTCTGGTGCGGTCTCTGCAGCCCCCAGCTTCTCCACGATCTCCCTTCCTGCCTTCAGCGGTCACGTGGTACCGCTCATTACACTCATGAATATGTGCATATTCATGAGGTGTAATGAGCGGTACCACGTGACCGCTGAAGGCAGAAAGGGAGATCGCGGGGAAGCTGGGGGCGGCAGAGACTGTGCCAGGACCGATAAGTAAAGCGATACTCACCTGTCCGGGTCCATCGCTGCTTGCTGCTGTCTGGCATGTCATCTGTAAGTGACGTTCAGACAGCAGAGGGCGTGGTGATGTGGTTATTGCTCGCCGCGCCCCCTGCAGTTTGAACGTCACTGACAGATGACGTGCCAGACAGCAGCAAGCAGCGGCACCTGGCCCCAGCGACGGAGAGGTGAGTATGTCATATTTTTTATTTTTAAATGCGGCAGCGGCAGCACATGGGGGCATAATGTATGGAGCATCTTATGGGGGCAGCACATGGGGGCATAATCTATGGAGCATCTTATGGGGGCAGCATATTGGGGCATAATGTATGGAGCATCTTATGGGGGCAGCATATAGGGGTATAATCTATGGAGCATCTTATAGGGGCAGCATATGGGGGATTAATCTAAGGAGCATCTTATGGGGCAGCATATGGGGGAATAATCTATGGAGCATCTTATGGGGGTAGCATATGGGGGCATAATCTTTGGAGCATCTTATGGGGGCAGCATATGGTGCCTATTCTATGGAGCATCTTATGGGGCCATAAGATTTATGGAGCAGCATATGAGGCATATTATTCTAGGGAGCATCTTATGGGGCCATTATTAACCTTTTTGCAGCATTATATGGGGTGTATTTTGTATGGAGCATCTTATGGGGCCATTATGAACTGTATGGAGCATTATATGGGGCTCCTGATTCAATATGGATATTCAAAAACATTTAACCTACCGATGTCTCAATTAAGTTTACTTTTATTGGTATCTATTTTTATTTGTGAAATGTACTAGTAGCTGCTGCATTTTCCACCCCAGGCTTATACTCAAGTCAATATCACCTCTATGCAGTATCACCTCTATGCCGATGACACGCAGATCTACCTATCTGGACCCAACCTCGCCTCCTTACTAACTGAAATCCCACAATGTCTGTCTGCTATCTCAGCCTTCTTCTCTGCTTGTTTTCTCAAACTGAACATGGACAAAACAGAATTCATCATCTTTCCCCATCTCACTCTACCCCTCCACCAGACCTATCCATCAATGTTAATGGCTGCTTTCTTTCCCCAGTCCCACACGCTCGGTGTCTAGGGTGATCCTCGACTCTGCGCTCTCTTTCAAACCACATACCCAAGCCCTCGCCTCCTCCTGCCGCCTCAAACTCAAAAATATTTCCCAGATCCACTCATTCCTCAACCACAAAACCACTAGTGCACGCTCTTATCATCTCCCACCTCGACTACTGCAACCTCCTACTCTCTGGCCTCCCCTCTAGCACTTTGGCTCCGCTCCAGTCCATCCTACACTCTGCTGCCCGACTAATCCACCTATCTCCCCGCTACTCCCCAGCCTCCCCCATAAGCCAGGCCCTTCACTGGCTTCCTATTGCCCAGAGGCTCCAATTTAAAACCCTAACCATGACATACAAAGCCATCCACAACCTGTCTCCTCCATACATCTGTGACATGGTCTCTAGCTACCCACCCACACTCAACCTTCGATCATCTCAAGATCAAGATCTCCTCCACTCCCCCCTTATCTCTTCTTCCCACAACCGCATACAAGACTTCTCCCGTGCTTCCCCCATACTCTGGAACTCTCTGCCACAACACATCAGACTCTCACCATCAACGGAAACCTTCAAGAAGAACCTGAAGACCCACCTGTTCTGACAAGCCTACAGCCTGCAATGATCCTCGGTCTACTGAACCACCGCACGACCTGCTCTACCCTCTCCTACTGTATCCTCACCCATCCCTGTAGACTGTGAGCCTCGCGGGCAGGGTCCCCTCTTCTTATGTACTTGTGTGTCCCTTGTCTTACACATGTTTATTATACTTGTCTATATTTCCCCTTTTCACATGTAAAGCGCCATGGAATAAATGGCACTATATAAATGCATAATAATAGTACGTTTTCCCAGTTTTTTTGTGGCAAAATTAGGGGGGTCGGCTTATACTCGGGTCGACTTATACTCGGGTATATACAGTAAGTTTCTTTGGTTGCCACAACATTACAATAACAGGCGATCAAAAGATCGTATCTGCACCAACATGGTATCAATAAAAACGTCAGATCGGAAAATGGCGCCATTGTTTTGTTCTTTTTTCTTATTTTTTAAAAACTTTAGATTTTTTTTCACCACTTACCATAAAAAAAAGAACCTACACATGTTTGGTGTATGAGAACTCGTAATGAGCTGTAGAGTCATAACGACAAGTCAGTTTTAGCATGTAGTGAACACAAGTGATTGTGAGCCCTTGGGATTGCGAACCTCGCAATGGGGTGTAACCACGCAACAGACTCCTCTCGCAATGGGGTGTAACCATGCACCAGACTGGTGTATGTGCAGACTAACAACAAACATAAATACCTGGTGTACCTCTCCTGCCACGTGTATGAAAAAGCTCTGTCATTAATATTGTTTGAGTAGAGATATGCGATAGCGCTATGATAGGCGTCGGGTTCCTGTCGTTGCATAGTGGGAATTCCTGAGTCTTACCTCCGGCGGTCTCTCATTCTTCTCCAGCCGCAGAGGAGGCTGCTCAGCAAACTCGTTGGTCCCGGTGCTTTGCCAGACCAGCTCCATGGGTTTGCTTGCTGCTGCCACCTCTGGCTCAGCTATGGCAATACATGCTGCTCAGCAGCGAGATTCTCCAGGGACTAAGTCCTCATGTCGGGCCACTGAGCATGCCCATGGAGTGCTCTCCCATTGGAGATCGAAGGTCACGTGTTCAGGTCCTGCTCCTGTACGGAATGGCCCAGCCGAGAAGCCAGGAAGGTCCCGGACGCTCGCAGCTATAAAAGGGTCACATGGCCGCTCGGCCATGCGCTAGGATAAACTGTATTTTCAGACTATAAGGAGTGAGTGATGAATGCATGTATAAATGTCTCTGGTGACTGTCTCATTATGAAACCCCTACCCTTGGCACGCATGTGTTGTGCAGCCTAGCCTGCTAGCGCCCAGGCTTAGGCGTAGGTAGGTCAGAGTCTGAGTCAGGCAATAGTCTTCATCAGTGACTCGGCACACCTCAGTGCAAGTGCTCCACACTCCATAGCCAGCGTCCATAGCGGCGTTCGTGGCAGCGATGCCGCGCGCTCAGTGGGCCTAGTGGGACTCTAACCCCGTGTCCTTGGGTTAGAGTTCTGTGGCCGTTTGCTGTGCGCTCTTTGGCCAGGCTCTGTGAGCTAAACAGGCTCCGGCATCCACGTTCAGCGGTTGTGCGGCTCTGTGAATTAACAGAGTCCGCTCCTGTTCACACTGTGTGACGTAAACCATGTGTGACTGTTTTCACGCCGCCCTATTCTTCCGCCATTGTCTAGCAGCAGTATAACACCTCTGCACAGTGGACCACTGGCTGTGAACGCACCTATTACTACTTTATAATTTGGTGAATTCCGCCAGCCCTAACACGCTATCCATAAAGAAAGTGCACGGGTAGAGCTATCCCATAGCTCTATTCCCAAAGGAAATGAACAAGTAGAGCTATCCGATAGCGCTATCCCTCAATGTTCCTGAGTGTGAGCTATTTCACATGGTTGAGCGCACTTGGGATCTGCCCCCAAGGCCCTGCCCATGCCCAATGTTTGGTCCATAGACCGCGGCTAGGAGTTAGTCCCGCTTATAGACATGGAGTCACTTCCTGATCTTTTTGGGAAATCCGCTGATTCTGTTGTTCTGCAGGCAGGATATTAGATGAGTCCTCATCTTCTCATGCTGGAACTTAGCTGTGGGTTCACCGTCATCTGCCATAAGCTCGTAGGCAAACGCTATAGCATATAAGCCACAGTCATACCCTTTCTTCTGCTGATCCACTTTGATAAACCTCAAATGTTTCAGGGGCTTGTCGACCACTTCACTGTACATATTGATAATCTGCTGATGGATGGATGGACTCAGATTCCTAGTCCTGATGCTGTCGGCCACAAAGATTTGGCCATTTTTATAGCAGGTTGTCAGCCAGTGCACCCTGTCCTCATCGTAGTGGATTTGTACAGCATTCTTCAGTACGCTGTGCCCTGGTACCATAAGAGCGGAGGGGGGCTGCAAGCCAGCAAAACCCTTAAACTGTCTGTGCAGCAGGTCCTGGGCCATGATGATGATCTCGTGATCCAGGAAGCCTTCCTTTCCTTTGCTCAGCAGGTTGGTTAAGATTTCTGGAGGCAGGTTCCCAATATCGGGCATCTCCACTTGTGGGGTCACTATCTCTGGGGTTACTTCTCTAAGTAGATCAGTAACATTTTCTGTAGCCGCTCTCTTGGCTGGTGGCAGCATCTCAGGCTTACTGTTAGAGGAGATGGCCACATTCTTATCTGTTTCAATATCGATGACAACATAATCTGGACCGGGAGAAGAAATGTTGGTGTTCTCAAGGTCATCTGTCTTTTTGACCATTGGTTCATCCTCATTTTTTCCTGTTAAAGAGATCAAAGAAATCATAATTTTTTAAAATAAAATATTCTCCATATTTGTTATGGATTATTACGTCTACTGCTCCTTTACTTCGCAACCGCCCACTGTAGATAAACGTTGACGCTTGCTGAGCTCTATGCAGCGCCGACGTTTGTCATGACATGGTCGGTGGTCTTGCAGCGCTCACGACCCCCAGGGTCCTGCAAGCACTGCGATTCCAGTGCAGAGCGATAGCTCTGACAGGTGTTATCATTGCCGTGAAGCACCTGAAGGGTTGATAAACTTTTTGAAATTGGTTTTGAGCACTTTGAGGGGTGCAGTTTTTAGAATGGTGCCACTTTTGGGTATTTTCTGTATTGAATGATCCTCAAAGTAACTTCAAATGTGATGTGTTCCCTAAAAAAATTGTTTCTGCAAATAATAGGAAGCATGCTGACAAGGATGGGAGGGGGGTAGCCCCGCATACCAGGACGTGCAGCACGAAATCTCCGCCTCATCCCAGCCTGCAGCATCACCCCACTCCTGTATCCTCCAGCAGTGACCTTGGGACCCCGCTTCACAGCAGCCACCACCCCCAGTAAGCAATAAGACGCATGGATTATAAGAAGCACCACCATTTTAGTAAAGATTAGTTTTTTCCTATTTTTCTCCTCAATATTTGGGGTGCGTCGTATAATCCGTAGTATCGCATAATCCAAAAAATACAGTATTTGCACATAGATTTTATAGGCTTGTCCAGGGTTATAAAAATGTAATTGGTTTGTTTGAAACACAAGAACACCCCTGTCTACAGGTTGTGCCTGTTATTGCAGATCAGCTCCAGTGAAGAGAATGGTATAGAGCTGCAATACCATGAACAAGCTGAAGGTTTTGATTGCAAAGATTTTTCTTTTTCTAAGAAGATGGCAGCCCTGTTTTTCTTATCCTGGGGAACTGCTTTAGTGTCAGATTGGTTAGGCTGTACTTACCACCAATAGGTTTAGCAGGAGTCTCTCTGTCTCCATCAGTAGAACGTTGAGATTCATCATTTCTCCTGGATTTATCCTTTTTCAGATGTCTTTAAAATAGTAAAATAGAAGGTATTTTATGAATTACAAAGTAACAGATCTTTATTCTGTGGAATGAAATATAGACTCATATGTTTCTTCATTCATTTTGTCTTTTACATTCTGTAGAAACATTGGCAATCAGTAAAATTTTGGTAAATATCAACAATTTTTCATGTACATGAAAGTTCAATATGTGTGGATCGTACTGGGTTGCAAGGTAATATGAGGATTAGACAGGAGTGGATTTATTTGAGTGGAATTGAATTCTGCTTATACAAAACTCAGAATGTTGGAGAACAAATATTTTTTGTAATTCACTCCACGCAAATAAAGCAAAGTGGAAGCTAGCGGCAGCCGCCAGCTTGCAAAAGAGTAGAGGGCTGGCAGAAAGATGAGCTCACTTCTCTGACCGACTTCCGCTGCTTTATGCCCGATGGCCAGTTTTCCACACTACCATCATGCCGCACCTCTGGCCAAGTGTTCCCTTTGGGCTGAAACTTTGGCTACAAGCGGCCCCGAAAGGTCTCTGCCCATGCATGTCCCAACCAAGAGTCAGCACTGGGCCGGAGTTTCGGGCAGAGAGCAGCGGGGGCTTCCGGAGAGGGGCTTGGTTGTATATATACCTAATTTTCTTCTTACATCTTCCATTTATTACCATCTGGGACTGGGGAGACCCCAGAGCATAATAGGGAACAATCAATATGTGAAGAATAATTTTGCTGTGAACTGAATCTCTAAATAAAATGTGCTGATTTGGCAGAATTTTGTCACAGCCTCTCATCTGTAATAAAGATGGAATTTTTTGCAGACTCCCATGTACAATATAAATCATCCTTTACAATACTTACCTACATATGGCGTTACAGATGACACCAAGTAATGTTCCAAGGAGGAATATGATAACTACAAAATAAATGACTTTATTGCAAGGGATCTTTGGAGGAACAATACCATCCACTGAAAAAGAAGAGAAAATACATATATTATCTATATATCCAGTAACTTGTCTGTAATCCACTGCCATTATTATCGAAGCAGTCCTATAAAGGGAATCTGTCACCAGGCTTTTGCCATCTTATCGGAGAGAACCATAATGTAGAAGCATAGACCTTTACTATAGCGATGTGTCAATTACTGGACTGTTTCAATAGAATCACTGTTTTACCAGCAATCGATTATCACTACAGGACAACTGGTCTTGTGCCTCCTAGTCCAGCCAGACCCCCAGCAATATACAATGTAAGCACAAGCTGTGGCGGGGTTATACACAGCTGAAAAACTGAGCTCTGCTCAATCTGCAGCAGAGAAAACTGTGACTCTATTATATAGTCTATTGGACGGTAGGACCCAGCAAGACGATTAAAAATATGGGACCGTAGTTTTGCTAAATTATGTCTCAGGGATGATGTCATATTAATATATAATAGATGTAATGGACAATATAGAGATCTATCCAGTGGCCTAGGTAGAGGCTGATGTGTCCTGGTGAAAATAAGTAATCTGGGCCCCCACCTGCATATTTGTCAGATGTATGGTCCTTTGTGGCATTCCAGATCCTATGAATCTCTGACAGTGGCATATAACACATGCCAGTAGGGGGGTGTCATATCACAAGCTGATCGGCGTGTCCGTGACATGATTGTGGGGTAACTATGGGTCGCCATGACAGCCGAGGGTCTGCCGAAGACCCCATGCTTGTTGTGAGGATCCTCTTGTGAAAGTCAGCCTGTAGCTGGCGTTCATAGGAGAACATTGGTTTAGCTACAGATAGCAGTGTTTATCCACTGCTATGTATAGCACATTCAACCGGACAGTGGCAGCGTCAAGTCCCTAAAGAGGACTATTGAGTACAGTAAAAATTCAGTAAGATCTATCAAAATGTAAACTAAATTTATCTGATCAGTAAACAGCATAAGGAGAAAAAAATATCGAAATCGCCAGAATTACATTTTTTGGCAGCTGCAACATTGCAATAAAAGGCGATAAAAAAACCCATAGTATCTACCCCAAAAAGGTATCAGTAAAAATATCAACTCAGGGCGCAAAAAGTAAGCCTTTACCCAGCCTAATGAGGTTTACCCCATAATATGTGAATATTTGGAAAAGTACTTACCTGCTGGGGTCGTATGCGTGGGCAAGGAATCATGGCGCTGGGTGATGAGAGGCGCGCCTTCCACAGATGCTAATAGCAAACTCACGATTAGAAGAAATCGAAAGAGCATTTTAGCTTGGAGAAATATCGCTGAATGTGTAACACACAGGGAGTTATCGCTGAATGTGTAACACACAGGGAGTTATCGCTGAATGTGTAACACACAGGGAGTTATCGCTGAATGTGTAACACACAGGGAGTTATCGCTGAATGTGTAACACACAGGGAGTCTTGTCAGACAAAGCCTCTTCCTGCAGCGTCACTCCTTATAACCACACATTCCGTGATGTCACAATGGAGATCTCAGTGTGACATCACGAGGAGCGGAACACCAGTGATGTCACAATGGGTCAGATAAAGGATAAACAGCGTATGCACAACTTCAGAAGGTGCTCAAGTAGGGCCCCACACCATACATGAATAATAAAGAAAACTTGGCACTCAGCTTCTAGAATAATTTTTTGGATTTTTTAATGCAGCCAGAAAATAATAGACGTTTCGGCCTCACTGGCCTTCATCAGTAACAGACTGCAGTATAGTAGTTAATTGCATTCAGTGCAAAAATAGAAGTGACACCATAGTCACTTTAAATGTGCCTGGTCATACACTAGGCGCTGGGCATGGAGCCTGAATCAAATAGTACCTGGGTGGGTGGGGGTGCCATGCAGACATCAGCGACCCAGAATCCACTGTGACACAGCTGACCAACAGTGGATTCTGGGTCGCTGATGTCTGCATCGCACTGAATGCGATTAACTACTATCCTGCAGTCTGTTACTGATGAAGGCCAGTGAGGCCGAAACCTCTATTACAATGGGTCAGATAACTGCAACTACTCAACATGGAGCAGCTCCATCCATCTATATATGATTAATATAATATTAATGTCTAAGGACCAAGCCGCATTAGAGGATATTATGAATGTATGGGGGCCACACAGGGAGACATTATTCATGTGTTGGCCACAGGGAGACGTTACTATTACTGGGCCACATAGGGTGGCAATATTAACTCATGATGAACACATAGGTGGACAGTTTTACCAGGTGAGTGCCACATAAGGGACAATATTAATGTATGGGGGCCACATGGGAGGACATTGTTATTAAGTGGGGTCCAAATATTATGATATTTTTAATGTATGAGGGTGACAATTTGGAATGTTACTACTACATTGGGGGTCATAAAAAGGAATTCCACATCTGTATGAAGGCATAATAGTTGGACATTACTACTGTATGGGTGCCGTGTTGGGGCAATTCTACTGCATTTGGGCAAACAGGGGACATAATTACTACTGAATGGGGACACAGAGGAGCATCATTGCTGTACTGTATTTTATTTTGGGGGATACTATTACCATATAATAAAAGGGAGGTACTATTATTGTAGAATTGGAGGAAAAATGGCAATGGTGACCAGGAAGCAATAATCCATAGATGTCTGTGTGTTACATTCTGAAGAGACGAGTCCTGACAGGGAGAAGTCAGAGGAGTCTGCACTGGATGAAGAAAAGAGAACATTAATTACTTCAATTGGAGACATCACTGGGGAGTATCTTCAACTACCTATACTATATATACTGATAGCTTCCACTATTCGGTCATTATATGGGGTACCAGCAGTGATAGTACAGTGATTCCTATTAATAATCACTATAATGATATAATTTGGTCACTATTTGCTGGTCATACGGTCATGGTGTAGCAGCATAATTTGTTTCTTGTATGTAGTAGTATTGGTACACTTTGTGCAAAACTATTAACCCGTTTACCCCCAAGGGTGGTTTGCACGTTAATGACCGGGCCAATTTTTACAATTCTGACCACTGTCCCTTTATGAGGTAATAACTCTGGAACGCTTTTATGGATCCCAGTGATTCTGACATTGTTTTTCTCGTGACATATTGTACTTCATGTTAGCCATAAAATTTCATTCATATAACTTGCGTTTATTTGTGCAAAAAGCAGAAATTTGGGGAAAATCTTGAAAATTTTGCAATTTTCCAACTTTGAAATTTTTATGCCCTTAAATCACAGAGATATGGCACAGAAAAAACATAATAATTAACATTTCCCACATATGTTTACTTTACATCAGCACAATTTTGTAACCAAAATTTTTTTTGTTAGGAATTTATAAAGGTTAAAACTTGACCAGCGATTTCTCATTTTTACGACACCGGTTTTTTTAGGGAACAAATCACATTTGAAGTCACTTTGAGGGGTCTATATGATAGAAAATACTCAAAAGTGACACCATTCTAAAAACTACATCCTTCAAGGTGCTCAAAACTACATTCAAGAAGTTTATTAACCCTTCAGGTGCTTGACAGGAATTTTTTGAATGTTTAAACAAAATGAACATTTAATTTTTTTCACAAAAAAATTACTTCAGGTCCAATTTTTTTTATTTTAGCAAGGGTAACAGGAGAAATTGAACTGCAAAAGTCATTGTACAATTTGTCCTGAGTATGCTGATACCTGATATGTGGGGGGGAATCACTGTTTCGGCACATGGCAGAGCTCGAAAGGGAAGGAGCTCCGTTTGACTTTTTCAACGCAAAATTGGCTGGAATTGAGATTGGACTCCATGTCACGTTTGGAGAGCCCCTGATGTGCCTAAACAGTGGAAACCCCCATAAATGACACCATTTTGGAAACTAGACCCCCCCAAGGAACTTATATAGATGTGTGGTGAGAACTTTGAACCCCCATCATGGCCTTCTCCTCCACCTACACACACACATACATACATACATGCACACACATACTACATATACACATACATACATACACACACATACATACATACACACACACACAGCAGTGACAGCACCTCACCTGTCCGAGTCTGCAGAATCTCCGCCTCCGCCCTCCGCCTGCTTTCTCGCTCTGGCACACCGGCAGCGTCGCTGAATGATGACGTCATTCAGCGGCGCTGCTCTCTGTGTCAGAGACAGGAAGTGCTGGCTCCGGGCAGGAAGGATCTTTACAGATCCGCTGCTATTTTCTCTTGCAGGCAGCGGAGCTGCTGGGATCGCTCTCTGCCCGCCGCACATGAGGGCAATCTGGCCAAGGGCCCCCTGGAGCCTCTGGCCTGGAGAAACTGGGCAGATTGCCCTCATCATTAGCCACCCTGCAGAGGCCCCCTGGAGCCTCTGGGCCCTGGTGCAGTCGCACCGGTTGAACCGGCGGTATGTCCGCCCATGGTTTGGAATTTTTAGCCATTATTAGTGTAAGTTATTGCTCTGGCAGCAGTAATTGTCCTGTAACAGACTCTGTGTGAGCGGTGACACTGGCAGGAGTGTGAACAGGGCTCTGTAATACTGTGACCTGCCCTCCTTGGTGGAAAACACCTTCATCGGACTACAACTCCCTGCATTCTATCAAGCAAACAAGATCATATAGATATTTTTAAGTTTTGGAAGGCATCGTGTCAGCAAAGTTATAACCAAACTTTATTCAAAACACGTACATGTCAGTATGACAGTTTGAAAAAAAAAATCCGCTTTGTTTTTATTTGTTTTTATTTATTTTTTTATTTATTTTTTTTCCAGCATCAGTACAATTACGGCGAGGCCGAGTTTGTGTAGTTTTTTTTTTTTTTTTAAACATTTTAGTGGCTATTGGATTTTTTTATTTGGGGGCGTTTAAACTATGAGTTAAATAATTTTAGATTTTAATTGATCGCTCCAAAATGCATCATATGAGTTTATTTTTAAAATGTTAATTACTTTTTAACATTCTATTATTTTATTTTTTTTTTATTCCCTCGGGGGACTTGAACCTTTGACAGTTCAGCAAAACATAAGAAAACTTCTGATCTCCTGTGGAGCCCAGCCGGTGGCTTCATGGGAGCACCAAGATGGCGGCACTAGGGGACCTGTCAGTGACTTTTCAGCTCCCCACCATCTTGTCAGGGAGGGGGTGGATTGGGTAGTATAAATAAAAACATAAGATAAAGCCGCAAAACATAAGCCCTCGCCCAGCTCCAGATCCCGAAAAACGGAAACGCTGAGGGTCTCGGAAAATGGCGACAAACGCAAAAACTTTTCGGAAAAATTTTGGGAATTTTTTTTCACCACTGAAATAATAAAGAACCTATCCATGTTTGGTATCTGCGTACTTGTACTGACCGGCGGAATCATATTCTTCGGTTAGTTTTATCATATAGTGAACATGGCAAATAAAGATTAAAAAAAAAAAACAATTGAGTAATTGCACTTTTTTTTGCAATTTCTTGGTTTTTCTTCCCCCCTGCTTTCCAGTACACCATCATGGTCTCCCCATCACCCCATCATGGCCTTCTCTCCCCATTACTCCCATTATGGCCTTCTCTCCCCATCACCCCCATCATGGCCTTCTCTCCCCATCACGGCCTTCTCCCCATGTCCCCATCATATCATTGCCTTTTCCAGGGCCAGGCTCCACCTACACACACAGACATACACACATACATATACACACACACAGCACACAAACACACACAGCAGCACCTCTCACCTGTCTCACACACAAACCAGCACCTCTCATCTGTCCGCAGCATAGCCCGTGCTTCCTCGCTCTGGCACAGCATCGGCCACTGAATGATGAGGTCATTCAGCAGCGCTCCTCTCTGTGTCAGAGACAGGAAGCGCGAGCGGCGGGCAGGAGAGATCCTTTCAGCTCCGCTGCTATTTTCTCTTGCAGGCAGCGGAGCTGCTTGGATCGCTCCCTGCCCGCCGCACATGAGAGCAATCTGGCCAGGGGCCCCCGGAGCCTCGAGTCCGGAGAAACCGGCCATATTGCCCTCATCATTAGCTGCACTGCAGGGCCCCCCATGGCAGTACCAGATCACAGCTCTGAATCTCCCCGGTTAGGGGTACCGGCTGCTTTTTTAACAAGCGGTTCCATCGAACCGGGGAGAACCGGCCGAATCCCACTCCTGCATTTAGGTTTTGAGTGATCAATTTCGAATTAGTTATCCCACTGCCTGTTAATGCCAGAACATAACATACTGTATATCATTAAACATATATTTAAGTCTTAAGAACTTACTTTCGGATGTGGCTGAGACGGGTTATAAGTTCCGTCATGAAAACAAACTTGAGGTATAATTCCTGAAACAGGCGGAGGAGGTGGAATATGTTCTTCGTCCTTTTGTTGTTCTGTAAAATACACTGTTAGTGAGACTAGTTGATCATGAAAAGGACATTGATTCTACTCTACAGTCAGCCTGGGATTGGAGACCCCTAGCTTACTAGGAAATTACTTAAAGGGAAACTGTCACCATGAAAACACAGTCCAATCTGCAGACCTCATCTATAATATAACGCTGTAAGCATCACTCTGTCCGAATCCTTTATAGACTGCGCAAGTGCGACGCGACTGCGCAGTCTGGCTCCAGACAGAATGAGGCAGCCAGTGGTGAGGAGTGTGTATGGTGCCGGAGATGGCGGTACCGTACACACGGCATACCGCCATCTCCGACGCCATACTTACATGACCGGGAGGAGCTTTGCCGCGGTGCTTCTCTTCGGCCGGAGACCGGGGCGGGAGTGCGGCCGGAATCGCGCATGCGCATAGCGCGTTCCGGCGCCATTTTACTTTACTTTAGCAATATGATGCCGGACAGCGCTATGGGCATGCACATACTCCGGCGCCAGACTCCTCCCCCGGCCTCCAGCAGAATGTGGTGACAGCGCTGGAGCACAGGAAAGAAGGGTGAATATAAATGCTTTTTTTTTTGCATGTGTGTAGTTTTAGTAGGAGTGAGGGGACCATGCATACCAGGATAGGAGAGGTGAGAGGACCATGCATACCAGGATTGGGGGGTGAGGGGGCCATGCATACCAGGATTGGGGGATGAGAGAGACCATGCATACCAGGATAGGGGGTGAGAGGACCATGCTTACCAGGATTGGGGGATGAGGGGTACCATGCATACCAGGATAGGGGGGTGAGAGGAACATGCATACCAGGATTGGGGGATGAGGGTTACCATGCATAACAGGAATGGGACATGAAGGGAACCATGCATACCAGGATGGGGGGGTGAGGGGTACCATGCATACCAGGATTGGGGGATGAGGGGTACCATGCATACCAGGATTGGGGGATGAGGGTTACCATGCATAACAGAATAGGGGGTGAGGTGACCATACATACCAGGATTGGGGGATGTGGGATACCATGCATACCAGGATTGGGGGATGAGGGGTACCATGCATACCAGGATTGGGGGATGAGGGGTACCATGCATACCAGGATTAGGGGATGAGGAGTACCATGCATACCAGGATTGGGGGATGAGGGGTACCATGCATACCAGGATTGGGGGATGAAGGGTACCATGCATACTAGGATAGGGGTTGAGGGGACCATGCATACCAGGATAGGGGGGTGAGAGGACCATGCATACCAGGATAGGGGGATGAGGGGTACCATGCATACCAGGATTGGGGGATGAGGGGTACCATGCATACCAGGATAGGGGGTGAGGGGACCATGCATACCAGGATAGGGATGAGGGAGTACCATGCATACCAGGATTGGGGGATGAGAGGACCATATATACCCAGATAGGAGGTGAGGGGACCATGCATACCAAGATAGGGGGATGAGAGGACCATGCATAGCAGGATGGGGGGGTGGGAGGACAGAGGACCATGCATACCAGGATAGGGGGGTGAGAGGAATATGTGCATACCAGGATAGGGGGGTGAGAGAACCATGTGCATACCAGGATTGGGGGTTGAGGGGGCCATGCATACAAGGATGAAGAATGGCGTGCCATGCATAACAGGATTGGGGGGTGAGAGAACCATGCATACCAGGATTGGGGGATGAGGGGTACCATGCATACCAGGATTGGGGGATGAGGGGGACCATGCATACAAGGAAAGGGGGTGAAGGGACCATACATACCAGGATAGGGATGAGGGAGTACCATGCATACCAGGATTGAGGGATGAGGGGTACCATGCATACCAGGATAGGGGGTGAGGGGACCATGCATACCAGGATTGGTGGATGAGGGGTACCATGCATACTAGGATAGGGGGTGAGGGGACCATGCATACCAGGATAGGGGGGTGAGAGGACCATGCATACCACAAAAAGGGGGGTGAGGGGACCATGCATACCAGGATGAAGAATGGGGTGCCATGCATACCAGGATTGGGGGGTGAGGGGACCATGCATACCAGGATGAAGAATAGGGTGCCATGCATACCAGGATTGGGGGGTGAGGGGACCATGCATATTAGGATGAAGAATGGCGTGCCATGCATACCAGGATTGGGGGGGTGAGAGGACCATGCATACCAGGATTGGGGGATGAGGGGTACCATGCATACCAGGATTGGGGGATGAGGGGGACCATGCATACAAGGAAAGGGGGTGAGGAGACCATACATACCAGGATAGGGATGATGGAGTACCATGCATACCAGGATTGAGGGATGAGGGGTACCATGCATACCAGGATAGGGGGTGAGGGGACCATGCATACCAGGATTGGTGGATGAGGGGCACCATGCATACTAGGATAGGGGGTGAGGGGACCATGCATACCAGGATAGGGGGGTGAGAGGACCATGCATACCTGGATTGAGGGATGAGGGGTACCATGCATACCAGGATTGGGGGATGAGGGGTACCATGCATACTAGGATAGGGCGTGAGGGGACCATGCATACCAGGATAGGGGGGTGAGAGGACCATGCATACCTGGATTGGGAGATGAGGGGTACCATGCATACCAGGATTGGGGGATGAGGGGTACCATGAATTACAGGATAGGGGGTGAGAGGACCATGCATACCAGGATGGGGGGGTGGGAGGACAGAGGACCATGCATACCAGGATAGGGGGGTGAGAGGACTATGTGCATCCCAGGATAGGGGGGTGAGAGGACCATGTGTATACCAGGATTGGGGGTTGAGGGGGGCCATGCATACCAGGATAGCTGGGGTGAGTGGATTATGCATACCACGAAAGGGGGGTGAGGGGACCATGCATACCAGGATGAAGAATGGGGTGCCATGCATACCAGGATTGGGAGGTGAGGGGACCATGCATACCAGGATGAAGAATGGCGTGCCATGCATAGCAGGATTGGGGGGGTGAGAGGACCATGCATACCAGGATTGGGGGATGAGGGGTACCATGCATACCAGGATTGGGGGATGAGGGGGACCATGCATACAAGGAAAGGGGGTGAGGGGACCATACATACCAGGATAGCGATGAGGGAGTACCATGCATACCAGGATTGAGGGATGAGGGGTACCATGCTTACCAGGATAGGGGGTGAGGGGACCATGCATACCAGGATAGGGATGAGGGAGTACCATGCATACCAGGATTGGGGGGTGAGAGGACCATGCATACCAGGATTTGGGGATGAGGGGTACCATTCTTACCAGGATTGGGAGATGAGAGGACTATGCACACCAGGTTAGGGGATGAGGGGACCTTACAAACCATGATAGGGGTGAGGGGGCCATGCATACCAGGATTGGGGGTGAGGGGACCATGCATACCAGGATAGGGATGAGGGAGTACCATGCATACCAGGATTGAGGGGTGAGGGGACCATGCATACCAGGATGAAGACTGGGGTGCCATGCATACCAGGATTGGGGGGTGAGGGTACCATGCATACCAGGATAGGAATGAGGGGTGCCATGCATACCAGGATAGGAGGGTGGCTGCACATTTTCTTGGATTTTCGGGCCAGATGATGGTACTATCCCTAACTGACATATTTCTTTGTACAAGAGTATACAGAGGTAGCTGTCAACCACGGATATTGCTGCCCACTGGACCACAAATCCCAGAAAGAGCAGAAGTTTAAATGATTAACCCCTTCATGACCTCTGACACATATATACATCATAGGTTGTGTCCCTGCATTTGACCTGCAGGTTACTATTGTGAGCCCTCATGTTTTCAGGCACCAGAGAGCTGATCTGATCTGATCAGCTGTCATGTGCCCCTAAGAGCCATGGGTGTAATCACGATCCACCCATGGCTGTTAACCTCTTAAATTCTGCTGTCAATTTCCAACGGCAGCATTTATCATGGTCATGTCGGAAACGCGTCACTATTCCCGCCCATCAGCGCGCCCGTAACCTGAATTCAAGGTGCCAATGGGTTAACATAACAACCCGGGGTCTGCAAGAGACCCCTGTGGTTGTCATTGCTGATCTGATAGGTGCGCAGCCCTAAGGCCGGCGCTCGTAGCAGATAGCAGGACTGAAGCAAACAGATGATTGCAGCTTCAAGTCTCCTAAATAGACTATTGAAGCAAGTAAAAAGTAGAAAAAAGTTTTTAAAAATATTAAAAGAATTAAAATAATAAAAGTTCAAATCACCCCCCTTTTATCCCATTCAAAATAAAAGAATAAACAAAAAAATTCAAATACACATTTATTTGGCATTGCTGCATTCAGAAACACCTGATCTATCACAATATAAAAATGATTAATCCGATCGATAAACGGTGTAATTAGAGAAAAAAATAAAAACTTTAGAATTAAGTTTCTTTGGTCGCCGCAACATTACAATAACGGGCGATCAAAAGATCGTATCTGCACCAACATGGTATCAATAAAAACGTCAGCTTGGCGCCCAAAAAATAAGCCCTCACCCAACCCAAGATCATAAAAATTGGAAACGCTAAGGGTCTAGGAAAATGGCGCCATTGTTTTATTATTTTTATCTTTTTTCTTTTTTACAAACTTTATTTTTTTTTTCACCACTTACCATAAATAAAAAAAGAACCTAGACATGATTGGTGTATGAGAACTCGTAATGAGCTGTAGAGTCATAACGGCAGGTCAGTTTTAGCATTTAGTGAACACGAGTTATTGCGAGCCCTTGGGATTACGAACCTCGCAATGGGGTGTAACCACGCAACAGACTGGCGTATGTGCAGACTAACAGCAAACATAAATACCTGGTGTACCTCTCTTGCCACTCCTACCTTGTGTATGAAAAAGCTCTGTCGTTAATACTGTTCGGGTAGAGCTATCCGATAGCGCTATCCATGAAGAAAGTGCACGGGTAGAGCAGCTATCCCATAGCTCTATTCCTAAAGGAAATGAACGGGTAGAGCTATCCCATAGCGATATCCCTCAATGTTCCTGAGTGTAAGCTATTTCACATGGTTGAGCGCACTTGGGATCTGCCCCCAAGGCCCTGCCCATGCCCAATGTTTGGTCCGTAGACCGCGGCTAGGAGTTAGTCCCGCTTTTGTGTGCAACTTTTTTTGGGCTTTTACAGTTGTTAAAAATCTTAATAAATGACTTCTTTGTACACACAGTGACTGCGTCCTCTTCTGGACCCATGTTGATAACTTCATCACTGGCATCAGGCATAGGGATCATGGTGCTTTTGAGGATATCTCTCTCTTTTCCACCACGGGTGCGTGAGGAGTGACATCAGTCACAGTTTTTGTTTTGTCCTCATGCTTTCCTGTAATGTAGAATATTGAAATTAGGTTAAAATCCCACCATAGACATTTGCAAGGAGTTTGTGTGGGTTTCCTCCAGATTCCTCCCACATTCCAAAGACATACTGATGGAGAATTATGATTGTAAGCCCCAATGGGGACAGTGATAACAATGTAAGTAAAGTTGTGGAATTAATGGCGCTACATACAGTTGAGAAATATTTTTATTTATATACCATAATAACATAAAACCAAGGTTTATTATAAAAGACAAAGCATCAAGTATATATGATAATATATATAGAAATTGACATAAAAATTGAAGGGTCAGCTAACCACAATCATAAGAGAAGGTTACATATATGTGTAGGGTCCCATGCCACAGAAAAATGTACAGATGATACAATAGTGTTAAATAAAAAATAAAAATATATATAATGGTGCCGTAAAGATATGTGATAAAAAACATATGTTAACAAAACAACATACAATGAATTTAAAGTGCAAAAATATGTGCTAGCAAAAAACACAATTAGTGTAATTAATGAACAATAAAGTGCGAAGTGCAGTAGTGTCCGCAGGTGTTGCTACACATAAATAAAGTTGTAATTGTGTGACCATAAACGTATATCTCTTAACAAATGAGAGCATATAAAGGCGCAGTTAGGAGATAAACAATTACCACAGGTAGTAGTAAAACAGTCAGAAAAACGAAATGGTTGCTGCCAACAACCAGATTATAGTGTTAAATAGTTATACCTGTGGATATATAACTGCTCCTGCCCGCCAGAGGTAGCTGCCCTTCCCCAACGCGCGTTTCGGCCAATTGCCTTCGTCAGGGGGTGGATACTAACAGAAGCCAATAGGTATTTATGTACCAAACAACCAATCAAGACTCATTAAACAAAATTTGGACCAATCACGGTCAAAAAAAGGCGTGGTGTTTCAATTATTATTAAAACATATGCATATAATGCACATGACCTAAATTAAATGAAACTACCACATCTAGCATTAAAACATTAAGTACTAGTATACTGCAAAACCGTCAAGTCATAAGACACTGCACAGATCGCAGTTTATGTGGTAACTGACATTGTGTATCAAACAGCCAATCATAGCCCGTAAAACAAAAATTGGGCCAATCAGCAACCAGGAGGTGTGGCGCTTCAAATAGTCACTCAGTCTGTACAAAATTGCACCAATAACTGGTAGCGTATCAGACAGCCAATCATAGACCTTATAACAAAAAATGGACCAATCGTAGTCTAGAGGGCGTGACGCTATGAACGATGTCTCCATTAAAACAAAAATGCGAATGCATACATAAATACTTGATAATCACAGCAGCCAGCAGATGAATGTCACAATGACACCACATAACACAAGGCTTTACAGAAACCGCCATCTAGCTGGTAATTAACCCCGATAGTTGTAATGTGCAAGTGTATAGGATTAGATAGACTTAATAACCAGCGGTTATTGCATATTTTTACAAAGCCGCTGTGTCTAAATAACATATCCCAAACTATATTGATACTTATTGCTTAAATAATACCACAACTGCCACATGTATATATTTAATAGTCACTACAGCCAGCAGATGAAAGTCACAAATGACGCAACATAGCACATAGCTACGCAGTTTATAAAAGCCGCCATTATATGATAACTTAAATCATGCAGAGCTAAAACAAAAGGCCACAATTAAGTCATACTACAGGATGTCTACTTCTCTACCCTAGAAAGAACCTAGCATCAATATAGTTTGGGATATGTTATTTAGACACAGCGGCTTTGTAAAAATATGCAATAACCGCTGGTTTAATTTTTGTTTTAATGGAGACATCGTTCGTAGCGTCACGCCCTCTAGACTACGATTGGTCCATTTTTTGTTATAAGGTCTATGATTGGCTGTCTGATACGCTACCAGTTATTGGTGCAATTTTGTACAGACTGAGTGACTATTTGAAGCGCCACACCTCCTGGTTGCTGATTGGCCCAATTTTTGTTTTACGGGCTATGATTGGCTGTTTGATACACAATGTCAGTTACCACATAAACTGCGATCTGTGCAGTGTCTTATGACTTGACGGTTTTGCAGTATACTAGTACTTAATGTTTTAATGCTAGATGTGGTAGTTTCATTTAATTTAGGTCATGTGCATTATATGCATATGTTTTAATAATAATTGAAACACCACGCCTTTTTTTGACCGTGATTGGTCCAAATTTTGTTTAATGAGTCTTGATTGGTTGTTTGGTACATAAATACCTATTGGCTTCTGTTAGTATCCACCCCCTGATGAAGGCAATTGGCCGAAACGCGCGTTGGGGAAGGGCAGCTACCTCTGGCGGGCAGGAGCAGTTATATATCCACAGGTATAACTATTTAACACTATAGTCTGGTTGTTGGCAGCAACCATTTCGTTTTTCTGACTGTTTTACTACTACCTGTGGTGATTGTTTATCTCCTAACTGCGCCTTTATATGCTCTCATTTGTTAAGAGATATACGTTTATGGTCACACAATTACAACTTTATTTATGTGTAGCAACACCTGCGGACACTACTGCACTTTGCACTTTATTGTTCATTAATTACACTAATTGTGTTTTTTGCTAGCACATATTTTTGCACTTTAAATTCATTGTATGTTGTTTTGTTAACATATGTTTTTTATCACATATCTTTACGGCACCATTATATATATTTTTATTTTTTATTTAACACTATTGTATCATCTGTACATTTTTCTGTGGCATGGGACCCTACACATATATGTAACCTTCTCTTATGATTGTGGTTAGCTGACCCTTCAATTTTTATGTCAATTTCTATATATATTATCATATATACTTGATGCTTTGTCTTTTATAATAAACCTTGGTTTTATGTTATTATGGTATATAAATAAAAATATTTTTAATGATAGGACTATGGTCATGTGTTTTTGTTTCATTCCAGTTTAGGTTTATGACTGTCCTTTAGTTGCTCTAATATAGTCTTGGGTGGTGTATGCACCATACTATACCAAAATTGATTGATTTCCCACTATATCCCCTTTATTTGCTATACAGTTGTGAAAATAAGCATTTGACACACTGCCAATTTTGCAAGTTTTCCCGCCTACAAAGAATGGAGAGGTCTGTAATTTTTTATTGTAGGTACACTTCAACTGTGAGAGACAGAATGTTTAAAAAAATCCAGAAAATCCCATTGTATGATTTTTACATAATCAATTTGCATTTTGTTGCATGAAATAAGTATTTGACACCATAGAAAAACAGAACTTAATATTTGGTACAGAAACCTTTGTTTGCAATTACAGAGGTCATATGTGGTAGTTTTTTCCCAAGTTTGCACACACCGCAGCAAGGATTTTGTCCCCCCCCTTCCATACGGATCTGTCAGGTTTCGGTGCTGTCGCTGTGTAACATTGAGTTTCAGCTCCCTCCAAACGTTTCCTTTTAGGTTTAGGTCTGCAGACTGGCTAGGTTCCTCCAGGACATTAAAATGCATCTTATGGAGCCTCTCCTCAGCTGCCCTGGCTGTGTGTTTTGGGTCATTGTCATGATGGAAGAATCAGCTATGACCCATCTTTAACGTTCTTACTGAAGGAAGGATGTTGTTGGCTAAAATCTCACGACACATGACCTCATCTATCCTCCCTTCAATATGGTGCCGTCGTCTTGTCCCCTTTGCAGAAAATGGAATGAATGAACCGTTGTCATATGCCGGTTTTCGGTGAATGACAACTTACTGTAGGGACTGGTACATAGAGATGAATCTATATCACCCTGAAGAATGTTGAGCTCATAGTTTCTAAGAGTATCATGGCACTTATAGTTTAATGCATTTGCAATTAAGGACATACCTGGTTGGTTTACAAGTTATGATGTATTGGTGCTGCACACATTGTATATTTCTATATTAAGGGCAGCGCAGAGTGTCGCAGGGTCAGCCGTCATGGAGTGGCAGCGTCTTCCTCGCCAACATAGGATGATGTTTGGTTGCTTATGTGGTGGAGCATTTCTCTGCTCATAAATCTATTTGTTTCTCGCCCCCTTTTGCTCCTATTTGTCTATATATGTCTCTGTATTCAGTGGAGCACACTAAAATCTATTCAGTATAATTGGTGTGGCACTATATATTGATGATTAAACTAGCACTGAATAGCGCATACTAGGGAACTGGGGAGAGCCGCCGAGGAGCAAGGGCACCATTGTCGTATCACAAGGGTGCCAACCTCTACTGTTAGGCAGGTGGACAGGAAAGGGGATTACACAGGGGCTCTCCAGGATCATTTATTTATCTCTTCAATTTGTCGCCTTTCAGCATTTTGTGTGTGTCTTGTATGTTGTTAGTCCTTTTATAAATGGTTAATAAAGGTTTATATTTTAATTAATGGGGTCTTCATATGTGAGCTGATTCCTGAACTTTCTCAGAATCATCCTTACTACAAGAGGCAAGATCACGTACAGAGCCCCAGACCGAGGAAGATTGACAGTCATCTTGTGTTTCTTCCATTTTCTAACAATTGTGCCAACAGCTGTTGCCTTCTCACCAATTGCCTATTGTGCTGTAGCCCATCCGAGCCTTGAACAGGTCTACAATTTTGTCCCTGATGTCCTTAGACTTCATTTTGGTCTTGGCCATGGTAGAGAGGTTGGAGTGTGATTGATTGTGTGGACAGGTGTCTTTTATACTGGTAACGAGTTCAAACAGGAGCAGTTAGCACAAGTAATGAGCGTAGAGTAGGAGGGCTTCTTAAAGAAAAACTAACAGGTCTGCGAGAGCCAGAATTCTTTCTGGTTAGAAGGTGATCAAACACTTATTTCATGCAATAAAATGCAAATCAATTATGTAAAAATCATAAAATAAATCTAAAAGACCACATTGTAAGATTCCGTCTCTCACAGGTGAAGTGTACCTACAATAAAAACTACAGACCTCTCCATTCTTTGTAGGTGGGAAAACTTGCAAAATTGGCATTGCGTCAAATACCGTATATACTTGCGTATAAGCCGAGATTTTCAGCCCATTTTTTTGGGCTGAAAGTCCCCCTCTCGGCTTATACGCAAGTCATATACGCCAGGGAGTCGGCGGGGGAGGGGTAGTGGGGGTGTCAGATCATACTGACCCCCTGGCGCGTCTCTGCAGCCCCCCTGCCTGTCCCACAGTCTCAGGCGCCTGCCTTCAGCAGTCACGTGGTACTGCTCATTAAAAACATGAATATGCACATATTCATGTCTTTAATGAGTGTTATCACATGACCGATGAAGGCTGGCGCCGAAGACCATGGGAGAACAGGGCTGCAGAGACCGCACCAGGAGGGGGTAAGTATATGTGATATTCACCTGTCCCCGTTCCCACGCTGCTTGCCGCTGCCTGCCACATCCTCTGTCAGTGTCGTTCAGGCAGCAGAGAACGCGCCCCCCATCATATTTATATATTCACTATATTGAGGGTATTATGGAAAGTCTATGGTTACTTACTGGTGCAGACTGGTCTGTGACCCCGGATCGTGTTCAGTTGAAGGTCAATGTGATCTCTTCGTCATATACTCTACATGCCGTTTAAAGACATGGAGTCACTTCCTGACCTAAAACAAAAAGTAAAAACAATGAAAATCAGATGCCCCCAATAATGGCAGCACGCCCCTTATCATATTTACACATTCACTATATTGAGGGTATTATGGAAAGTCCATGGTTACTTACTGGTGCAGACTGGTCTGTGGTCCCGGGTCGTGTCCGGTTGTAGGTCGGAGCGATCTCTTGGACCGTCATAGACTCTACATGCCTCTTGGAAAGTGCTAGAAACTCCTACGCGAAAATCGCGGAAAAAACGCGGAATAAACCTCTGCACAAATTGTGCGAATATCGCGCCAAACCGCAGAAACAGTCTCAAAACAAACCCGCAAGTTCCTGATATTGGGCATCTCCACTTGTAGGGTCGTTATCTCCGGGGTTACTTCTCTAGGTAGATCAGTAACGTTTTCTGTAGCCGCTCTCTTGGCTGGTGGCAGCATCTCAGGCTTACTGTTAGAGGAGATGGCCACATCCGTATCTGTTTCAATATCGATGACGACATAATCTGGACCAGGAGAAGAAATGTTGGTGTTCTCAAGGTCATCTGTCTTTTTGACCATTGGTCCATCCTCATTTTTTCCTGTTAAAGAGATCAAAGAAATCATAATTTTTTAAAATAAAATATTCTCCATATTTCTTATGGATTATTGCGTCTACTGCTCCTTTACTTCGCAGCCGCCCACTGTAGATAAATGTTAGCGCTTGCTGGGCTCTATGCAGCGCCGACGTTTGTCATGACATGGTCGGTGGTCTTGCAGCGCTCACGACCCCCAGGGTTCTGCAAGCTCTGCGATTCCAGTGCAGAGCGATAGCTCTGACAGGTGTTATCATTCGTGAAGCACCTGAAGGGTTGATAAACTTTTTGAATTTGGTTTTGATCACTTTGAGGGGTGCAGTTTTTAGAATGGTGTCACTTTTGTGTATTTCTGTATTAAATGCTCCTGAAAGTAACTTCAAATGTGATGTGGTCCCTAAAAAAATTGTTTTTGCAAATTTAGTTGGAAAAACGAAAAATCGCTGATCAACTTTTAACCCTTTTAACGTCTTAAGAAAAAAACAATTGTGTTTCAAAAATTGTATTGATGATAGATAAACATGTGGGAAATAGTATTTATTAACTATTTTGTGTGACAGCACACTGGTTTAAAGACTAAAAAATTTAAAAACTGCAAAATTTTCAGATTTTTCGTCACATTTCCGATATTTTCAGACAAAAACACAAATTATATTGGACAAATTTTACCACTATAATGAAGTACAATATGTTATGAAAAAACTATCTCAGAATCAATGTGATCTGTTATAGTGTTCGAGAGCTATAACCACATAAAGGGACACTGCTCAGAATTGGCCTGGTCATGAGGGCGAAAAAAGGCTCCGGCATGAAAGGTTTAAGAGACCATTTTTAAAAGGATGTCCTTCTATTACCGTATATGCGCCTGTATATGCCGAGTTTATCAGCACACTTGTCCCAGAAAGCCGGCGGGGGAGCGGCGGGACAGCTGGTCACAGGGGCACGAGCCGGCGGCTGTGGCTAAAGCCAGTGCAACTGCTAAAGAGAAATGAATATTTATTTCTCTTATAGTGCGCAAAGTGACAGCTGCAGCAGCGAGGGCATGCTGGAGGAGGGTGAGTAGGATGGTTTGTTTTGTTTTCGTAATAGGAAGCATGCATACAAGGGTGGGAGAGGGGAAGCCATGCTTACCAGGGCAGGACGGGGGAGCAATGCATACCGGGACAGGGATGCGGGAACAATGCATACCCGGCTTATACTCGAGTCAATAAGCTTACCCAGTTTTCCGTGGCAAACTTAGGTGCCTATACTCGGGTCGGCTTGTACTCAAGTATGTACGGTAATTACATACCAAATGTCCCCAGAGTAAGTCTATTACCAAGTTATAAAAAAGCAAAAAAAATAACTACCGTATTTTACGTATTATAAGACCCACTTTTTTCCCCAAAATTGTGGGGGAAAATGGGGGTGCGTCTTATAATGCGTATTTACCTTACCGGTACTGTTGCTGGCCACAGGCTGAGATAAGCAGGTTCCCAGCGGTGCTGTGAGTGCCCGACGATGCTGCGCAGGGGTTTCCCGTTCCGCTGCAGGGATCTCCATTGCTACGGGGGGCTTTGCTGAAATTTTGTGAAAGGCCAGATTGATCTCAGCGCTGAAATCTCATCTTCTGAGATCTTGGTGCCGAGATCTCCATCTGCGCATGTGCCTCCCCTATCGTCGGCCATCTTCCCGGAGTCCACCGCACAGGAAACCATGCAACTGCCAGGGGCTCTGGCCTTTCACAAAATGTCAGCAGAGGCCCCCGCAGCACGGAGAACCCCGCAGCACGGAGTCCCCCGCAGCACGAGCACCCCACAGGACCTGCAGCATGGAGCCCCCCATAGCACACAGCCCCCCACAGAGCACCGTGCAGCACAAAATCTCCGCCTCATCCCAGCGTGCAGCATCACCCCACTCCTGTTTCCTCCAGCAGCGACCCTGGGACCCCGCTTCACCGCAGCCACCACCCCCAGTAAGCAATAAGACGCATGGATTATAAGAAGCACCACCATTTTATTACAAAAAAAGTTTTTTTCCTATATTTCTCCTCAAAATTTGGGGTGCGTCTTATAATCCGAAAAATACGGTATTTGCACATAGATTTTATAGGCTTGTCCAGGGTTCGAAAAATGTAATTGGTTTGTTTGAAACACAAGACCACCCCTGTCTGCAGGTTGTGCCTGCTATTGCAGATCAGCTCCAGTGAAGAGAATGGTATACAGCTGCAATACCATGAACAAGCTGAAGATTTTGACGACACAGATTTTTTTTTTTTTTTTTTTAAGAAAATGGCAGCCCTGTTTTTCTTATCCTGGAGAACTGCTTTAGTGTTAGATTGGTTAGGCTGTACTTACCACCAATAGGTTTAGCAGGAGTCTCTCTGTCTCCATCAGTAGAACGTTGAGATTCATCATTTCTCCTGGATTTATCCTTTTTCAGATGTCTTTAAAATAGTAAAATAGAAGGTATTTTATGAATTACAAAGTAACAGATCTTTATTCTGCAGAATGAAATATAGACTCATATGTTTCTTCATTCATTTTGTCCTTTACATGCTGTAGAAACATTGGCAATAAGGAAAATTTTGGTAATTATCAACAATTTTTCATGTACATGAAAGTTCAATATGTGTAGATCGTACTGGGTTGTAAGGTAATATGAAGATTAGACAGGAGTGGATTTATTTGAGTGGAATTGAATTCTCCTCACACAAAACTCAGAATGTTGGAGAACACAGATTTTTTGTAATTCACTCCACGCGAATAAAGCAAAGTGGAAGCTAGGGGCAGCCAACAGCTTGCAGAAGAGTAGAGGGCTGGCAGAAAGATGAGCTCACTTCTCTGACCGACTTCCGCTGCTTTATGCCCAATGGCCAGTTTTCCACACTACCATCATGCCGCACCTCAGGCCAAGTGTTCCCTTTAGACTGAAACTTTGGCTACAAGTGGCCCCGAAAGGTCTCTGCCCATGCAAGTCCCAACCAAGAGTCAACACTGGGCTGGAGTTGCGGGCATAGAGCAGTGGGGGCTTCCGGAGAGGGGCTTGGTTGTATATAAACTTTATTTTCTTCTTATATCTTCCATTTATTACCATCTGGGACTGGGGAGACCCCAGAGTATAACAGGGAACAATCAATATGTGAAGAATAATTTTGCTGTGAATTGAATCTCTAAATAAAATCTGCTGATTTGGCAGAATTTTGTCTGAGCCTCTCATCTGTAATAAAGATGGAAATTTTTGCAGACTCCCATGTACAATATAAATCATCCTTTACAATACTTACCTACATATGGTGTTACAGATGACACCAAGGAATGTTCCAAGGAAGAATATGATAACTACAAAATAAATGACCTTATTCCAAGGGATCTTTGGAGGAACGATAACATCCACTGAAAAAGAAGAGAAAATACATATATTATCTATATATCCAGTAACCCTTCTGTAATCCACTGCCATTATTATCGAAGCAGTCCTATAAAGGGAATCTGTCACCAGGCTTTTGCCATCTTATCGAGAGAACCATAATGTAGAAGCATAGACCTTTACTATAGCGATGTGTCAATTACTGGACTGTTTCAATAGAATCACTGTTTTACCAGCAATCGATTATCACTACAGGACAACTGATCTTGTGCCTCCTAGTCCAGCCAGACCCCCAGCAATATACAATGTAAGCACAAGCTGTGGCGGGGTTATACACAGCTGAAAAACTGAGCTCTGCTCAATCTGCAGCAGAGAAAACTGTGACTCTATTATATAGTCTACTAGCTGAAGAGCCCGGCGCTGTCCGGGCATAGTAACTAACTTTGGTTAGTTACAACAAATTATAATTATCCTCCATCCCATAGTCCCGTGCCCATATACCCATAATACATATCCACCATCCCATAGGCCCGTGCCCATATACCCATCATACATATTCTCCATCCCATAGTCCCATGCCCATATACCCATCATACATCCTCCATCCCATAGTCCCGTGCCCATATACTCATCATACATATTCTCCATCCCATAGTCCCATGCCGATATACCCATCATACATCCTCCATCCCATAGTCCCATGCCCATACACCATCATACATATTCGCCATCCCATAGCCGAGTGCCCATATACCCATCACACATTCTTCATCTCATAGTCCCATGCCCATATACCCATCACACATGCTCCATCCCATAGTCCCGTGCCCATATACCCATCATACATATCCTCCATCCCATAGTCCCATGCCCATATGCCCATCACACATCCTCCATTCCATAGTCCCGTGCCCATGTACCCATCACACATGCTCCATCCCATAGTCCCATGGCCATATACCCATCATACATATCCTCCATCCCATAGTCCCGTGCCCATATGCTCATCACACATCCTCCATCCCATAGTCCCGTGCCCATATACCCGTCATACATATCCACCATCCCATAGGCCCGTGCCCATATACCCGTCATACATATCCTCCATCCCATACTCCAGTGCCCATATACCCATCACACATCCTCCATTCCATAGTCCCATGCCCATATTCCCATCATACATATTCTCCATCCCATAGTCCCATGCCCATATTCCATCATACATATTCTCCATCCCATAGTCCCATGCCCATATACCCATCATACATATCCTCCATCCCATAGTCGAGTGCCCATATACCCATCACACATATCCTCCATCCCATAGTCCCATGCCCATATACCCATCATACATATCCTCCATCCCATAGTCCAGTGCCCATATACCCATCACACATCCTCCATTCCATAGTCCCATGGCCATAAACCCATCAGACATATCCTCCATCCCATAGTCGAGTGCCCATATACCCATCACACATATCCTCCATCCCATAGTCCCATGCCCATATACCCGTCATACATATCCTCCATCCCATAGTCCAGTGCCCATATACCCATCACACATCCTCCATTCCATAGTCCCATGCCCATATACCCATCATACATATTCTCCATCCCTTAGTCCCATGCCCATATACCTATCATACATATTCTCCATCCCATAGTCCCCTGCCCATATACCCATCAAACATATCCTCCATCCCATAGTCAAGTGCCCATATACCATCACACATCCTCCATCCCATAGTCCCGTGCCCATATATCCATCACACATCCTCCATCCCATAAACCCGTGCCCATATACCCATCATACATATCCTCCATCCCATAGTCCAGTGACCATATACCCATCACACATCCTCCATTCCATAGTCCCGTGCCCATAAACCGGTCATACATATTCTCCATCTCATAGTCCCATGCCCATATACCCATCATACATATTCGCCATCCCATAGTCGAGTGCCCATATACCCGTCATACATATCCACCATCCCATAGGCCCGTGCCCATGTACCCGTCATACATATCCTCCATCCCATAGTCCAGTGGCCATATACTCATCATACATATTCTCCAACCCATAGTCCCATGCCCATATACCCATCATACATATCCTCCATCCCATACTCCAGTGCCCATATACCCATCACACATCCTCCATTCCATAGTCCCATGCCCATATTCCCATCATACATATTCTCCATCCCATAGTCCCATGCCCATATTCCCATCATACATATTCTCCATCCCATAGTCCCATGACCATATACCCATCATACAAATCCTCCATCCCATAGTCGAGTGCCCATATACCCATCACACATATCCTCCATCCCATAGTCCCATGCCCATATACCCGTCATACATATCCTCCATCCCATAGTACAGTGCCCATATACCCATCACACATCCTCCATTCCATAGTCCCATGGCCATATACCCATCATACATATTCTCCATCCCATAGTCCCATGCCCATAAACCCATCATACATATTCACCATCCCATAGTCGAGTGCCCATATACCTGTCATACATATCCACCATCCCATAGGCCCGTGCCCATTTCCCCATCATATATATCCTCCATCCCATAGTCCAGTGTCCATATACCCATCACACATCCTCCATTCCATAGTCCCATGCCCATATACCCATCATACATATTCTCCATCCCATAGTCCCATGCCCATATACCCATCTTACATATCCGCCATCCCATAGTCCCGTGCCCATATACCCGTCAAACATATCCTCCATCCCATAGTCAAGTGCCCATATACCATCACACATCCTCCATCCCATAGTCCCGTGCCCATATATCCATCACACATCCTCCATGCCATAAGCCCGTGCCCATATACCCATCATACATATCCTCCATCCCATAGTCCCGTGCCCATATACCCATCATACATATCCTCCATCCCATAGTCCAGTGACCATATACCCATCACACATCCTCCATTCCATAGTCCCGTGCCCATATACCGGTCATACATATTCTCCATCCCATAGTCCCATGCCCATATACCCATCATACATATTCGCCATCCCATAGTCGAGTGCCCATATACCCGTCATACATATCCACCATCCCATAGGCCTGTGCCCATGTACCCGTCATACATATCCTCCATCCCATAGTCCAGTGGCCATATACTCATCATACATATCCTCCAACCCATAGTCCCATGCCCATATACCCATCATACATATCCTCCATCCCATAGTCCCATGCCCATATACCCATCATACATATCCGCCATCCCATAGTCCCATGCCCTTATACCTGTCAAACATATCCTCCATCCTATAGTCAAGTGCCCATATACCCATCACACATCCTCCATCCCATAGTCCCGTGCCCATATATCCATCACACATCCTCCATCCCATAAGCCCGTGCCCATATACCCATCATACATATCCTCCATCCCATAGTCGAGTGCCCGTATATCCATCACACATCCTTCATCTCATAGTCCCATGCCCATATACCCATCATACATATCCTCCATCTCATAGTCCAGTGCCCATATACCCGTCATATATATCCTCCATCCCATAGTCGAGTGCCCATATACCCATCACACATCCTCCATCCAATAGTCCCATGCCCATATACCCATCACACATCCTCCAACCCATAGTCCCATGCCCATATACCATCATACATATTCGCCATCCCATAGTCGAGTGCCCATATACCCATCATACATATCCTCCATCCCATAGTCCAGCATAGGCCCGTGCCCATATACCCGTCATACATATCCTCCATCCCATAGTCCAGTGCCCATATACCCATCACACATCCTCCATCCCTTAGTCCCGTGCCCATATACCGGTCATACATATCGTCCATCCCATAGTCCCGTGCCCATATACCCGTCATACATATCCTCCTTCCCATTGTCCAATGCCCATATACCCATCACACATCCTCCATCCCATAGTCCCATGCACATATACCCATCACACACCCTCCATCCCATTGTCCTGTGCCCATATACCGGTCATACATATCGTCCATCCCATAGTCCCGTGCCCATATACCCGTCATACATATCCTCCATCCCATAGTCCAGTGCCCATATACCCATCACACATCCTCCATCCCATAGTCCCGTGCCCATATACCCGTCATACATATCCACCATCCCATAGGCCCGTGCCCATATATCCATCATGCATATCCTCCATCCCATAGTCAAGTGCCCATATACCCATCACACATCCTCCATCCCATAGTCAAGTGCCCATATACCCATCACACATCCTCCATCCCATAGTCCCATGCCCATATACCCATCATACATATTCAACATCCCATAGTCCCATGCCCATATACCCATTATACATATTCGTCATCCCATAGTCGAGTGCCCATATACCCATCATACATATCCTTCATCCCATAGTCCAGTGCCCATATACCCATCACACATCCTCCATCCCATAGTCCCGTGCCCATATACCGGTCATACATAGCCACGATCCCATAGTCGAGTGCCCATATACCCATCATACATATCCTTCATCCCATAGGCGAGTGCCCATATACCCATCACACATCTTCCATCCCATAGTCCCGTGCCCATATAACTGTCATACATATCGTCTATCCCATAGTCCCGAGCCCATATACCCGTCATACATATCCTCCATCCCATAGTCCAGTGCCCATATGCCCATCACACATCCTCCATTCCATAGTCAACCATTATGACATCATAATGAGTGGCGGCAGGGCTTGCAACCTATGATGACATCAGCGTCGCCATGGCAACCATTGTGACATCATGAGGGGCGGGGCTTGATACGCACACACTGTTTCCCCAGTATGCAAATAGGGGCATTATGACATCATAATGAGGGGCGGGGCTTGACGCGCACACACTTTTTCCCAAGTATGTAGACAGGGGCAAAATTGTTTGGTGAATTGGAACGAGCGGGGTTAAAATTTTGCCTCACAACATAGCTTAGGACGCTCTCAGGGTCCAGACGTGCGACTGTGCCAAATTTTGCGGCTGTAGCTGCGACGGTGCGGATGCCTATCCCGGGCATACACACACACATACATACACACATACATGCACACATACACACACACATACACACACACATACATGCACACATACACACACATACACACACACATACATGCACACATACACACACATACATACACACATACACACACACATACACACACATACATACACACTTTGAGCTTTATATATTAGTTTGGACGGTAGGACCCAGCATGACGATTAAAAATATGGGACCGTAGTTTTGCTAAATTATGTCTCAGGGATTATGAAAAAAAATAATTCAAAATACCCATTTGTTATCGCTGCATTTGTAAAAGTTCGATCTATCAAAATCTAAACTAAATTTATCTGGCCAGTATACAGCATAATGAGAAAAAAAAAATCGAAATTGCCAGAATGAAATTTTTTGGCAGCCGCAAGATTGCAATAAAAGGCGATAAAAAAAACATAGTATCTACCCCAAAATGGTATCAGTAAAAAGATCAACTCAGGGCGCAAAAAGTAAGCCTTCACCCAGCCTAATGAGGTTTACCCCATAATATGTGAATATTTGGAAAAGTACTTACCTGCTGGGGTCGTATGCGTGGGCAAGGAATCATAGCGCTGGGTGATGAGAGGCGCGCCTTCCACAGATGCTAATAGCAAACTCACGATTAGAAGAAATCGAAAGAGCATTTTAGCTTGGAGAAATATCGCTGAATGTGTAACACACAGGGAGTTATCGCTGAATGTGTAACACACAGGGAGTTATCGCTGAATGTGTAACACACAGGGAGTTATCGCTGAATGTGTAACACACAGGGAGTCTTGTCAGACAAAGCCTCTTCCTGCAGCGTCACTCCTTATAACCACACATTCCGTGATGTCACAATGGAGATATCAGTGTGACATCACGAGGAGCGGAACACCAGTGATGTCACAATGGATGAGATAACTGCAACTACTCAACATGGAGCAGCTCCATCAATCTATATATGATTAATATTATATTAATGTATAAGAACCAATCCGCATTAGAGGATATTATGAATGTATGGGGGCGACACAGAGAGACATTATTCATGTGTTGGCCACAGGGAGACGTTACTATTACTGGGCCACATAGGGTGGCAATATTAACTCACGGTGAACACATAGGTGGACAGTTTTACCAGATGAGTGCCACATAAGGGCCAATATTAATGTATTAACAGGGGGACATCATTACTATATGGGGGCCAGGAAAGGGACAATATTACGGTATATGGGTCACATAGGAGGAAATTATTAATATTAGAGGCACATAGAGGGACAATATTAATTTATGGGGGCCACAAGGGAGGACATTGTTATTAAGTGGGGTCCACATATGATAATATTTTTAATGTATGAGGGCCACAATTTGGAATGTTACTGCTATATTGGGGTCATAAAAAGGAATTCCACATCTGGATGAAGGCATAATAGTTGGACATTACTACTGTGTGGGTGCCGTGTTGGGGCAATTCTACTGTATTTTGGCAAACAGGGGACATCAGGGGTGGATTAAGGGTAGCCAGGGCCCCGGGCTCTTCAGACTCTGTGGGCCCCCCGGTCATGTGACGGGATCATGCGACGGGGTCATCATATACCTGAAACAGATTATTCCAGAAAAATAGTTGCTGAGTGAAACTATAACCTGTCAAACATCCATTGATCTTGTCAATTTACCCTTCAGTTAGGAAGAAAAAAAATAAAAACCACTTTAAGCCATACTATTGAACTGTCCAATTTTAATCTGTAAACAAGACTGTCGCCAATTTTCGCAAGTTTCTCATCAAAAGTGCAACGCAAAACAGTTGAAAAAACATTTAAAGTATCACATTTCCAAAAAAGACACAAAGAAAACCATGTGTATAAAGGGCTCGTGCATACCAGCGCTCAAGTTAAAAAATGGTTTGGTCTCACCATTGTAGTAGACGTATTTTCATAGAGGGTCCATTTTTTCATGAGAAGGGAAAGGACAGAAATAATTTTCTCTGACTCTCTGTCGTGCCCCTGTATAGCTCCTGTCCTTAGAAGGACAGGCCTCAAGTGTGCCCACTATGGATAACCCACCATCCACAGATAGTTGGCAACTTCCCTACACGTTTCCTCCCCGTTTCTGGGGATTCATCAGGGGAACTACCCAAATGAATTCTGTGGTAGAATTATTATTGTATATCCGTCTTCATTATAGGGCCCTGCAGTGGCAGAAGGTCCCTAGAGCCAATGTGGCTGTCTGTGCCTCCGCCTATGTGTGGGCCATAGGTGTGCCCAGGAGCTATACAGGGGCACAACGGGGAGTCAGAGAAAATTATTCCTGTCCTATCCCCTCCCCTTCTCATGAAAAAGTGGACCCTCTATTAAAATGCGTTGTATTAAAAGTTATGTTTTACTAATAGCGGAGACTCCCCTAGCTCTACTCCGTCTGTGACCCCGGGAGTACTGTCATAGTGATAACACCTAGGCACTATAGCTGAGTGTGTGAATCTGTATGGCAGAAACCTTCATGATGAACCCATCTGTGCTGTGTATTAGCCTCCAATCTCTTCACGGTACAATGATCACGCTTACGTTTTTTACAAAGATGTGATTTTTTTGCAAATCCCATCTTTGCAGTCACACGCCCGACTCTGGCTCAGGAGAATCCTCACAGAGAGATTTTAGTGTATGTGCACACGTTGCGGATTTTTCCGCACAGAATCCGTAGATAAAATGACCTGCGTTTTCCCTGCGGATTTCGTGCGGATTTCACCTGCGTTTTTACACCTGCTGATTCCTATAATGGAATGGGTGTAAAAACGCTGCAGAATCCGCACACAGAATTGACATGCTGCGGGAAATAAACCACTGCGTTTCCACATGGAATTTTCCGCAGCATGTGCTCAGCGGTTTTTCAGTTCCATAGGAGAACCTGGTACTGTACACCGCATGGAAAACTGCTGCGGATCCACAGGGCCAAATCCGCTGCGGATCGGCAGACTAATCCGCAACGTGTGCCCACACCCTGAGGATTCCCAAGTCTGCAGTCACAGACTTACATGGAAAGACTGCAGACTTTTAGCTTAAGACGGGACAACACCTTTAACCCTTAAAAGAAATAACCAACTAATTCAGATCAATACAAAGTTGCAACTTAACAACTTAGATCCAGCTTTTTTGATCAGCAGCCACTACAGCCAGCCTGGAAAAAAACGGCTTATGTGCATCTTCCCATTTTGTGCTTGTGTTATAAGACCAGTGGCCCAAAGTCACTTAACCCCTGAAAAACATCAGTTACTTATCAAAATCTGTGAAAACTGGCTATTTGCCCGTTGGTCTGATGCCCAGAGCCCATTTGGGCCAGTCTAGTGACCTGAATGTGATGCAGGCAATCACTATGTATGTAATACTAGTGTGAGATCAGCGGCTCAAAGTCATTTAACCCCTGAAAAATAACACTTATCCAAATCAAAATCGCCCATCTGTCCACTTTGATGCCAGTTCTGATACCCAGAACACATAGGACAGACTAAAAGGACCTGAATTTGATGTCGGGCATCATGATCTATGTATATGCAGTGTGATATCAGTGGCCCAAAGTTATTTAACCCTTTCATTGATGCTCAACCTCATTGGCAACATTACCAGGAACAGATTATTCAGGGGATGACTGACTTAAGAAGGACAATATTACTAGTAGTACAAAACATTACTAATAAGGCTGTGTTCACACATTGCATTTTTGCAGGGTTTTTTTGCTGCTTTTTTTATGCAAGTTTTAAGCTGCGTTTTACTGTATCAGGAAAGTCTATTAGATATCAGAAATCTCATGCACACATATTGGTTTTATTTCCCTGACTGATTTGGAAAACTGCTGCATTTTTAAAAACGGCAACATATCACTTTCAGCGGTTTGTCTGCCTTTGTTTCCACAAAAAAAAGGCAGAAAAAAAAGCTGAAAGTGACATGTTGCAGTTTTTAAAAATGCAGCAGAAATCGCAGGTAGCAGTTTTTGGTGCAAAAATCTGAGAGTTAAATCAGACTTGTTTTGAGAGGTGGGGGGGCACTAAACTTTAATAACATGCACGAGAGACTACAAAAACACAGCAAAACTTGCTTTTTGCAAGCAGCTTAAAGGCAGCTTTAAATTTTCATTAAAAAAAAACAAAACACAACATGTGAACATAGACTACGTACAGCACCACCTAAAAGAAAATGGTGGACAAGCTGCTAGATATCAGAAAAGTCACAATAACATTAAATGTCATAAATTCTGACAACCCCACATGTAGGCGCAGACTGTATGCCAGGGTTGTGTCAGCGCCATTCTGGATGGCAGGGCTCATATTGGACCTGTGTATGACCTTCTAGGGACCACCTAGTATTATACCCTTTAGTGACCCCTACATGACATGCGGCTGCAGATCGTCTGCTGACAGCACAGTGACATGATGAAGGTGCCAGGACTTGTAGGCATGGCTGGGGCTATGGCATCCCCTGGAGGTGCACAGAGCAGTACCAGCGCTCATTCCTCCCCCAAGATGTTGCACATATGTCATTACCTTTCTCTCCAACACAAAGACTCCTTGGATCAGTGCTCCCTGGCTATACCGCCCCCATCATAAAGCAGCCCCGAGCCCCAGCCGTGCACATATGCTATCCACATCCAGGTAATGGTGAAGGCTGGCAGCATGATGGGCAGGATCACCCAGCCTGGCATCTTGGAGAGAGGCATTCTGGTGGCAAGGCTGCGGTGCCCTGCTGATGGCTGTCCTGGGCTTTGGCACTTCACAGTAAACTGCCCGGATCTAGGTGGAGGCTTCTCCCAAGCCGCTCTTCTCCCATAACCCAGGATGGAGCTCGCCAGTGCCCCCGGCCCTTTGCAGGTCCCGATGGGCAGAAAGCTTCAGCCTTTCTGATCTCTGGGCCAAGGCACAAGCAGCCCGGCGGAGGCACAGCCGAGGGACGTGATCCGGGCTGTGATCCCCAGCAGCCACTGCCAGAACACTGAGGCAGGAACTGAACTTGGCGCCTCAGCGAGGAGGGGGCGGGGCCTGCAGTGTGACATGTTTCTGCATCCGGCTCCCTGTGCAGTTCACGTGACAGCACTGGATACGAGACCCCCGCAGCAGCCAGAATACTGAGGTCGGTGGGGAGCTGGATGGGCAGGAGGGAAAGCGGGCCCCCGATTATAACTGTTTGTCACACTTTATAATTGGGAAATTTACCCTGTGCTGGTGCCCCCCCCCCCACTGGGCCTTGGGCAACCGCCCAGATTGACCTTATTATAATCCGCCACTGGGGGACATAATTACTACTGAATGTGGACACAGAGGAGCATCATTACTGTAATGTATTTTATTTTGGGGGATACTATTACCATATAATAAAAGGGAGGTACTATTTTTGTAGAATTGGAGGAAAAGTGGCAATGGTGACCAGGAAGCAATAATCCATAGATGTCTCTGTTACACTCTGAAGAGACGAGTCCTGACAGTGAGAAGTCAGAGCAGTCTGTGCTGGATGAAGAAAAGAGAACATTATTTACTTCAATTGGAGACATCACTGGGGAGTATCTTGAGCTACCTCTACTATATGTATTGAGACCTTCCACTATTCGGTCATTATATGGGGGTACCAGCAGTGTTAGTACAGTGATTCCTATTAATAATCACTATAAAGATATGATTTGATCACTATTTGCTGGTCATACGGTCATGGTGTAGCGGCATAATTTGTTTCTTGTATGTAGTAGTATTGGTACACTGTGTGCAAAACTATTAACCAGTTTACCCCCAGGGTGGTTTGCACGTTAATGACGGGGCCAATTTTTACAATTCTGACCACTGTCCCTTTATGAGGTAATATCTCTGGAACGTTTTTATGGATCCCAGTGATTCTGATATTGTTTTTCTCATGACATATTGTACTTCATGATAGTGGTAAAATTTCATTCATATAATGTTAGGCATCTAGTTTCTCCCACTGCACAGGAGGAGTCTCGAGCCATGTCCTCTGGGGTCTCCCATTTTTCTGCAGCTGCAGAGGTTCCTGCTCAGCAGAGACGTCGGTCCCAGCGTCTTGCAGCGTCTGCTCCGATTGGACCACCAGGAAGGTCCCGGAAGGCTGCAACTATAAAAGCTTAGCATGGCCGCCCGGCCATGCGCTAATATAGACCATGTGGAGTGAGTGTTGTATGCATGTATGAATGTCTCTGGTGAATGACTCATTATGAAACCCCTACCCTTGGTACGCATGCGTTGTGTAGCCTAGCCTGCTAGCGCCCAGGTTGAGGTCCAGGTAGAGGCAGAGTCAGACACTGGCATCAGCATCCACCGGTGGCTTTGTCTATACACCACGGTGCACGTAGACTGCTCTCCTCGGTGGTCAGCATTCAGTGGAGGCTTCCGCAGGTGCGACACCGCACTCTCAGTAGGTCTAGAGAGACTAAGACCTCGTGTCCTTGGGGCTGAGTTCTGTGACCATATACTGCGCGCCCTCTTGCCGAGTGCAGTGAGTTTGAACAGGCTCCGGCATTCATGTTTTGCGGTACTGCGGGTCTGTGACGTAACAAAGTTCGCTCCTGTTCACACCGGATGGCGTTAACCCACGTGTGACCTTTTGTATACTGCTATACACATCCGCCATTTACTAAGCAGCCGTTTACCACCTCTGCACGGTGGACCCCGGGCTGCGAACGCACCTTATCATTTTATTATTTGGTGCGTTCCGCCAGCCCTAACATATAACACGTTTATTTGTGCAAAAAACGGAAATTTGGCAAAAATTTGGCAATTTTCCAACTTTGAATTTTTATGCCCTTAAATCCCAGAGTTATGGCACAGAAAAAACTTAATAAGCATTTATCATGATCATCTTGGAAACGCGTCACTAATCCCACCCATCAGCACGCCCATCACATGAATTCAAGGTGCCAATGGGTTAGCATGACAACGCGGGGTCTGCATGAGACCCCTGTGGTTGTCATTGCTGATCTGCTAGGTGCGCTCCCCTAAGGCTGGCGCTCGTAGCAGATGATCAGTTCTGCTGCAGATAGCAGGGCTGAAGCGAACAGATGATTGCAGCTTCAAGTCTCCTAAATAGACTATTGAAGCAAGTAAAATGTAGAAAAAAGTTTTTAAAAATATTAAAAGAATTAAAATAATATAAGTTCAAATCACCCCCCTTTTGCTCCATTCAAAATAAAAGAAAAACAAAACAATTCAAATACACACTTATTTGGCATTGCTGCATTCAGAAACACCTGATCTATCAAAATATAAAAATAATTAATCCGATCGATAAACGGCGTAATGAGAGAAAAAATTCAAAACTCTAGAATTACCGTATATACTCGAATATAAGCCGAGATTATCAGCCCATTTTTTAGGGCCGAAAGTCCCCCTATCGGCTTATATTCGAGTCATATACACCAGGGGGTCGGAGGGGGTGTCAGGTCATACTTATATTCTGGTGCGGTCTCTGCAGCCCCCCAGCTTCTCCGCGATCTCCCTTCCTGCCTTCAGCGGTCACGTGGTACCGCTCATTACACTCATGAATATGTGCATATTCATGAGGTGTAATGAGCGGTACCACGTGACCGCTGAAGGCAGGAAGGGAGATCGCGGGGAAGCTGGGGGCTGCAGAGACTGTGCCAGGTCCGGTAAGTATAGCGATACTCACCTGTCCGGGTCTATCGCTGCTTGCTGCTGTCTGGCATGTCATCTGTAAGTGACGTTCAGACAGCAGAGGGCGTGGAGACGTGGTTATTGCTCGCCACGCCCCCTGCAGTTTGAACGTCACTGACAGATGACATGCCAGACAGCAGCAAGCAGCGGCACCTGGCCCCAGCGACAGAGAGGTGAGTATGTCATATTTTTTATTTTTAAATGCGGCAGCAGCAGCACATGGGGGCATAATGTATGGAGCATCTTATGGGGGCAGCACATGGGGGCATAATCTATGGAGCATCTTATGGGGGCAGCATATGGGGGCATAATGTATGTAGCATCTTATGGGGGCAGCATATAGGGGTATAATCTATGGAGCATCTTATAGGGGCAGCATATGGGGGATTAATCTAAGGAGCATCTTATGGGGCAGCATATGGGGGAATAATCTATGGAGCATCTTATGGGGGTAGCATATGGGGGCATAATCTTTGGAGCATCTTATGGGGGCAGCATATGGTGCCTATTCTATGGAGCATCTTATGGGGCCATAAGGTTTATGGAGCAGCATATGGGGCATATTATTCTAGGGAGCATCTTATGGGGCCATTATTAACCTTTGTGCAGCATTATATGGGGTGTATTTTGTATGGAGCATCTTATGGGGCCATTATGAACTGTATGGAGCATTATATGGGGCTCCTGATTCAATATGGATATTCAAAAACATTTAACCTACTGATGTCTCAATTAAGTTTACTTTTATTGGTATCTATTTTTATTTGTGAAATTTACTAGTAGCTGCTGCATTTTCCACCCCAGGCTTATACGCAAGTCAATATCACCTCTATGCAGTATCACCTCTATGCTGATGACATGCAGATCTACCTATCTGGACCCAACCTCGCCTCCTTACTGACTGAAATCCCACAATGTCTGTCTGCTATCTCAGCCTTCTTCTCTGCTCGCTTTCTCAAACTGAACATGGACAAAACAGAATTCATCATCTTTCCCCCATCTCACTCTACCCCTCCACCAGACCTATCCATCAATGTTAATGGCTGCTTTCTTTCCCCAGTCCCACACGCTCGGTGTCTAGGGTGATCCTCGACTCTGCGCTCTCTTTCAAACCACATACCCAAGCCCTCGCCTCCTCCTGTCACCTCAAACTCAAAAATATTTCCCGGATCCACTCATTCCTCAACCACAAAACCACAAAAACACTAGTGCACGCTCTTATCATCTCCCGCCTCAATTACTGCAACCTCCTACTCTCTGGCCTCCCCTCTAGCACTTTGGCTCCGCTCCAGTCCATCGTACACTCTGCTGCCCGACTAATCCACCTGTCTCCCTGCTACTCCCCAGCCTCCCCCCTATGCCAGGCCCTTCACTGGCTTCCTATTGCCCAGAGGCTCCAATTCAAAACCCTAACCATGACATACAAAGCCATCCACAACCTGTCTCCTCCATACATCTGTGACATGGTCTCTAGGTACCCACCCACACTCAACCTTTGATCATCTCAAGATCAAGATCTCCTCCACTCCCTCTTATCTCTTCTTCCCACAACCGCATACAAGACTTCTCCCGTGCTTTCCCCATACTCTGGAACTCTCTGCCGCAACACATCAGACTCTCACCATCAACGGAAACCTTCAAGAAGAACCTGAAGACCCACCTGTTCTGACAAGCCTACAGCCTGCAATGATCCTCGGTCTACTGAACCACCGCACGACCTGCTCTACCCTCTCCTACTGTATCCTCACCCATCCCTGTAGACAGTGAGCCCTCGCGGGCAGGGTCCCCTCTCCTTATGTACTTGTGTGTCCCTTGTCTTACACATGTTTATTATACTTGTCTATATTTCCCCTTTTCACATGTAAAGCGCCATGGAATAAATGGCACTATATAAATGCATAATAATAATAAGTTTTCCCAGTTTTTTGTGGCAAAATTAGGGGGGGTCGGCTTATACTCGGGTCGGCTTAAACTCGGGTATATACGGTAAGTTTCTTTGGTCGTCACAACATTACAATAACAGGCGATCAAATGATCGTATCTGCACCAACATGGTATCAATAAAAACGTCAGATCGGAAAATGGCGCCATTGTTTTGTTCTTTTTTCTTATTTTTTAAAAACTTTAGATTTTTTTCACCACTTACCATAAAAAAAAAGAACCTAGACATGTTTGGTGTATGAGAATTCGTAATGAGCTGTAGAGTCATAACGGCAAGTCAGTTTTAGCATGTAGTGAACACGAGTGATTGTGAGCCCTTGGGATTACGAACCTCGCAATGGGGTGTAACCACGCAACAGACTCCTCTCGCAATGGGGTGTAACCATGCACCAGACTTGTGTATGTGCAGACTAACAACAAACATAAATACCTGGTGTACCTCTCCTGCCACTCCTACCTTGTGTATGAAAAAGCTCTGTCATTAATATTGTTTGAGTAGAGCTATGCGACAGCGCTATGTTAGGCGTCGGGTTCCTGTCGCTGCACAGCGGGAATCCTGAGTTTTACTTCCTGCAGTCTCTCATTCTTCTCCAGCCGCAGAGGAGGTTGCTCAGCAAACTCGTTGGTCCCGGCGCTCTGCCCAGACCAGCTCCATGGGATTGCTTGCTGCTGCCACCTCTGGCTCAGCTATGGCAATACATGCTGCTCAGCAGCAAGATTCTCCAGGGACTAAGTCCTCATGTCGGGCCACTGAGCATGCCCGTGGAGTGATCTCCCATTGGAGATCGAAGGTCACGTGCTCAGGTCCTGCTCCTGTACGGATTGGCCCAGCCGAGAAGCCAGGAAGGTCCCGGATGCTCGCAGCTATAAAAGGGTCGCATGGCCGCTCGGCCATGCGCTAGGATAGACTGTATTTTCAGACTATAAGTAGTGAGTGATGAATGCATGTATGAATGTCTCTGGTGACTGACTCATTATGAAACCCCTACCCTTGGCACGCATGTGTTGTGCAGCCTAGCCTGCTAGAGCCCAGGCTTAGGCGTAGGTAGGTCAGAGTCTGTGTCAGACATTAGTCTTCATCAGTGACTCGGCACGCCTCAGTGCAAGTGCTCCACACTCCATAGCCAGCGTCTATAGCGGCGTTCGTGGCAGCGATGCCGCGCGCTCAGTGGGCCTAGAGGGACTCTAACCCCGTGTCCTTGGGGTAGAGTTCTGTGGCCGTTTGCTGTGCTCTCTTTGGCCGGGCTCTGTGAGCTAAACAGGCTCCGGCATCCACGTTCAGCGGTTGTGCGGCTCTGTGAATTATCAGAGTCCGCTCCTGTTCACACTGTGTGACGTAACCTACATGTGACTGTTTTCACGCCGCCCTATTCTTCCGCCATTGTCTAGCAGCAGTATACCATCTCTGCACAGTGGACCCCTGGCTGTGAACGCACCTACTACTACTTTACAATTTGGTGAATTCCGCCAGCCCTAACACACTATCCATGAAGAAAGTGCATGGGTAGAGCTATCCCATAGCTCTATTCCCAAAGGAAATGAACAAGTAGAGCTATCCGATAGCGCTATCCCTCAATGTTCCTGAGTGTAAGCTATTTCACATGGTTGAGCGCACTTGGGATCTGCCCCCAAGGCCCTGCCCATGCCCAATGTTTGGTCCGTAGACCGCGGCTAGGAGTTAGTCCCGCTTATAGACATGGAGTCACTTCCTGACCTTTTTGGGAAATCCGCTGATTCTGTTGTTCTGCAGGCAGGATATTAGATGAGTCCTCATCTTCTCATGCTGGAACTTAGCTGTGGGTTCACCGTCATCTGCCATAAGCTCGTAGGCAAACGCTATAGCATATAAGCCACAGTCGTACCCTTTCTTCTGCTGATCCACATTGATAAACCTCAAATGTTTCAGGGGCTTGTCGACCACTTCACTGTACATATTGATAATCTTCTGATGGATGGATGGACTCAGATTCCTAGTCCTGATGCTGTCGGCCACAAAGATTTGGCCATTTTTATAGCAGGTTGTCAGCCAGTGCACCCTGTCCTCATCATAGTGGATTTGTACAGCATTCTTCAGTACGCTGTGCCCTGGTACCATAAGAGCGTAGGGGGGCTGCAAGCCAGCAAAACCCTTAAACTGTCTGTGCAGCAGGTCCTGGGCCATGATGATGATCTCATGATCCAGGAAGCCTTCCTTTCCTTTGCTCAGCAGGTTGGTTAAGATTTCTGGAGGCAGGTTCCCAATATCGGGCATCTCCACTTGTGGGGTCACTATCTCCGGGGTTACTCCTCTAAGTAGATCAGCAACGTTTTCTGTAGCCGCTCTCTTGGCTGGTGGCAGCATCTCAGGCTTACTGTTAGAGGAGATGGCCACATCCTTATCTGTTTCAATATCGATGACAACATAATCTGGACCGGGAGAAGAAATGTTGGTGTTCTCAAGGTCATCTGTCATTTTGACCATTGGTTCATCCTCATTTTTTCCTGTTAAAGAGATCAAAGAAATCATAATTTTTTAAAATAAAATATTCTCCATATTTGTTATGGATTATTACGTCTACTGCTCCTTTACTTCACAACCGCCCACTGTAGATAAACGTTGGCGCTTGCTGAGCTCTATGCAGCGCCGACGTTTGCCATGACATGGCCGGTGGTCTTGCAGCGCTCACGACCCCCAGGGTCCTGCAAGCACTGCGATTCCAGTGCAGAGCGATAGCTCTGACAGGTGTTATCATTGCCGTGAAGCACCTAAAGGGTTGATAAACTTTTTGAAATTGGTTTTGAGCACTTTGAGGGGTGCAGTTTTTAGAATGGTGCCACTTTTGGGTATTTTCTATATTAAATGCTCCTCAAAGTAACTTCAAATGTGATGTGGTCCCTAAAAAAATTGTTTTTGCAAATAATAGGAAACATGCTGACAAGGATGGGAGGGGGGTAGCCCCGCATACCAGGACGTGCAGCACGAAATCTCCGCCTCATCCCAGCCTGCAGCATCACCCCACTCCTGTATCCTCCAGCAGCGACCTTGGGACCCCGCTTCACAGCAGCCACCACCCCCAGTAAGCAATAAGACGCATGGATTATAAGAAGCACCACCATTTTAGTAAAGAAATTTTTTTTTCCTATTTTTCTCGTCAATATTTGGGGTGCGTCGTATAATCCGTAGTATCGCATAATCCAAAAAATACAGTATTTGCACATAGATTTTATAGGCTTGTCTAGGGTTATAAAAATGTAATTGGTTTGTTTGAAACACAAAACCACCCCTGTCTACAGGTTGTGCCTGTTATTGCAGATCAGCTCCAGTGAAGGGAATGGTATAGAGCTGCAATACCATGAACAAGCTGAAGATTTTGATTGCAAAGATTTTTTTTTTTAAGAAGATGGCAGCCCTGTTTTTCTTATCCTGGAGAACTGCTTTAGTGTTAGATTGGTTAGGCTGTACTTACCACCAATAGGTTTAGCAGGAGTCTCTCTGTCTCCATCAGTAGAACGTTGAGATTCATCATTTCTCCTGGATTTATCCTTCTTCAGATGTCTTTAAAATAGTAAAATAGAAGGTATTTTATGAATTACAAAGTAACAAATCTTTATTCTGTGGAATGAAATATAGACTCATATGTTTCTTCATTCATTTTGTCTTTTACATTCTGTAGAAACATTGGCAATCAGTAAAATTTTGGTAATTATCAACAATTTTTCATGTACATGAAAGTTCAATATGTGTGGATCGTACTGGGTTGCAAGGTAATATGAAGATTAGACAGGAGTGGATTTATTTGAGTGGAATTGAATTCTGCTCATACAAAACTCAGAATGTTGGAGAACAAAGATTTTTTGTAATTCACTCCACGCAAATAAAGCAAAGTGGAAGCTAGCGGCAGCCGCCAGATTGCGGAAGAGTAGAGTGCTGGCAGAAAGATGAGCTCACTTCTCTGACCGACTTCCGCTGCTTTATGCCCGATGGCCAGTTTTCCACACTACCATCATGCCGCACCTCTGGCCAAGTGTTCCCTTTGGGCTGAAACTTTGGCTACAAGCGGCCCCGAAAGGTCTCTGCCCATGCATGTCCCAACCAAGAGTCAGCACTGGGCCGGAGTTTCGGGCAGAGAGCATTGGGGGCTTCCGGAGAGGGGCTTGGTTGTATATATACTTTATTTTCTTCTTACATCTTCCATTTATTACCATCTGGGACTGGGGAGACCCCAGAGCATAATAGGGAACAATCAATATGTGAAGAATAATTTTGCTGTGAACTGAATCTCTAAATAAAATCTGCTGATTTGGCAGAATTTTGTCACAGCCTCTCATCTGTAATAAAGATGGAATTTTTTGCAGACTCCCATGTACAATATAAATCATCCTTTACAATACTTACCTACATATGGCGTTACAGATGACACCAAGGAATGTTCCAAGGAGGAATATGATAACTACAAAATAAATTACTTTATTCCAAGGGATCTTTGGAGGAACAATACCATCCACTGAAAAAGAAGAGAGAATACATATATTATCTATATATCCAATAACTTGTCTGTAATTCACTATGCCATTATTATCGAAGCAGTCCTATAAAGGGAATCTGTCACCAGGCTTTTGCCATCTTATCGGAGAGAACCATAATGTAGAAGCATAGAACTTTACTATTGCGATGTATCAATTACTGGACTGTTTCAATAGAATCACTGTTTTACCAGCAATCGATTATCACTACAGGACAACTGGTCTTGTGCCTCCTAGTCCAGCCAGGCCTCCAGCAATATACAATGTAAGCACAAGCTCTGGCGGGGTTATACACAGCTGAAAAACTGAGCTCTGCTCAATCTGCAGCAGAGAAAACTGTGACTCTATTATATAGTCTATTGGACGGTAGGACCCAGCAAGACGATTAAAAATATGGGACCGTAGTTTTGCTAAATTATGTCTCAGGGATGCTGTCATATTAATATATAATAGATGTAATGGACAATATAGAGATCTATCCAGTGGCTTAGGTAGAGGCTGATGTGTCCTGGTGAAAATAAGTAATCTGGGCCGCCCACCTGCATATTTGTCAGATGTATGGTCCTTTGTGACATTCCAGATCCTATGAATCTCTGACAGTGGCATATAACACGTGCCAGTAGGGGGGTGTCATATCACAAGCTGATCGGCGTGTCCGTGACATGATTGTGGGGTAACGATGGGTCGCCATGACAGCCGAGGGTCTGCCGAAGACCCCATGCTTGTTGTGAGGATCCTCTTGTGAAAGTCAGCCTGTAGCTGGCGTTCATAGGAGAACATTTGTTTAGCTACAGATAGCAGTGTTTATCCACTGCTATGTATAGCACATTCAACCGGACAGTGGCAGCGTCAAGTCCCTAAAGAGGACTATTGAGTACAGTAAAAATACAGTAAGATCTATCAAAATGTAAACTAAATTTATCTGATCAGTAAACAGCATAACGAGAAAAAAAAATCGAAATCACCAGAATTAAATTTTTTGGCAGCTGCAACATTGAAATAAAAGGCGATAAAAAAACCCATAGTATCTACCCCAAAATGGTATCAGTAAAAATATCAACTCAGGGTGCAAAAAGTAAGCCTTCACCCAGCCTAATGAGGTTTACCCCATAATATGTGAATATTTGGAAAAGTACTTACCTGCTGAAGTTGTATGCGTGGGCAAGGAATCATGGCGCTGGGTGATGAGAGGCGCGCCTTCCACAGATGCTAATAGCAAACTCACGATTAGAAGAAATCGAAAGAGCATTTTAGCTTGGAGAAATATCGCTGAATGTGTAACACACAGGGAGTTATCGCTGAATGTGTAACACACAGGGAGTTATCGCTGAATGTGTAACACACAGGGAGTTATCGCTGAATGTGTAACACACAGGGAGTTATCGCTGAATGTGTAACACACAGGGAGTTATCGCTGAATGTGTAACACACAGGGAATTATCGCTGAATGTGTAACACACAGGGAGTTATCGCTGAATGTGTAACACACAGGGAGTCTTGTCAGACAAAGCCTCTTCCTGCAGCGTCACTCCTTATAACCACACATTCCGTGATGTCACAATGGAGATCTCAGTGTGACATCACAAGGAGCGGAACACCAGTGATGTCACAATGGGTCAGATAAAGGATAAACAGCGTATGCACAACTTCAGAAGGTGCTCAAGTAGGGCCCCACACCATACATGAATAATAAAGAAAACGTGGCACTCAACTTCTAGAATAATTTTTTGGATTTTTTAATGCAGCCAGAAAATAATAGACGTTTCGGCCTCACTGGCCTTCATCAGTAACAGACTGCAGTATAGTAGTTAATTGCATTCAGTGCGATAATAGAAGTGACACCATAGTCACTTTAAATGTGCCTGGTCATGCACTAGGCGCTGGGCATGGAGCCTGAATCAAATAGTACCTGGGTGGGTGGGGGTGCCATGCAGACATCAGCGACCCAGAATCCACTGTGACACAGTTGACCAACAGTGGATTCTGGGTCGCTGATGTCTGCATCGCACTGAATGCGATTAACTACTATCCTGCAGTCTGTTACTGATGAAGGCCAGTGAGGCCGAAACCTCTATTACAATGGGTCAGATAACTGCAACTACTCAACATGGAGCAGCTCCATCCATCTATATATGATTAATATAATATTAATGTCTAAGGACCAAGCCGCATTAGAGGATATTATGAATGTATGGGGGCGGAGACATTATTCATGTGTTGGCCACAGGGAGACATTACTATTACTGGGCCACATAGGGTGGCAATATTAACTCATGATGAACACATAGGTGGACAGTTTTACCAGATGAGTGCCACATAAGGGACAATATTAATGTATGGGGGCCACATGGGAGGACATTGCTATTAAGTGGGGTCCACATATGATGATATTTTTAATGTATGAGGGCCACAATTTGGAATGTTACTACTACATTGGGGGTCATAAAAAGGAATTCCACATCTGTATGAAGGCATAATAGTTGGACACTACTACTGTATGGGTGCCGTGTTGGGGCAATTCTACTGCATTTGGGCAAACAGGGGACATAATTACTACTGAATGGGGACACAGAGGAGCATCATTGCTGTACTGTATTTTATTTTGGAGGATACTGTTACCATATAATAAAAGGGAGGTACTATTATTGTAGAATTGGAGGAAAAATGGCAATGGTGACCAGGAAGCAATAATCCATAGATGTCTGTGTGTTACATTCTGAAGAGACGAGTCCTGACAGGGAGAAGTCAGAGCAGTCTGCGCTGGATGAAGAAAAGAGAACATTAATTACTTCAATTGGAGACATCACTGGGGAGTATCTTCAACTACCTATACTATATGTATTGATACCTTACACTATTCGGTCATTATATGGGGGTACCAGCAGTGTTAGTACAGTGATTCCTATTAATAATCACTATAATGATATGATTTGGTCACTATTTGCTGGTCATACGGTCATGGTGTAGCAGCATAATTTGTTTCTTGTATGTAGTAGTATTGGTACACTGTGTGCAAAACTATTAACCCGTTTACCCCCAAGGGTGGTTTGCACGTTAATGACCGGGCCAATTTTTACAATTCTGACCACTGTCCCTTTATGAGGTAATAACTCTGGAACGCTTTTATGGATCCCAGTGATTCTGACATTGTTTTTCTCATGACATATTGTACTTCATGTTAGTCATAAAATTTCATTCATATAACTTGCGTTTATTTGTGCAAAAAGCGGAAATTTGGGGAAAATCTTGAAAATTTTGCAATTTTCCAACTTTGAAATTTTTATGCCCTTAAATCACAGAGATATGGCACAGAAAAAACTTAATAATTAACATTTCCCACATATGTTTACTTTACATCAGCACAATTTTGTAACCAAAATTTTTTTTGTTAGGAAGTTATAAGGGTTAAAACTTGACCAGCGATTTCTCATTTTTACAACACCATTTTTTTTAGGGACCAAATCACATTTGAAGTCACTTTGAGGGGTCTATACGATAGAAAATACCCAAAAGTAACACCATTCTAAAAACTGCATGCTTCAAGGTGCTCAAAACTACATTCAAGAATTTTATTAACCCTTCAGGTGCTTCACAGGAATTTTTTGAATGTTTAAACAAAATGAACATTTAATTTTTTTCACAAAAAAATTACTTCAGGTCCAATTTTTTTTATTTTACCAAGGGTAACAGGAGAAATTGAATTGCAAAAGTCATTGTACAATTTGTCCTGAGTATGCTGATACCTGATATGTGGGGGGGAACCACTGTTTCGGCACATGGCAGAGCTCAAAAGGGAAGGAGCTCCATTTGACTTTTTCAACGCAAAATTGGCTGGAATTGAGATTGGACGCCATGTCACGTTTGGAGAGCCCCTGATGTGCCTAAACAGTGGAAACCCCCATAAATGACACCATTTTGGAAACTAGACCCCCCCCAAGGAACTTATATAGATGTGTGGTGAGAACTTTGAACCCCCATGGGCTTCACATAAGTTTATCAGTAAAATTAAAAAATCATATTTTTGCCACAAAAATGATCTTTTCAGCCCCAATTGTTATCTTCCCAAGGGAAACAGGACCCCAAAAGTTGTGCAATTTGTCCTGAGTATGCTGATACCCCATATGTGGGGGTAAACCACTGTTTGGGCGCATGGCAGAGCTCGGAAGGGAAGGAGCACCATTTGACATAAAATTGGCTGGAATTGAGATCGGGCGCCATGTCGCGTTTGGACAGCCCCTGATGTGCCTGAACAGTGGAACCCCCCACAAGTTACCCCATTTTGGAAACGAGACCCCCCCAAGGAACTTATCTATATGTGTTGAGCACTTTGAACCCCTAAGTGCTTCACAGAAGTTTATAACGCCCGTGAAAATAAAAAATCATATTTTTTCCACAAACATGATCTTTTAGTCCCCAATTTTTTTTATTTTCCCAAGGGTAACAGGAGAAATTGGACCCCAAAAGTTGTTGTCCAATTTGTCCTGAGTACGTTGATACCCCATATGTGGGAGAATACTACTTTATGGGCACACACCGGGGCTCGGAAGGGAAGTAGTGATGTTTTGGAATGCAGACTGATGGTATGGTCTGCGGGTGTCATGTCACGTTTGGAGAGCCCCTGATGTGCCTAAACTGTGGAAACCCCCCACAAGTGACCCCATTTTTGAAAGTAGACCCCCCAAGAAACTTATCTAGATGTGTTGAGCACTTTGAACCCCCAAGTGCTTCACAGAAGTTAATAACGCCCGGGCGTGAAAATAAAAAAATCATATTTTTTCCACAAACATGATCTTTTAGTCCCCAATTTTTTTATTTTCCCAAGGGTAACAGGAGAAATTGGACCCCAACAGTTGTTGTCCAATTTGTCCTGAGTATGTTGAAATACCCATATGTGGGAGAAAACTACTGTATGGGCACACATCGGGGATCGGAATTGAAATAGTGATGTTTTGGAATGCAGACTTTGCTGGAATGGTCTGTGGGTGTCATGTCATATTTGGAGCGCCCCTGATGTGCCTAAACTGTGGAAACCCCCCACAAGTGATCCCATTTTGGAAACTAGACCCCTCAAGGAACTTATCTAGATGTGTGTTGAGCACTTTGAACCCCCTGGTGCTTCATAGAAGTTTATGACTCCGGACGTGAAAAAAAAATCATATTTTTTCCACAAACATGATCATTGCAACCAGGGGCGGACACTGGCAGCTTGGGGCCACTGTGCAAGAAATGTGTCTGGGCCCCCCTTCCTTTTGTGGCATCAATGTTACATATATACATATATATATATGTATATATAGCCACACACACATACATGTATATATTACATAGTCTCCTTTATTATGTATATTGCTGTCCCTTACACAGTGCCCTCTCTTGTTATGTACAGCACCGTCCCTACATATTAGATTATACAGAGCCCTGTTCTCTGTTTTTTATTACATACTGTCCTGTCTTGTTAGCTGTATAATGCAGTGATGGCTGATGGAGCATGGGAAAGCGTCCTTTCTAATGAAGGAGCCGATGGACTGGTAGTCTGGTCACCGGCTCCTTGATCAGCAGTCATTTTATATCTAAAAAGAGAGGGAACTATGTAGTAAAAGAAGGTGCTATTAATAACAAAATTAACAAGAATACACTATGTAAGAGACAGCACTATACATAATAGCAGAGGACGCTATATAATAAGGGACGGCACGATATATAACTAGAGAGGATGGTATGTAATAAGGGACGGTGTTAAACATAATAAAAGAGAAAACTATGTAACTAAGGATGGTGTTACACAGAATTAGTGAGTAGACTATATGCTAAGGGACTGTGTTATACATAATAAGTACGTGCACTATATGCTAAGGGACTGTGTTATACATAGTAAGCCATAATGTCTTCCTCCAGCTCCCCCTGTTCCTAAGGCCATTATAAGTCCCCCCTTCCACCCATCCCAATCCCCCACACCCCTCATTGTCCTCCTCCCCCAGATGCCATTATTGTCCTCTCCCCCACCCCATCATTACCCTCTTCACCACCTCCATTCCATCATTTTCTTCTCTCCCACCACTATCTTTGCTTTCTCCCACCACTTCCATCATTGCCCATTTCCCCACCTCCATTATTTCCTCCTCCACGACCCCCATTATTGCCCTTTCCACCACCACCATCATTGCATTCTCCCCCCACCCCATCATCATTTCTTTTTCCCTCACCACCATTGACCTTTCCACCACCTCCATCTTTGCCTTCTCCCCACCACCCCATCATTGCCCTCTCCATCACCCCATCATTGCCTTCTTCCCATCACCCCATCATTGCCTTCTCCATCACCCCCATCATTGCCTTCTCCCCATCACTGCCATCTGCCCATCACTCCCATCATTGCCCTCTCCCCATCACTCCCATCAATGCCTTCTCATCATCACTCCCATCATTGCCTTCTCCATCACCCCATCATTGCCTTCTCATCAACACTCCCATCATTGCCTTCTCCATCACCCCATCACTGCCTTCTCCATCACCCCCATCATTGCCTTCTCCCCATCACTGTCATCTGTCCATCACTCCCATCATTGCCTTCTCTCCATCACTCCCATCATTGCCTTCTCATCATCACTCCCATCATTGCCTTCTCCATCACCCCATCATTGCCTTCTCATCATCACTCCCATCATTGCCTTCTCCATCACCCCATCACTGCCTTCTCCCCATCACCCCATCATGGCCTTCTCCCAATCACCCCATCATGGCCTTCTCTTCATCACCCCATCATGGCCTTCTCCTCCACCTACACACACACATACATACATACATGCACACACATACTACATATACACATACATACATACACACACATACATACATACACACACACACACACACAGCAGTGACAGCACCTCACCTGTCCGAGTCTGCAGAATCTCCGCCTCCGCCCTCTGCCTGCTTCCTCGGTCTGGCACACCGGCAGCGTCGCTGAATGATGACGTCATTCAGCGGCGCTGCTCTCTGTGTCAGAGACAGGAAGTGCTGGCTCCGGGCAAGAAGGATCTTTACTGATCCGCTGCTATTTTCTCTTGCAGGCAGCGGAGCTGCTGGCATCGCTCCCTGCCCGCCGCACATGAGGGCAATCTGGCCAAGGGCCCACTGGAGCCTCTGGCCTGGAGAAACTGGGCAGATTGCCCTCATCATTAGCCACCGTGCAGAGGCCCCCTGGAGCCTCTGGGCCCTGGTGCAGTCGCACCGGTTGAACCGGCGGTATGTCCGCCCATGGTTTGGAATTTTTAGCCATTATTAGTGTAAGTTATTGCTCTGGCAGCAGTAATTGTCCTGTAACAGACGCTGTGTGAGCGGTGACACTGGCAGGAGTGTGAACAGGGCTCTGCAATACTGTGACCAGCCCTCCTTGGTGGAAAACACCTTTATCGGACTTCTTCTCCCTGCATTCTATCAAACAAACAAGATCATATAGATATTTTTAAGTTTTGGAAGGCATCGTGTCAGCAAAGTTATAACCAAACTTTATTCAAAACACGTACATGTCAGTATGACAGTTTGAAAAAAAAAATCCGCTTTGTTATTTGTTTTTATTTATTTTTTTATTTATTTTTTTTACAGCATCAGTACAATTACGGCGAGGCCGAGTTTGTGTAGTTTTTTTTTTTTTTTTAAACATTTTAGTGGCTATTGGATTTTTTTATTAGGGGGCGTTTAAACTATGGGTTAAATAATTTTAGATTTTGATTGATCGCTCCAAAAGGCATCATATGAGTTTATTTTTAAAATGTTAATTACTTTTTAACATTCTATTATTATTATTTTTTTTTTTTATTCCCTCGGGGGACTTGAACCTTTGACAGTTCAGCAAAACATAAGAAAACTTCTGATCTCCTGTGGAGCCCAGCCGGTGGCTTCATGGGAGCATCAAGATGGCGGCACTAGGGGACCTCTGTCAGCGACTTTTCAGCTCCCCACCATCTTGTCAGGGAGGGGGTGGATTGGGTAGTATAAATAAAAACGTCAGATAAAGCCGCAAAACATAAGCCCTCGCCCAGCTCCAGATCCCGAAAAACGGAAACGCTGACGGTCTCGGAAAATGACGACAAACACAAAAACTTTTCGGAAAAATTTTGGGAATTTTTTTCACCACTGAAATATTAAAGAACCTATCCATGTTTGGTATCTGCGTACTTGTACTGACCGGCGGAATCATATTCTTCAGTTAGTTTTATCACATAGTGAGCATGGCAAATAAAGATTAAAAAAAAAACAATTGAGTAATTGCCCTTTTTTTGAAATTTCTTGTTTTTTTTTTTCCCCCTGTTTTCCAGTACACCATCATGGTCTTCTCCCCATCACCCCATCATGGCCTTCTCTCCCCATTACTCCCATCATGGCCTTCTCTCTCCATTACCCCCATCATGGCCTTCTCTCCCCATCACCCCATCATGGCCTTCTCTCCCCATTACTCCCATTATGGCCTTCTCTCCCCATCACCCCCATCATGGCCTTCTCTCCCATCACGGCCTTCTCCCCATGTCCCCATCATATCATTGCCTTCTCCAGGGCCAGGCTCCACCTACACACACACAGACATACACACATACATATACACACACAGCACACAAACACACACAGCAGCACCTCTCACCTGTCACACACACACCCAGCAGCACCTCTCTCCTGTCTCACACACAAACCAGCACCTCTCATCTGTCCGCAGCATCGCCCGTGCTTCCTCGCTCTGGCACATCATCGGCCACTGAATGATGACGTCATTCAGCAGCGCTCCTCTCTGTGTCAGAGACAGGAAGCGCGGGCGGCAGGCAAAAGAGATCCTTTCAGCTCCCCTGCTATTTTCTCTTGCAGGCAGCGGAGTTGCTTGGATCGCTCCCTGCCCGCCGCACATGAGGGCAATCTGGCCAGGGGCCCCCGGAGCCTCGAGTCCGGAGAAACCGGCCATATTGCCCTCATCATTAGCTGCACTGCAGGGCCCCCCATGGCAGAACCGGATCACGGCTCTGAATCTCCCCGGTTAGGGGTACCGGCTGCTTTTTTAACAAGCGGTTCCATCGAAGCGGGGAGAACCAGCCGAATCCCACCCCTGCATTTAGGTCTTGAGTGATCAATTTCGAATTAGTTATCCCACTGCCTGTTAATGCCAGAACATAACATACTGTATATCATTAAACATATATTTAAGTCTTAAGAACTTACTTTCGGATGTGGCTGAGACGGGTTATAAGTTCCGTCATGAAAACAAACTTGAGGTGTAATTCCTGAAACAGGCGGAGGAGGTGGAATATGTTCTTTGTCCTCTTGTTGTTCTGTAAAATACACGGTTAGTGAGACTAGTTGATCATGAAAAGGATATTGATTCTATTCTACAGTCAGCCTGGGATTGGAGACCCCTAGCATACTAGGAAATTACTTAAAGGGAAACTGTCACCATGAAAACACAGTCCAATCTGCAGACATCATCTATAATATAACGCTGTAAGCATCACTCTGTCCGAAGCCTTTATAGACTGCGCAAGCGTGACGCGACTGCGCAGTCTGGCTCCAGACAGAATGAGGCAGCCAGTGGTGAGGAGTGTGTATGGTGCCGGAGATGACGGTACCGTACACACGGCATACCGCCATCTCTGACGCCATACTTACATACTTACATGACCGGGAGGAGCGTTGCCGTGGCGCTTCTCTTCGGCCGGAGACCGGGGCGGGAGTGCGGCCGGAATCGCGCATGCGCATAGCGCGTTCCGGCGCCATTTTACTTTACTTTAGCAATATGACGCTGGACAGCACTATGGTCATGCGCATACTCCGGCGCCAGACTCCTCCCCTGGCCTCCAGCAGAACGTGGTGACAGCGCTGGAGCACAGGAAAGAAGGGTGAGTATAAATGCTTTTTTTTTTTGCATGTGTGTAGTTTTAGTAGGAGTGAGGGGACCATGCATACCAGGATAGGAGAGGTGAGAGGACTATGCATACCAGGATTGGAGGGTGAGAGGGCCATGCATACCAGGATTGGGGGATGAGAGGGACCATGCATACCAGGATAGGGGGGTGAGGGGGCCATGCATACCAGGATTGGGGGATGAGGGGTACCATGCATACCAGGATAGGGGGGTGAGAGGACCATCCATACCTGATTGGGGGATCAGGGAGTACCATGCATACCAGGATTGGGACATGAAGGGTACCATGCATACCAGGATAGGGGGGTGAGGGGTACCATGCATACCAGGATTGGGGGATGAGGGTTACCATGCATAACAGGATAGGGGGTGAGGTGACCATACATAACAGGATTGGGGGATGAGGGATACCATGCATACCAGGATTGGGGGATGAGGGGAACCATGCATACCAGGATTGGGGTATGAGGGGTACCATGCATACCAGGATTGGGGGATGGGGGGTACCATGCATAACAGGATAGGGGGTGAGGTGACCATACATACCAGGATTGGGGGATGAGGGATACCATGCATACCAGGATTGGGGGATGGGGGGTACCATGCATACTAGGATAGGGGGTGAGGGGACCATGCATACCAGGATAGGGGGGTGAGAGGACCGTGCATACCAGGATAGGGGGATGAGGGGTACCATGCATACCAGGAATGGGGTGAGGGGACCATGCATACCAGGATAGGGATGAGGGAGTACCATGCATACCAGGATAGGGGGGTGAGAGGACTATGTGCATACCAGGATAGGGGGGTGAGAGAACCATGTGTATACCAGGATTGGGGGTTGAGGGGGCCATGCATACCAGGATAGCGGTGGTGAGTGGACTATGCATACCACAAAAGGGGGGGTGAGGGGACCATGCATACCAGGATGAAGAATGGGGTGCCATGCATACCAGGATTGGGAGGTGAGGTGACCATGCATACCAGGATGAAGAATGGCGTGCAATGCATAGCAGGATTGGGGGGGTGAGAGGACCATGCATACCAGGATTGGGGGATGAGGGGTACCATGCATACTAGGATTGGGGGATGAGGGGGACCATGCATACAAGGAAAGGGGGTGAGGGGACCATACATACCAGGATAGGGATGAGGGAGTACCATGCATACCAGGATTGAGGGATGAGGGGTACCATGCATACCAGGATAGGGGGTGAGGGGACCATGCATACCAGGATAGGGATGAGGGAGTACCATGCATACCAGGATTGGGGGATGAGGGGTACCATGCATATCAGGATTGGGGGATGAGAGGACTATGCACACCAGGATAGGGGGTGAGGGGACCATACATACCAGGATAGGGATGAGGGAGTACCATGCATACCAGGATTGAGGGATGAGGGGTACCATGCATACCAGGATAGGGGGTGAGGGGACCATGCATACCAGGATAGGGATGAGGGAGTACCATGTATACCAGGATTGGGGGGTGAGAGGACCATGCATACCAGGATTGGGGGATGAGGGGTACCATGCATATCAGGATTGGGGGATGAGAGGACTATGCACACCAGGATAGGGGGTGAGGGGACCATACATACCAGGATAGGGGGTGAGGGGGCCATGCATACCAGGATTGGGGGTGAGGGGACCATGCATACCAGGATAGGGATGAGGGAGTACCATGCATACCAGGATTGAGGGGTGAGGGGACCATGCATACCAGGATGAAGACTGGGGTGCCATGCATACCAGGATTGGGGGGTCAGGGTACCATGCATTCCAGGATAGGAATGAGGGGTGCAATGCATACCAGGATAGGAGGGTGGCTGCACATACCAGGATGGGAGACCATATACCAATTACAATGCTCGCCTCCCGGGCGTAGAATGGGTTCATAGCTAGTATTATAGATCAGGGGGATGAGTAGATTGATATATAATGTAGTTGTGTGAGAAAGCATTTAGTATTACCTGGGTTTTAATCATTGATTCCTTTGCTTTTTCTTGGATTTTCGGGCCAGATGATGGTACTATCCCTAACTGACATATTTCTTTGTACAAGAGTATACAGAGGTAGCTGTCAACCACGGATATTGCTGCCCACTGAACCACAAATCCCAGAAAGAGCAGAAGTTTAAATGATTAACCCCTTCATGACCTCTGACACATATATACATCATAGGTTGTGTCCCTGCATTTGACCTGCAGGTTACTATTGTGAGCCCTCATGCTTTCAGGTACATGAGAGCTGATCTGATCTGATCAGCTGTCATGTGCCCCTAACAGCCGTGGGTGTAATCACAATCCACCCGTGGCTGTTAACCTCTTAAATGCTGCTGTCAATTTCCAATGGCAGCATTTATCATGGTCATGTCGGAAACGCATCACTATTCCCGCCCATCAGCGCGCCCGTAACATGAATTCAAGGTGCCAATGGGTTAACATAACAACCCGGGGTCTGCAAGAGACCCCTGTGGTTGTCATTGCTGATCTGCTAGGTGCGCAGCCCTAAGGTCGGCGCTCGTAGCAGATAGCAGGGCTGAAGCGAACAGATGATTGCAGCTTCAAGTCTCCTAAATAGACTATTGAAGCAAGTAAAAAGTAGAAAAAAGTTTTTAAAAATATTAAAAGAATTAAAATAATAAAAGTTCAAATCACCCCCCTTTTGTCCCATTCAAAATAAAAGAATAAACAAAAAAATTCAAATACACATTTATTTGGCATTGCTGCATTCAGAAACACCTGATCTATCAAAATATAAAAATGATTAATCCGATCGATAAATGGTGTAATTAGAGAAAAAAATAAAAACTCTAGAATTAAGTTTCTTTGGTCGCTGCAACATTGCAATAACGGGCGATCAAAAGATCGTATCTGCACCATCATGGTATCAATAAAAACGTCAGCTTGGCGCGCAAAAAATAAGCCCTCACCCAACCCAAGATCATAAAAATTGGAAACGCTAAGGGTCTAGGAAAATGGCGCCATTGTTTTATTATTTTTTTCTTTTTTCTTTTTTACAAACTTTATATTTTTTTTCACCACTTACCATAAATAAAAAAAGAACCTAGACATGATTGGTGTATGAGAACTCGTAATGAGCTGTAGAGTCATAACGGCAGGTCAGTTTTAGAATTTAGTGAACACGAGTTATTGCGAGCCCTTGGGATTACGAACCTCGCAATGGGGTGTAACCACGCAACAGACTGGCGTATGTGCAGACTAACAGCAAACATAAATACCTGGTGTACCTCTCTTGCCACTCCTACCTTGTGTATGAAAAAGCTCTGTCGTTAATACTGTTCGGGTAGAGCTATCCGATAGCGCTATCCATGAAGAAAGTGCACGGGTAGAGCAGCTATCCCATAGCTCTATTCCTAAAGGAAATGAACGGGTAGAGCTATCCCATAGCGATATCCCTCAATGTTCCTGAGTGTAAGCTATTTCACATGGTTGAGCGCACTTGGGATCTGCCCCCAAGGCCCTGCCCATGCCCAATGTTTGGTCCGTAGACCGCGGCTAGGAGTTAGTCCCGCTTTTGTGTGCAACTTTTTTTGGGCTTTTACAGTTGTTAAAAATCTTAATAAATGACTTCTTTGTACACACAGTGACTGCGTCCTCTTCTGGACCCATGTTGATAACTTCATCACTGGCATCAGGCATAGGGATCATGGTGCTTTTGAGGATATCTCTCTCTTTTCCACCACGGGTGCGTGAGGAGTGACATCAGTCACAGTTTTTGTTTTGTCCTCATGCTTTCCTGTAATGTAGAATATTGAAATTAGGTTAAAATCCCACCTTAGACATTTGCAAGGCGTTTGTGTGGGTTTCCTCCAGATTCCTCCCACATTCCAAAGACATACTGATGGAGAATTATGATTGTAAGCCCCAATGGGGACAGTGATAACAATGTAAGTAAAGTTGTGGAATTAATGGCGCTACATACAGTTGAGAAAATAAGCATTTGACACACTGCCAATTTTGCAAGTTTTCCCACCTACAAAGAATGGAGAGGTCTGTAATTTTTTATTGTAGGTACACTTCAACTGTGAGAGACAGAATGTTTAAAAAAATCCAGAAAATCCCATTGTATGATTGTTACATAATCAATTTGCATTTTGTTGCATGAAATAAGTATTTGACACCATAGAAAAACAGAACTTAATATTTGGTACAGAAACCTTTGTTTGCAATTACAGAGGTCATATGTGGTAGTTTTTTCCCAAGTTTGCACACACCGCAGCAAGGATTTTGTCCCCCCCCCCCTTCCATACGGATCTGTCAGGTTTCGGTGCTGTCGCTGTGTAACATTGAGTTTCAGCTCCCTCCAAACGTTTCCTTTTAGGTTTAGGTCTGCAGACTGGCTAGGTTCCTCCAGGACATTAAAATGCATCTTATGGAGCCTCTCCTCAGCTGCCCTGGCTGTGTGTTTTGGGTCATTGTCATGATGGAAGAACCAGCTATGACCCATCTTTAACGTTCTTACTGAAGGAAGGATGTTGTTGGCTAAAATCTCACGATACATGACCCCATCTATCCTCCCTTCAATATGGTGCCGTCGTCTTGTCCCCTTTGCAGAAAATGGAATGAATGAACCGTTGTCATATGCCGGTTTTCGGTGAATGACAACTTACTGTAGGGACTGGTACATAGAGATGAATCTCCGCCATTGCTACTTTATCACCCTGAAGAATGTTGAGCTCATAGTTTCTAAGAGTATCATGGCACTTATAGTTTAATGCATTTGCAATTAAGGACATACCTGGTTGGTTTACAAGTTATGATGTATTGGTGCTGCACACATTGTATATTTCCATATTAAGGGCAGCGCAGAGTGTCGCAGGGTCAGCCGTCATGGAGTGGCAGCGTCTTTCTCGCCAACATAGGATAATGTTTGGTTGCTTATGTGGTGGAGCATTTCTCTGCTCATAAATCTATTTGTTTCTCGCCCCCTTTTGCTCCTATTTGTCTATATATGTCTCTGTATTCAGTGGAGCACACTAAAATCTATTCAGTATAATTGGTGTGGCACTATATATTGATGATTAAACTAGCACTGAATAGCGCATACTAGGGAACTGGGGAGAGCCGCCGAGGAGCAAGGGCACCATTGTCGTATCACAAGGGTGCCAACCTCTACTGTTAGGCAGGTGGACAGGAAAGGGGATTACACAGGGGCTCTCCAGGATCATCTACTTATCTATTCAATTTGTTGCCTTTCAGCATTTTAAGTGTGTGTCTTGTATGTTGTTAGTCCTTTTATAAATGGTTAATAAAGGTTTATATTTTAATTAATGGGGTCTTCATATGTGAGGTGATTCCTGAACTTTCTCAGAATCATCCTTACTAGAAGAGGCAAGATCACGTACAGAGGCCCAGACCGAGGAAGATTGACAGTCATCTTGTGTTTCCTCCATTTTCTAATAATTGTGCCAACAGCTGTTGCCTTCTCACCAATTGCCTATTGTGCTGTAGCCCATCCGAGCCTTGAACAGGTCTACAATTTTGTCCCTGATGTCCTTAGACTTCATTTTGGTCTTGGCCATGGTAGAGAGGTTGGAGTGTGATTGATTGTGTGGACAGGTGTCTTTTATACTGGTAACGAGTTCAAACAGGAGCAGTTAGCACAAGTAATGAGCGTAGAGTAGGAGGGCTTCTTAAAGAAAAACTAACAGGTCTGCGAGAGCCAGAATTCTTTCTGGTTAGAAGGTGATCAAACACTTATTTCATGCAATAAAATGCAAATCAATTATGTAAAAATCATAAAATAAATCTAAAAGACCACATTGTAAGATTCCGTCTCTCACAGGTGAAGTGTACCTACAATAAAAACTACAGACCTCTCCATTCTTTGTAGGTGGGAAAACTTGCAAAATTGGCATTGCGTCAAATACCGTATATACTTGCGTATAAGCCGAGATTTTCAGCCCATTTTTTTGGGCTGAAAGTCCCCCTCTCGGCTTATACTCAAGTCATATACGCCAGTGAGTCGGAGGGGGAGGGGTAGTGGGGGTGTCAGATCATACTGACCCCCTGGCGCGTCTCTTCAGCCCCCCTGCCTGTCCCACAGTCTCAGGCGCCTGCCTTCAGCAGTCACGTGGTACCGCTCATTAAAAACATGAATATGCACATATTCATGTCTTTAATGAGTGTTATCACATGACCGATGAAGGCTGGCGCCGAAGACCATGGGAGAACAGGGCTGCAGAGACCGCACCAGGAGGGGGTAAGTATATGTGATATTCACCTGTCCCCGTTCCCACGCTGCTCGCCGCTGCCTGCCACATCCTCTGTCAGTGTCGTTCAGGCAGCAGAGAACGCGCCCCCCATCATATTTATATATTCACTATATTGAGGGTATTATGGAAAGTCTATGGTTACTTACTGGTGCAGACTGGTCTGTGACCCCGGATCGTGTTCAGTTGAAGGTCAATGTGATCTCTTCGTCATATACTCTACATGCCGTTTAAAGACATGGAGTCACTTCCTGACCTAAAGCAAAAAGTAAAAACAATGAAAATCAGATGCCCCCAATAATGGCAGCACACCCCTTATCATATTTACACATTCACTATATTGAGGGTATTATGGAAAGTCCATGGTTACTTACTGGTGCAGACTGGTCTGTGGTCCCGGGTCGTGTCCGGTTGTAGGTCGGAGCGATCTCTTGGACCGTCATAGACTCTACATGCCTCTTGGAAAGTGCTAGAATCTCCTACGCGAAAATCGCGGAAAAAACGCGGAATAAACCTCTGCACAAATTGTGCGAATATCGCGCCAAACCGCAGAAACAGTCTCAAAACAAACCCGCAAGTTCCTGATATTGGGCATCTCCACTTGTAGGGTCGTTATCTCCGGGGTTACTTCTCTAGGTAGATCAGTAACGTTTTCTGTAGCCGCTCTCTTGGCTGGTGGCAGCATCTCAGGCTTACTGTTAGAGGAGATGGCCACATCCGTATCTGTTTCAATATCGATGACGACATAATCTGGACCAGGAGAAGAAATGTTGGTGTTCTCAAGGTCATCTGTCTTTTTGACCATTGGTCCATCCTCATTTTTTCCTGTTAAAGAGATCAAAGAAATCATAATTTTTTAAAATAAAATATTCTCCATATTTCTTATGGATTATTGCGTCTACTGCTCCTTTACTTCGCAGCCGCCCACTGTAGGTAAATGTTAGCGCTTGCTGGGCTCTATGCAGCGCCGACGTTTGTCATGACATGGTCGGTGGTCTTGCAGCGCTCACGACCCCCAGGGTTCTGCAAGCTCTGCGATTCCAGTGCAGAGCGATAGCTCTGACAGGTGTTATCATTCGTGAAGCACCTGAAGGGTTGATAAACTTTTTGAATTTGGTTTCGAGCACTTTGAGGGGTGCAGTTTTTAGAATGGTGTCACTTTTGGGTATTTTCTGTATTAAATGCTCCTGAAAGTAACTTCAAATGTGATGTGGTCCCTAAAAAAATTGTTTTTGCAAATTTAGTTGGAAAAACGAAAAATTGCTGATCAACTTTTAACCCTTTTAACGTCTTAAGAAAAAAACAATTGTGTTTCAAAAATTGTATTGATGATAGATAAACATGTGGGAAATATTATTTATTAACTATTTTGTGTGACAGCACACTGGTTTAAAGACTAAAAAATTTAAAAACTGCAAAATTTTCAGATTTTTCGTCACATTTCCGATATTTTCATACAAAAACACAAATTATATTGAACAAATTTTACCACTATAATGAAGTACAATATGTTATGAAAAAACTATCTCAGAATCAATGTGATCTGTTATAGTGTTCGAGAGCTATAACCACATAAAGGGACACTGGTCAGATTTGGCCTGGTCATGAGGGTGAAAAAAGGCTCCAGCACGAAAGGTTTAAGAGACCATTTTTAAAAGGATGTCCTTCTATTACCGTATATACTCCTGTATAAGCCGAGTTTTTCAGCACACTTGTCCCAGAAAGCCGGCGGGAAAGCGGCGGGACAGCTGGTCACTGGGGCACGAGCCGGCGGCTGTGGCTAAAGCCAGTGCAACTGCTAAGGAGAAATGAATATTTATTTCTCTTATAGCGCGCACAGTGACAGCTGCAGCCGCGAGGGCACGCTGGAGGAGGGTGAGTAGGATGGTTTGTTTTGTTTTTGTAATAGGAAGCATGCATACAAGGATGGGAGAGGGGTAGCAACGCTTACCAGGGCAGGACGGGGGAGCAATGCATACCGGGACAGGGATGCGGGAACAATGCATACCCGGCTTATACTCGAGTCAATGAGCTTACCCAGTTTTCCGTGGCAAACTTAGGTGTCTATACTCGGGTCGGCTTGTACTCAAGTATGTACGGTAATTACATACCAAATGTCCCCAGAGTAAGTCTATTATCAAGCTATAAAAAAGCCAAAAAAATAACTACCGTATTTTACGTATTATAAGACCCACTTTTTCCCCCAAAATTGTGGGGGAAAATGGGGGTGCGTCTTATAATGCGTATTTACCTTACCGGTACCGTTGCTGGCCACAGGCTGAGATAAGCAGGTTCCCAGCGGTGCTGTGAGTGCCCGACGATGCTGCGCAGGGGTTTCCCGTTCCGCTGTAGGGATCTTCATTGCTACGGGGAGCTTTGCCGAAATTTTGTGAAAGGCAAGATTGATCTCAGCGCTTAAATCTCATCTTCTGAGATCTTGGTGCCGAGATCTCCATCTGCGCATGTGCCTCCCCCATCGTCAGCCATCTTCCCGGAGTCCACCGCACAGGAAACCATGTAACTGCCAGGGGCTCTGGCCTTTCACAAAATGTCAGCAGAGGCCCTCGCAGCACGGAGCACCCCGCAGCTCGAAGCACCCCGCAGCACGGAGTCCCCCGCAGCACGAGCACCCCACAGGACCTGAAGCATGGAGCCCCCCCATAGCACACAGCCCCCCGCAGCACAGAGCACCGTGCAGCACAAAATCTCCGCCTCATCCCAGCCTGCAGCATCACCCCACTCCTGTTTCCTCCAGCAGCGACCCTGGGACCCCGCTTCACCGCAGCCACCACCCCCCAGTAAGCAATAAGACGCATGGATTATAAGAAGCACCACCATTTTATTACAAAAAAAGTTTTTTTCCTATTTTTCTCCTCAAAATTTGGGGTGCGTCTTATAATCCGGAGCGTCTTATCATCCGAAAAATACGGTATTTGCACATAGATTTTATAGGCTTGTCCAGGGTTTGAAAAATGTAATTGGTTTGTTTGAAACACAAGGCCACCCCTGTCTACAGGTTGTGCCTGTTATTGCAGATTAGCTCCGGTGAAGAGAATGGTATAGAGCTGCAATACCATGAGCAAGCTGAAGATTTTGACGACACAGTTTTTTTTTTTTTTTTTTTTTTTTAAGAAAATGGCAGCCCTGTTTTTCTTATCCTGGAGAACTGCTTTAGTGTTAGATTGGTTAGGCTGTACTTACCACCAATAGGTTTAGCAGGAGTCTCTCTGTCTCCATCAGTAGAACGTTGAGATTCATCATTTCTCCTGGATTTATCCTTTTTCAGATGTCTTTAAAATAGTAAAATAGAAGGTATTTTATGTATTACAAAGTAACAGATCTTTATTCTGCAGAATGAAATATAGACTCATATGTTTCTTCATTCATTTTGTCTTTTACATTCTGTAGAAACATTGGCAATAAGGAAAATTTTGGTAATTATCAACAATTTTTCATGTACATGAAAGTTCAATATGTGTGGATCGTACTGGGTTGTAAGGTAATATGAAGATTAGACAGGAGTGGATTTATTTGAGTGGAATTGAATTCTGCTCATACAAAACTCAGAATGTTGGAGAACAAAGATTTTTTGTAATTCACTCCACGCGACTAAAGCAAAGTGGAAGCTAGCGGCAGCCGCCAGCTTGCAGAAGAGTAGAGGGCTGGCAGAAAGATGAGCTCACTTCTCTGACCGACTTCCGCTGCTTTATGCCCAATGGCCAGTTTTCCTCACTACCATCATGCCGCACCTCTGGCCAAGTGGGCCAGAAACTTTGGGCTGAAACTTTGGCTACAAGTGGCCCCGAAAGGTCTCTGCCCATGCATGTCCCAACCAAGAGTCAACACTGGGCTGGAGTTGCGGGCAGAGAGCAGTGGGGGCTTCCGGAGAGGGGCTTGGTTGTATATAAACTTTATTTTCTTCTTACATCTTCCATTTATTACCATCTGGGACTGGGGAGACCCCAGAGCATAATAGGGAACAATCAATATGTGAAGAATAATTTTGCTGTGAATTGAACCTCTAAATAAAATCTGCTGATTTGGCAGAATTTTGTCAGAGCCTCTCATCAGTAATAAAGATGGAATTTTTTGCAGACTCCCATGTACAATATAAATCATCCTTTACAATTCTTACCTACATATGGCGTTACAGATGACACCAAGGAATGTTCCAAGGAAGAATATGATAACTACAAAATAAATGACTTTATTCCAAGGGATCTTTGGAGGAACGATACCATCCACTGAAAAAGAAGAGAAAATACAAATATTATCTATATATCCAGGAAATTGTCTGTAATCCACTGCCACTATTATCGAAGCAGTCCTATAAAGGGAATCTGTCACCAGGCTTTTGCCATCTTATCAGAGAGAACCATAATGTAGAAGCATAGACCTTTACTATAGCGATGTGTCAACTACTGGACTGTTTCAATAGAATCACTGTTTTACCAGCAATCGATTATCACTACAGGATAACTGGTCTTGTGCCTGCCTCCTAGTCCAGCCAGACCCCCAGCAATACACAATGTAAGCACAAGCTGTGGCGGGGTTATAAACAGCTGAAAAACTGAGCTCTGCTCAGTCTGCAGCAGAGAAAACTGTGACTCTATTATATAGTCTACTAGCTGAAGAGCCCGGCGCTGCCCGGGCATATTAACTAACTGTGGCTAGTTACAACAAATTATAATTATCCTCCATCCCATAGTCCCGTGCCCATATACCCATTATACATATCCACCATCATACATATTCTCCATCCCATAGTCCCATGCCCATATACCCATCATACATCCTCCATCCCATAGTCCCGTGCCCATATACTCATCATACATATTCTCCATCCCATAGTCCCATGCCGATATACCCATCATACATCCTCCATCCCATAGTCCCGTGCCCATACACCCATCATACATATTCGCCATTCCATAGCCGAGTGCCCATATACCCATCACACATCCTTCATCTCATAGTCCCATGCCCATATACCCATCACACATGCTCCATCCCATAGTCCCGTGCCCATATACCCATCATACATATCCTCCATCCCATAGTCCCGTGCCCATATGCCCATCACACATCCTCCATCCCATAGTCCTGTGCCCATATACCCGTCATACATATCCACCATCCCATAGTCCAGTGCCCATATACGCATCACACATCCTCCATCCCATAGTCCCGTGCCCATATACCCGTCATACATATCCACCATCCCATAGGCCGTGCCCATATACCCATCATACATATCCTCCATCCCATAGTCCAGTGCCCATATACCCATCACACATCCTCCATTCCATAGTCCCATGTCCATATTCCCATCATACATATTCTCCATCCCATAGTCCCATGCCCATATACCCATCATACATATCCTACATCCCATAGTCGAGTGCCCATGTACCCATCACACATATCCTCCATCCCATAGTTCCATGCCCATATACCCATCATACATATCCTCCATCCCATAGTCCAGTAACCATATACCCATCACACATCCTCCATTCCATAGTCCCATGCCCATATACCCATCATACATATTCTCCATCCCATAGTTCCATGCCCATAAACCCATCATACATATTCGCCAACCCATAGTCAAGTGCCCATATACCCGTCATACATATCCACCATCCCATAGGCCCGTGCCCATGTCCCCGTCATGCATATCCTCCATCCCATAGTCCAGTGCCCATATACCCATCACACATCCTCCATTCCATAGTCCCATGCCCATATACCCATCATACATATTCTCCATCCCATAGTCCCATGCCCATATACCTATCATACATATTCGCCATCCCATTGTCCCGTGCCCATATACCCGTCAAACATATCCTCCATCCCACAGTCAAGTGCCCATTTACCATCACACATCATCCATCCCATAGTCCCATGCCCATATATCCATCACACATCCTCCATCCCATAAACCGTGCCCATATACCCATCATACATATCCTCCATCCCATAGTCCCGTGCCCATATACCCATCATACATATCCTCCATCCCATAGTCCAGTGACCATATACCCATCACACATCCTCCATCCCATAGTCCCGTGCCCATATACCGGTCATACATATCCTCCATCCCATAGTCCCATGCCCATATACCCATCATACATATCCACCATCCCATAGTCCCGTGCCCATATACCCGTCAAACAAATCCTCCATCCCATAGTCAAATGCCCATATACCCATCACACATCCTCCATCCCATAGTCCCGTGCCCATATATCCATCACGCACCCTCCATCCCATAAGCCCGTGCCCATATACCCATCATACATATCCTCCATCCCATAGTCCCGTGCCAATATACCCGTCATATATATCCTCCATCCCATAGTCGAGTGCCCATATACCCATCACACATCCTCCATCCCATAGTCCCATGCCCATATACCCATCACACATCCTCCATCCCATAGTCCCATGTTCATATACCATCATACATATTCGCCATCCCATAGTCGAGTGCCCATATACCCATCATACATATCCTCCATCCCATAGTCCAGCATAGGTCCGTGCCCATATACCCATCATACATATCCTCCATCCCATAGTCCAGTGCCCATATACCCATCACACATCCTCCATCCCTTAGTCCCGTGCCCATAACCGGTAATACATATCGTCCATCCCATAGTCCCGTGCCCATATACCCGTCATACATATCCTCCATCCCATAGTCCAGTGCCCATATACTCATCACACATCCTCCATCGCATAGTCCCGTGCCCATATACCCATCACACATCCTCCATCCCATAGTCCCATGCCCATATACCCATCATACATATTCTCCATCCCATAGTCCCATGCCCATATACCCATCATACATATCCTCAATCCCATAGTCCAGTGCCCATATGCCCATCACACATCCTCCATCCCATAGTCCCGTGACCATATACCCGTCATACATATCCTCCATCGCATAGTCCAGTGCCCATATACCCATCACACATCCTCCATTCCATAGTCAACCATTATGACATCATAATGAGCGGCGGCAGGGCTTGCAACCTATGATGACATCAGCATCGCCATGGCAACCATTGTGACATCATGAGGGGCGGGGCTTGATACGCACACACTGTTTCCCCAGTATGCAAATAGGGGCATTGTGACATCATAATGAGGGGCGGGGCTTGACGCGCACACACTTTTTCCCCAGTATATAGACAGGGGCAGAATTGCTTGGTGAATTGGAATGCGCGGGGTTAAAATTTCGCCTCACAACATAGCTTAGGACGCTCCCGGGGTCCAGACGTGCGACTGTGCCAAATTTTTCGGCTGTATCTGCGACGGTGCGGATGCCTCTCCCGGACATACACACATACATGCACACATACATACACACACCTACATACACACTTTGAGCTTTATATATTAGTTTGGACGGTAGGACCCTGCATGACGATTAAAAATATGGGACCGTAGTTTTGCTAAATTATGTCTCAGGGATTATGAAAAAAAATAATTCAAAATACCCATTTGTTATCGCTGCATTTGTAAAAGTTCGATCTATCAAAATCTAAACTAAATTTATCTGGCCAGTATACAGCATAATGAGAAAAAAAAATCGAAATTCTTTGGCAGCCGCAAGATTGCAATAAAAAGCGATAAAAAACCATAGTATCTACCCCAAAATGGTATCAGTAAAAAGATCAACTCAGGGCGCAAAAAATAAGCCTTCACCCAGCCTAATGAGGTTTACCCCATAATATGTGAATATTTGGAAAAGTACTTACCTGCTGGGGTCGTATGCGTGGGCAAGGAATCATGGCGCTGGTTGATGAGAGGCGCGCCTTCCACAGATGCTAATAGCAAACTCACGATTAGAAGAAATCGAAAGAGCATTTTAGCTTGGAGAAATATCGCTGAATGTGTAACACACAGGGAGTTATCGCTGAATGTGTAACACACAGGGAGTTATCGCTGAATGTGTAACACACAGGGAGTTATCGCTGAATGTGTAACACACAGGGAGTCTTGTCAGACAAAGCCTCTTCCTGCAGCGTCACTCCTTATAACCACACATTCCGTGATGTCACAATGGAGATCTCAGTGTGACATCACGAGGAGCGGAACACCAGTGATGTCACAATGGATGAGATAACTGCAACTACTCAACATGGAGCAGCTCCATCCATCTATGTATGATTAATATTATATTAATGTATAAGAACCAATCCGCATTAGAGGATATTATGAATGTATGGGGGCGACACAGAGAGACATTATTCATGTGTAGGCCACAGGGAGACATTACTATTACTGGGCCACATAGGGTGGCAATATTAACTCATGATGAACACAAAGGTGGACAGTTTTACCAGATGAGTGCCACATTGGGGCCAATATTAATGTATTAACAGGGGGACATCATTACTATATGGGGGCCAGGAAAGGGACAATATTACGGTATATGGGTCACATAGGAGGAAATTATTAATATTAGAGGCACATAGAGGGACAATATTAATTTATGGGGGCCACAAGGGAGGACATTGTTATTAAGTGGGGTCCACATATGATAATATTTTTAATGTATGAGGGCCACAATTTGGAATGTTACTGCTATATTGGGGTCATAAAAAGGAATTCCACATCTGGATGAAGGCATAATAGTTGGACATTACTACTGTGTGGGTGCCGTGTTGGGGCAATTCTACTGTATTTTGGCAAACAGGGGACATCAGGGGTGGATTAAGGGTAGCCAGGGCCCCGGGCTCTTCAGACTCTGTGGGCCCCCCGGTCATGTGACGGGATCATGCGACGGGGTCATCCTATACCTGAAACAGATTATTCCAGAAAAATAGTTGCTGAGTGAAACTATAACCTGTCAAACATCCATTGATCTTGTCAATTTACCCTTCAGTTAGGAAGAAAAAATTAAAAACCACTTTAAGCCATACTATTGAACTGTCCAATTTTAATCTGTAAACAAGACTGTCGCCAATTTTCGCAAGTTTCTCATCAAAAGTGCAACGCAAAACAGTTGAAAAAACATTTAAAGTATCACATTTCCAAAAAAAGACACAAAGAAAACCATGTGTATAAAGGGCTCGTGCATACCAGTGCTCAAGTTAAAAAATGGTTTGGTCTCACCATTGTAGTAGACGTATTTTCATAGAGGGTCCATTTTTCATGAGAAGGGAAAGGACAGAAATAATTTTCTCTGACTCTCTGTCGTGCCCCTGTATAGCTCCTGTCCTTAGAAGGACAGGCCTCAAGTGTGCCCACTATGGATAACCCACCATCCACAGATAGTTTGCAACTTCCCTACACGTTTCCTCCCCGTTTCTGGGGATTCATCAGGGGAACTACCCAAATTAATTCTGTGGTAGAATTATCATTGTATATCCGTCTTCATTATAGGGCCCTGCAGTGGCAGAAGGTCCCTAGAGCCAATGTGGCTGTCTGTGCCTCCGCCTATGTGTGGGCCATTGGTGTGCCCAGGAGCTATACAGGGGCACAATGGGGAGTCAAAGAAAATTATTCCTGTCCTATCCCCTCCCCTTCTCATGAAAAAGTGGACCCTCTATTAAAATACATTGTATTAAAAGTTATGTTTTAATAATAGCGGAGACTCCCCTAGCTCTACTCAGTCTGTGACCCCGGGAGTACTGTCATAGTGATAACACCTAGGCACTATAGCTGAGTGTGTGAATCTGTATGGCAGAAACCTTCATGATGAACCCATCTGTGCTGTGTATTAGCCACAAATCTCTTCACGGTACAATGATCACGCTTACGTTTTTCACAAAAATGTGATTTTTTTGCAAATCCCATCTTTGCAGTCACACGCCCGACTCTGGCTCAGGAGAATCCTCACAGAGAGATTTTAGTGTATGTGCACACGTTGCGGATTTTTCCGCACAGAATCCGTAGATAAAATGACCTGCGTTCTCCCTGCGGATTTCGTGTGGATTTCACCTGCGTTTTTACACCTGCTGATTCCTATAATGGAATGGGTGTAAAAACGCTGCAGAATCCGCACACAGAATTGACATGCTGCGGGAAATAAACCGCTGCGTTTCCACATGGAATTTTCCGCAGCATGTGCTCAGCGGTTTTTCATTTCCATAGGAGAACCTGGTACTGTACACCGCATGGAAAACTGCTGCGGATCCACAGGGCCAAATCCGCTGCGGATTGGCAGACTAATCCGCAACGTGTGCCCACACCCTGAGGATTCACAAGTCTGCAGTCACAGACTTACATGGAAAGACTGCAGACTTTTAGCTTAAGGCCGGAGTCACACTGGCGAGGAATACGGGTGAGTGAGAGGCGCAAAAAGCACGCATTAGACACGGACAAATGATTTTCTATGGGTCACTCGCACCAGGCGTATATTTCTCATCTGTATCCTACGCTCCGTGCCAATCGCAGCATGCTGCGATTGTCAGCGTACTACGCCCGTAGTACGCCAATGAAAGTCAATGTGTGCTCAAATAATACAGATTACACACGGAACACACGTGTGACCTGCGAGCAATACGCAGGTCTTTTGGCTGGTGACAGGAAATGGGCCAATCCATCATCAGGAAGCCTAGACATGCAAATGAGCTCAAAAACCGCTCCAGACATCCAGGAAGTACGCCTCCACGGAGTACAGCAGCAGCATGGTGTCCACATACATTAATGTTGAGATGCTAATTGTGCTGGTGCAGGAGCGTCCCGAAATGTGGGACCCACGCGATGCAAATTATGCGAACCGGACAAGAAAGGAGGCGTCATGGAGGCGCATCTGTCGCCAGATGTACCATGACTTTGGTGACAGACCACGTGATGAGCAGCATAAAATTTGTATGTGCAATCATAAAAACATCATTAACCTTAGCACGCGCTAAAAAATGATTCTACAATCAGCACCCCCCTTCCCGTGCATCTAATTTTATTAGCCTCATGAGGCCGTTACATTTGGATGTGAAACGTGGCTTCACACAGCCATAATTAGGGGTTAGGCCACATGCTCCTCATCCTCCTAGCCAATAAAATTAGTTTAAGTGTAGCTAATGAGACCCTGGGTATCGGCCCAATTACATATGCCACCATGGGTAGAAAGCACACCCCAGAAGGCCCCATGCCTAGACTACTGTTAGAAAATGTGACCTCTCAAATATGTGATTTTGACAATCTTTCCTGTCACATTGCAGTGGAAGATGTAATGAAACGCTGGCGAAGCATCCGAGACCAGTTCCGCTGGGAACGCCAGCAGCGGTCCAGAAGTGGGGATGCTGGACATGTGAAAAGAAAATATATATACTATGTCCGGCTGAACTTCCTCACCCCAATTCTGGATCTGAGACCGTAAGTACATACCTCACACCACATTACACAAATACATTACACAAATACTTTACAGGAACAAAAATATTGATGTATTTTTGCCTCTGTTCTATTTCATAACAGAACTCAATCCAACCTTACGGATCGAGGAACGGCCTCAGAGGCAGAGCCCATTATAGATCCTGTAGGGGATGAGGTGGCTGGCCCATCTTCTCCCCCTACAAGAAGGATGGCTGAAGATGAGGCATCACAAGACCACACAATGGCTGGCCTACACACCACACCACCAGGACGGTCTTCTGCTGCCACCTCACCCATCCTGGAAGAGCCGGGCAACTTGAGCAGCAGCCCAACTGCCCAGATCAGGTCCTCCCCACAGGCTGCTCTAGCATCACGGCGAACAAGAAGAAGGCACCAGGTCACTATTCAAGAGAGCAGGACCAATGTGGACACAGGGGTGCTCAATTATTTGTCCAGAGTAACTACAGATGATGGGGAGGAGGCCTATGCACGTAGCCTCACCCTTTATCTCCGTGCCCTTACCCGTGAGGTCAGGCTCCGTATTAGGGGATGTATTCAGATCCTGCTTGATGCAAGCACCCCCCCAATACCCCATATGAGGTTTTTGAATTTCTGGAGAGGTGGCAGCTCTCACCACGAAATTTAATGCGCATGAGACCATCCACACAGATGCTTGCTCAAGCAGGGTCTGAACAGCCCCTAATACGTGGGCCAACACCTCAACCCCTTCCTCCCCCTACCCAACCGTCTATTCCGCAGCCCCAAATGTCTTCCTCAAGCCAACCACACCAATATGGCCACTTGTACCCACCCAGTGTTGGAGGCTGGTCCCAACCTGGTTGGGGACGATCTGGCTATCTTGGTGGGTATGAGCCACGGGCCTACCAGAGCCAACAAGAAGCCCCTCACCATCATCATTACTCTGGCCAGTATCCCCAACAGTCCCAGGAGACTGGACAATATGAGGATTTATGATTCTGATGGTTGAGATGTCCAGTGAGATGTAACTGGTGCTCCTAATATAAATTAAAAAACAGGTGTTCTCCTTCACCAACATTTAGAACATAATTTAACATTCACATTTTTAAACTATGTTTTCCAAACATATGAAACAATCCATCATGACAGGCAACGCTACCTCACGCCTTTCAGACAGATATTACATGTGTGTAGAAAAGAGAATATTTAAATGCGCTATGCTGTAAAATGAAAGGATGAAAATACACTACTCACTTGCTAACGCCTAGGAAAGGCGTGCTCGCCTTAGTTAAGTAGTCACCTTTTTTGTTAGCAATCTCTAGTAAAAAATTTCTAGGCGACCAACATTCAGAATATCACGCTCTCTCTATGTCTTAACAAGTGAATTTTGTATTTTCATCCTTTCCAGTATAGCATGCTTAAATATTGTCTGTTCTACAGACAGGTAATATCTGTGTGAAAGCTGTGAGGTAGCCTTGCCTATCATGGTGGAATTTTTCTATGATTGGATAACATTATGAGGAAATGTGAGTGTTATCTTGTTGCCTTTATTTTGGTGATGGAGCTCACCTTTTGTTGGCAAATCTAGGTTAATCTAGTCATGCAGCAATGTTGTTTTTGCCTAATGTTTGTTGCTGTTTTGTTATGTAATGTTCATTTTACAAGTTAAAGAAGGCACAAAGGGTCATTTTGGCCATTGCCAAATTTGTCTTATGGCAAAATTATGTTTGCCTTTAAGCGGAAAAAAAAAAAGGCAAAACTAAAAATTTGTCTACTCTAGTTAACGTCTCTGTGTGATTTTTCACAATTCCTAACAACATACTAACAGACACCAACCAATGTAATGAAACACTCATAGAATCATAAAGGCTTGAGTAATATATATTTAGACACACTTAAAGCAACAAATTATAACATAGACACAGCATGCTCTTGCCAAGAAGTTGCCCCCTCAGGTGAGATAAAGTAATTAGTGAAAATATCACGCACTTTTAGGCCAGAGAGCGGTCTACGTTGAGGGTTCATAGGTGGTCTCACCCTGCGCACATTGCCCGGCCTACGCACAACACCATCAGAGGAGGAGCAATCATGTATCCTGGTGAAGTTATGCAGAACAACACAGGCTTTCACAACTTCATTCACATTTTGCTCACTCAACTGAATGGCAGACTGGAGTACCCGCCATTTGGCACAAAGAATCCCAAAGGAAAACTCCACCAGTCGCCTAGCACGTGATAGGCGCAAGTTAAAAATTCTGCGCCTGTGGTCAAGGTTGCGCCGGGGATATGGCCTCATGACATTGCGCGATAACTGAAAGGCCTCATCTGCCACAAGGACATAAGGGACTGATTGTTCGGGGGAGCCTGGTAGCTGGCGTGGTGGTGGTAGATCCAACTGGTTGGTGCGTAGCCGCCGAGCCATTATGGAAGTATTGAAGACTCTAGAGTCTCCCGTCCTTCCATATGCCCCAATGTCAACAATTATAAACTTGTATTGAGGGTCTACCAGAGCCAACAATACAACAGAAAAGTATTGTTTATAATTGAAGAATTGGGAGCCTGAGTTCGGTGGCTTACGCACCCTGATATGTTTGCCATCCAGGGCCCCAATACAATTTGGAAACTGGCAGTCCTCCTCAAAGTCCCTTGATATCCTTAACCAGTCTTCCATCCTGGGCTCGGGCATGACCACTTGATGGAGTCTTGTCCAGATTTGTGCACATGTAGACCTCACTATGCCTGAAATGGTTGACTTTCCAATGAGAAACTCATGGTGGAGGGCGGCATAAGACAGGCCAGTGGACAGGAAGCTGTAGAACAACAGAAATAGTAAAGTTTAGAATGTCTAAAGTAAAAAAAATCAGTTACATGCCGACCAAACTTGTTAGGAAATGATAGAGAAAAACACACACATATTTGGTGGCACAATGACTAAGTGATATGCAGGACATATTAGATCTAACATTCTGCTGTGTCCGGTGAAACATATTTGGAGTAAGATGAGGGCATTAAACTTTGTCCAAGAAGGCCAAAAAACATAAATTAGCACACACATTATGAACATAGAGAATGTGGTTGTGTAGTACATACAGTATTGTGAGTAGAAGTCGCTCCTCTGCAGATATGGCTTTGCGCATCCTTGTGTCCTGAAAGGTTATCCCAGGGCACACTGTCTCCAAGAGTCGATCAAATGTGGCAATGCTCATGCGACAGTATTGGTAAAATTTCTCCGGATGCTCCTGCAGAGAAGAATAGAGGAGGTGAAAATGACCTCTTGTGAGTCGTTGCCTCAAAAGTGGATGGACCCACATGCGTCTCCTCCTCGGCGGATCCACTATCACAGGATATGGTTGCCCAAAGTGCCGTGACAAAAGCCAGGTAAAGAGAACCTGCTCAGTTGTATTGAATCGCAGACCCTCTGCCATGCTGCACAAAGAACACCAACACACCTCGTGAAAGCAAGGTGACAAATGTACAGAATGTAGGCATCCACCTGTTTCTGAGTGTCTAAATAGGGTGCAGGCTAATGATTTAAATTGTTTGCAGGCCTCAAAACCGTTAAATGTCCATTTTGCAAGGCTGCGAGAAAATCTCGCCATACGGATTGCATACGGATGCCACACGGATTACATACGGATGCACACATGCGCAAAATACGCGACCTCACCTTGCTTACGGATGACCTACGGAGCACTATTTAGTGGTCATTCATCCGTATTACGCAAGTAAACTACGGACCGTATTTTGCGCAGGTTAGTGTGACTCCGGCCTAAGACAGGACAACACCTTTAACCCTTAAAACAAATAACCAACTTATTCAGATCAATACAAAGTTGCAACTTAACAACTTAGATCCAGCTTTTTTGATCAGCAGCCACTACAGCCAGCCTGGAAAAAAACGGCTTATGTGCATCTTCCCATTTTGTGCTTGTGTTATAAGACCAGTGGCCCAAAGTCACTTAACCCGTGAAAAACATCAGTTACTTATTCAAATCTGTGAAAAATGGCTATTTGCCCGTTGGTCTGATGCCCAGAGCCCATTTGGGCCAGTCTAGAGACCTGAATGTGATGCAGGCCATCACTATGTATGTAATACTACTGTGAGATCAGCGGCTCAAAGTCATTTAACCCCTGAAAAATAACACTTATCCAAATCAAAATCGCCCATCTGCCCACTTTGATGCCAGTTCTGATACCCAGAACACATAGGACAGACTAAAGGGACCTGAATTTGATGTCGAGCATCATGATCTATGTGTATGCAGTGTGATATCAGTGGCCCAAAGTTATTTAACCCTTTCATTGATGCTCAACCTCATTGGCAACATTACCAGGACAAGATTACTCAGGGGATGACTGACTGAAGAAGGACAATATTACTAGTAGTACAAAACATTACTAATAAGACTGTGTTCACACATTGCATTTTTGCAGGGTTTTTTTGCTGCTTTTTTTATGCAAGTTTAAAGCTGCGTTTTACAGTATCAGGAAAGTCTATTAGATTTCAGAAATCTCATGCACACATATTGGTTTTATTTCCCTGACTGATATGGAAAATTGCAGAATTGGCCGGAGCTGAGCCCCCCTGCCCCCCTCAAGGAGGCATAGGCGGAGGCCAGGATGACGGGGGGGTGGTCGGCTACCAGGGGGAGTACCCTGGAGTTGGGGGGTATATAGAGGAGGGGTGTGGGTGTCCCCTTCCTCTTTGGATCTGGCCCCCCACAAGGAGAAGTCACCTTAACATGTCGGACGTGGAGCGGGTTTTGGAGCAGCTGCGAGCGGCGGTGCGGTCACAGCCCCCAGGCTGGCTGGCGTCTCAGGTGGCCAGCATTGTTCCTGGGACGTCCGGAGAGTCTGCAGCAGCAGCGGGGAGGGAGCGGCACTACAGACGGGTGAGGCCTCCCGAGCGGCTCTCACCCGATGCACCCCCCAGGGCCTTGCGACACTGCCGGAGCCCCTCCGGGGACCCTCCAGGCCGGTCGCAGCGTTCTGTGCCGGTCTCCGCTACCCGGCCCTGGAGGAATCCGCAGGCCAGGCGAGGGCCCGCAGCGATGGCTTGGCCGCGGCCTACTTCCAGGCGGGGGGCGGGCCTGTCAGGCGCCGGGCGGCGGCAAGCTCCGGCATCAGCGGGAGGACGCGGCGGTAACCTCCTCGCCGCGCGGCCTGCCTCCCCCTCCAGCAGAGGGGTGGACATCGGGGGAGCTTCGGCCTGCAGCCTGGCAGGGCTGCCAGCATCACCCCCAGGCAGTGGGGGAACACCGAGTGCGGCAGGGGGCCGCGGCGAAGGGGCCCAGCATCGGCGGTCCGCTTCGGGGGCCGCTACAAGAGGAGGGGAACGACTCCACACCAGGACCGCGGCCTGCTCCCCTGTGGGGCCGCCAACAGCGATGCCCATGTACAGTGGCTCTTTTCCGGGGGCCTGGAGGCGCAGCGGGGGGCCCTCAGTGCTTCGCTGCAGGAGCCAGCCGTGGCAGCGGGAGCAGACCTCACGGTCTCCCGGTCAGCGTCCATTGCCGGGGTCCCGTCATCGGGGTCCCTCGGGGGGCCCAGTCATCATCATTTGGCTCCTCCTGCGGGGAGTCCCAGAGGTCGACAGCAAGCTGGCAAAGGTACATCCGAGGACCCAGGTTTTCCGGCTGGAGGGCACACAGCCCCCTCGCAGCCCGGTGAGTATGGCTCTGTGTCCCCTGTTTGTCATCCAATTGCAACATCATCCTGGTTGGGTGGGGGGGCCGTTGACGGAATCCCTCGGGTTCAGCGGGGGGTTGGGAATTGGTGGCGTAGCCGCGGCCGGGGGGGTTAGCGACGTGCTTGCGGATATGCGTAATTTAGTGTCACGTCTGGAGCGGGGTCTCGCTTCACCGTCACCAGTGGCAGCTTGGGCACAAGCTGGGAGTCCAGCGGGGCGGAGTGGGTCGGATTTGGCCGGGCGCGCAAGTGAACCGGTGTCGGTGTCGGTGCAGACTGAGAAAGAGAAAGAATGTCGCGTGCACTTGGACGATAGAGCGCATGAGGAGGTGTATGTTTGTTTTGAGGGTCAGTTGGGGGCTCATTTAAAGAAAGAAGTAAAGGAGCGCATTTGGAAGGACGAGTATGTGGAAATATTTTCCCTATTGCCATTAGAGAAATTTAATTTGGATAAGGGAAAGAAGGAGGATAGCAAAAAGGAGGATGAAGAGAAGCGTAGATGGCGTCTGATCCCGCAAACGTTCGTTAATTGGCAACAGGCGTTCGCTATTTTGGCGAGTGTCATTGGCGAAAAGTCCCCTGATAATTGCTCGGCGTTATTTTGTTCTTTTGACGCCATCGGGGAGGCCTATATGTATGGGGGTCATACATATATGTATGGGGGTCAGGCTTGGTTGCGCTATGATGAGCAATTTCGGCAGAGGAAGGCCGTCCGTCCGGCTATCCGTTGGGACCAGAAGGACATTGGGCTGTGGATGCGGGTCATAGCTCAAAATAAATTTGGTAGCTCCTTTCATGGGGGGGCTGGGAGTACCAGCCAGAGTAGCGGCAGTTCCGGCATCTCAGGAGGGGGCGGGCAGGTTCAAATGGGAAATCATAAGTTGGGGGTGTGCTGGCAGTTCAACGACGGCCCGTGTAAATTCGGGGCGAACTGCAAATTTAAACATCTTTGCTCCAACTGCAATAGCGCGTCCCATGGAGCCGCCAAGTGTTTTAAGAAAGGGAAGCCCCGAACTGGTGGTGGTAATTCCCAAGGGGGAGACCCCAGTGAGGCTGGAAAGGATGGTCCCTTATCTAAATAGATATGGGGATAGGGAGAAGTCGGCTTTGCTGTACGCGGGTTTCAAGGACGGTTTGGAGATCCCTCACCCCCCTTTTGCTATTCCTCTGGTTTTAAAAAATTTGCGTTCGGCCTTGTTACCTGGTTCAGTGGTTTCAGAAAAGCTGCAAAAGGAGGTTTCGTTGGGATGAATGGCTGGCCCCTTTGTTTCCCCACCTTTTTCGGATTTGGTTGTTTCTCCTCTAGGAGTGGTTCCGAAGAAAGAGCCGAATAAGTTTCGGCTTATCCAACATTTGTCGTACCCTCGCGGGGGTTCTGTGAACGATGGTAGTGGACAGGTGTCTAACCATGGGATGTTCGTTATCTTGTGCGTATTTTGAAGCCTTCAGTTCCTTTTTGAAGTGGGTCGTGCGCGATGTTTCCGGTTTTGATTCGGGTATTCATTACTTGGATGATTTTTTGTGCGTGGGCTCCGCGGATTCCGATTGTTGCAAGAGACTGTGCATATTCATGAGGTGTAATGAGCGGTACCACGTGACCGCTGAAGGCAGAAAGGGAGATTGCGGGGAAGCTGGGGGCGGCAGAGACTGTGCCAGGACCGATAAGTAAAGCGATACTCACCTGTCCGGGTCCATCGCTGCTTGCTGCTGTCTGGCATGTCATCTGTAAGTGACGTTCAGACAGCAGAGGGCGTGGTGACGTGGTTATTGCTCGCCGCGCCCCCTGCAGTTTGAACATCACTGACAGATGACGTGCCAGACAGCAGCAAGCAGCGGCACCTGGCCCCAGCGACGGAGAGGTGAGTATGTCATATTTTTTATTTTTAAATGCGGCAGCGGCAGCACATGGGGGCATAATGTATGGAGCATCTTATGGGGGCAGCACATGGGGGCATAATCTATGGAGCATCTTATGGGGGCAGCATATTGGGGCATAATGTATGTAGCATCTTATGGGGGCAGCATATAGGGGTATAATCTATGGAGCATCTTATAGGGGCAGCATATGGGGGATTAATCTAAGGAGCATCTTATGGGGCAGCATATGGGGGAATAATCTATGGAGCATGTTATGGGGGTAGCATATGGGGGCATAATCTTTGGAGCATCTTATGGGGCAGCATATGGTGCCTATTCTATGGAGCATCTTATGGGGCCATAAGATTTATGGAGCAGCATATGAGGCACATTATTCTAGGGAGCATCTTATGGGGCCATTATTAACCTTTTTGCAGCATTATATGGGGTGTATTTTGTATGGAGCATCTTATGGGGCCATTATGAACTGTATGGAGCATTATATGGGGCTCCTCATTCAATATGGATATTCAAAAACATTTAACCTACCGATGTCTCAATTAAGTTTACTTTTATTGGTATCTATTTTTATTTGTGAAATTTACTAGTAGCTGCTGCATTTTCCACCCCAGGCTTATACTCAAGTCAATATCACCTCTATGCAGTATCACCTCTATGCCGATGACACGCAGATCTACCTATCTGGACCCAACCACGCCTCCTTACTAACTGAAATCCCACAATGTCTGTCTGCTATCTCAGCCTTCTTCTCTGCTTGTTTTCTCAAACTGAACATGGACAAAACAGAATTCATCATCTTTCCCCCATCTAACTCTACCCCTCCACCAGACCTATCCATCAATGTTAATGGCTGCTTTCTTTCCCCAGTCCCACACGCTCGGTGTCTAGGGTGATCCTCGACTCTGCGCTCTCTTTCAAACCACATACCCAAGCCCTCGCCTCCTCCTGCCGCCTCAAACTCAAAAATATTTCCCAGATCCACTCATTCCTCAACCACAAAACCACTAGTGCACGCTCTTATCATCTCCCACCTCGACTACTGCAACCTCCTACTCTCTGGCCTCCCCTCTAGCACTTTGGCTCCGCTCCAGTCCATCCTACACTCTGCTGCCCGACTAATCCACCTATCTCCCCGCTACTCCCCAGCCTCCCCCATAAGCCAGGCCCTTCACTGGCTTCCTATTGCCCAGAGGCTCCAATTCAAAACCCTAACCATGACATACAAAGCCATCCACAACCTGTCTCCTCCATACATCTGTGACATGGTCTCTAGGTACCCACCCACACTCAACCTTCGATCATCTCAAGATCAAGATCTCCTCCACTCCCCCCTTATCTCTTCTTCCCACAACTGCATACAAGACTTCTCCCGTGCTTCCCCCATACTCTGGAACTCTCTGCCGCAACACATCAGACTCTCACAATCAACGGAAACCTTCAAGAAGAACCTGAAGACCCACCTGTTCTGACAAGCCTACAGCCTGCAATGATCCTCGGTCTACTGAACCACCGCACGACCTGCTCTACCCTCTCCTACTGTATCCTCACCCATCCCTGTAGACTGTGAGCCTCGCGGGCAGGGTCCCCTCTTCTTATGTACTTGTGTGTCCCTTGTCTTACACATGTTTATTATACTTGTCTATATTTCCCCTTTTCACATGTAAAGCGCCATGGAATAAATGGCACTATATAAATGCATAATAATAGTACGTTTTCCCAGTTTTTTTGTGTCAAAATTAGGGGGGTCGGCTTATACTCGGGTCGACTTATACTCGGGTATATACAGTAAGTTTCTTTGGTTGCCACAACATTACAATAACAGGCGATCAAAAGATCGTATCTGCACCAATATGGTATCAATAAAAACGTCAGATCGGAAAATGGCGCCATTGTTTTGTTCTTTTTTCTTATTTTTTAAAAACTTTAGATTTTTTTTCACCACTTACCATAAAAAAAAGAACCTAGACATGTTTGGTGTATGAGAACTCGTAATGAGCTGTAGAGTCATAACGACAAGTCAGTTTTAGCATGTAGTGAACACAAGTGATTGTGAGCCCTTGGGATTGCGAACCTCGCAATGGGGTGTAACCACGCAACAGACTCCTCTCGCAATGGGGTGTAACCATGCACCAGACTGGTGTATGTGCAGACTAACAACAAACATAAATACCTCTCCTGCCACGTGTATGAAAAAGCTCTGTCATTAATATTGTTTGAGTAGAGCTATGCGATAGCGCTATGATAGGCGTCGGGTTCCTGTCGCTGCATAGTGGGAATCCTGAGTCTTACCTCCGGCGGTCTCTCATTCTTCTCCAGCCGCAGAGGAGGTTGCTCAGCAAACTCGTTGGTCCCGGTGCTTTGCCAGACCAGCTCCATGGGTTTGCTTGCTGCTGCCACCTCTGGCTCAGTTATGGCAATACATGCTGCTCAGCAGCGAGATTCTCCAGGGACTAAGTCCTCATGTCGGGCCACTGAGCATGCCCATGGAGTGATCTCCCATTGGAGATCGAAGGTCACGTGTTCAGGTCCTGCTCCTGTACGGATTGGCCCAGCCGAGAAGCCAGGAAGGTCCCGGACACTCGCAGCTATAAAAGGGTCACATGGCCGCTCGGCCATGCGCTAGGATAAACTGTATTTTCAGACTATAAGGAGTGAGTGATGAATGCACGTATAAATGTCTCTGGTGACTGACTCATTATGAAACCCCTACCCTTGGCACGCATGTGTTGTGCAGCCTAGCCTGCTAGCGCCCAGGCTTAGGCGTAGGTAGGTCAGAGTCTGAGTCAGGCAATAGTCTTCATCAGTGACTCGGCACACCTCAGTGCAAGTGCTCCACACTCCATAGCCAGCGTCCATAGCGGCGTTCGTGGCAGCGATGCCGCGCGCTCAGTGGGCCTAGAGGGACTCTAACCCCGTGTCCTTGGGGTAGAGTTCTGTGGCCGTTTGCTGTGCGCTCTTTGGCCAGGCTCTGTGAGCTAAACAGGCTCCGGCATCCACGTTCAGCGGTTGTGCGGCTCTGTGAATTAACAGAGTCGGCTCCTGTTCACACTGTGTGACGTAAACCATGTGTGACTGTTTTCACGCCGCCCTATTCTTCCGCCATTGTCTAGCAGCAGTATAACACCTCTGCACAGTGGACCACTGGCTGTGAACGCACCTATTACTACTTTATAATTTGGTGAATTCCGCCAGCCCTAACACGCTATCCATAAAGAAAGTGCAAGGGTAGAGCTATCCCATAGCTCTATTCCCAAAGGAAATGAACAAGTAGAGCTATCCGATAGCGCTATCCCTCAATGTTCCTGAGTGTAAGCTATTTTACATGGTTGAGCGCACTTGGGATCTGCCCCCAAGGCCCTGCCCATGCCCAATGTTTGGTCCGTAGACCGCGGCTAGGAGTTAGTCCCGCTTATAGACATGGAGTCACTTCCTGATCTTTTTGGGAAATCCGCTGATTCTGTTGTTCTGCAGGCAGGATATTAGATGAGTCCTCATCTTCTCATGCTGGAACTTAGCTGTGGGTTCACCGTCATCTGCCATAAGCTCGTAGGCAAACGCTATAGCATATAAGCCACAGTCGTACCCTTTCTTGTGCTGATCCACATTGATAAACCTCAAATGTTTCAGGGGCTTGTCGACCACTTCACTGTACATATTGATAATCTGCTGACGGATGGATGGACTCAGATTCCTAGTCCTGATGCTGTCGGCCACAAAGATTTGGCCATTTTTATAGCAGGTTGTCAGCCAGTGCACCCTGTCCTCATCGTAGTGGATTTGTACAGCATTCTTCAGTACGCTGTGCCCTGGTACCATAAGAGCGGAGGGGGGCTGCAAGCCAGCAAAACCCTTAAACTGTCTGTGCAGCAGGTCCTGGGCCATGATGATGATCTCGTGATCCAGGAAGCCTTCCTTTCCTTTGCTCAGCAGGTTGGTTAAGATTTCTGGAGGCAGGTTCCCAATATCGGGCATCTCCACTTGTGGGGTCACTATCTCCGGGGTTACTTCTCTAAGTAGATCAGTAACGTTTTCTGTAGCCGCTCTCTTGGCTGGTGGCAGCATCTCAGGCTTACTGTTAGAGGAGATGGCCACATTCTTATCTGTTTCAATATCGATGACAACATAATCTGGACCGGGAGAAGAAATGTTGGTGTTCTCAATGTCATCTGTCTTTTTGACCATTGGTTCATCCTCATTTTTTCCTGTTAAAGAGATCAAAGAAATCATAATTTTTTTAAATAAAATATTCTCCATATTTGTTATGTATTATTACGTCTACTGCTCCTTTACTTCGCAACCGCCCACTGTAGATAAACGTTGACGCTTGCTGAGCTCTATGCAGCGCTGACGTTTGTCATGACATGGTCGGTGGTCTTGCAGCGCTCACGACCCCCAGGGTCCTGCAAGCACTGCGATTCCAGTGCAGAGCGATAGCTCTGACAGGTGTTATCATTGCCGTGAAGCACCTGAAGGGTTGATAAACTTTTTGAAATTGGTTTTGAGCACTTTGAGGGGTGCAGTTTTTAGAATGGTGCCACTTTTGGGTATTTTCTGTATTGAATGATCCTCAAAGTAACTTCAAATGTGATGTGGTCCCTAAAAAAATTGTTTCTGCAAATAATAGTAAGCATGCTGACAAGGATGGGAGGGGGGTAGCCCCGCATACCAGGACGTGCAGCACGAAATCTCCGCCTCATCCCAGCCTGCAGCATCACCCCACTCCTGTATCCTCCAGCAGTGACCTTGGGACCCCGCTTCACAGCAGCCACCACCCCCAGTAAGCAATAAGATGCATGGATTATAAGAAGCACCACCATTTTAGTAAAGATAAGTTTTTTTCCTATTTTTCTCCTCAATATTTGGGGTGCGTCGTATAATCCGTAGTATCGCATAATCCAAAAGATACAGTATTTGCACATAGATTTTATAGGCTTGTCCAGGGTTATAAAAATGTAATTGGTTTGTTTGAAACACAAGAACACCCCTGTCTACAGGTTGTGCCTGTTATTGCAGATCAGCTCCAGTGAAGAGAATGGTATAGAGCTGCAATACCATGAACAAGCTGAAGGTTTTGATTGCAAAGATTTTTCTTTTTCTAAGAAGATGGCAGCCCTGTTTTTCTTATCCTGGGGAACTGCTTTAGTGTCAGATTGGTTAGGCTGTACTTACCACCAATAGGTTTAGCAGGAGTCTCTCTGTCTCCATCAGTAGATCGTTGAGATTCATCATTTCTCCTGGATTTATCCTTTTTCAGATGTCTTTAAAATAGTAAAATGGAAGGTATTTTATGAATTACAAAGTAACAGATCTTTATTCTGTGGAATGAAATATAGACTCATATGTTTCTTCATTCATTTTGTCTTTTACATTCTGTAGAAACATTGGCAATCAGTAAAATTTTGGTAAATATCAACAATTTTTCATGTACATGAAAGTTCAATATGTGTGGATCTTACTGGGTTGCAAGGTAATATGAGGATTAGACAGGAGTGGATTTATTTGAGTGGAATTGAATTCTGCTCATACAAAACTCAGAATGTTGGAGAACAAATATTTTTTGTAATTCACTCCACGCAAATAAAGCAAAGTGGAAGCTAGCGGCAGCCGCCAGCTTGCAGAAGAGTAGAGGGCTGGCAGTAAGATGAGCTCACTTCTCTGACCGACTTCTGCTGCTTTATGCCCGATGGCCAGTTTTCCACACTACCATCATGCCGCACCTCTGGCCAAGTGTTCCCTTTGGGCTGAAACTTTGGCTACAAGCGGCCCCGAAAGGTCTCTGCCCATGCATGTCCCAACCAAGAGTCAGCACTGGGCCGGAGTTTCGGGCAGAGAGCAGCGGGGGCTTCCGGAGAGGGGCTTGGTTGTATATATACCTAATTTTCTTCTTACATCTTCCATTTATTACCATCTGGGACTGGGGAGACCCCAGAGCATAATAGGGAACAATCAATATGTGAAGAATAATTTTGCTGTGAACTGAATCTCTAAATAAAATCTGCTGATTTGGCAGAATTTTGTCACAGCCTCTCATCTGTAATAAAGATGGAATTTTTTTGCAGACTTCCATGTACAATATAAATCATCCTTTACAATACTTACCTACATATGACGTTACAGATGACACCAAGGAATGTTCCAAGGAGGAATATGATAACTACAAAATAAATGACTTTATTCCAAGGGATCTTTGGAGGAACAATACCATCCACTGAAAAAGAAGAGAAAATACATATATTATCTATATATCCAGTAACTTGTCTGTAATCCACTGCCATTATTATCGAAGCAGTCCTATAAAGGGAATCTGTCACCAGGCTTTTGCCATCTTATCGGAGAGAACCATAATGTAGAAGCATAGACCTTTACTATAGCGATGTGTCAATTACTGGACTGTTTCAATAGAATCACTGTTTTACCAGCAATCGATTATCACTACAGGACAACTGGTCTTGTGCCTCCTAGTCCAGCCAGACCTCCAGCAATATACAATGTAAGCACAAGCTGTGGCGGGGTTATACACAGCTGAAAACCTGAGCTCTGCTCAATCTGCAGCAGAGAAAACTGTGACTCTATTTTATAGTCTATTTGACGGTAGGACCCAGCAAGACGATTAAAAATATGGGACCGTAGTTTTGCTAAATTATGTCTCAGGGATGCTGTCATATTAATATATAATAGATGTAATGGACAATATAGAGATCTATCCAGTGGCTTAGGTAGAGGCTGATGTGTCCTGGTGAAAATAAGTAATCTGGGCCCCCACCTGCATATTTGTCAGATGTATGGTCCTTTGTGGCATTCCAGATCCTATGAATCTCTGACAGTGGCATATAACACGTGCCAGTAGGGGGGTGTCATATCACAAGCTGATCGGCGTGTCCGTGACATGATTGTGGTGTAACTATGGGTCGCCATGACAGCCGAGGGTCTGCCGAAGACCCCATGCTTGTTGTGAGGATCCTCTTGTGAAAGTCAGCCTGTAGCTGGCGTTCATAGGAGAACATTGGTTTAGCTACAGATAGCAGTGTTTATCCACTGCTATGTATAGCACATTCAACCGGACAGTGGCAGCGTCAAGTCCCTAAAGAGGACTATTGAGTACAGTAAAAATACAGTAAGATCTATCAAAATGTAAACTAAATTTATCTGATCAGTAAACAGCATAAGGAGAAAAAAATATCGAAATCGCCAGAATTACATTTTTTGGCAGCTGCAACATTGCAATAAAAGGCGATAAAAAAAACCATAGTATCTACCCCAAAATTGTATCAGTAAAAATATCAACTCAGGGCGCAAAAAGTAAGCCTTTACCCAGCCTAATGAGGGTTACCCCATAATATGTGAATATTTGGAAAAGTACTTACCTGCTGGGGTCGTATGCGTGGGCAAGGAATCATGGCGCTGGTTGATGAGAGGCGGGCCTTCCACAGATGCTAATAGCAAACTCACGATTAGAAGAAATCGAAAGAGCATTTTAGCTTGGAGAAATATCGCTGAATGTGTAACACACAGGGAGTTATCGCTGAATGTGTAACACACAGGGAGTTATCGCTGAATGTGTAACACACAGGGAGTTATCGCTGAATGTGTAACACACAGGGAGTTATCGCTGAATGTGTAACACACAGGGAGTCTTGTCAGACAAAGCCTCTTCCTGCAGCGTCACTCCTTATAACCACACATTCCGTGATGTCACAATGGAGATCTCAGTGTGACATCACGAGGAGCGGAACACCAGTGATGTCACAATGGGTCAGATAAAGGATAAACAGCGTATGCACAACTTCAGAAGGTGCTCAAGTAGGGCCCCACACCATACATGAATAATAAAGAAAACTTGGCACTCAGCTTCTAGAATAATTTTTTGGATTTTTTAATGCAGCCAGAAAATAATAGACGTTTCGGCCTCACTGGCCTTCATGAGTAACAGACTGCAGTATAGTAGTTAATTGCATTCAGTGCAAAAATAGAAGTGACACCATAGTCACTTTAAATGTGCCTGGTCATACACTAGGCGCTGGGCATGGAGCCTGAATCAAATAGTACCTGGGTGGGTGGGGGTGCCATGCAGACATCAGCGACCCAGAATCCACTGTGACACAGCTGACCAACAGTGGATTCTGGGTCGCTGATGTCTGCATCGCACTGAATGCGATTAACTACTATCCTGCAGTCTGTTACTGATGAAGGCCAGTGAGGCCGAAACCTCTATTACAATGGGTCAGATAACTGCAACTACTCAACATGGAGCAGCTCCATCCATCTATATATAATTAATATTATATTAATGTATAAGAACCAATCCGCATTAGAGGATATTATGAATGTATGGGGGCCACACAGGGAGACATTATTCATGTGTTGGCCACAGGGAGACGTTACTATTACTGGGCCACATAGGGTGGCAATATTAACTCATGATGAACACAAAGGTGGACAGTTTTACCAGATGAGTGCCACATAAGGGACAATATTAATGTATGGGGGCCACATGGGAGGACATTGTTATTAAGTGGTGTCCAAATATTATGATATTTTTAATGTATGAGGGCGACAATTTGGAATGTTACTACTACATTGGGGGTCATAAAAAGGAATTCCACATCTGTATGAAGGCATAATAGTTGGACATTACTACTGTATGGGTGCCGTGTTGGGGCAATTCTACTGCATTTGGGCAAACAGGGGACATAATTACTACTGAATGGGGACACAGAGGAGCATCATTGCTGTACTGTATTTTATTTTGGGGGATACTATTACCATATAATAAAAGGGAGGTACTATTATTGTAGAATTGGAGGAAAAATGGCAATGGTGACCAGGAAGCAATAATCCATAGATGTCTGTGTGTTATATTCTGAAGAGACGAGTCCTGACAGGGAGAAGTCAGAGGAGTCTGCACTGGATGAAGAAAAGAGAACATTAATTACTTCAATTGGAGACATCACTGGGGAGTATCTTCAACTACCTATACTATATATACTGATAGCTTCCACTATTCGGTCATTATATGGGGTACCAGCAGTGATAGTACAGTGATTCCTATTAATAATCACTATAATGATATAATTTGGTCACTATTTGCTGGTCATACGGTCATGGTGTAGCAGCATAATTTGTTTCTTGTATGTAGTAGTATTGGTACACTTTGTGCAAAACTATTAACCCGTTTACCCCCAAGGGTGGTTTGCACGTTAATGACCGGGCCAATTTTTACAATTCTGACCACTGTCCCTTTATGAGGTAATAACTCTGGAACGCTTTTATGGATCCCAGTGATTCTGACATTGTTTTTCTCGTGACATATTGTACTTCATGTTAGCCATAAAATTTCATTCATATAACTTGCGTTTATTTGTGCAAAAAGCAGAAATTTGGGGAAAATCTTGAAAATTTTGCATTTTTCCAACTTTGAAATTTTTATGCCCTTAAATCACAGAGATATGGCACAGAAAAAACATAATAATTAACATTTCCCACATATGTTTACTTTACATCAGCACAATTTTGTAACCAAAATTTTTTTTGTTAGGAATTTATAAGGGTTAAAACTTGACCAGCGATTTCTCATTTTTTCGACACCATTTTTTTTAGGGAACAAATCACATTTGAAGTCACTTTGAGGGGTCTATATGATAGAAAATACCCAAAAGTGACACCATTCTAAAAACTACATCCTTCAAGGTGCTCAAAACTACCTTCAAGAAGTTTATTAACCCTTCAGGTGCTTCACAGGAATTTTTTGAATGTTTAAACAAAATGAACATTTAATTTTTTTCACAAAAAAATTACTTCAGGTCCAATTTTTTTTATTTTACCAAGGGTAACAGGAGAAATTGAACTGCAAAAGTCATTGTACAATTTGTCCTGAGTTTGCTGATACCTGATATGTGGGGGAGAACCACTGTTTCGGCACATGGCAGAGCTCGAAAGGGAAGGAGCTCCGTTTGACTTTTTCAACGCAAAATTGGCTGGAATTGAGATTGGATGCCATGTCACGTTTGGAGAGCCCCTGATGTGCCTAAACAGTGGAAACCCCCATAAATGACACCATTTTGGAAACTAGACCCCTCCAAGGAACTTATATAGATGTGTGGTGAGAACTTTGAACCCCCATGGGCTTCACATAAGTTTATCCGCAAAAAAATTAAAAAAATCATATTTTTGCCACAAAAATGATCTTTTCATAGAATCATAGAATCATAGAATCGTAGAGTTGGAAGGGACCTCCTGGGCCATCTGGTCCAACCCCCTGCTCAAAGCAGGATTCGCTAAATCATCCCAGTCAGATGTCTGTCCAGCCTCTGTTTGAAGACTTCCATTGAAGGAGAACTCACCACTTCTCGTGGCAGCCTGTTCCACTCATTGATCACTCTAACTGTCAAAAAGTTTTTTCTAATATCTAATCTGTGTCTCCTCCCATTCAGTTTCATCCCATTGCTTCTAGTCTTTCCTTGTGCAAATGAGAATAAAGTTGATCCTTCTACAATGTGACAGCCCTTTAGATATTTGTAGACAGCTATTAAGTCTCCTCTCAGTCTTCTCTTTTGCAAACTAAACATTCCTAAATTCTGCAACCTTTCCTCATAAGACAGGGTTTGCAGACCGGTCACCATTCTGGTCGCTCTTTTCTGAACTTGCTCCAGTTTGTTGATGTCTTTTTTAAAATGTGGTGCCCAAAACTGGACACAATATTCCAGATGAGGTCTGACCAAAGAGGAGTAGAGGGAAATAATGACTTCACGTGATCTAGACTGTATGCTTCTGTTAATACATCCTAGAATTGCATTTGCCTTTTTTGCTGCTGCATCACACTGTTGACTCATATTCAGTCTGTGATCTATTAGTATACCCAAGTCTTTTTCACATGTGCTGTCACTTAGCCCTATTCCTGCCATTCTATATATGCTTTTTTCATTTTTATTGCCCAGATGTAGTACTTTGCATTTCTCCCTGTTAAAAACCATTCTGTTAGTTGCTGCCCACTTCTCCAGTTTATTTAAATCTTTTTGAATCCTCTCTCTCTCTTCTCTAGTATTAGCTATCCCTCCTAGCTTTGTGTCATCAGCAAATTTAATCAGTTTACCCTCAATTCCTTCATCTAAATCGTTGATAAAGATGTTGAACAATACAGGGCCCAGGACAGAGCCCTGTGGTACCCCACTTGAGACATTCTTCCAACTGGATGTGCAGCCATTTATGACCACTCTTTGGGTCCGATCACTAAGCCAGTTATGAATCCACCTAACAGTTGCCTTGTCCATTCCATACTTAGTCATTTTTTCAATAAGGATTGTATGAGAGACTTTGTCAAATGCGTTGCTGAAGTCAAGATATACTATATCTACAGCATTTCCTTGATCCACCCAATCAGTGATACCGTCATAGAAGGAAATTAAGTTAGTCTGACATGACTTATTAGTTACAAACCCATGTTGACTCTGTTTAATCACTTCATTCTTATCCAGGTATTGACATACATGTTGTTTAATAATTTGTTCAAAGATCTTTCCTGGTATAGAAGTCAGACTCACCGGCCTATAGTTGCCTGGGTCCACCTTCTTCCCCTTTTTGAAGATAGGAACAACATTTGCTCTTCTCCAGTCTTCTGGCACTTCTCCTGTTCTCCAAGAATTTTCAAAGATTATGGAGAGGGGTTCAAAAATTTCTTCTGCTATCTCCTTCAGTACTCTGGGGTGTAATTCATCTGGACCTGGAGACTTGAATTCATTTAGGTTAGCTAAGTGTTTCCTCACTATCTTTCTGTTTATAGATATCCTGGATTCTTCTATTCCCTTAATAGGACAATGAATAACAGTTGATGTTACATTTCCTTTCTGAGAGAAAACAGATGCAAAATAGGAATTTAAAAGTTCAGCCTTCTCAACATCCTGTCTTACCATTTCATCATTTTCATCCTGTAAAAATCCTATAGCATCTTTGACTTTTCTTTTACTTTTGACATATCCCCAAAATCCTTTATTATTGCTTTTGACATCTCTTGCAAGCCTCAATTCATTTTCAGCTTTAGATAATCTGATTTGTGCCCTGCAGGTTCTGCAGACAGCATTATATTCTTCTTTAGATATGCCTCCCTCTTTCCATTTTATAAACATTTTTTTCTTCCTTTTTAGCATGTGCTTAAGTTCTGTGTTCATCCATCCTGGTTTCCTTAAATGCTTCCTATTCTTCCCTCTTTTCGGAATTGTTAACAACTGTGCTTTGAGAATTTCATTTTTCAAGATTTCCCATCCTTCCTGGACATTTTTGTCTTTAAGGATATCCAGCCATTGGATCCCTCATCCAGCCATTGGATCCCTTTTCAGCCCCAATTGTTATCTTCCCAAGGGAAGCAGGACCCCAAAAGTTGTGCAATTTGTCCTGAGTATGCTGATACCCCATTTGTGGGGGTAAACCACTGTTTGGGCACATGGCAGAGCTCAGAAGGGAAGGAGCACCATTTGACATAAAATTGGCTGGAATTGAGATCGGGCGCCATGTCGCGTTTGGACAGCCCCCGGATGTGCCTGAACAGTGGAACCCCCCCACAAGTGGCCCCATTTTGGAAACAAGACCCCCCAAGGAACTTATCTATATGTGTTGAGCACTTTGAACCCCCAAGTGCTTCACAGAAGTTAATAACGCCCGTGAAAATAAAAAAAATCATATTTTTTCCACAAACATGATCTTTTAGTCCCCAATTTTTTTATTTTCCCAAGGGTAACAGGAGAAATTGGACCCCAACAGTTGTTGTCCAATTTGTCCTGAGTATGTTGATACCCCATATGTGGGAGAAAACTACTGTATGGGCACACATCGGGACTCGAAATTGAAATAGTGATGTTTTGGAATGCAGACTTTGATGGAATGGTCTGTGGGTGTCATGTCACGTTTGGAGAGCCCCTGATGTGCCTAAACTGTGGAAACCCCCCACAAGTGACCCCATTTTGGAAACTAGACCCCTCAAGGAACTTATCTAGATGTGTGTTGAGCACTTTGAACCCCCAAGTGCTTCATAGAAGTTTATGATGCCGGACATGAAAAAAAAAATCATATTTTTTCCACAAACATGATCATTGCAACCAGGGGTGGACACTGACAGCTTGGGGCCACTGTGCAAGAAATGTGTCTGGGCCCCCCTTCCTTTTGTGGCGTCAATGTTACATATACACATATATATATGTATATATATATATAGCCACACACACATACATGTATATATTACATAGTCTCCTTTATTATGTATATTGCTGTCCCTTACACAGTGCCCTCTCTTGTTATGTACAGCACCGTCCCTACATATTAGATTATACAGAGCCCTGTTCTCTGTTTTTTATTACATACTGTCCTGTCTTGTTAGCTGTATAATGCAGTGATGGCTGATGGAGCATGGGAAAGTGTCCTTTCTAATGAAGGAGCCGATGGACTGGTAGTCTGGTCACCGGCTCCTTGATCAGCAGTCATTTTATATCTAAAAAGAGAGGGGACTATGTAGTAAAAGAAGGTGCTGTTAATAACAAAATTAACAAGAATACACTATGTAAGAGACAGCACTATACATAACAGCAGAGGAAGCTATACAATAAGGGACGGCACCATATATAACTAGAGAGGATGGTACGTAATAAGGGACGGTGTTAAACATAATAAAAGAGAAAACTATGTAACTAAGGATGGTGTTACACAGAATTAGTGAGTACTAGAGTTCAGCGAAACGGGTCGAAAAAATTCAAAAGTCGCCGACTTTTAGCAAAGTCGGGTTTCATGAAACGAAACCCGACCCTAGGATGAGGTCGGCCACGAGGTCGGCGACTTACGCGCCAAAGTCGCTTTCAAAAGTTTGTTTTGCGCTCTTTTTCAGCCAATCAGGATCCACGGACACTGTGGGCAATGTGATGACATAGGCACGGGTCACCACCATCTTTCAGAAGGGCATGCAAGTGATTGGCTTGCTTTGGTGGGCGTCACAGGGGGTATAAAAGGGCGTGCATGCCGACCGCCATCTTACTTCTGCCGATCTTAGTATAGGGAGAGGTTGCTGCTGATTCTGTAGGGAGAGCGTTAGGCAGGGAAGAAGACAAAAAAACTGCTTCTGCTGCTAGCGATTTGGCCTGCACAACACAACAGTCACTGTGTGTGCAGTGCAAGGGGAGGCTATATAGTGGTGTATCAGTGGTGTTGGTTGTTGGGCTGCCTTTTAAGGCTTCCTGACAGGCTGGCATTGCTGTTTACCCACTGCTCCGCAAACTGCTTTTTTAAAATCAATCCCAATTTTTTTTTTTGTCCTGCTGAGAAGAAAAAAAAACTGCTTCTGCTGCTAGCAATTTGGCCTGCACAACACACCAGTCACTGTGTGTGCAGTGCAAGGGGAGGCTATATAGTGGTGTATCAGTGGTGTTGGTTGTTGGGCTGCCTTTTAAGGCTTCCTGACAGGCTGGCATTGCTGTTTACCCACTGCTCCTCAAACTGCTTTTTTAAAAGCAATCCAATCTCCCTTATCCTCTAGTCACTTTTGTCACAGCTGTGCCATCGAGCCTGTCACATAGCGCTCAGATATTCATTGGGCCTCACACAATCCAAAAGTGTCCAGTGTCGAAAAGTGTGTGCAGAGATTCAAAATCTCCCTTATCCTCTAGTCACTTTTGTCACAGCTGTGCCATCGAGCCTGTCACATAGCGCTCAGATATCAGTGGGCCTCACACAATCCAAAAGTGTCCACTGTCCACAAGTGTGTGCAGAAATTCAAAATCTCCCTTATCCTCTAGTCACTTTTGTCACAGCAGTGCCATCGAGCCTGTCACATAGCGCTCAGATATCAGTGGGCCTCACACAATCCAAAAGTGTCCACTGTCCACAAGTGTGTGCAGAAATTCAAAATCTCCCTTAGCCTCTAGTCACTTTTGTCACAGCAGTGCCATCGAGCCTGTCACATAGCGCTCAGATATCAGTGGGCCTCACACAATCCAAAAGTGTCCACTGTCCACAAGTGTGTGCAGAAATTCAAAATCTCCCTTATCCTCTAGTCACTTTTGTCACAGCTGTGCCATCGAGCCTGTCACATAGCGCTCAGATATCAGTGGGCCTCACACAATCCAAAAGTGTCCACTGTCCACAAGTGTGTGCAGAAATTCAAAATCTCCCTTATCCTCTAGTCACTTTTGTCACAGCAATGCCATCGAGCCTGTCACATAGCGCTCAGATATCAGTGGGCCTCACACAATCCAAAAGTGTCCAGTGTCCAAAAGTGTGTGCAGAGATTCAAAATCTCCCTTATCCTCTAGTCACTTTTGTCACAGCTGTGCCATCGAGCCTGTCACATAGCGCTCAGATATTCATTGGGCCTCACACAATCCAAAAGTGTCCAGTGTCCAAAAGTGTGTGCAGAGATTGAAAATCTCCCTTATCCTCTAGTCACTTTTGTCACAGCTGTGCCATCGAGCCTGTCACATAGCGCTCAGATATCAGTGGGCCTCACACAATCCAAAAGTGTCCACTGTCCACAAGTGTGTGCAGAAATTCAAAATCTCCCTTATCCTCTAGTCACTTTTGTCACAGCTGTGCCATCGAGCCTGTCACATAGCGCTCAGATATTCATTGGGCCTCACACAATCCAAAAGTGTCCAGTGTCCAAAAGTGTGTGCAGAGATTCAAATTCTCCCTTATCCTCTAGTCACTTTTGTCACAGCTGTGCCATCGAGCCTGTCACATAGCGCTCAGATATTAGTGGGCCTCACACAATCCAAAAGTGTCCACTGTCCACAAGTGTGTGCAGAAATTCAAAATCTCCCTTATCCTCTAGTCACTTTTGTCACAGCAGTGCCATCGAGCCTGTCACATAGCGCTCAGATATCAGTGGGCCTCACACAATCCAAAAGTGTCCACTGTCCACAAGTGTGTGCAGAAATTCAAAATCTCCCTTATCCTCTAGTCACTTTTGTCACAGCTGTGCCATCGAGCCTGTCACATAGCGCTCAGATATCAGTGGGCCTCACACAATCCAAAAGTGTCCAGTGTCAAAAGTGTGTGCAGAAATTCAAAATCTCCCCTGTCCTATAGACACCTTGTACCTTGTTTTACATTACTATATAGTTTGTTGGATTTTGTCTACATTTCTACCAAAAATGAGGAAGGCTGGTGGAAGAGGCCGTGGAATTGGGCGGGGGTTGGCAGCTGGTAATGATGGTGTTGGTGGTGGATCTGATGGTAGTGGCAAGAGCAAAATAGGACCGAATGCAGGAGGTGCTGACCCTGCGTCATCGTCTGGCTACATAAGGCCTCGAACGCTTAGTTTTCTAGGAGTTGGCAAACCGCTTTTAAAGCCAGAGCATCAGGAAAAAGTTTTGTCTTACATTGCTGACTCAGCCTCCAGCTCTATCGCCTCCTCTTCTTCAGTTGTAAAAAGTAAAAGCACTGAGTCGTCATTGGAGGCTCATGTTCATGAACCACACCTTTCCTTGTGTCCTTCACCCCAACCAAGATTGAAGGATGACGCAGGCCATACTACTGATTACTCCATGGAGCTGTTTTCACATACCATGCCTGGATTATCAAGTGAAATGGTGAATTACCCAGGCCAAGATGAATCTGACATGGAGTGCACTGATGCACAGCCACTGATGGATGATTCTGCTGGTACATTCACTCAGAGCACTACATTGTCCTCGCAGTGTACAGAGCCAGATTCTGACCCTGATGGGACTCAGGTGCCCCTTCCCGCACACTATACCACCATACACGGTGACACAGAGGAAGGTGCACATGACATAGAAGAGGAGGTGATGGATGACCCAGTTGTTGACCCAGATTGACATCCATTGGGGGAAGAGGGTGCTGCCTCCAATGGCTCAGATGAGGAGCATCCACAGCAGACATCGACATCGCAACAGCTGTTATCTGGCAGGCCCGGAGCACTCCAAAGACAGGTTCCAAACATCAAAAGAGTTGCTGGACAGCTTGTCCAGAGGGTCAAAAGATCACAGCGTGCTAGGCCGCAAAATGTCTGCCAAAGTAGGAAGAGTGCAGTGTGGCACTTTTTTGAACAAAATCCTCATGATCAGGCCAAGGTTATCTGTAAGAAGTGCGCAAAGACCTTTAGCCGAGGGAAAAATCTGAAAAATTTGAATACCAGTTGCATGCTTAGACATTTAACCAGCATGCACTTGCAAGCGTGGACACAACACCAAACCTCAAGTGCCACATGTGCAACTGATCACAACAAAGGTAGTCAGCAACGCTACATTGTTTCCCCCACTGTAAGCCCACCGGTTAGCACAGCAGCAAATGTTGAGGTGTCGTTGCAAGGCCACAGCAGTCAGGGAATCCCACTGTTATATCAACGAAAGACTGATTCTAGGCCATCAGAAAGAACACCAACTCCATCAACATCATCAACCCTCTCTCAGTCCGCCCTGTCCACCGCTACTTCCACCATATGCAGCTCTCAAGTCCAGCTCACCCTCCCAGACACTATGAGTAGGTCAAGAAAGTACTCAGTCTCTCATCCGCGTACACTGGGTTTGAACGCCCACATTGCCAAACTAATCTCGTTTGAGATGATGCCCTTTCGGTTGGTGGAAAGCACAGCTTTCCGCGAACTCATGGCCTACGCAGTACCACGCTATGACCTACCCAGTCGCCACTTCTTCTCTCGCAAAGCCATCCCAGCCCTCCACCATCATGTGAAAGACCGCATTGTCCATGCACTCAAGCAGTCAGTGAGCGGAAAGGTGCACCTCACAACTGATGCATGGTCCAGTCGGCATGGCCAGGGCCGTTACGTGTCCATCACTGCGCACTGGGTTAATGTGGTGGATGCAGGGTCCACAGGGGACAGCGGTGGTGGGACAGTGCTGCCTAGCCCACGGTATAGGAAACAGTTGGCTGTAGGCGTTCGACCCTCCTCCTCCTCCTCCAGAAGCAAAAGCTCGTCCACAGAGCGCAGTCGTACGAGCACTCCATCTGCAGCTGCCACTGTTGCACACGATGTGTCCCCCTATCGAGCAGCTAGTGGAAAGCGTCAGCAGGCTGTGTTGCAGATGATGTGTTTGGGCGACAGACACACCGCCGAGGTGCTGGCCGAGTACTTGAAGCAGCAAACTGAGTCATGGCTGGGCAGTGTACATCTTGAGGCAGGCAAGGTAGTTAGTGATAACGGCCGTAATTTTGTGGCAGCCATAGCCCTTTCAAAACTCAGCCACATACCTTGCTTGGCTCACACCTTGAACCTGGTGGTGCAGTGCTTCCTCAAAAATTATCCGGAGTTAACAGCCCTGCTCCAGAAGGTGCGAAGACTGTGCGCGCACATCCGCCGGTCGCCTGTACACTCCGTTCGTATGCAGAAGCTGCAGCGATTGCTCCACCTTCCCAACCACCGCCTCATTATCGACATTGCAACAAGGTGGAACTCCACCCTGCACATGGTGGAGCGGCTGTGCGAGCAGAGGCAGGCCATAATGCATTTGTGGGAGGACACACGGCCAGGCACTTTGAGAGCAGACATGGAGTTGACAGGTGTGCAGTGGTCGAAGCTGAAAGACCTTTGTAAAGTCCTTCAGTGTTTTGAGGAATGCACACGGCTGGTAAGTGCAGACGACGCCATCCTAAGCATGAGCATCCCACTTATGCGTCTGCTCATGCAAACTTTGACGCACCTTAAGGAGCAGGCGTCTGCAGCCAATGTTGATGAGGAGGAAGAGGAGGAGGGAATCCTTGATGACATTCAGCCATTGTCTGCTCAGGGACCTCTCCTGGACAAGGTGGAGGAAGAAGAGGAGGAGGAGGAGGATGATGGGGATGATTACGTAGGGGAGGAGGATGCATCTCGTGGGGCAAGTGAAAATGTTGGCGTGGCAAGGTCTGGTACAGGGTTTGTGCGTGACTGGAGGGATGTGGATTTGCCAGAAAGTGCTCCTCCACCCAGCACTCGCAGTGCATCATTGACACCGGGAACATTGGCCCACATGTCAGATTATGCCTTGCGGATCCTAAAAAGGGACCCCCGCATTGCCAAAATGATGAACGATGACGACTACTGGTTGGCCAGCATCCTGGATCCACGCTATAAAGGCAAATTACAAAACATCATGCCACAGGAGAACCTTGACCTAATATTGGCTAATAAACAAGCAACTCTGGTAAATCGGTTGCTTGAGGCATTCCCAGCACACAGCAGCGGTGATGGTTCTCACACGAGCCGTACGGGCCGGGGGCAGCTTGGCAGAGGTATTCGTGGTGCACACAGCAGAAGTGGCGTTGGAGACAGGGGTTTCATGACAATGTTGTGGACTGATTTTTCAAGTACCGCTCACACAACTGGTAATACTGCATCGATGGAAAGTGACAGGAGACAGCAGTTGTCAACTTTGGTTACAAACTACTTTTCCTCCCATATCGATGTTCTCCCACACAGGTCATTCCCCTTTGACTATTGGGCCGCTAAACTGGACACCTGGCCTGAATTGGCCCAATATGCCTTACAGGAGCTCGCTTGCCCAGCTGCAAGTGTGCTATCGGAAAGAGTCTTCAGTGCAGCTGGATCAATCCTGACAGAAAAAAGGACCCGTCTGTCAACCCAAAATGTGGATGATCTAACCTTCATTAAAATGAACCACGCATGGGTTTCCAAGGATTTTGTCCCACCTTCCCCTGATGACACATAGGGTGACAGAAAAATGGCTTGCTTTGGTCCACCTCTTCCTGGTACTTCACCTATTTCGCCTTTTGCATCAGCTGAATGTCCAACATCAACATATGCCACTTTCTAAAACTCCCTAACTGTGCTGCCTCCCCCCCCATGGCCGGGGTCACCACCTAGCGCACGACACCGTGCGAGTGCCGTTGCCCTGGACAGGTGGGTAGGCCGACTCTTGGGCGCGGGCACTGGCACAGGGTCCCTCATAGTGCAATCAAGTGTCTCTGACGGTGGTGGTGCACACCCGCCGTCAGACACACCGCTGTACTATGAGGGGCCCAGTGCCAGTACCGACGCCCACGAGTGGGCCCCCCTTGCTTGGGCAGGGCCCCAGCATTTGCAATCTTTACCTCTCCCTGCTCCTCCACTGTGTAATCTGGGCCGTCAAATCCATACTGTGCCTGACACCGTCTGAGCCTGCCTCCTGAGACATATATTTTGAATGTGTACGCTATCCATACATGTTATCCAGGGATACGGTACCCTTTCTAACCTTTGTGCAATCACGTGCAATCCATACTGGGCCTAACACCGTCTGAGCCTGCCTCCTGAGACATATATTTTGAATGTGTACGCTATCCATACATGTTATCCAGGGATATGGTACCCTTTCTAACCTTTGTGCAATCACGTGCAATCCATACTGGGCCTAACACCATCTGAGCCTGCCTCATGCTGTATAGACATATATTTTGAATGTGTACGCTATCCATACATGTTATCCAGGGATATGGTACCCTTTCTAACCTTTGTGCAATCACGTGCAATCCATACTGGGCCTAACACCGTCTGAGCCTGCCTCATGCTGTATAGACATATATTTTGAATGTGTACGCTATCCATACATGTTATCCAGGGATACGGTACCCTTTCTAACCTTTGTGCAATCACGTGCAATCCATACTGGGCCTAACACCGTCTGAGCCTGCCTCATGCTGTATAGACATATATTTTGAATGTGTACGCTATCCATACATGTTATCCAGGGATACGGTACCCTTTCTAACCTTTGTGCAATCACGTGCAATCCATACTGGGCCTAACACCGTCTGAGCCTGCCTCCTGAGACATATATTTTGAATGTGTACGCTATCCATACATGTTATCCAGGGATACGGTACCCTTTCTAACCTTTGTGCAATCACGTGCAATCCATACTGGGCCTAACACCGTCTGAGCCTGCCTCATGCTGTATAGACATATATTTTGAATGTGTACGCTATCCATACATGTTATCCGGGGATACGGTACCCTTTCTAACCTTTGTGCAATCACGTGCAATCCATACTGGGCCTAACACCGTCTGAGCCTGCCTCCTGAGACATATATTTTGAATGTGTACGCTATCCATACATGTTATCTGGGGATACGGTACCCTTTCTCACCTTTGTGCAATCACGTGTAATCCATACTGGGCGTGAGAACGGCTGGCGAGCTGTTAAGCAAGCTACAGCACCTGTCCAGACAAGTACAGGGATTCCCTAGCGAGGAGACTTATTTGATTGTTTTCAATGTTGGGACAGCAATTTTTGGGGAGCACTATACTCTGGAGAATGATAGATGGGGCCCACCATACACTGGAACATTCCAAAGGTGGACATCAGACACTGGAGCAGCATTTACAGGGCCCATTATACACTAGAGCATTAGAAATGGGGCCCATTATGTTTGGAGCATTATTTGGGCCCATAAGACAGTAGAGCTTCATCCATGGGGACCAACATATACTGTAGCATTATGTGGAGCTCATCATATACTGTTTCAAACATTATATGGGACCAATGATTCTGTATGGAGAAATAGATGGGCCTCGTCATGAGATGTAAAAAGTGAGGTATTTTTCATTGTACTATACCGCTATTTCTCTGCCGTATCGGAGCATGATGAGTTGTGGTATGTGTTAAAGGGGCGCTCTTTCACCCAGGGCACATGAAAACCTGGAGCCAGCCCTCCCCCCCCACAGTTTGTAGCCAAATAACCCCCATTTTTCAGTGCGTAACTTGTATTATGAAGTTAATTAAGGTTGACAAGCTTAAGAAAGAAGAATTGATGCTTTTGGCATTCAAATGGGCACTGTAGGTGTGTTTCCTGTCCTCCTCTCACTGCCGACTTTTATTCCCCATTGACTTACATTGGGCTTCGTGTTTCGGGACGACCCCGACTTTTCCCTATAATCGGACGATCTTGCTCGACCCGACTTTTGGAAAAGTCGGGTTTCACGAAACGAAACGCGACCCTAAAAAACCAAAAGTCGCTCAACTCTAGTGAGTACACTATATGCTAAGGGACTGTTATACATAATAAGTACGTGCACTATATGCTAAGGGACTGTGTTATACATAATAAGCGATAATGTCTTCCTCCACCTCCCCCTGTTCCTAAGGCCATTATACGTCCCCCCTTCCTCCCATTCCAATCCCCCACACCCCTCATTGTCCTCCTCCCCCAGATCCCAATATTGTCCTCCCCCCCATCATTACCCTCTTCACCACCTCCATCATTTTCTTCTCTCCCACCCCTATCTTTGCTTTCTCCCCTACCACTTCCATCATTGCCCATTTCCCCACCTCCATTATTTCCTCCTCCACCACCACCATCATTGCATTCTCTCCCCACCCCATCATCATTTCTTTTTCCCTCACCACCATTGACCTTTCCACCACCTCCATCTTTGCCTTCTCCCCACCACCCCATCATTGCCCTCTCCATCACCCCATCATTGCCTTCTTCCCATCACCCCATCATTGCCTTCTCCATCACCCCCATCATTGCCTTCTCCCCATCACTGCCATCTGTCCATCACTCCCATCATTGCCTTCTCCCCATCACTCCCATCATTGTCTTCTCATCATCACTCCCATCATTGCCTTCTCCATCACCCCATCATTGCCTTCTCATCATCACTCCCAACATTGCCTTCTCCCCATCACCCCATCATGGCCTTCTCCCCATCACGGCCTTCTCCCAATCACCCCATCATGGCCTTCTTTTCATCACCCCATCATGGCCTTCTCCTCCACCTACACACACACATACATACATACATGCACACACATACTACATATACACATACATACATACATACATACACACACACACACATACATACATACATACACACACACAGCAGTGACAGCACCTCACCTGTCCGAGTCTGCAGAATCTCCGCCTCCGCCCTCCGCCTGCTTCCTCGCTCTGGCACACCGGCAGCGTCGCTGAATGATGACGTCATTCAGCGGCGCTGCTCTCTGTGTCAGAGACAGGAAGTGCTGGCTCCGGGCAGGAAGGATCTTTACAGATCCGCTGCTATTTTCTCTTGCAGGCAGCGGAGCTGCTGGGATCGCTCTCTGCCCGCCGCACATGAGGGCAATCTGGCCAAGGGCCCCCTGCAGCCTCTGGCCTGGAGAAACTGGGCAGATTGCCCTCATCATTAGCCACCCTGCAGAGGCCCCCTGGAGCCTCTGGGCCCTGGTGCAGTCGCACCGGTTGAACCGGCGGTATGTCCGCCCATGGTTTGGAATTTTTAGCCATTATTAGTGTAAGTTATTGCTCTGGCAGCAGTAATTGTCCTGTAACAGACTCTGTGTGAGCGGTGACACTGGCAGGAGTGTGAACAGGGCTCTGTAATACTGTGACCTGCCCTCCTTGGTGGAAAACACCTTCATAGGACTACAACTCCCTGCATTCTATCAAACAAACAAGATCATATAGATATTTTTAAGTTTTGGAAGGCATCGTGTCAGCAAAGTTATAACCAAACTTTATTCAAAACACGTACATGTCAGTATGACAGTTTGAAAAAAAAAATCCGCTTTGTTTTTATTTGTTTTTATTTATTTTTTTATTTATTTTTTTTCCAGCATCAGTACAATTACGGCGAGGCCGAGTTTGTGTAGTTTTTTTTTTTTTTTAAACATTTTAGTGGCTATTGGATTTTTTTATTAGGGGACGTTTAAACTATGGGTTAAATAATTTTAGATTTTGATTGATCGCTCCAAAATGCATCATATGAGTTTATTTTTAAAATGTTAATTACTTTTTAACATTCTATTATTTTTTTTTTTTTTATTCCCTCGGGGGACTTGAACCTTTGACAGTTCAGCAAAACATAAGAAAACTTCTGATCTCCTGTAGAGCCCAGCCGGTGGCTTCATGGGAGCACCAAGATGGCGGCACTAGGGGACCTCTGTCAGCGACTTTTCAGCTCCCCTCCATCTTGTCAGGGAGGGGGTGGATTGGGTAGTATAAATAAAAACATCAGATAAAGCCGCAAAACATAAGCCCTCGCCCAGCTCCAGATCCCGAAAAACGGAAACGCTGAGGGTCTCGGAAAATTGCGACAAACGCAAAAACTTTTCGGAAAAATTTTGGGAATTTTTTTTCACCACTGAAATAATAAAGAACCTATCCATGTTTGGTATCTGCGTACTTGTACTGACCGGCGGAATCATATTCTTCGGTTAGTTTTATCATATAGTGAACATGGCAAATAAAGATTAAAAAAAAAAAACAATTGAGTAATTGCACTTTTTTTTGCAATTTCTTGGTTTTTCTTCCCCCTGTTTTCCAGTACACCATCATGGTCTTCTCCCCATCACCCCATCATGGCCTTCTCTCCCCATTACTCCCATCATGGCCTTCTCTCCCCATCACCCCCATCATGGCCTTCTCTCCCCATCACGGCCTTCTCCCCATGTCCCCATCATATCATTGCCTTTTCCAGGGCCAGGCTCCACCTACACACACAGACATACACACACAGCAGCACCTCTCACCTGTCACACACACACCCAGCAGCACCTCTCACCTGTCTCACACACAAACCAGCACCTCTCATCTGTCCGCAGCATAGCCCGTGCTTCCTCGCTCTGGCACAGCATCGGCCACTGAATGATGACGTCATTCAGCAGCGCTCCTCTCTGTGTCAGAGACAGGAAGCGCGAGCGGCGGGCAGGAGAGATCCTTTCAGCTCCGCTGCTATTTTCTCTTGCAGGCAGCGGAGCTGCTTGGATCGTTCCCTGCCCGCCGCACATGAGAGCAATCTGGCCAGGGGCCCCCGGAGCCTCGAGTCCGGAGAAACCGGCCATATTGCCCTCATCATTAGCTGCACTGCAGGGCCCCCCATGGCAGTACCAGATCACAGCTCTGAATCTCCCCGGTTAGGGGTACCGGCTGCTTTTTTAACAAGCGGTTCCATCGAACCGGGGAGAACCGGCCGAATCCCACTCCTGCATTTAGGTTTTGAGTGATCAATTTCGAATTAGTTATCCCACTGCCTGTTAATGCCAGAACATAACATACTGTATATCATTAAACATATATTTAAGTCTTAAGAACTTACTTTCGGATGTGGCTGAGACGGGTTATAAGTTCCGTCATGAAAACAAACTTGAGGTATAATTCCTGAAACAGGCGGAGGAGGTGGAATATGTTCTTCGTCCTTTTGTTGTTCTGTAAAATACACTGTTAGTGAGACTAGTTGATCATGAAAAGGACATTGATTCTACTATGGGCAGCACGGTGGCTCAGTGGTTAGCGTTGCAGCACTGGGTCCTGGGTTCGTATCCCACCAAGGACAACATCTGCAAGGAGTTTGTATGTTCTCCCTGTGTTTGCGTGGGTTTCCTCCGGGTACTCCGGTTTCCTCCCACACTCCAAAGACATACTGACTAGGGAATATATAGATTGTGAGCCCCATCGGGGACAGTGATGAAAATGTGTGCAAACTGTAAAGCGCTGCGGAATATGTTAGCGCTATATAAAGATTATTATTATTATTATTACTCTACAGTCAGCCTGGGATTGGAGACCCCTAGCATACTAGGAAATTACTTAAAGGGAAACTGTCACCATGAAAACAGTCCAATCTGCAGACCTCATCTATAATATAACGCTGTAAGCATCACTCTGTCCGAAGCCTTTATAGACTGCGCAAGTGCGACGCGACTGCGCAGTCTGGCTCCAGACAGAATGAGGCAGCCAGTGGTGAGGAGTGTGTATGGTGCCGGAGATGGCGGTACCGTACACACGGCATACCGCCATCTCCGACGCCATACTTACATGACCGGGAGGAGCGTTGCCGCGGTGCTTCTCTTCGGCCGGAGACCGGGGCGGGAGTGCGGCCGGAATCGCGCATGCGCATAGCGCGTTCCGGCGCCATTTTACTTTACTTTAGCAATATGATGCCGGACAGCGCTATGGGCATGCACATACTCCGGCGCCAGACTCCTCCCCCGGCCTCCAGCAGAACGTGGTGACAGCGCTGGAGCGCAGGAAAGAAGGGTGAATATAAATGCTTTTTTTTTTTGCATGTGTGTAGTTTTAGTAGGAGTGAGGGGACCATGCATACCAGGATAGGAGAGGTGAGAGGACCATGCATACCAGGATTGGGGTGTGAGGGGGCCATGCATACCAGGATTGGGGGATGAGAGAGACCATGCATACCAGGATAGGGGGTGAGAGGACCATGCTTACCAGGATTGGGGGATGAGGGGTACCATGCATACCAGGATAGGGGGGTGAGAGAAACATGCATACCAGGATTGGGGGATGAGGGTTACCATGCATAACAGGAATGGGACATGAAGGGAACCATGCATACCAGGATAGGGGGGGTGAGGGGTACCATGCATACCAGGATTGGGGGATGAGGGGTACCATGCATACCAGGATTGGGGGATGAGGGTTACCATGCATAACAGAATAGGGGGTGAGGTGACCATACATACCAGGATTGGGGGATGTGGGATACCATGCATACCAGGATTGGGGGATGAGGGGTACCATGCATACCAGGATTGGGGGATGAGGGGTACCATGCATACCAGGATTAGGGGATGAGGGGTACCATGCATACCAGTATTGGGGGATGAGGGGTACCATGCATACCAGGATTGGGGGATGAAGGGTACCATGCATACTAGGATAGGGGTTGAGGGGACCATGCATACCAGGATAGGGGGGTGAGAGGACCATGCATACCAGGATAGGGGGATGAGGGGTACCATGCATACCAGGATTGGGGGATGAGGGGTACCATGCATACCAGGATAGGGGGTGAGGGGACCATGCATACCAGGATAGGGATGAGGGAGTACCATGCATACCAGGATTGGGGGATGAGAGGACCATATATACCCAGATAGGAGGTGAGGGGACCATGCATACCAAGATAGGGGGATGAGAGGACCATGCATAGCAGGATGGGGGGGTGGGAGGACAGAGGACCATGCATACCAGGATAGGGGGGTGAGAGGAATATGTGCATACCAGGATAGGGGGGTGAGAGAACCATGTGCATACCAGGATTGGGGGTTGAGGGGGCCATGCATACAAGGATGAAGAATGGCGTGCCATGCATAACAGGATTGGGGGGGTGAGAGAACCATGCATACCAGGATTGGGGGATGAGGGGTACCATGCATACCAGGATTGGGGGATGAGGGGGACCATGCATACAAGGAAAGGGGGTGAAGGGACCATACATACCAGGATAGGGATGAGGGAGTACCATGCATACCAGGATTGAGGGATGAGGGGTACCATGCATACCAGGATAGGGGGTGAGGGGACCATGCATACCAGGATTGGTGGATGAGGGGTACCATGCATACTAGGATAGGGGGTGAGGGGACCATGCATACCAGGATAGGGGGGTGAGAGGACCATGCATACCACGAAAAGGGGGGTGAGGGGACCATGCATACCAGGATGAAGAATGGGGTGCCATGCATACCAGGATTGGGGGGTGAGGGGACCATGCATACCAGGATGAAGAATAGGGTGCCATGCATACCAGGATTGGGGGGTGAGGGGACCATGCATACTAGGATGAAGAATGGCGTGCCATGCATACCAGGATTGGGGGGGTGAGAGGACCATGCATACCAGGATTGGGGGATGAGGGGTACCATGCATACCAGGATAGGGGGATGAGGGGGACCATGCATACAAGGAAAGGGGGTGAGGGGACCATACATACCAGGATAGGGATGAGGGAGTACCATGCATACCAGGATTGAGGGATGAGGGGTACCATGCATACCAGGATAGGGGGTGAGGGGACCATGCATACCAGGATTGGTGGATGAGGGGCACCATGCATACTAGGATAGGGGGTGAGGGGACCATGCATACCAGGATAGGGGGGTGAGAGGACCATGCATACCTGGATTGAGGGATGAGGGGTACCATGCATACCAGGATTGGGGGATGAGGGGTACCATGCATACTAGGATAGGGCGTGAGGGGACCATGCATACCAGGATAGGGGGGTGAGAGGACCATGCATACCTGGATTGGGAGATGAGGGGTACCATGCATACCAGGATTGGGGGATGAGGGGTACCATGAATAACAGGATAGGGGGTGAGAGGACCATGCATACCAGGATGGTGGGGTGGGAGGACAGAGGACCATGCATACCAGGATAGGGGGGTGAGAGGACTATGTGCATACCAGGATAGGGGGGTGAGAGGACCATGTGTATACCAGGATTGGGGGTTGAGGGGGGCCATGCATACCAGGATAGCTGGGGTGAGTGGATTATGCATACCACGAAAGGGGGGTGAGGGGACCATGCATACCAGGATGAAGAATGGGGTGCCATGCATACCAGGATTGGGGGGTGAGGGGACCATGCATACCAGGATGAAGAATAGGGTGCCATGCATACCAGGATTGGGGGGTGAGGGGACCATGCATACTAGGATGAAGAATGGCGTGCCATGCATACCAGGATTGGGGGGGTGAGAGGACCATGCATACCAGGATTGGGGGATGAGGGGTACCATGCATACCAGGATTGGGGGATGAGGGGGACCATGCATACAAGGAAAGGGGGTGAGGGGACCATACATACCAGGATAGGGATGAGGGAGTACCATGCATACCAGGATTGAGGGATGAGGGGTACCATGCATACCAGGATAGGGGGTGAGGGGCCATGCATACCAGGATTGGTGGATGAGGGGCACCATGCATACTAGGATAGGGGGTGAGGGGACCATGCATACCAGGATAGGGGGGTGAGAGGACCATGCATACCTGGATTGAGGGATGAAGGGTACCATGCATACCAGGATTGGGGGATGAGGGGTACCATGCATACTAGGATAGGGCGTGAGGGGACCATGCATACCAGGATAGGGGGGTGAGAGGACCATGCATACCTGGATTGGGAGATGAGGGGTACCATGCATACCAGGATTGGGGGATGAGGGGTACCATGAATAACAGGATAGGGGGTGAGAGGACCATGCATACCAGGATGGTGGAGTGGGAGGACAGAGGACCATGCATGCCAGGATAGGGGGGTGAGAGGACTATGTGCATACCAGGATAGGGGGGTGAGAGGACCATGTGTATACCAGGATTGGGGGTTGAGGGGGGCCATGCATACCAGGATAGCTGGGGTGAGTGGATTATGCATACCACGAAAGGGGGGTGAGGGGACCATGCATACCAGGATGAAGAATGGGGTGCCATGCATACCAGGATTGGGAGGTGAGGGGACCATGCATACCAGGATGAAGAATGGCGTGCCATGCATAGCAGGATTGGGGGGGTGAGAGGACCATGCATACCAGGATTGGGGGATGAGGGGTACCATGCATACCAGGATTGGGGGATGAGGGGGACCATGCATACAAGGAAAGGGGGTGAGGGGACCATACATACCAGGATAGCGATGAGGGAGTACCATGCATACCAGGATTGAGGGATGAGGGGTACCATGCATACCAGGATAGGGGGTGAGGGGACCATGCATACCAGGATAGGGATGAGGGAGTACCATGCATACCAGGATTGGGGGGTGAGAGGACCATGCATACCAGGATTTGGGGATGAGGGGTACCATTCTTACCAGGATTGGGAGATGAGAGGACTATGCACACCAGGTTAGGGGATGAGGGGACCATACAAACCATGATAGGGGTGAGGGGGCCATGCATACCAGGATTGGGGGTGAGGGGACCATGCATACCAGGATAGGGATGAGGGAGTACCATGCATACCAGGATTGAGGGGTGAGGGGACCATGCATACCAGGATGAAGACTGGGGTGCCATGCATACCAGGATTGGGGGGTGAGGGTACCATGCATACCAGGATAGGAATGAGGGGTGCCATGCATACCAGGATAGGAGGGTGGCTGCACATTTTCTTGGATTTTCGGGCCAGATGATGGTACTATCCCTAACTGACATATTTCTTTGTACAAGAGTATACAGAGAATACATATATGATAATGCCCAGTATCAGAGAACGAGACAAGGCGGTGACCATGGTCCAAAAACGCCTTGTGCATGGATTACCACTCCATATGCTAATCTTAAAAAGGAGAAAACGGAGTAACGGATACAAAATATATGCAAAAGTATAAATTTTATTAGTACTCACATCAAGTGCTGACAAGTATACAAGTTGACTAAAATAGGGGGGATAAGCCCCAATGATACAACAATCAGGACAGACAAGGACAGGGTAAATAAAATGATACCAGTGCTCGAAATCTACATGGCACAACGTTCAGTCAGCCCATGGGCATTGCACATAACAGACATGTGTCTAATGGTAAAAGATAGTCAAATATGGCATACTCAATTAAATGTGTATTGTACATAGTTGTACATGTCTAGAGCGCCAAAAAAAAAAAAAAAACCATCCAGAGGGGTCAATGTGCAAGTCCAATGGACACTGAACATAAATGAATCAATGACATGTGGAAGGATTCTTACATAGTAAATAACATATGTATCAGCATATCAAAACTGCGCAATTGTGCCAGAGAGAACCCGGGAGACGACCCGCCCAGCGGTCCAAATGACCGAAGTGTGGAAACAAGTAAAGGCAGGCTGCTTACCGGGGAGCAGAGGAGGTGAAGGCCCATGCAACGACACCCGACGTACGTTTCGCGCCCGCCACAGGCGCTTTATCAAGGGCCTTCACCTCCTCTGCTCCCCGGTAAGCAGCCTGCCTTTACTTGTTTCCACACTTCGGTCATTTGGACCGCTGGGCGGGTCGTCTCCCGGGTTCTCTCTGGCACAATTGCGCAGTTTTGATATGCTGATACATATGTTATTTACTATGTAAGAATCCTTCCACATGTCATTGATTCATTTATGTTCAGTGTCCATTGGACTTGCACATTGACCCCTCTGGATGTTTTTTTTTTTTTTTTTTTTTTTGGCGCTCTAGACATGTACAACTATGTACAATACACATTTAATTGAGTATGCCATATTTGACTATCTTTTACCATTAGACACATGTCTGTTATGTGCAATGCCCATGGGCTGACTGAACGTTGTGCCATGTAGATTTCGAGCACTGGTATCATTTTATTTACCCTGTCCTTGTCTGTCCTGATTGTTGTATCATTGGGGCTTATCCCCCCTATTTTAGTCAACTTGTATACTTGTCAGCACTTGATGTGAGTACTAATAAAATTTATACTTTTGCATATATTTTGTATCCGTTACTCCGTTTTCTCCTTTTTAAGAAGAGTATACAGAGGTAGCTGTCAACCACGGATATTGCTGCCCACTGGACCACAAATCCCAGAAAGAGCAGAAGTTTAAATGATTAACCCCTTCATGACCTCTGACACATATATACATCATAGGTTGTGTCCCTGCATTTGACCTGCAGGTTACTATTGTGAGCCCTCATGTTTTCAGGCACCAGAGAGCTGATCTGATCTGATCAGCTGTCATGTGCCCCTAAGAGCCATGGGTGTAATCACGATCCACCCATGGCTGTTAACCTCTTAAATTCTGCTGTCAATTTCCAACGGCAGCATTTATCATGGTCATGTCGGAAACGCGTCACTATTCCCGCCCATCAGCGCGCCCGTAACCTGAATTCAAGGTGCAAATGGGTTAACATAACAACCCGGGGTCTGCAAGAGACCCCTGTGGTTGTCATTGCTGATCTGATAGGTGCGCAGCCCTAAGGCCGGCGCTCGTAGCAGATAGCAGGGCTGAAGCAAACAGATGATTGCAGCTTCAAGTCTCCTAAATAGACTATTGAAGCAAGTAAAAAGTAGAAAAAAGTTTTTAAAAATATTAAAAGAATTAAAATAATAAAAGTTCAAATCACCCCCCTTTCATCCCATTCAAAATAAAAGAATAAACAAAAAAATTCAAATACCCTTTTATTTGGCATTGCTGCATTCAGAAACACCTGATCTATCACAATATAAAAATGATTAATCCGATCGATAAACGGTGTAATTAGAGAAAAAAATAAAAACTCTAGAATTAAGTTTCTTTGGTCGCCGCAACATTGCAATAACGGGCGATCAAAAGATCGTATCTGCACCAACATGGTATCAATAAAAACGTCAGCTTGGCGCCCAAAAAATAAGCCCTCACCCAACCCAAGATCATAAAAATTGGAAACGCTAAGGGTCTAGGAAAATGGCGCCATTGTTTTATTATTTTTTTCTTTTTTCTTTTTTACAAACTTTATTTTTTTTTTCACCACTTACCATAAATAAAAAAAGAACCTAGACATGATTGATGTATGAGAACTCGTAATGAGCTGTAGAGTCATAACGGCAGGTCAGTTTTAGCATTTAGTGAACACGAGTTATTGCGAGCCCTTGGGATTACGAACCTCGCAATGGGGTGTAACCACGCAACAGACTGGCGTATGTGCAGACTAACAGCAAACATAAATACCTGGTGTACCTCTCTTGCCACTCCTACCTTGTGTATGAAAAAGCTCTGTCGTTAATACTGTTCGGGTAGAGCTATCCGATAGCGCTATCCATGAAGAAAGTGCACGGGTAGAGCAGCTATCCCATAGCTCTATTCCTAAAGGAAATGAACGGGTAGAGCTATCCCATAGCGATATCCCTCAATGTTCCTGAGTGTAAGCTATTTCACATGGTTGAGCGCACTTGGGATCTGCCCCCAAGGCCCTGCCCATGCCCAATGTTTGGTCCGTAGACCGCGGCTAGGAGTTAGTCCCGCTTTTGTGTGCAACTTTTTTTGGGCTTTTACAGTTGTTAAAAATCTTAATAAATGACTTCTTTGTACACACAGTGACTGCGTCCTCTTCTGGACCCATGTTGATAACTTCATCACTGGCATCAGGCATAGGGATCATGGTGCTTTTGAGGATATCTCTCTCTTTTCCACCACGGGTGCGTGAGGAGTGACATCAGTCACAGTTTTTGTTTTGTCCTCATGCTTTCCTGTAATGTAGAATATTGAAATTAGGTTAAAATCCCACCATAGACATTTGCAAGGAGTTTGTGTGGGTTTCCTCCAGATTCCTCCCACATTCCAAAGACATACTGATGGAGAATTATGATTGTAAGCCCCAATGGGGACAGTGATAACAATGTAAGTAAAGTTGTGGAATTAATGGCGCTACATACAGTTGAGAAAATAAGCATTTGACACACTGCCAATTTTGCAAGTTTTCCCACCTACAAAGAATGGAGAGGTCTGTAATTTTTTATTGTAGGTACACTTCAACTGTGAGAGACAGAATGTTTAAAAAAATCCAGAAAATCCCATTGTATGATTTTTACATAATCAATTTGCATTTTGTTGCATGAAATAAGTATTTGACACCATAGAAAAACAGAACTTAATATTTGGTACAGAAACCTTTGTTTGCAATTACAGAGGTCATATGTGGTAGTTTTTTCCCAAGTTTGTACACATCGCAGCAAGGATTTTGTCCCCCCCCCTTCCATACGGATCTGTCAGGTTTCGGTGCTGTCGCTGTGTAACATTGAGTTTCAGCTCCCTCCAAACGTTTCCTTTTAGGTTTAGGTCTGCAGACTGGCTAGGTTCCTCCAGGACATTAAAATGCATCTTATGGAGCCTCTCCTCAGCTGACCTGGCTGTGTGTTTTGGGTCATTGTCATGATCGAAGAACCAGCTATGACCCATCTTTAACGTTCTTACTGAAGGAAGGATGTTGTTGACTAAAATCTCACGACACATGACCTCATCTATCCTCCCTTCAATATGGTGCCGTCGTCTTGTCCCCTTTGCAGAAAATGGAATGAATGAACCGTTGTCATATGCCGGTTTTCGGTGAATGACAACTTACTGTAGGGACTGGTACATAGAGATGAATCTCCGCCATTGCTACTTTATCACCCTGAAGAATGTTGAGCTCATAGTTTCTAAGAGTATCATGGCACTTATAGTTTAATGCATTTGCAATTAAGGACATACCTGGTTGGTTTACAAGTTATGATGTATTGGTGCTGCACACATTGTATATTTCTATATTAAGGGCAGCGCAGAGTGTCGCAGGGTCAGCCGTCATGGAGTGGCAGCGTCTTTCTCGCCAACATAGGATGATGATTGGTTGCTTATGTGGTGGAGCATTTCTCTGCTCATAAATCTATTTGTTTCTCGCCCCCTTTTGCTCCTATTTGTCTATATATGTCTCTGTATTCAGTGGAGCACACTAAAATCTATTCAGTATAATTGGTGTGGCACTATATATTGATGATTAAACTAGCACTGAATAGCGCATACTAGGGAACTGGGGAGAGCCGCCGAGGAGCAAGGGCACCATTGTCGTATCACAAGGGTGCCAACCTCTACTGTTAGGCAGGTGGACAGGAAAGGGGATTACACAGGGGCTCTCCAGGATCATCTACTTATCTATTCAATTTGTCGCCTTTCAGCATTTTAAGTGTGTGTCTTGTATGTTGTTAGTCCTTTTATAAATGGTTAATAAAGGTTTATATTTTAATTAATGGGGTCTTCATATGTGAGCTGATTCCTGAACTTTCTCAGAATCATCCTTACTCTTACTACAAGAGGCAAGATCACGTACAGAGCCCCAGACCGAGGAAGATTGACAGTCATCTTGTGTTTCTTCCATTTTCTAATAATTGTGCCAACAGCTGTTGCCTTCTCACCAATTGCCTATTGTGCTGTAGCCCATCCGAGCCTTGAACAGGTCTACAATTTTGTCCCTGATGTCCTTAGACTTCATTTTGGTCTTGGCCATGGTAGAGAGGTTGGAGTGTGATTGATTGTGTGGACAGGTGTCTTTTATACAGGTAACGAGTTCAAACAGGAGCAGTTAGCACAAGTAATGAGCGTAGAGTAGGAGGGCTTCTTAAAGAAAAACTAACAGGTCTGCGAGAGCCAGAATTCTTTCTGGTTAGAAGGTGATCAAACACTTATTTCATGCAATAAAATGCAAATCAATTATGTAAAAATCATAAAATAAATCTAAAAGACCACATTGTAAGATTCCGTCTCTCACAGGTGAAGTGTACCTACAATAAAAACTACAGACCTCTCCATTCTTTGTAGGTGGGAAAACTTGCAAAATTGGCATTGCGTCAAATACCGTATATACTTGCGTATAAGCCGAGATTTTCAGCCCATTTTTTTGGGCTGAAAGTCCCCCTCTCGGCTTATACGCAAGTCATATACGCCAGGGAGTCGGCGGGGGAGGGGTAGTGGGGGTGTCAGATCATACTGACCCCCTGGCGCGTCTCTGCAGCCCCCCTGCCTGTCCCACAGTCTCAGGCGCCTGCCTTCAGCAGTCACGTGGTACTGCTCATTAAAAACATGAATATGCACATATTCATGTCTTTAATGAGTGTTATCACATGACCGATGAAGGCTGGCGCCGAAGACCATGGGAGAACAGGGCTGCAGAGACCGCACCAGGAGGGGGTAAGTATATGTGATATTCACCTGTCCCCGTTCCCACGCTGCTCGCCGCTGCCTGCCACATCCTCTGTCAGTGTCGTTCAGGCAGCAGAGAACGCGCCCCCCATCATATTTATATATTCACTATATTGAGGGTATTATGGAAAGTCTATGGTTACTTACTGGTGCAGACTGGTCTGTGACCCCGGATCGTGTTCAGTTGAAGGTCAATGTGATCTCTTCGTCATATACTCTACATGCCGTTTAAAGACATGGAGTCACTTCCTGACCTAAAACAAAAAGTAAAAACAATGAAAATCAGATGCCCCCAATAATGGCAGCACGCCCCTTATCATATTTACACATTCACTATATTGAGGGTATTATGGAAAGTCCATGGTTACTTACTGGTGCAGACTGGTCTGTGGTCCCGGGTCGTGTCCGGTTGTAGGTCGGAGCGATCTCTTGGACCGTCATAGACTCTACATGCCTCTTGGAAAGTGCTAGAAACTCCTACGCGAAAATCGCGGAAAAAACGCGGAATAAACCTCTGCACAAATTGTGCGAATATCGCGCCAAACCGCAGAAACAGTCTCAAAACAAACCCGCAAGTTCCTGATATTGGGCATCTCCACTTGTAGGGTCGTTATCTCCGGGGTTACTTCTCTAGGTAGATCAGTAACGTTTTCTGTAGCCGCTCTCTTGGCTGGTGGCAGCATCTCAGGCTTACTGTTAGAGGAGATGGCCACATCCGTATCTGTTTCAATATCGATGACGACATAATCTGGACCAGGAGAAGAAATGTTGGTGTTCTCAAGGTCATCTGTCTTTTTGACCATTGGTCCATCCTCATTTTTTCCTGTTAAAGAGATCAAAGAAATCATAATTTTTTAAAATAAAATATTCTCCATATTTCTTATGGATTATTGCATCTACTGCTCCTTTACTTCGCAGCCGCCCACTGTAGATAAATGTTAGTGCTTGCTGGGCTCTATGCAGCGCCGACGTTTGTCATGACATGGTCGGTGGTCTTGCAGCGCTCACGACCCCCAGGGTTCTGCAAGCTCTGCGATTCCAGTGCAGAGCGAATGCTCTGACAGGTGTTATCATTCGTGAAGCACCTGAAGGGTTGATAAACTTTTTGAATTTGGTTTTGAGCACTTTGAGGGGTGCAGTTTTTAGAATGGTGTCACTTTTGGGTATTTTCTGTATTAAATGCTCCTGAAAGTAACTTCAAATGTGATGTGGTCCCTAAAAAAATTGTTTTTGCAAATTTAGTTGGAAAAACGAAAAATCGCTGATCAACTTTTAACCCTTTTAACGTCTTAAGAAAAAAACAATTGTGTTTCAAAAATTGTATTGATGATAGATAAACATGTGGGAAATAGTATTTATTAACTATTTTGTGTGACAGCACACTGGTTTAAAGACTAAAAAATTTAAAAACTGCAAAATTTTCAGATTTTTCGTCACATTTCCGATATTTTCAGACAAAAACACAAATTATATTGAACAAATTTTACCACTATAATGAAGTACAATATGTTATGAAAAAACTATCTCAGAATCAATGTGATCTGTTATAGTGTTCGAGAGCTATAACCACATAAAGGGACACTGCTCAGAATTGGACTGGTCATGAGGGCGAAAAAAGGCTCCGGCACGAAAGGTTTAAGAGACCATTTTTAAAAGGATGTCCTTCTATTACCGTATATACGCCTGTATATGCCGAGTTTATCAGCACACTTGTCCCAGAAAGCCGGCGGGAAAGCGGCGGGACAGCTGGTCACTGGGGCACGAGCCGGCGGCTGTGGCTAAAGCCAGTGCAACTGCTAAGGAGAAATGAATATTTATTTCTCTTATAGCGCGCAAAGTGACAGCTGCAGCCGCGAGGGCACGCTGGAGGAGGGTGAGTAGAATGGTTTGTTTTGTTTTTGTAATAGGAAGCATGCATACAAGGATGGGAGAGGGGTAGCAACGCTTACCAGGGCAGGACGGGGGAGCAATGCATACCGGGACAGGGATGCGGGAACAATGCATACCCGGCTTATAATCGAGTCAATGAGCTTACCCAGTTTTCCGTGGCAAACTTAGGTGTCTATACTCGGGTCGGCTTGTACTCAAGTATGTACGGTAATTACATACCAAATGTCCCCAGAGTAAGTCTATTACCAAGTTATAAAAAAGCCAAAAAAATAACTACCGTATTTTACGTATTATAAGACCCACTTTTTCCCCCAAAATTGTGGGGGAAAATGGGGGTGCGCCTTATAATGCGTATTTACCTTACCGGTACCGTTGCTGGCCACAGGCTGAGATAAGCAGGTTCCCATCGGTGCTGTGAGTGCCCGACGATGCTGCGCAGGGGTTTCCCGTTCCGCTGTAGGGATCTTCATTGCTACTGGGAGCTTTGCCGAAATTTTGTGAAAGGCAAGATTGATCTCAGCGCTGAAATCTCATCTTCTGAGATCTTGGTGCCGAGATCTCCATCTGCGCATGTGCCTCCCCCATCGTCAGCCATCTTCCCGGAGTCCACCGCACAGGAAACCATGTAACTGCCAGGGGCTCTGGCCTTTCACAAAATGTCAGCAGAGGCCCTCGCAGCACGGAGCACCCCGCAGCTCGAAGCACCCCGCAGCACGGAGTCCCCCGCAGCACGAGCACCCCACAGGACCTGAAGCATGGAGCCCCCCCATAGCACACAGCCCCCCGCAGCACAGAGCACCGTGCAGCACAAAATCTCCGCCTCATCCCAGCCTGCAGCATCACCCCACTCCTGTTTCCTCCAGCAGCGACCCTGGGACCCCGCTTCACCGCAGCCACCACCCCCCAGTAAGCAATAAGACGCATGGATTATAAGAAGCACCACCATTTTATTACAAAAAAAGTTTTTTTCCTATTTTTCTCCTCAAAATTTGGGGTGCGTCTTATAATCCGGAGCGTCTTATCGTCCGAAAAATACGGTATTTGCACATAGATTTTATAGGCTTGTCCAGGGTTTGAAAAATGTAATTGGTTTGTTTGAAACACAAGACCACCCCTGTCTACAGGTTGTGCCTGTTATTGCAGATTAGCTCCGGTGAAGAGAATGGTATAGAGCTGCAATACCATGAGCAAGCTGAAGATTTTGACGACACAGTTTTTTTTTTTTTTTTTTTTTTTTTTAAGAAAATGGCAGCCCTGTTTTTCTTATCCTGGAGAACTGCTTTAGTGTTAGATTGGTTAGGCTGTACTTACCACCAATAGGTTTAGCAGGAGTCTCTCTGTCTCCATCAGTAGAACGTTGAGATTCATCATTTCTCCTGGATTTATCCTTTTTCAGATGTCTTTAAAATAGTAAAATAGAAGGTATTTTATGTATTACAAAGTAACAGATCTTTATTCTGCAGAATGAAATATAGACTCATATGTTTCTTCATTCATTTTGTCTTTTACATTCTGTAGAAACATTGGCAATAAGGAAAATTTTGGTAATTATCAACAATTTTTCATGTACATGAAAGTTCAATATGTGTGGATCGTACTGGGTTGTAAGGTAATATGAAGATTAGACAGGAGTGGATTTATTTGAGTGGAATTGAATTCTGCTCATACAAAACTCAGAATGTTGGAGAAGGGGAAGAGTCTTGAGGAGATCATTTGCATATTCCCAGTGCCTTCTGGGATAAGTGAAGAGTCTCCGCGAGCTCAACGATCACTGGGTTTTGGCCGTTGCAGCTGAAAAGAGGAAATCGGAAAACCAGGGGAAGAGTCTTGAGGAGATCATTTGCATATTCCCAGTGCCTTCTGGGATAAGTGAAGAGTCTCCGCGAGCTCAACGATCACTGGGTTTTGGCCGTTGCAGCTGAAAAGAGGAAATCGGAAAACCAGGGGAAGAGTCTTGAGGAGATCATTTGCATATTCCCAGTGCCTTCTGGGATAAGTGAAGAGTCTCCGCGAGCTCAACGATCACTGGGTTTTGGCCGTTGCAGCTGAAAAGAGGAAATCGGAAAACCAGGGGAAGAGTCTTGAGGAGATCATTTGCATATTCCCAGTGCCTTCTAGGATAAGTGAAGAGTCTCCGCGAGCTCAACGATCACTGGGTTTTGGCCGTTGCAGCTGAAAAGAGGAATTTGGGCTCATCTTTCATCGTTTTTAAGAAATTTCAAGATGGAAGAGGCCAGGAGACATTTGGTGAGCTGCATTTCTTGCTACATGTTCACAGACTTACCAGTGGAAAAGCCAAACTTCACATGCCACAAATGCAAGCTTGTGTCCCTGTTGGAGGAAAAGTTGCAAAATTTCGAAGAGAGGTTAGCTACGTTGAAGATCATTAAGGAAGGTGAAGAGTTCTTGGACAGAGCAGAATTATCTCTTCATGTTACAGAAAGAGAAGAAATTCGAAGTGCACCTGAAGAAACAGAGGAATGGAGACATGTGACCCAGAGAAGCAGGAGGATCAGGAGGCAGTCAGCACCCATACTGCTCAGAAACCAGTACCAGGCTCTCACGCAGGAAAACAATGAAGAAATACATCAGGATAAGACTTTGCCAACAAGCAGCAACCTTGTATGCCTTCAGAGTCCTCCTGGATGGAGAAAGAAAAATGTTGTGAAGAAGAAACGGAGAGTGGTGGTCATGGGGGATTCCCTGTTGAGAGGAACTGAGGCCGCTATCTGCAGACCGGATATAACTTCAAGAGAAATGTGTTGTCTTCCAGGTTCAAAAATTAAAGATGTGTCTGACAGGATATCAGGACTCTTCAGACCTACAGATGACTACCCATTCCTGCTACTACATGTGGGGACAAATGACACTGCAAGAAACGACCTGGAAACCATCTGCAGAGACTTTGAAGACTTAGGCAAGAAAGTGAAAGAACTGGGAGCGCAGGTGGTCTTCTCTTCCATCCTCCCAGTGGATGGCCATGGAACAAGGAGGTGGAATAAGATTCTGCAGGTGAACAACTGGCTACGTCGATGGTGCCGTCAGCAACGATTTGGATTTCTGGATCACGGAGTGAACTACTTATACGATGGACTACTTGCTAGAGATGGGGTGCACCTTACGAAGACTGGTAAGCATGTATTTGGAAGTCGCCTTGCTACACTTGTAAGGAGAGCTTTAAACTAGAACAACATGGGAAGGGAAGCAAAAGACCAGAAAAAGCCATACACCTGACAAATGCTATTGAGAACTCTGCTATTAGAAGTGGAAAGGAAGAACAAAGACGAAAGAATCTAATTAATAAAAATATTGGAGAAAGAGAAACCAATCACAAACTAAAATGTTTCTATACTAATGCACAAAGCATGGGCAACAAACAAGGAGAATTGGAACTACTAACACAGGAAAAGAAATATGATGTCATTGGAATCACTGAAACTTGGTGGGACAATACACATGATTGGAATACAAGACTAGAAGGATACAACTTATTTGCAAGAAACAGACTTGATAAACGAGGAGGGGGTGTCGCATTGTATGTTAGAAACGCGTATATCTGCACAGAGATTGAAGCTTCAGAGACTGGGAGTTCTGTGGAAACTGTTTGGGTAAGAATACAAGGACAGAACAATGGAAAGGACACCATTGTAGGCATTTACTACAGGCCGCCTGTGCAAGCTGAAGCTATGGATGAACTCTTTATGCATCAAATGGCCAAGTTCTCCAAAAAATATGACATAGTTGTCATGGGAGATTTCAACTATCCAGACATTTGTTGGGAATCTCTCTCAGGCAAAACTAACAGGTCAAGGAAATTCTTATCCTCTCTTGCTGACAACTTTATCTTCCAAAAGGTAAGGGAGAAAACAAGGGGAACTGCTACCTTGGATCTAATCCTTATAAACAGGGAGGAAATGGTTGAGGAGGTAAAAGTGGCTGGGACCCTAGGAGGTAGCGACCATGCTATTTTAGAATTTTGGATAACTAGAGGCGGAAGACCTGTGAAGACTCAGACGTCAAGGTTAGATTTCAGAAAGGCAGATTTTAAGGGATTCAGAAAGAGAATTGGAGGGATCCAATGGCTGGATATCCTTAAAGACAAAAATGTCCAGGAAGGATGGGAAATCTTGAAAAATGAAATTCTCAAAGCACAGTTGTTAACAATTCCGAAAAGAGGGAAGAATAGGAAGCAGTTAAGGAAACCAGGATGGATGAACACAGAACTTAAGCACATGCTAAAAAGGAAGAAAAAAATGTTTATAAAATGGAAAGAGGGAGGCATATCTAAAGAAGAATATAATGCTGTCTGCAGAACCTGCAGGGCACAAATCAGATTAGCTAAAGCTGAAAATGAATTGAGGCTTGCAAGAGATGTCAAAAGCAATAATAAAGGATTTTGGGGATATGTCAAAAATAAAAGAAAAGTCAAAGATGCTATAGGATTTTTACAGGATGAAAATGATGAAATGGTAAGACAGGATGTTGAGAAGGCTGAACTTTTAAATTCCTATTTTGCATCTGTTTTCTCTCAGAAAGGAAATGTAACATCAACTGTTATTCACTGTCCTATTAAGGGAATAGAAGAATCCAGGATATCTATAAACAGAAAGATAGTGAGGAAACACTTAGCTAGCCTAAATGAATTCAAGTCTCCAGGTCCAGATGAATTACACCCCAGAGTACTGAAGGAGATAGCAGAAGAAATTTTTGAACCCCTCTCTATAATCTTTGAAAATTCTTGGAGAACAGGAGAAGTGCCAGAAGACTGGAGAAGAGCAAATGTTGTTCCTATCTTCAAAAAGGGGAAGAAGGTGGACCCAGGTAACTATAGGCCGGTGAGTCTGACTTCTATACCAGGAAAGATCTTTGAACAAATTATTAAACAACATGTATGTCAATACCTGGATAAGAATGAAGTGATTAAACAGAGTCAGCATGGGTTTGTAACTAATAAGTCATGTCAGACTAACTTAATTTCCTTCTATGACGGTATCACTGATTGGGTGGATCAAGGAAATGCTGTAGATATAGTATATCTTGACTTCAGCAAAGCATTTGACAAAGTCTCTCATACAATCCTTATTGAAAAAATGACTAAGTATGGAATGGACAAGGCAACTGTTAGGTGGATTCATAACTGGCTTAGTGATCGGACCCAAAGAGTGGTCGTAAATGGCTGCACATCCAGTTGGAAGAATGTCTCAAGTGGGGTACCACAGGGCTCTGTCCTGGGCCCTGTATTGTTCAACATCTTTATCAACGATTTAGATGAAGGAATTGATGGTAAACTGATTAAATTTGCTGATGACACAAAGCTAGGAGGGATAGCTAATACTAGAGAAGAGAGAGAGAGGATTCAAAAAGATTTAAATAAACTGGAGAAGTGGGCAGCAACTAACAGAATGGTTTTTAACAGGGAGAAATGCAAAGTACTACATCTGGGCAATAAAAATGGAAAAAGCATATATAGAATGGGAGGAATAGGGCTAAGTGACAGCACATGTGAAAAAGACTTGGGTATACTAATAGATCACAGACTGAATATGAGTCAACAGTGTGATGCAGCAGCAAAAAAGGCAAATGCAATTCTAGGATGTATTAACAGAAGCATACAGTCTAGATCACGTGAAGTCATTATTTCCCTCTACTCCTCTTTGGTCAGACCTCATCTGGAATATTGTGTCCAGTTTTGGGCACCACATTTTAAAAAAGACATCAACAAACTGGAGCAAGTTCAGAAAAGAGCGACCAGAATGGTGACCGGTCTGCAAACCCTGTCTTATGAGGAAAGGTTGCAGGATTTGGGAATGTTTAGTTTGCAAAAGAGAAGACTGAGAGGAGACTTAATAGCTGTCTACAAATATCTAAAGGGCTGTCACATTGTAGAAGGATCAACTTTATTCTCATTTGCACAAGGAAAGACTAGAAGCAATGGGATGAAACTGAATGGGAGGAGACACAGATTAGATATTAGAAAAAACTTTTTGACAGTTAGAGTGATCAATGAGTGGAACAGGCTGCCACGAGAAGTGGTGAGTTCTCCTTCAATGGAAGTCTTCAAACAGAGGCTGGACAGACATCTGACTGGGATGATTTAGCGAATCCTGCTTTGAGCAGGGGGTTGGACCAGATGGCCCAGGAGGTCCCTTCCAACTCTACGATTCTATGATTCTATGATTCTATGATTAACACAGATTTTTTGTAATTCACTCCACGCGACTAAAGCAAAGTGGAAGCTAGCGGCAGCCGCCAGCTTGCAGAAGAGTAGAGGGCTGGCAGAAAGATGAGCTCACTTCTCTGACCGACTTCCGCTGCTTTATGCCCAATGGCCAGTTTTCCTCACTACCATCATGCCGCACCTCTGGCCAAGTGGGCCAGAAACTTTGGGCTGAAACTTTGGCTACAAGTGGCCCCGAAAGGTCTCTGCCCATGCATGTCCCAACCAAGAGTCAACACTGGGCTGGAGTTGCGGGCAGAGAGCAGTGGGGGCTTCCGGAGAGGGGCTTGGTTGTATATAAACTTTATTTTCTTCTTACATCTTCCATTTATTACCATCTGGGACTGGGGAGACCCCAGAGCATAATAGGGAACAATCAATATGTGAAGAATAATTTTGCTGTGAATTGAACCTCTAAATAAAATCTGCTGATTTGGCAGAATTTTGTCAGAGCCTCTCATCAGTAATAAAGATGGAATTTTTTGCAGACTCCCATGTACAATATAAATCATCCTTTACAATTCTTACCTACATATGGCGTTACAGATGACACCAAGGAATGTTCCAAGGAAGAATATGATAACTACAAAATAAATGACTTTATTCCAAGGGATCTTTGGAGGAACGATACCATCCACTGAAAAAGAAGAGAAAATACAAATATTATCTATATATCCAGGAAATTGTCTGTAATCCACTGCCATTATTATCGAAGCAGTCCTATAAAGGGAATCTGTCACCAGACTTTTGCCATCTTATCAGAGAGAACCATAATGTAGAAGCATAGACCTTTACTATAGCGATGTGTCAACTACTGGACTGTTTCAATAGAATCACTGTTTTACCAGCAATCGATTATCACTACAGGATAACTGATCTTGTGCCTGCCTCCTAGTCCAGCCAGACCCCCAGCAATACACAATTTAAGCACAAGCTGTGGCGGGGTTATAAACAGCTGAAAAACTGAGCTCTGCTCAGTCTGCAGCAGAGAAAACTGTGACTCTATTATATAGTCTACTAGCTGAAGAGCCCGGCGCTGCCCGGGCATAGTAACCAACTGTGGCTAGTTACAACAAATTATAATTATCCTCCATTCCATAGTCCCGTGCCCATATACCCATTATACATATCCACCATCATACATATTCTCCATCCCATAGTCCCATGCCGATATACCCATCATACATCCTCCATCCCATAGTCCCGTGCCCATACACCCATCATACATATTCGCCATCCCATAGCCGAGTGCCCATATACCCATCACACATCCTTCATCTCATAGTCCCATGCCCATATACCCATCACACATGCTCCATCCCATAGTCCCGTGCCCATATACCCATCATACATATCCTCCATCCCATAGTCCCGTGCCCATATGCCCATCACACATCCTCCATCCCATAGTCCTGTGCCCATATACCCGTCATACATATCCACCATCCCATAGTCCAGTGCCCATATACGCATCACACATCCTCCATCCCATAGTCCCGTGCCCATATACCCGTCATACATATCCACCATCCCATAGGCCGTGCCCATATACCCGTCATACATATCCTCCATCCCATAGTCCAGTGCCCATATGCCCATCACACATCCTCCATTCCATAGTCCCATGTCCATATTCCCATCATACATATTCTCCATCCCATAGTCCCATGCCCATATACCCATCATACATATCCTACATCCCATAGTCGAGTGCCCATGTACCCATCACACATATCCTCCATCCCATAGTTCCATGTCCATATACCCATCATACATATCCTCCATCCCATAGTCCAGTAACCATATACCCATCACACATCCTCCATTCCATAGTCCCATGCCCATATACCCATCATACATATTCTCCATCCCATAGTTCCATGCCCATAAACCCATCATACATATTCGCCAACCCATAGTCAAGTGCCCATATACCCGTCATACATATCCACCATCCCATAGGCCCGTGCCCATGTCCCCGTCATGCATATCCTCCATCCCATAGTCCAGTGCCCATATACCCATCACACATCCTCCATTCCATAGTCCCATGCCCATATACCCATCATACATATTCTCCATCCCATAGTCCCATGCCCATATACCCATCATACATATTCGCCATCCCATTGTCCCGTGCCCATATACCCGTCAAACATATCCTCCATCCCACAGTCAAGTGCCCATTTACCATCACACATCATCCATCCCATAGTCCCATGCCCATATATCCATCACACATCCTCCATCCCATAAACCGTGCCCATATACCCATCATACATATCCTCCATCCCATAGTCCCGTGCCCATATACCCATCATACATATCCTCCATCCCATAGTCCAGTGACCATATACCCATCACACATCCTCCATCCCATAGTCCCGTGCCCATATACCGGTCATACATATCCTCCATCCCATAGTCCCATGCCCATATACCCATCATACATATCCACCATCCCATAGTCCCGTGCCCATATACCCGTCAAACAAATCCTCCATCCCATAGTCAAATGCCCATATACCCATCACACATCCTCCATCCCTTAGTCCCGTGCCCATAACCGGTCATACATATCGTCCATCCCATAGTCCCGTGCCCATATACCCGTCATACATATCCTCCATCCCATAGTCCAGTGCCCATATACTCATCACACATCCTCCATCGCATAGTCCCGTGCCCATATACCCATCACACATCCTCCATCCCATAGTCCCATGCCCATATACCCATCATACATATCCTCAATCCCATAGTCCAGTGCCCATATGCCCACCACACATCCTCCATCCCATAGTCCCGTGACCATATACCCGTCATACATATCCTCCATCGCATAGTCCAGTGCCCATATACCCATCACACATCCTCCATTCCATAGTCAACCATTATGACATCATAATGAGCGGCGGCAGGGCTTGCAACCTATGATGACATCAGCATCGCCATGGCAACCATTGTGACATCATGAGGGGCGGGGCTTGATACGCACACACTGTTTCCCCAGTATGCAAATAGGGGCATTGTGACATCATAATGAGGGGCGGGGCTTGACGCGCACACACTTTTTCCCCAGTATATAGACAGGGGCAGAATTGCTTGGTGAATTGGAATGCGCGGGGTTAAAATTTCGCCTCACAACATAGCTTAGGACGCTCCCGGGGTCCAGACGTGCGACTGTGCCAAATTTTTCGGCTGTAGCTGCGACGGTGCGGATGCCTATCCCGGACATACACACACCTACATACACACTTTGAGCTTTATATATTAGTTTGGACGGTAGGACCCAGCATGACGATTAAAAATATGGGACCGTAGTTTTGCTAAATTATGTCTCAGGGATTATGAAAAAAAAGAATTCAAAATACCCATTTGTTATTGCTGCATTTGTAAAAGTTCGATCTATCAAAATCTAAACTAAATTTATCTGGCCAGTATACAGCATAATGAGAAAAAAAAATCGAAATTGCCAGAATGAAATTCTTTGGCAGCCGCAAGATTGCAATAAAAAGCGATAAAAAACCATAGTATCTACCCCAAAATGGTATCAGTAAAAAGATCAACTCAGGGCGCAAAAAATAAGCCTTCACCCAGCCTAATGAGGTTTACCCCATAATATGTGAATATTTGGAAAAGTACTTACCTGCTGGGGTCGTATGCGTGGGCAAGGAATCATGCCGCTGGTTGATGAGAGGCGCGCCTTCCACAGATGCTAATAGCAAACTCACGATTAGAAGAAATCGAAAGAGCATTTTAGCTTGGAGAAATATCGCTGAATGTGTAACACACAGGGAGTTATCGCTGAATGTGTAACACACAGGGAGTTATCGCTGAATGTGTAACACACAGGGAGTTATCGCTGAATGTGTAACACACAGGGAGTCTTGTCAGACAAAGCCTCTTCCTGCAGCGTCACTCCTTATAACCACACATTCCGTGATGTCACAATGGAGATCTCAGTGTGACATCACGAGGAGCGGAACACCAGTGATGTCACAATGGGCCAGATAGCTGCAACTACTCAACATGGAGCAGCTCCATCCATCTATTTATGATTAATATAATATTAATGTATAAGGACCAATCCATGTTGGGGCAATTCTACTGTATTTTGGCAAACAGGGGACATCAGGGGTGGATTAAGGGTAGCCAGGGCCCCGGGCTCTTCAGACTCTGTGGGCCCCCCGGTCATGTGACGGGATCATGCGACGGGGTCATCATATACCTGAAACAGATTATTCCAGAAAAATAGTTGCTGAGTGAAACTATAACCTGTCAAACATCCATTGATCTAGTCAATTTACCCTTCAGTTAGGAAGAAAAAAATAAAAACCACTTTAAGCCATACTATTGAACTGTCCAATTTTAATCTGTAAACAAGACTGTCGCCAATTTTCGCAAGTTTCTCATCAAAAGTGCAACGCAAAACAGTTGAAAAAACATTTAAAGTATCACATTTCCAAAAAAAGACACAAAGAAAACCATGTGTATAAAGGGCTCGTGCATACCAGTGCTCAAGTTAAAAAATGGTTTGGTCTCACCATTGTAGTAGACGTATTTTCATAGAGGGTCCATTTTTCATGAGAAGGGAAAGGACAGAAATAATTTTCTCTGACTCTCTGTCGTGCCCCTGTATAGCTCCTGTTCTTAGAAGGACAGGCCTCAAGTGTGCCCACTATGGATAACCCACCATCCACAGATAGTTTGCAACTTCCCTACACGTTTCCTCCCCGTTTCTGGGGATTCATCAGGGGAACTACCCAAATTAATTCTGTGGTAGAATTATCATTGTATATCCGTCTTCATTATAGGGCCCTGCAGTGGCAGAAGGTCCCTAGAGCCAATGTGGCTGTCTGTGCCTCCGCCTATGTGTGGGCCATTGGTGTGCCCAGGAGCTATACAGGGGCACAATGGGGAGTCAAAGAAAATTATTCCTGTCCTATCCCCTCCCCTTCTCATGAAAAAGTGGACCCTCTATTAAAATACATTGTATTAAAAGTTATGTTTTACTAATAGCGGAGACTCCCCTAGCTCTACTCAGTCTGTGACCCCGGGAGTACTGTCATAGTGATAACACCTAGGCACTATAGCTGAGTGTGTGAATCTGTATGGCAGAAACCTTCATGATGAACCCATCTGTGCTGTGTATTAGCCACAAATCTCTTCACGGTACAATGATCACGCTTACGTTTTTCACAAAAATGTGATTTTTTTGCAAATCCCATCTTTGCAGTCACACGCCCGACTCTGGCTCAGGAGAATCCTCACAGAGAGATTTTAGTGTATGTGCACACGTTGCGGATTTTTCCGCACAGAATCCGTAGATAAAATGACCTGCGTTCTCCCTGCGGATTTCGTGTGGATTTCACCTGCGTTTTTACACCTGCTGATTCCTATAATGGAATGGGTGTAAAAACGCTGCAGAATCCGCACACAGAATTGACATGCTGCGGGAAATAAACTGCTGCGTTTCCACATGGAATTTTCCGCAGCATGTGTTCAGCGGTTTTTCATTTCCATAGGAGAACCTGGTACTGTACACCGCATGGAAAACTGCTGCGGATCCACAGGGCCAAATCCGCTGCGGATCGGCAGACTAATCCGCAACGTGTGCCCACACCCTGAGGATTCACAAGTCTGCAGTCACAGACTTACATGGAAAGACTGCAGACTTTTAGCTTAAGGCCGGAGTCACACTGGCGAGGAATACGGGTGAGTGAGAGGCGCAAAAAGCACGCATTAGACACGGACAAATGATTTTCTATGGGTCACTCGCACCAGGCGTATATTTCTCATCTGTATCCTACGCTCCGTGCCAATCGCAGCATGCTGCGATTGTCAGCGTACTACGCCCGTAGTACGCCAATGAAAGTCAATGTGTGCTCAAATAATACAGATTACACACGGAACACACGTGTGACCTGCGAGCAATACGCAGGTCTTTTGGCTGGTGACAGGAAATGGGCCAATCCATCATCAGGAAGCCTAGACATGCAAATGAGCTCAAAAACCGCTCCAGACATCCAGGAAGTACGCCTCCACGGAGTACAGCAGCAGCATGGTGTCCACATACATTAATGTTGAGATGCTAATTGTGCTGGTGCAGGAGCGTCCCGAAATGTGGGACCCACGCGATGCAAATTATGCGAACCGGACAAGAAAGGAGGCGTCATGGAGGCGCATCTGTCGCCAGATGTACCATGACTTTGGTGACAGACCACGTGATGAGCAGCATAAAATTTGTATGTGCAATCATAAAAACATCATTAACCTTAGCGCGCGCTAAAAAATGATTCTACAATCAGCACCCCCCTTCCCGTGCATCTAATTTTATTAGCCTCATGAGGCCGTTACATTTGGATGTGAAACGTGGCTTCACACAGCCATAATTAGGGGTTAGGCCACAAGCTCCTCATCCTCCTAGCCAATAAAATTAGTTTAAGTGTAGCTAATGAGACCCTGGGTATCGGCCCAATTACATATGCCACCATGGGTAGAAAGCACACCCCAGAAGGCCCCATGCCTAGACTACTGTTAGAAAATGTGACCTCTCAAATATGTGATTTTGACAATCTTTCCTGTCACATTGCAGTGGAAGATGTAATGAAACGCTGGCGAAGCATCCGAGACCAGTTCCGCTGGGAACGCCAGCAGCGGTCCAGAAGTGGGGATGCTGGACATGTGAAAAGAAAATATATATACTATGTCCGGCTGAACTTCCTCACCCCAATTCTGGATCTGAGACCGTAAGTACATACCTCACACCACATTACACAAATACATTACACAAATACTTTACAGGGACAAAAATATTGATGTATTTTTGCCTCTGTTCTATTTCATAACAGAACTCAATCCAACCTTACGGATCGAGGAACGGCCTCAGAGGCAGAGCCCATTATAGATCCTGTAGGGGATGAGGTGGCTGGCCCATCTTCTCCCCCTACAAGAAGGATGGCTGAAGATGAGGCATCACAAGACCACACAATGGCTGGCCTACACACCACACCACCAGGACGGTCTTCTGCTGCCACCTCACCCATCCTGGAAGAGCCGGGCAACTTGAGCAGCAGCCCAACTGCCCAGATCAGGTCCTCCCCACAGGCTGCTCTAGCATCACGGCGAACAAGAAGAAGGCACCAGGTCACTATTCAAGAGAGCAGGACCAATGTGGACACAGGGGTGCTCAATTATTTGTCCAGAGTAACTACAGATGATGGGGAGGAGGCCTATGCACGTAGCCTCACCCTTTATCTCCGTGCCCTTACCCGTGAGGTCAGGCTCCGTATTAGGGGATGTATTCAGATCCTGCTTGATGCAAGCACCCCCCCAATACCCCATATGAGGTTTTTGAATTTCTGGAGAGGTGGCAGCTCTCACCACGAAATTTAATGCGCATGAGACCATCCACACAGATGCTTGCTCAAGCAGGGTCTGAACAGCCCCTAATACGTGGGCCAACACCTCAACCCCTTCCTCCCCCTACCCAACCGTCTATTCCGCAGCCCCAAATGTCTTCCTCAAGCCAACCACACCAATATGGCCACTTGTACCCACCCAGTGTTGGAGGCTGGTCCCAACCTGGTTGGGGACGATCTGGCTATCTTGGTGGGTATGAGCCACGGGCCTACCAGAGCCAACAAGAAGCCCCTCACCATCATCATTACTCTGGCCAGTATCCCCAACAGTCCCAGGAGACTGGACAATATGAGGATTTATGATTCTGATGGTTGAGATGTCCAGTGAGATGTAACTGGTGCTCCTAATATAAATTAAAAAACAGGTGTTCTCCTTCACCAACATTTAGAACATAATTTAACATTCACATTTTTAAACTATGTTTTCCAAACATATGAAACAATCCATCATGACAGGCAACGCTACCTCACGCCTTTCAGACAGATATTACATGTGTGTAGAAAAGAGAATATTTAAATGCGCTATGCTGTAAAATGAAAGGATGAAAATACACTACTCACTTGCTAACGCCTAGGAAAGGCGTGCTCGCCTTAGTTAAGTAGTCACCTTTTTTGTTAGCAATCTCTAGTAAAAAATTTCTAGGCGACCAACATTCAGAATATCACTCTCTCTCTATGTCTTAACAAGTGAATTTTGTATTTTCATCCTTTCCAGTATAGCATGCTTAAATATTGTCTGTTCTACAGACAGGTAATATCTGTGTGAAAGCTGTGAGGTAGCCTTGCCTATCATGGTGGAATTTTTCTATGATTGGATAACATTATGAGGAAATGTGAGTGTTATCTTGTTGCCTTTATTTTGGTGATGGAGCTCACCTTTTGTTGGCAAATCTAGGTTAATCTAGTCATGCAGCAATGTTGTTTTTGCCTAATGTTTGTTGCTGTTTTGTTATGTAATGTTCATTTTACAAGTTAAAGAAGGCACAAAGGGTCATTTTGGCCATTGCCAAATTTGTCTTATGGCAAAATTATGTTTGCCTTTAAGCGGAAAAAAAAAAAGGCAAAACTAAAAATTTGTCTACTCTAGTTAACGTCTCTGTGTGATTTTTCACAATTCCTAACAACATACTAACAGACACCAACCAATGTAATGAAACACTCATAGAATCATAAAGGCTTGAGTAATATATATTTAGACACACTTAAAGCAACAAATTATAACATAGACACAGCATGCTCTTGCCAAGAAGTTGCCCCCTCAGGTGAGATAAAGTAATTAGTGAAAATATCACGCACTTTTAGGCCAGAGAGCGGTCTACGTTGAGGGTTCATAGGTGGTCTCACCCTGCGCACATTGCCCAGCCTACGCACAACACCATCAGAGGAGGAGCAATCATGTATCCTGGTGAAGTTATGCAGAACAACACAGGCTTTCACAACTTCATTCACATTTTGCTCACTCAACTGAATGGCAGACTGGAGTACCCGCCATTTGGCACAAAGAATCCCAAAGGAAAACTCCACCAGTCGCCTAGCACGTGATAGGCGCAAGTTAAAAATTCTGCGCCTGTGGTCAAGGTTGCGCCGGGGATATGGCCTCATGACATTGCGCGATAACTGAAAGGCCTCATCTGCCACAAGGACATAAGGGACTGATTGTTCGGGGGAGCCTGGTAGCTGGCGTGGTGGTGGTAGATCCAACTGGTTGGTGCGTAGCCGCCGAGCCATTATGGAAGTATTGAAGACTCTAGAGTCTCCCGTCCTTCCATATGCCCCAATGTCAACAATTATAAACTTGTATTGAGGGTCTACCAGCGCCAACAATACAACAGAAAAGTATTGTTTATAATTGAAGAATTGGGAGCCTGAGTTCGGTGGCTTACGCACCCTGATATGTTTGCCATCCAGGGCCCCAATACAATTTGGAAACTGGCAGTCCTCCTCAAAGTCCCTTGATATCCTTAACCAGTCTTCCATCCTGGGCTCGGGCATGACCACTTGATGGAGTCTTGTCCAGATTTGTGCACATGTAGACCTCACTATGCCTGAAATGGTTGACTTTCCAATGAGAAACTCATGGTGGAGGGCGGCATAAGACAGGCCAGTGGACAGGAAGCTGTAGAACAACAGAAATAGTAAAGTTTAGAATGTCTAAAGTAAAAAAAATCAGTTACATGCCGACCAAACTTGTTAGGAAATGATAGAGAAAAACACACACATATTTGGTGGCACAATGACTAAGTGATATGCAGGACATATTAGATCTAACATTCTACTGTGTCCGGTGAAACATATTTGGAGTAAGATGAGGGCATTAAACTTTGTCCAAGAAGGCCAAAAAACATAAATTAGCACACACATTATGAACATAGAGAATGTGGTTGTGTAGTACATACAGTATTGTGAGTAGAAGTCGCTCCTCTGCAGATATGGCTTTGCGCATCCTTGTGTCCTGAAAGGTTATCCCAGGGCGCACTGTCTCCAAGAGTCGATCAAATGTGGCAATGCTCATGCGACAGTATTGGTAAAATTTCTCCGGATGCTCCTGCAGAGAAGAATAGAGGAGGTGAAAATGACCTCTTGTGAGTCGTTGCCTCAAAAGTGGATGGACCCACATGCGTCTCCTCCTCCGCGGATCCACTATCACAGGATATGGTTGCCCAAAGTGCCGTGACAAAAGCCAGGTAAAGAGAACCTGCTCAGTTGTATTGAATCGCAGACCCTCTGCCATGCTGCACAAAGAACACCAACACACCTCGTGAAAGCAAGGTGACAAATGTACAGAATGTAGGCATCCACCTGTTTCTGAGTGTCTAAATAGGGTGCAGGCTAATGATTTAAATTGTTTGCAGGCCTCAAAACCGTTAAATGTCCATTTTGCAAGGCTGCGAGAAAATCTCGCCATACGGATTGCATACGGATGCCACACGGATTACATACGGATGCACACATGCGCAAAATACGCGACCTCACCTTGCTTACGGATGACCTACGGAGCACTATTTAGTGGTCATTCATCCGTATTACGCAAGTAAACTACGGACCGTATTTTGCGCAGGTTAGTGTGACTCCGGCCTAAGACAGGACAACACCTTTAACCCTTAAAAGAAATAACCAACTTATTCAGATCAATACAAAGTTGCAACTTAACAACTTAGATCCAGCTTTTTTGATCAGCAGCCACTACAGCCAGCCTGGAAAAAAACGGCTTATGTGCATCTTCCCATTTTGTGCTTGTGTTATAAGACCAGTGGCCCAAAGTCACTTAACCCGTGAAAAACATCAGTTACTTATTCAAATCTGTGAAAAATGGCTATTTGCCCGTTGGTCTGATGCCCAGAGCCAATTTGGGCCAGTCTAGAGACCTGAATGTGATGCAGGCCATCACTATGTATGTAATACTAGTGTGAGATCAGCGGCTCAAAGTCATTTAACCCCTGAAAAATAACACTTATCCAAATCAAAATCGCCCATCTGCCCACTTTGATGCCAGTTCTGATACCCAGAACACATAGGACAGACTAAAGGGACCTGAATTTGATGTCGAGCATCATGATCTATGTGTATGCAGTGTGATATCAGTGGCCCAAAGTTATTTAACCCTTTCATTGATGCTCAACCTCATTGGCAACATTACCAGGACAAGATTACTCAGGGGATGACTGACTGAAGAAGGACAATATTACTAGTAGTACAAAACATTACTAATAAGACTGTGTTCACACATTGCATTTTTGCAGGGTTTTTTTGCTGCTTTTTTTATGCAAGTTTAAAGCTGCGTTTTACAGTATCAGGAAAGTCTATTAGATTTCAGAAATCTCATGCACACATATTGGTTTTATTTCCCTGACTGATATGGAAAATTGCAGAATTGGCCGGAGCTGAGCCCCCCTGCCCCCCTCAAGGAGGCATAGGCGGAGGCCAGGATGACGGGGGGGTGGTCGGCTACCAGGGGGAGTACCCTGGAGTTGGGGGGTATATAGAGGAGGGGTGTGGGTGTCCCCTTCCTCTTTGGATCTGGCCCCCCACAAGGAGAAGTCACCTTAACATGTCGGACGTGGAGCGGGTTTTGGAGCAGCTGCGAGCGGCGGTGCGGTCACAGCCCCCAGGCTGGCTGGCGTCTCAGGTGGCCAGCATTGTTCCTGGGACGTCCGGAGAGTCTGCAGCAGCAGCGGGGAGGGAGCGGCACTACAGACGGGTGAGGCCTCCCGAGCGGCTCTCACCCGATGCACCCCCCAGGGCCTTGCGACACTGCCGGAGCCCCTCCGGGGACCCTCCAGGCCGGTCGCAGCGTTCTGTGCCGGTCTCCGCTACCCGGCCCTGGAGGAATCCGCAGGCCAGGCGAGGGCCCGCAGCGATGGCTTGGCCGCGGCCTACTTCCAGGCGGGGGGCGGGCCTGTCAGGCACCGGGCGGCGGCAAGCTCCGGCATCAGCGGGAGGCCGCAGCGGTAACCTCCTCGCCGCGCGGCCTGCCTCCCCCTCCAGCAGAGGGGTGGACATCGGGGGAGCTTCGGCCTGCAGCCTGGCAGGGCTGCCAGCATCACCCCCAGGCAGTGGGGGAACACCGAGTGCGGCAGGGGGCCGCGGCGAAGGGGCCCAGCATCGGCGGTCCGCTTCGGGGGCCGCTACAAGAGGAGGGGAACGACTCCACACCAGGACCGCGGCCTGCTCCCCTGTGGGGCCGCCAACAGCGATGCCCATGTACAGTGGCTCTTTTCCGGGGGCCTGGAGGCGCAGCGGGGGGCCCTCAGTGCTTCGCTGCAGGAGCCAGCCGTGGCAGCGGGAGCAGACCTCACGGTGTCCCGGTCAGCGTCCATTGCCGGGGTCCCGTCATCGGGGTCCCTCGGGGGGCCCAGTCATCATCATTTGGCTCCTCCTGCGGGGAGTCCCAGAGGTCGACAGCAAGCTGGCAAAGGTACATCCGAGGACCCAGGTTTTCCGGCTGGAGGGCACACAGCCCCCTCGCAGCCCGGTGAGTATGGCTCTGTGTCCCCTGTTTGTCATCCAATTGCAACATCATCCTGGTTGGGTGGGGGGCCGTTGACGGAATCCCTCGGGTTCAGCGGGGGGTTGGGAATTGGTGGCGTAGCCGCGGCCGGGGGGGGTTAGCGACGTGCTTGCGGATATGCGTAATTTAGTGTCACGTCTGGAGCGGGGTCTCGCTTCACCGTCACCAGTGGCAGCTTGGGCACAAGCTGGGAGTCCAGCGGGGCGGAGTGGGTCGGATTTGGCCGGGCGGGCAAGTGAACCGGTGTCGGTGTCGGTGCAGACTGAGAAAGAGAAAGAATGTCGCGTGCACTTGGACGATAGAGCGCATGGGGAGGTGTATGTTTGTTTTGAGGGTCAGTTGGGGGCTCATTTAAAGAAAGAAGTAAAGGAGCGCATTTGGAAGGACGAGTATGTGGAAATATTTTCCCTATTGCCATTAGAGAAATTTAATTTGGATAAGGGAAAGAAGGAGGATAGCAAAAAGGAGGATGAAGAGAAGCGTAGATGGCGTCTGATCCCGCAAACGTTCGTTAATTGGCAACAGGCGTTCGCTATTTTGGCGAGTGTCATTGGCAAAAAGTCCCCTGATAATTGCTCGGCGTTATTTTGTTCTTTTGACGCCATCGGGGAGGCCTATAGGGTGTATGGGGGTCAGGCTTGGTTGCGCTATGATGAGCAATTTCGGCAGAGGAAGGCCGTCCGTCTGGCTATCCGTTGGGACCAGAAGGACATTGGGCTGTGGATGCGGGTCATAGCTCAAAATAAATTTGTTAGCTCCTTTCATGGGGGGGCTGGGAGTACCAGCCAGAGTAGCGGCAGTTCCGGCATCTCAGGAGGGGGCGGGCAGGTTCAAACGGGAAATCATAAGTTGGGGGTGTGCTGGCAGTTCAACGACGGCCCGTGTAAATTCGGGGCGAACTGCAAATTTAAACATCTTTGCTCCAACTGCAATAGGATTGGGGGATGAGGGTTACCATGCATAACAGGATAGGGGGTGAGGTGACCATACATAACAGGATTGGGGGATGAGGGATACCATGCATACCAGGATTGGGGGATGAGGGGTACCATGCATACCAGGATTGGGGTATGAGGGGTACCATGCATACCAGGATTGGGGGATGAGGGTTACCATGCATAACAGGATAGGGGGTGAGGTGACCATACATACCAGGATTGGGGGATGAGGGATACCATGCATACCAGGATTGGGGGATGGGGGGTACCATGCATACTAGGATAGGGGGTGAGGGGACCATGCATACCAGGATAGGGGGGTGAGAGGACCGTGCATACCAGGATAGGGGGATGAGGGGTACCATGCATACCAGGAATGGGGGTGAGGGGACCATGCATACCAGGATAGGGATGAGGGAGTACCATGCATACCAGGATAGGGGGGTGAGAGGACTATGTGCATACCAGGATAGGGGGGTGAGAGAACCATGTGTATACCAGGATTGGGGGTTGAGGGGGCCATGCATACCAGGATAGCGGTGGTGAGTGGACTATGCATACCACAAAAGGGGGGGTGAGGGGACCATGCATACCAGGATGAAGAATGGGGTGCCATGCATACCAGGATTGGGGGGTGAGGTGACCATGCATACCAGGATGAAGAATGGCGTGCAATGCATAGCAGGATTGGGGGGGTGAGAGGACCATGCATACCAGGATTGGGGGATGAGGGGTACCATGCATACTAGGATTGGGGGATGAGGGGGACCATGCATACAAGGAAAGGGGGTGAGGGGACCATACATACCAGGATAGGGATGAGGGAGTACCATGCATACCAGGATTGAGGGATGAGGGGTACCATGCATACCAGGATAGGGGGTGAGGGGACCATGCATACCAGGATAGGGATGAGGGAGTACCATGTATACCAGGATTGGGGGGTGAGAGGACCATGCATACCAGGATTGGGGGATGAGGGGTACCATGCATATCAGGATTGGGGGATGAGAGGACTATGCACACCAGGATAGGGGGTGAGGGGACCATACATACCAGGATAGGGGGTGAGGGGGCCATGCATACCAGGATTGGGGGTGAGGGGACCATGCATACCAGGATAGGGATGAGGGAGTACCATGCATACCAGGATTGAGGGGTGAGGGGACCATGCATACCAGGATGAAGACTGGGGTGCCATGCATACCAGGATTGGGGGGGTCAGGGTACCATGCATTCCAGGATAGGAATGAGGGGTGCCATGCATACCAGGATAGGAGGGTGGCTGCACATACCAGGATGGGAGACCATATACCAATTAAAATGCTCGCCTCCCGGGCGTAGAATGGGTTCATAGCTAGTATTATAGATCAGGGGGATGAGTAGATTGATATATAATGTAGTTGTGTGAGAAAGCATTTAGTATTACCTGGGTTTTAATCATTGATTCCTTTGCTTTTTCTTGGATTTTCGGGCCAGATGATGGTACTATCCCTAACTGACATATTTCTTTGTACAAGAGTATACAGAGGTAGCTGTCAACCACGGATATTGCTGCCCACTGAACCACAAATCCCAGAAAGAGCAGAAGTTTAAATGATTAACCCCTTCATGACCTCTGACACATATATACATCAAAGGTTGTGTCCCTGCATTTGACCTGCAGGTTACTATTGTGAGCCCTCATGCTTTCAGGTACATGAGAGCTGATCTGATCAGCTGTCATGTGGCCCTAACAGCCGTGGGTGTAATCACAATCCACCCGTGGCTGTTAACCTCTTAAATGCTGCTGTCAATTTCCAATGGCAGCATTTATCATGGTCATGTCGGAAACGCATCACTATTCCCGCCCATCAGCGCGCCCGTAACATGAATTCAAGGTGCCAATGGGTTAACATAACAACCCGGGGTCTGCAAGAGAACCCTGTGGTTGTCATTGCTGATCTGCTAGGTGCGCAGCCCTAAGGCCGGCGCTCGTAGCAGATAGCAGGGCTGAAGCGAACAGATGATTGCAGCTTCAAGTCTCCTAAATAGACTATTGAAGCAAGTAAAAAGTAGAAAAAAGTTTTTAAAAATATTAAAAGAATTAAAATAATAAAAGTTCAAATCACCCCCCTTTTGTCCCATTCAAAATAAAAGAATAAACAAAAAAATTCAAATACACATTTATTTGGCATTGCTGCATTCAGAAACACCTGATCTATCAAAATATAAAAATGATTAATCCGATCGATAAATGGTGTAATTAGAGAAAAAAATAAAAACTCTAGAATTAAGTTTCTTTGGTCGCCGCAACATTGCAATAACGGGCGATCAAAAGATCGTATCTGCACCATCATGGTATCAATAAAAACGTCAGCTTGGCGCGCAAAAAATAAGCCCTCACCCAACCCAAGATCATAAAAATTGGAAACGCTAAGGGTCTAGGAAAATGGCGCCATTGTTTTATTATTTTTTTCTTTTTTCTTTTTTACAAACTTTATATTTTTTTTCACCACTTACCATAAATAAAAAAAGAACCTAGACATGATTGGTGTATGAGAACTCGTAATGAGCTGTAGAGTCATAACGGCAGGTCAGTTTTAGAATTTAGTGAACACGAGTTATTGCGAGCCCTTGGGATTACGAACCTCGCAATGGGGTGTAACCACGCAACAGACTGGCGTATGTGCAGACTAACAGCAAACATAAATACCTGGTGTACCTCTCTTGCCACTCCTACCTTGTGTATGAAAAAGCTCTGTCGTTAATACTGTTCGGGTAGAGCTATCCGATAGCGCTATCCATGAAGAAAGTGCACGGGTAGAGCAGCTATCCCATAGCTCTATTCCTAAAGGAAATGAACGGGTAGAGCTATCCCATAGCGATATCCCTCAATGTTCCTGAGTGTAAGCTATTTCACATGGTTGAGCGCACTTGGGATCTGCCCCCAAGGCCCTGCCCATGCCCAATGTTTGGTCCGTTGACCGCGGCTAGGAGTTAGTCCCGCTTTTGTGTGCAACTTTTTTTGGGCTTTTACAGTTGTTAAAAATCTTAATAAATGACTTCTTTGTACACACAGTGACTGCGTCCTCTTCTGGACCCATGTTGATAACTTCATCACTGGCATCAGGCATAGGGATCATGGTGCTTTTGAGGATATCTCTCTCTTTTCCACCACGGGTGCGTGAGGAGTGACATCAGTCACAGTTTTTGTTTTGTCCTCATGCTTTCCTGTAATGTAGAATATTGAAATTAGGTTAAAATCCCACCATAGACATTTGCAAGGAGTTTGTGTGGGTTTCCTCCAGATTCCTCCCACATTCCAAAGACATACTGATGGAGAATTATGATTGTAAGCCCCAATGGGGACAGTGATAACAATGTAAGTAAAGTTGTGGAATTAATGGCGCTACATACAGTTGAGAAAATAAGCATTTGACACACTGCCAATTTTGCAAGTTTTCCCACCTACAAAGAATGGAGAGGTCTGTAATTTTTTATTGTAGGTACACTTCAACTGTGAGAGACAGAATGTTTAAAAAAATCCAGAAAATCCCATTGTATGATTTTTACATAATCAATTTGCATTTTGTTGCATGAAATAAGTATTTGACACCATAGAAAAACAGAACTTAATATTTGGTACAGAAACCTTTGTTTGCAATTACAGAGGTCATATGTGGTAGTTTTTTCCCAAGTTTGCACACACCGCAGCAAGGATTTTGTCCCCCCCCCCTTCCATACGGATCTGTCAGGTTTCGGTGCTGTCGCTGTGTAACATTGAGTTTCAGCTCCCTCCAAACGTTTCCTTTTAGGTTTAGGTCTGCAGACTGGCTAGGTTCCTCCAGGACATTAAAATGCATCTTATGGAGCCTCTCCTCAGCTGCCCTGGCTGTGTGTTTTGGGTCATTGTCATGATGGAAGAATCAGCTATGACCCATCTTTAACGTTCTTACTGAAGGAAGGATGTTGTTGGCTAAAATCTCACGATACATGACCCCATCTATCCTCCCTTCAATATGGTGCCGTCGTCTTGTCCCCTTTGCAGAAAATGGAATGAATGAACCGTTGTCATATGCCGGTTTTCGGTGAATGACAACTTACTGTAGGGACTGGTACATAGAGATGAATCTCCGCCATTGCTACTTTATCACCCTGAAGAATGTTGAGCTCATAGTTTCTAAGAGTATCATGGCACTTATAGTTTAATGCATTTGCAATTAAGGACATACCTGGTTGGTTTACAAGTTATCATGTATTGGTGCTGCACACATTGTATATTTCTATATTAAGGGCAGCGCAGAGTGTTGCAGGGTCAGCCGTCATGGAGTGGCAGCGTCTTTCTCGCCAACATAGGATGATGTTTGGTTGCTTATGTGGTGGAGCATTTCTCTGCTCATAAATCTATTTGTTTCTCGCCCCCTTTTGCTCCTATTTGTCTATATATGTCTCTGTATTCAGTGGAGCACACTAAAATCTATTCAGTATAATTGGTGTGGCACTATATATTGATGATTAAACTAGCACTGAATAGCGCATACTAGGGAACTGGGGAGAGCCGCCGAGGAGCAAGGGCACCATTGTCGTATCACAAGGGTGCCAACCTCTACTGTTAGGCAGGTGGACAGGAAAGGGGATTACACAGGGGCTCTCCAGGATCATCTACTTATCTATTCAATTTGTCGCCTTTCAGCATTTTAAGTGTGTGTCTTGTATGTTGTTAGTCCTTTTATAAATGGTTAATAAAGGTTTATATTTTAATTAATGGGGTCTTCATATGTGAGCTGATTCCTGAACTTTCTCAGAATCATCCTTACTAGAAGAGGCAAGATCACGTACAGAGCCCCAGACCGAGGAAGATTGACAGTCATCTTGTGTTTCCTCCATTTTCTAATAATTGTGCCAACAGCTGTTGCCTTCTCACCAATTGCCTATTGTGCTGTAGCCCATCCGAGCCTTGAACAGGTCTACAATTTTGTCCCTGATGTCCTTAGACTTCATTTTGGTCTTGGCCATGGTAGAGAGGTTGGAGTGTGATTGATTGTGTGGACAGGTGTCTTTTATACTGGTAACGAGTTCAAACAGGAGCAGTTAGCACAAGTAATGAGCGTAGAGTAGGAGGGCTTCTTAAAGAAAAACTAACAGGTCTGCGAGAGCCAGAATTCTTTCTGGTTAGAAGGTGATCAAACACTTATTTCATGCAATAAAATGCAAATCAATTATGTAAAAATCATAAAATAAATCTAAAAGACCACATTGTAAGATTCCGTCTCTCACAGGTGAAGTGTACCTACAATAAAAACTACAGACCTCTCCATTCTTTGTAGGTGGGAAAACTTGCAAAATTGGCATTGCGTCAAATACCGTATATACTTGCGTATAAGCCGAGATTTTCAGCCCATTTTTTTGGGCTGAAAGTCCCCCTCTCGGCTTATACGCAAGTCATATACGCCAGTGAGTCGGAGGGGGAGGGGTAGTGGGGGTGTCAGATCATACTGACCCCCTGGCGCGTCTCTTCAGCCCCCCTGCCTGTCCCACAGTCTCAGGCGCCTGCCTTCAGCAGTCACGTGGTACCGCTCATTAAAAACATGAATATGCACATATTCATGTCTTTAATGAGTGTTATCACATGACCGATGAAGGCTGGCGCCGAAGACCATGGGAGAACAGGGCTGCAGAGACCGCACCAGGAGGGGGTAAGTATATGTGATATTCACCTGTCCCCGTTCCCACGCTGCTCGCCGCTGCCTGCCACATCCTCTGTCAGTGTCGTTCAGGCAGCAGAGAACGCGCCCCCCATCATATTTATATATTCACTATATTGAGGGTATTATGGAAAGTCTATGGTTACTTACTGGTGCAGACTGGTCTGTGACCCCGGATCGTGTTCAGTTGAAGGTCAATGTGATCTCTTCGTCATATACTCTACATGCCGTTTAAAGACATGGAGTCACTTCCTGACCTAAAACAAAAAGTAAAAACAATGAAAATCAGATGCACCCAATAATGGCAGCACGCCCCTTATCATATTTACACATTCACTATATTGAGGGTATTATGGAAAGTCCATGGTTACTTACTGGTGCAGACTGGTCTGCGACCCCGGATCGTGTTCAGTTGAAGGTCAATGTGATCTCTTCGTCATATACTCTACATGCCGTTTAAAGACATGGAGTCACTTCCTGACCTAAAGCAAAAAGTAAAAACAATGAAAATCAGATGCCCCCAATAATGGCAGCACACCCCTTATCATATTTACACATTCACTATATTGAGGGTATTATGGAAAGTCCATGGTTACTTACTGGTGCAGACTGGTCTGTGGTCCTGGGTCGTGTCCGGTTGTAGGTCGGAGCGATCTCTTGGACCGTCATAGACTCTACATGCCTCTTGGAAAGTGCTAGAATCTCCTACGCGAAAATCGCGGAAAAAACGCGGAATAAACCTCTGCACAAATTGTGCGAATATCGCGTCAAACCGCAGAAACAGTCTCAAAACAAACCCGCAAGTTCCTGATATTGGGCATCTCCACTTGTAGGGTCGTTATCTCCGGGGTTACTTATCTAGGTAGATCAGTAACGTTTTCTGTAGCCGCTCTCTTGGCTGGTGGCAGCATCTCAGGCTTACTGTTAGAGGAGATGGCCACATCCGTATCTGTTTCAATATCGATGACGACATAATCTGGACCAGGAGAAGAAATGTTGGTGTTCTCAAGGTCATCTGTCTTTTTGACCATTGGTCCATCCTCATTTTTTCCTGTTAAAGAGATCAAAGAAATCATAATTTTTTAAAATAAAATATTCTCCATATTTCTTATGGATTATTGCGTCTACTGCTCCTTTACTTCGCAGCCGCCCACTGTAGATAAATGTTAGCGCTTGCTGGGCTCTATGCAGCGCCGACGTTTGTCATGACATGGTCGGTGGTCTTGCAGCGCTCACGACCCCCAGGGTTCTGCAAGCTCTGCGATTCCAGTGCAGAGCGATAGCTCTGACAGGTGTTATCATTCGTGAAGCACCTGAAGGGTTGATAAACTTTTTGAATTTGGTTTTGAGCACTTTGAGGGGTGCAGTTTTTAGAATGGTGTCACTTTTGGGTATTTTCTGTATTAAATGCTCCTGAAAGTAACTTCAAATGTGATGTGGTCCCTAAAAAAATTGTTTTTGCAAATTTAGTCAACTTTTAACCCTTTTAACGTCTTAAGAAAAAAACAATTGTGTTTCAAAAATTGTATTGATGATAGATAAACATGTGGGAAATATTATTTATTAACTATTTTGTGTGACAGCACACTGGTTTAAAGACTAAAAAATTTAAAAACTGCAAAATTTTCAGATTTTTCGTCACATTTCCGATATTTTCATACAAAAACACAAATTATATTGAACAAATTTTACCACTTTAATGAAGTACAATATGTTATGAAAAAACTATCTCAGAATCAATGTGATCTGTTATAGTGTTCGAGAGCTATAACCACATAAAGGGACACTGGTCAGAATTGGCCTGGTCATGAGGGTGAAAAAAGGCTCCAGCACGAAAGGTTTAAGAGACCATTTTTAAAAGGATGTCCTTCTATTACCGTATATACTCCTGTATAAGCCGAGTTTTTCAGCACACTTGTCCCAGAAAGCCGGCGGGAAAGCGGCGGGACAGCTGGTCACTGGGGCACGAGCCGGCGGCTGTGGCTAAAGCCAGTGCAACTGCTAAGGAGAAATGAATATTTATTTCTCTTATAGCGCGCACAGTGACAGCTGCAGCCGCGAGGGCACGCTGGAGGAGGGTGAGTAGAATGGTTTGTTTTGTTTTTGTAATAGGAAGCATGCATACAAGGATGGGAGAGGGGTAGCAACGCTTACCAGGGCAGGACGGGGGAGCAATGCATACCGGGACAGGGATGCGGGAACAATGCATACCCGGCTTATACTCGAGTCAATGAGCTTACCCAGTTTTCCGTGGCAAACTTAGGTGTCTATACTCGGGTCGGCTTGTACTCAAGTATGTACGGTAATTACATACCAAATGTCCCCAGAGTAAGTCTATTACCAAGTTATAAAAAAGCCAAAAAAATAACTACCGTATTTTACGTATTATAAGACCCACTTTTTCCCCCAAAATTGTGGGGGAAAATGGGGGTGCGTCTTATAATGCGTATTTACCTTACCGGTTCCGTTGCTGGCCACAGGCTGAGATAAGCAGGTTCCCAGCGGTGCTGTGAGTGCCCGACGATGCTGCGCAGGGGTTTCCCGTTCCGCTGTAGGGATCTTCATTGCTACGGGGAGCTTTGCCGAAATTTTGTGAAAGGCAAGATTGATCTCAGCGCTGAAATCTCATCTTCTGAGATCTTGGTGCCGAGATCTCCATCTGCGCATGTGCCTCCCCCATCGTCAGCCATCTTCCCGGAGTCCACCGCACAGGAAACCATGTAACTGCCAGGGGCTCTGGCCTTTCACAAAATGTCAGCAGAGGCCCTCGCAGCACGGAGCACCCCGCAGCTCGAAGCACCCCGCATCACGGAGTCCCCCGCAGCCCGAGCACCCCACAGGACCTGAAGAATGGAGCCCCCCCATAGCACACAGCCCCCCGCAGCACAGAGCACCGTGCAGCACAAAATCTCCGCCTCATCCCAGCCTGCAGCATCACCCCACTCCTGTTTCCTCCAGCAGCGACCCTGGGACCCCGCTTCACCGCAGCCACCACCCCCCAGTAAGCAATAAGACGCATGGATTATAAGAAGCACCACCATTTTATTACAAAAAAAGTTTTTTTCTTATTTTTCTCCTCAAAATTTGGGGTGCGTCTTATAATCCGGAGCGTCTTATCATCCGAAAAATACGGTATTTGCACATAGATTTTATAGGCTTGTCCAGGGTTTGAAAAATGTAATTGGTTTGTTTGAAACACAAGACCACCCCTGTCTACAGGTTGTGCCTGTTATTGCAGATTAGCTCCGGTGAAGAGAATGGTATAGAGCTGCAATACCATGAGCAAGCTGAAGATTTTGACGACACAGATTTTTTTTTTTTTTTTTAAGAAAATGGCAGCCCTGTTTTTCTTATCCTGGAGAACTGCTTTAGTGTTAGATTGGTTAGGCTGTACTTACCACCAATAGGTTTAGCAGGAGTCTCTCTGTCTCCATCAGTAGAACGTTGAGATTCATCATTTCTCCTGGATTTATCCTTTTTCAGATGTCTTTAAAATAGTAAAATAGAAGGTATTTTATGTATTACAAAGTAACAGATCTTTATTCTGCAGAATGAAATATAGACTCATATGTTTCTTCATTCATTTTGTCTTTTACATTCTGTAGAAACATTGGCAATAAGGAAAATTTTGGTAATTATCAACAATTTTTCATGTACATGAAAGTTCAATATGTGTGGATCGTACTGGGTTGTAAGGTAATATGAAGATTAGACAGGAGTGGATTTATTTGAGTGGAATTGAATTCTGCTCATACAAAACTCAGAATGTTGGAGAACACAGATTTTTTGTAATTCACTCCACGCGACTAAAGCAAAGTGGAAGCTAGCGGCAGTCGCCAGCTTGCAGAAGAGTAGAGGGCTGGCAGAAAGATGAGCTCACTTCTCTGACCGACTTCCGCTGCTTTATGCCCAATGGCCAGTTTTCCTCACTACCATCATGCCGCACCTCTGGCCAAGTGGGCCAGAAACTTTGGGCTGAAACTTTGGCTACAAGTGGCCCCGAAAGGTCTCTGCCCATGCATGTCCCAACCAAGAGTCAACACTGGGCTGGAGTTGCGGGCAGAGAGCAGTGGGGGCTTCCGGAGAGGGGCTTGGTTGTATATAAACTTTATTTTCTTCTTACATCTTCCATTTATTACCATCTGGGACTGGGGAGACCCCAGAGCATAATAGGGAACAATCAATATGTGAAGAATAATTTTGCTGTGAATTGAACCTCTAAATAAAATCTGCTGATTTGGCAGAATTTTGTCAGAGCCTCTCATCAGTAATAAAGATGGAATTTTTTGCAGACTCCCATGTACAATATAAATCATCCTTTACAATTCTTACCTACATATGGCGTTACAGATGACACCAAGGAATGTTCCAAGGAAGAATATGATAACTACAAAATAAATGACTTTATTCCAAGGGATCTTTGGAGGAACGATACCATACACTGAAAAAGAAGAGAAAATACAAATATTATCTATATATCCAGGAAATTGTCTGTAATCCACTGCCATTATTATCGAAGCAGTCCTATAAAGGGAATCTGTCACCAGGCTTTTGCCATCTTATCAGAGAGAACCATAATGTAGAAGCATAGACCTTTACTATAGCGATGTGTCAACTACTGGACTGTTTCAATAGAATCACTGTTTTACCAGCAATCGATTATCACTACAGGATAACTGGTCTTGTGCCTGCCTCCTAGTCCAGCCAGACCCCCAGCAATACACAATTTAAGCACAAGCTGTGGCGGGGTTATAAACAGCTGAAAAACTGAGCTCTGCTCAGTCTGCAGCAGAGAAAACTGTGACTCTATTATATAGTCTACTAGCTGAAGAGCCCGGCGCTGCCCGGGCATAGTAACTAACTGTGGCTAGTTACAACAAATTATAATTATCCTCCATCCCATAGTCCCGTGCCCATATACCCATTATACATATCCACCATCATACATATTCTCCATCCCATAGTCCCATGCCCATATACCCATCATACATCCTCCATCCCATAGTCCCGTGCCCATATACTCATCATACATATTCTCCATCCCATAGTCCCATGCCGATATACCCATCATACATCCTCCATCCCATAGTCCCGTGCCCATACACCCATCATACATATTCGCCATCCCATAGCCGAGTGCCCATATACCCATCACACATCCTTCATCTCATAGTCCCATGCCCATATACCCATCACACATGCTCCATCCCATAGTCCCGTGCCCATATACCCATCATACATATCCTCCATCCCATAGTCCCGTGCCCATATGCCCATCACACATCCTCCATCCCATAGTCCTGTGCCCATATACCCGTCATACATATCCACCATCCCATAGTCCAGTGCCCATATACGCATCACACATCCTCCATCCCATAGTCCCGTGCCCATATACCCGTCATACATATCCACCATCCCATAGGCCGTGCCCATATACCCGTCATACATATCCTCCATCCCATAGTCCAGTGCCCATATACCCATCACACATCCTCCATTCCATAGTCCCATGTCCATATTCCCATCATACATATTCTCCATCCCATAGTCCCATGCCCATATACCCATCATACATATCCTACATCCCATAGTCGAGTGCCCATGTACCCATCACACATATCCTCCATCCCATAGTTCCATGCCCATATACCCATCATACATATCCTCCATCCCATAGTCCAGTAACCATATACCCATCACACATCCTCCATTCCATAGTCCCATGCCCATATACCCATCATACATATTCTCCATCCCATAGTTCCATGCCCATAAACCCATCATACATATTCGCCAACCCATAGTCAAGTGCCCATATACCCGTCATACATATCCACCATCCCATAGGCCCGTGCCCATGTCCCCGTCATGCATATCCTCCATCCCATAGTCCAGTGCCCATATACCCATCACACATCCTCCATTCCATAGTCCCATGCCCATATACCCATCATACATATTCTCCATCCCATAGTCCCATGCCCATATACCCATCATACATATTCGCCATCCCATTGTCCCGTGTCCATATACCCGTCAAACATATCCTCCATCCCACAGTCAAGTGCCCATTTACCATCACACATCATCCATCCCATAGTCCCATGCCCATATATCCATCACACATCCTCCATCCCATAAACCGTGCCCATATACCCATCATACATATCCTCCATCCCATAGTCCCGTGCCCATATACCCATCATACATATCCTCCATCCCATAGTCCAGTGACCATATACCCATCACACATCCTCCATCCCATAGTCCCGTGCCCATATACCGGTCATACATATCCTCCATCCCATAGTCCCATGCCCATATACCCATCATACATATCCACCATCCCATAGTCCCGTGCCCATATACCCGTCAAACAAATCCTCCATCCCATAGTCAAATGCCCATATACCCATCACACATCCTCCATCCCATAGTCCCGTGCCCATATATCCATCACGCACCCTCCATCCCATAAGCCCGTGCCCATATACCCATCATACATATCCTCCATCCCATAGTCGAGTGCCCGTATATCCATCACACATCCTTCATCTCATAGTCCCATGCCCATATACCCATCATACATATCTGCCATTCCATAGTCCCGTGCCAATATACCCGTCATATATATCCTCCATCCCATAGTCGAGTGCCCATATACCCATCACACATCCTCCATCCCATAGTCCCATGCCCATATACCCATCACACATCCTCCATCCCATAGTCCCATGTTCATATACCATCATACATATTCGCCATCCCATAGTCGAGTGCCCATATACCCATCATACATATCCTCCATCCCATAGTCCAGCATAGGTCCGTGCCCATATACCCATCATACATATCCTCCATCCCATAGTCCAGTGCCCATATACCCATCACACATCCTCCATCCCTTAGTCCCGTGCCCATAACCGGTCATACATATCGTCCATCCCATAGTCCCGTGCCCATATACCCGTCATACATATCCTCCATCCCATAGTCCAGTGCCCATATACTCATCACACATCCTCCATCGCATAGTCCCGTGCCCATATACCCATCACACATCCTCCATCCCATAGTCCCATGCCCATATACCCATCACACATATTCTCCATCCCATAGTCCCATGCCCATATACCCATCATACATATCCTCAATCCCATAGTCCAGTGCCCATATGCCCATCACACATCCTCCATCCCATAGTCCCGTGACCATATACCCGTCATACATATCCTCCATCGCATAGTCCAGTGCCCATATACCCATCACACATCCTCCATCCCATAGTCCCATGCCCATATACCCATCATACATATTCTCCATCCCATAGTCCCATGCCCATATACCCATCATACATATCCTCAATCCCATAGTCCAGTGCCCATATGCCCATCACACATCCTCCATCCCATAGTCCCGTGACCATATACCCGTCATACATATCCTCCATCGCATAGTCCCGTGCCCATATACCCATCACACATCCTCCATCCCATAGTCCCATGCCCATATACCCATCATACATATTCTCCATCCCATAGTCCCGTGCCCATATACCCATCATACATATCCTCAATCCCATAGTCCAGTGCCCATATGCCCATCACACATCCTCCATCCCATAGTCCCGTGACCATATACCCATCATACATATCCTCCATCGCATAGTCCAGTGCCCATATACCCATCACACATCCTCCATTCCATAGTCAACCATTATGACATCATAATGAGCGGCGGCAGGGCTTGCAACCTATGATGACATCAGCATCGCCATGGCAACCATTGTGACATCATGAGGGGCGGGGCTTGATACACACACACTGTTTCCCCAGTATGCAAATAGGGGCATTGTGACATCATAATGAGGGGCGGGGCTTGACGCACACACACTTTTTCCCCAGTATATAGACAGGGGCAGAATTGCTTGGTGAATTGGAATGCGCGGGGTTAAAATTTCGCCTCACAACATAGCTTAGGACGCTCCCGGGGTCCAGACGTGCGACTGTGCCAAATTTTTCGGCTGTAGCTGCGACGGTGCGGATGCCTATCCCGGACATACACACACCTACATACACACTTTGAGCTTTATATATTAGTTTGGACGGTAGGACCCAGCATGACGATTAAAAATATGGGACCGTAGTTTTGCTAAATTATGTCTCAGGGATTATGAAAAAAAATAATTCAAAATACCCATTTGTTATCGCTGCATTTGTAAAAGTTCGATCTATCAAAATCTAAACTAAATTTATCTGGCCAGTATACAGCATAATGAGAAAAAAAAATCGAAATTGCCAGAATGAAATTCTTTGGCAGCCGCAAGATTGCAATAAAAAGCGATAAAAAACCATAGTATCTACCCCAAAATGGTATCAGTAAAAAGATCAACTCAGGGCGCAAAAAATAAGCCTTCACCCAGCCTAATGAGGTTTACCCCATAATATGTGAATATTTGGAAAAGTACTTACCTGCTGGGGTCGTATGCGTGGGCAAGGAATCATGCCGCTGGTTGATGAGAGGCGCGCCTTCCACAGATGCTAATAGCAAACTCACGATTAGAAGAAATCGAAAGAGCATTTTAGCTTGGAGAAATATCGCTGAATGTGTAACACACAGGGAGTTATCGCTGAATGTGTAACACACAGGGAGTCTTGTCAGACAAAGCCTCTTCCTGCAGCGTCACTCCTTATAACCACACATTCCGTGATGTCACAATGGAGATCTCAGTGTGACATCACGAGGAGCGGAACACCAGTGATGTCACAATTGGCCAGATAGCTGCAACTACTCAACATGGAGCAGCTCCATCCATCTATGTATGATTAATATAATATTAATGTATAAGGACCAATCCATGTTGGGGCAATTCTACTGTATTTTGACAAACAAGGGACATCAGGGGTGGATTAAGGGTAGCCAGGGCCCCGGGCTCTTCAGACTCTGTGGGCCCCCCGGTCATGTGACGGGATCATGCGACGGGGTCATCCTATACCATACCTGAAACAGATTATTCCAGAAAAATAGTTGCTGAGTGAAACTATAACCTGTCAAACATCCATTGATCTTGTCAATTTACCCTTCAGTTAGGAAGAAAAAAATAAAAACCACTTTAAGCCATACTATTGAACTGTCCAATTTTAATCTGTAAACAAGACTGTCGCCAATTTTCGCAAGTTTCTCATCAAAAGTGCAACGCAAAACAGTTGAAAAAACATTTAAAGTATCACATTTCCAAAAAAAGACACAAAGAAAACCACGTGTATAAAGGGCTCATGCATACCAGTGCTCAAGTTAAAAAATGGTTTGGTCTCACCATTGTAGTAGACGTATTTTCATAGAGGGTCCATTTTTCATGAGAAGGGAAAGGACAGAAATAATTTTCTCTGACTCTCTGTCGTGCCCCTGTATAGCTCCTGTTCTTAGAAGGACAGGCCTCAAGTGTGCCCACTATGGATAACCCACCATCCACAGATAGTTTGCAACTTCCCTACACGTTTCCTCCCCATTTCTGGGGATTCATCAGGGGAACTACCCAAATTAATTCTGTGGTAGAATTATCATTGTATATCCGTCTTCATTATAGGGCCCTGCAGTGGCAGAAGGTCCCTAGAGCCAATGTGGCTGTCTGTGCCTCCGCCTATGTGTGGGCCATTGGTGTGCCCAGGAGCTATACAGGGGCACAATTGGGAGTCAAAGAAAATTATTCCTGTCCTATCCCCTCCCCTTCTCATGAAAAAGTGGACCCTCTATTAAAATACATTGTATTAAAAGTTATGTTTTACTAATAGCGGAGACTCCCCTAGCTCTACTCAGTCTGTGACCCCAGGAGTACTGTCATAGTGATAACACCTAGGCACTATAGCTGAGTGTGTGAATCTGTATGGCAGAAACCTTCATGATGAACCCATCTGTGCTGTGTATTAGCCACAAATCTCTTCACGGTACAATGATCACGCTTACGTTTTTCACAAAAATGTGATTTTTTTGCAAATCCCATCTTTGCAGTCACACGCCCGACTCTGGCTCAGGAGAATCCTCACAGAGAGATTTTAGTGTATGTGCACACGTTGCGGATTTTTCCGCACAGAATCCGTAGATAAAATGACCTGCGTTCTCCCTGCGGATTTCGTGTGGATTTCACCTGCGTTTTTACACCTGCTGATTCCTATAATGGAATGGGTGTAAAAACGCTGCAGAATCCGCACACAGAATTGACATGCTGCGGGAAATAAACTGCTGCGTTTCCACATGGAATTTTCCGCAGCATGTGCTCAGCGGTTTTTCATTTCCATAGGAGAACCTGGTACTGTACACCGCATGGAAAACTGCTGCGGATCCACAGGGCCAAATCCGCTGCGGATCGGCAGACTAATCCGCAACGTGTGCCCACACCCTGAGGATTCCCAAGTCTGCAGTCACAGACTTACATGGAAAGACTGCAGACTTTTAGCTTAAGGCCGGAGTCACACTGGCGAGGAATACGGGTGAGTGAGAGGCGCAAAAAGCACGCATTAGACACGGACAAATGATTTTCTATGGGTCACTCGCACCAGGCGTATATTTCTCATCTGTATCCTACGCTCCGTGCCAATCGCAGCATGCTGCGATTGTCAGCGTACTACGCCCGTAGTACGCCAATGAAAGTCAATGTGTGCTCAAATAATACAGATTACACACGGAACACACGTGTGACCTGCGAGCAATACGCAGGTCTTTTGGCTGGTGACAGGAAATGGGCCAATCCATCATCAGGAAGCCTAGACATGCAAATGAGCTCAAAAACCGCTCCAGACATCCAGGAAGTACGCCTCCACGGAGTACAGCAGCAGCATGGTGTCCACATACATTAATGTTGAGATGCTAATTGTGCTGGTGCACGAGCGTCCCGAAATGTGGGACCCACGCGATGCAAATTATGCGAACCGGACAAGAAAGGAGGCGTCATGGAGGCGCATCTGTCGCCAGATGTACCATGACTTTGGTGACAGACCACGTGATGAGCAGCATAAAATTTGTATGTGCAATCATAAAAACATCATTAACCTTAGCGCGCGCTAAAAAATGATTCTACAATCAGCACCCCCCTTCCCGTGCATCTAATTTTATTAGCCTCATGAGGCCGTTACATTTGGATGTGATACGTGGCTTCACACAGCCATAATTAGGGGTTAGGCCACAAGCTCCTCATCCTCCTAGCCAATAAAATTAGTTTAAGTGTAGCTAATGAGACCCTGGGTATCGGCCCAATTACATATGCCACCATGGGTAGAAAGCACACCCCAGAAGGCCCCATGCCTAGACTACTGGTAGAAAATGTGACCTCTCAAATATGTGATTTTGACAATCTTTCCTGTCACATTGCAGTGGAAGATGTAATGAAACGCTGGCGAAGCATCCGAGACCAGTTCCGCTGGGAACGCCAGCAGCGGTCCAGGAGTGGGGATGCTGGACATGTGAAAAGAAAATATATATACTATGTCCGGCTGAACTTCCTCACCCCAATTCTGGATCTGAGACCGTAAGTACATACCTCACACCACATTACACAAATACATTACACAAATACTTTACAGGGACAAAAATATTGATGTATTTTTGCCTCTGTTCTATTTCATAACAGAACTCAATCCAACCTTACGGATCGAGGAACGGCCTCAGAGGCAGAGCCCATTATAGATCCTGTAGGGGATGAGGTGGCTGGCCCATCTTCTCCCCCTACAAGAAGGATGGCTGAAGATGAGGCATCACAAGACCACACAATGGCTGGCCTACACACCACACCACCAGGACGGTCTGCTGCTGCCACCTCACCCATCCTGGAAGAGCCGGGCAACTTGAGCAGCAGCCCAACTGCCCAGATCAGGTCCTCCCCACAGGCTGCTCTAGCATCACGGCGAACAAGAAGAAGGCGCCAGGTCACTATTCAAGAGAGCAGGACCAATGTGGACACAGGGGTGCTCAATTATTTGTCAAGAGTAACTACAGATGATGGGGAGGAGGCCTATGCACGTAGCCTCACCCTTTATCTCCGTGCCCTTACCCGTGAGGTCAGGCTCCGTATTAGGGGATGTATTCAGATCCTGCTTGATGCAAGCACCCCCCCAATACCCCATATGAGGTTTTTGAATTTCTGGAGAGGTGGCAGCTCTCACCACGAAATTTAATGCGCATGAGACCATCCACACAGATGCTTGCTCAAGCAGGGTCTGAACAGCCCCTAATACGTGGGCCAACACCTCAACCCCTTCCTCCCCCTACCCAACCGTCTATTCCGCAGCCCCAAATGTCTTCCTCAAGCCAACCACACCAATATGGCCACTTGTACCCACCCAGTGTTGGAGGCTGGTCCCAACCTGGTTGGGGACGATCTGGCTATCTTGGTGGGTATGAGCCACGGGCCTACCAGAGCTAACAAGAAGCCCCTCACCATCATCATTACTCTGGCCAGTATCCCCAACAGTCCCAGGAGACTGGACAATATGAGGATTTATGATTCTGATGGTTGAGATGTCCAGTGAGATGTAACTGGTGCTCCTAATATAAATTAAAAAACAGGTGTTCTCCTTCACCAACATTTAGAACATAATTTAACATTCACATTTTTAAACTATGTTTTCCAAACATATGAAACAATCCATCATGACAGGCAACGCTACCTCACGCCTTTCAGACAGATATTACATGTGTGTAGAAAAGAGAATATTTAAATGCGCTATGCTGTAAAATGAAAGGATGAAAATGCACTACTCACTTGCTAACGCCTAGGAAAGGCGTGCTCGCCTTAGTTACGTAGTCACCTTTTTTGTTAGCAATCTCTAGTAAAAAATTTCTAGGCGACCAACATTCAGAATATCACGCTCTCTCTATGTCTTAACAAGTGAATTTTGTATTTTCATCCTTTCCAGTATAGCATGCTTAAATATTGTCTGTTCTACAGACTGGTAATATCTGTGTGAAAGCTGTGAGGTAGCCTTGCCTATCATGGTGGAATCTTTCTATGATTGGATAACATTATGAGGAAATGTGAGTGTTATCTTGTTGCCTTTATTTTGGTGATGGAGCTCACCTTTTGTTGGCAAATCTAGGTTAATCTAGTCATGCAGCAATGTTGTTTTTGCCTAGTGTTTGTTGCTGTTTTGTTATGTAATGTTCATTTTACAAGTTAAAGAAGGCACAAAGGGTCATTTTGGCCATTGCCAAATTTGTCTTATGGCAAAATTATGTTTGCCTTTAAGCGGAAAAAAAAAAAAGGCAAAACTAAAAATTTGTCTACTCTAGTTAACGTCTCTGTGTGATTTTTCACAATTCCTAACAACATACTAACAGACACCAACCAATGTAATGAAACACTCATAGAATCATAAAGGCTTGAGTAATATATATTTAGACACACTTAAAGCAACAAATTATAACATAGACACAGCATGCTCTTGCCAAGAAGTTGCCCCCTCAGGTGAGATAAAGTAATTAGTGAAAATATCACGCACTTTTAGGCCAGAGAGTGGTCTACGTTGAGGGTTCATAGGTGGTCTCACCCTGCGCACATTGCCCGGCCTACGCACAACACCATCAGAGGAGGAGCAATCATGTATCCTGGTGAAGTTATGCAGAACAACACAGGCTTTCACAACTTCATTCACATTTTGCTCACTCAACTGAATGGCAGACTGGAGTACCCGCCATTTGGCACAAAGAATCCCAAAGGAACACTCCACCAGTCGCCTAGCACGTGATAGGCGCAAGTTAAAAATTCTGCGCCTGTGGTCAAGGTTGCGCCGGGGATATGGCCTCATGACATTGCGCGATAACTGAAAGGCCTCATCTGCCACAAGGACATAAGGGACTGATTGTTCGGGGGAGCCTGGTAGCTGGCGTGGTGGTGGTAGATCCAACTGGTTGGTGCGTAGCCGCCGAGCCATTATGGAAGTATTGAAGACTCTAGAGTCTCCCGTCCTTCCATATGCCCCAATGTCAACAATTATAAACTTGTATTGAGGGTCTACCAGAGCCAACAATACAACAGAAAAGTATTGTTTATAATTGAAGAATTGGGAGCCTGAGTTCGGTGGCTTACGCACCCTGATATGTTTGCCATCCAGGGCCCCAATACAATTTGGAAACTGGCAGTCCTCCTCAAAGTCCCTTGATATCCTTAACCAGTCTTCCATCCTGGGCTCGGGCATGACCACTTGATGGAGTCTTGTCCAGATTTGTGCACATGTAGACCTCACTATGCCTGAAATGGTTGACTTTCCAATGGGAAACTCATGGTGGAGGGCGGCATAAGACAGGCCAGTGGACAGGAAGCTGTAGAACAACAGAAATAGTAAAGTTTAGAATGTCTAAAGTAAAAAAAATCAGTTACATGCCGACCAAACTTGTTAGGAAATGATAGAGAAGAACACACATATTTGGTGGCACAATGACTAAGTGATATGCAGGACATATTAGATCTAACATTCTGCTGTGTCCGGTGAAACATATTTGGAGTAAGATGAGGGCATTAAACTTTGTCCAAGAAGGCCAAAAAACATAAATTAGCACACACATTATGAACATAGAGAATGTGGTTGTGTAGTACATACCGTATTGTGAGTAGAAGTCGTTCCTCTGCAGATATGGCTTTGCGCATCCTTGTGTCCTGAAAGGTTATCCCAGGGCGCACTGTCTCCAAGAGTCGATCAAATGTGGCAATGCTCATGCGACAGTACTGGTAAAATTTCTCCGGATGCTCCTGCAGAGAAGAATAGAGGATGTGAAAATGACCTCTTGTGAGTCGTTGCCTCAAAAGTGGATGGACCCACATGCGTCTCCTCCTCCGCGGATCCACTATCACAGGATATGGTTGCCCAAAGCGCCGTGACAAAAGCCAGGTAAAGAGAACCTGCTCAGTTGTATTGAATCGCAGACCCTCTGCCATGCTGCACAAAGAACACCAACACACCTCGTGAAAGCAAGGTGACAAATGTACAGAATGTAGGCATCCACCTGTTTCTGAGTGTCTAAATAGGGTGCAGGCTAATGATTTAAATTGTTTGCAGGCCTCAAAACAGTTAAATGTCCATTTTGCAAGGCTGCGAGAAAATCTCGCCATACGGATTGCATACGGATGCCACACGGATTACATACGGATGCACACATGCGCAAAATACGCGACCTCACCTTGCTTACGGATGACCTACGGAGCACTATTTAGTGGTCATTCATCCGTATTACGCAAGTAAACTACGGACCGTATTTTGCGCAGGTTAGTGTGACTCCGGCCTAAGACAGGACAACACCTTTAACCCTTAAAAGAAATAACCAACTTATTCAGATCAATACAAAGTTGCAACTTAACAACTTAGATCGAGCTTTTTTGATCAGCAGCCACTACAGCCAGCCTGGAAAAAAACGGCTTATGTGCATCTTCCCATTTTGTGCTTGTGTTATAAGACCAGTGGCCCAAAGTCACTTAACCCGTGAAAAACATCAGTTACTTATTCAAATCTGTGAAAAATGGCTATTTGCCCGTTGGTCTGATGCCCAGAGCCCATTTGGGCCAGTCTAGAGACCTGAATGTGATGCAGGCCATCACTATGTATGTAATACTACTGTGAGATCAGCGGCTCAAAGTCATTTAACCCCTGAAAAATAACACTTATCCAAATCAAAATCGCCCATCTGCCCACTTTGATGCCAGTTCTGATACCCAGAACACATAGGACAGACTAAAGGGACCTGAATTTGATGTCGGGCATCATGATCTATGTGTATGCAGTGTGATATCAGTGGCCCAAAGTTATTTAACCCTTTCATTGATGCTCAACCTCATTGGCAACATTACCAGGACAAGATTACTCAGGGGATGACTGACTGAAGAAGGACAATATTACTAGTAGTACAAAACAATACTAATAAGGCTGTGTTCACACATTGCATTTTTGCAGGGTTTTTTTGCTGCTTTTTTTATGCAAGTTTAAAGCTGCGTTTTACAGTATCAGGAAAGTCTATTGGATTTCAGAAATCTCATGCACACATATTGGTTTTATTTCCCTGACTGATATGGAAAATTGCAGAATTGGCCGGAGCTGAGCCCCCCTGCCCCCCCCCAAGGAGGCATAGGCGGAGGCCAGCATGACGGGGGGGTGGTCGGCTACCAGGGGGAGTACCCTGGAGTTGGGGGGTATATAGAGGAGGGGTGTGGGTGTCCCCTTCCTCTTTGGATCTGGCCCCCCACAAGGAGAAGTCACCTTAACATGTCGGACGTGGAGCGGGTTTTGGAGCAGCTGCGAGCGGCGGTGCGGTCACAGCCCCCAGGCTGGCTGGCGTCTCAGGTGGCCAGCATTGTTCCTGGGACGTCCGGAGAGTCTGCAGCAGCAGCGGGGCGGGAGCGGCACTACAGACGGGTGAGGCCTCCCGAGCGGCTCTCACCCGATGCACCCCCCAGGGCCTTGCGACACTGCCGGAGCCCCTCCGGGGACCCTCCAGGCCGGTCGCAGCGTTCTGTGCCGGTCTCCGCTACCCGGCCCTGGAGGAATCCGCAGGCCAGGCGAGGGCCCGCGGCGATGGCTTGGCCGCGGCCTACTTCCAGGCGGGGGGCGGGCCTGTCAGGCGCCGGGCGGCGGCAAGCTCTGGCATCAGCGGGAGGCCGCGGCGGTAACCTCCTCGCCGCGCGGCCTGCCTCCCCCTCCAGCAGAGGGGTGGACATCGGGGGAGCTTCGGCCTGCAGCCTGGCAGGGCTGCCAGCATCACCCCCAGGCAGTGGGGGAACACCGAGTGCTGCAGGGGGCCGCGGCGAAGGGGCCCAGCATCGGCGGTCCGCTTCGGGGGCCGCTACAAGAGGAGGGGGACGACTCCACACCAGGACCGCGGCCTGCTCCCCTGTGGGGCCGCCAACAGCGATGCCCATGTACAGTGGCTCTTTTCCGGGGGCCTGGAGGCGCAGCGGGGGGCCCTCAGTGCTTCGCTGCAGGAGCCAGCCGTGGCAGCGGGAGCAGACCTCACGGTGTCCCGGTCAGCGTCCATTGCCGGGGTCCCGTCATCGGGGTCCCTCGGGGGGCCCAGTCATCATCATTTGGCTCCTCCTGCGGGGAGTCCCAGAGGTCGACAGCAAGCTGGCAAAGGTACATCCGAGGACCCAGGTTTTCCGGCTGGAGGGCACACAGCCCCCTCGCAGCCCGGTGAGTATGGCTCTGTGTCCCCTGTTTGTCATCCAATTGCAACATCATCCTGGTTGGGTGGGGGGGCCGTTGACGGAATCCCTCGGGTTCAGCGGGGGGTTGGGAATTGGTGGCGTAGCCGCGGCCGGGGGGGTTAACGACGTGCTTGCGGATATGCGTAATTTAGTGTCACGTCTGGAGCGGGGTCTCGCTTCACCGTCACCAGTGGCAGCTTGGGCACAAGCTGGGAGTCCAGCGGGGCGGAGTGGGTCGGATTTGGCCGGGCGCGCAAGTGAACCGGTGTCGGTGTCGGTGCAGACTGAGAAAGAGAAAGAATGTCGCGTGCACTTGGACGATAGAGCGCATGGGGAGGTGTATGTTTGTTTTGAGGGTCAGTTGGGGGCTCATTTAAAGAAAGAAGTAAAGGAGCGCATTTGGAAGGACGAGTATGTGGAAATATTTTCCCTATTGCCATTAGAGAAATTTAATTTGGATAAGGGAAAGAAGGAGGATAGCAAAAAGGAGGATGAAGAGAAGCGTAGATGGCGTCTGATCCCGCAAACGTTCGTTAATTGGCAACAGGCGTTCGCTATTTTGGCGAGTGTCATTGGCGAAAAGTCCCCTGATAATTGCTCGGCGTTATTTTGTTCTTTTGACGCCATCGGGGAGGCCTATAGGGTGTATGGGGGTCAGGCTTGGTTGCGCTATGATGAGCAATTTCGGCAGAGGAAGGCCGTCCGTCCGGCTATCCGTTGGGACCAGAAGGACATTGGGCTGTGGATGCGGGTCATAGCTCAAAATAAATTTGGTAGCTCCTTTCATGGGGGGGCTGGGAGTACCAGCCAGAGTAGCGGCAGTTCCGGCGTCTCAGGAGGGGGCGGGCAGGTTCAAACCGGAAATCATAAGTTGGGGGTGTGCTGGCAGTTCAACGACGGCCCGTATAAATTCGGGGCGAACTGCAAATTTAAACATCTTTGCTCCAACTGCAATAGCGCGTCCCATGGAGCCGCCAAGTGTTTTAAGAAAGGGAAGCCCCGAACCGGCGGTGGTAATTCCCAAGGGGGAGACCCCAGTGAGGCTGGAAAGGATGGTCCCTTATCTAAATAGATATGGGGATAGGGAGAAGTCGGCTTTGCTGTACGCGTGTTTCAAGGACGGTTTGGAGATCCCTCACCCCCCTTTTGCTATTCCTCTGGTTTTAAAAAATTTGCGTTCGGCCTTGTTACATGGTTCAGTGGTTTCAGAAAAGCTGCAAAAGGAGGTTTCGTTGGGATGAATGGCTGGCCCCTTTGTTTCCCCACCTTTTTCGGATTTGGTTGTTTCTCCTCTAGGAGTGGTTCCGAAGAAAGAACCGAATAAGTTTCGGCTTATCCAACATTTGTCGTACCCTCGCGGGGGTTCTGTGAACGATGGTATCGATCCGGAAATCTGTTCGGTGGTTTACTCCTCCTTTGATGAAGCAGCGCGGTGGGTGCGGAAATGTGGTCGGGGCGCCCTTATGGCTAAAACGGATGTGAAATCCGCTTTTCATTTGCTCCCGGTTCATCCGGATAGCATGAAGTTGTTAGGTTGCTATTGGGAAGGCATGTTTTTTGTGGACAGGTGTCTAACCATGGGATGTTCGTTATCTTGTGCGTATTTTGAAGCCTTCAGTTCCTTTTTGGAGTGGGTCGTGCGCGATGTTTCCGGTTTTGATTCGGTTATTCATTACTTGGATGATTTTTTGTGCGTGGGCTCCGCGGATTCCGATTGTTGCAAGAGACTGTTACAGGCCATCGAGTGGGTGGCGGAGCGTTTTGGTGTTCCTCTCGCGCCTGAAAAAAACGAAGGCCCCTGTACGTGTTTGCGTTTTTTGGGAATTGTCATTGATACGGTGAATTGGGAGTTCAGGCTGCCCGAGGATAAGTTGGCTGATTTGCGGGCGGAGGTGGTCCGAGCGCGCAGGGTCAAGAAGTTGTCGCTGCGTGATCTACAGTCGTTGCTGGGAAAGCTTAATTTTGCCTGTCGAGTCATGCCAATGGGGTGTGTTTTTTCACGTCGTCTGGCCAGTGCGACTGCGGGTGTTCGGGCCCCTCATCATTTCATCAGGTTGTCAGCGGAACTCAGGGCCGATTTGGCGATTTGGGAGTCATTCTTGGAGGGGTACAACGGTCGTTCGTTGTTGATGGCAGAGGTGGTCAGCAGTGACGTGTTGGAGTTGTTCACAGATGCGGCTGGCGGTGTTGGTTTTGGGGCTTACTTTCGGGGGCAGTGGTGCGCGTCCCGGTGGCCCAAGGAATGGGTTGCGGATGGCTTGGTATGCAATATCACTCTGCTGGAGATCTTTCCGATTCTGGTAGCCGTCCATTTGTGGGGACGTGCGTTAATTGCGATAACATGGGCATTGTGTGCGCGATCAATTGTCTTACTGCATCATCTCCCCCAGTCGTTCGGGTGTTACAGCGGTTGGTTCTCCTCTGTTTGGACCAGAATGCACAAGTGACCGCGACACATGTTCCAGGTGTCAAGAATGATATCACTGACTCTCTCTCTCGTTTACAGTGGGATCGGTTTCGCTCTTTGGCGCCAGAGGTGGAGGTCATGGGTTTAGCTTGTCCGGAGGAGCTATGGAGAGTGGCCTACGGGCCGCGGCATCGCTGATTGATTCGTCTTTGGCTCCAAAGACCTGGGAGGCTTACCGGGCTGTATGGTGCAAGTGGGAGGAACAGTTAGCGGCCGGCGTAGCAGTCGTCTTGGATCAGGAGGGAGTTTTGTTGTCTTGGTTGGGGCGGAGGGCCTCCGAGGGTTGGTCGGGTGCAAAAGCCATGCGCGTTTTAGTGGGTTTGTCCTTTGGATTTCGCTTGCGCCACTGGGGGACATAATTACTACTGAATGTGGCCACAGAGGAGCATCATTACTGTAATGTATTTTATTTTGGGGGATACTGTTACCATATAATAAAAGGGAGGTACTATTTTTGTAGAATTGGAGGAAAAGTGGCAATGGTGACCAGGAAGCAATAATCCATAGATGTCTGTGTGTTACACTCTGAAGAGACGAGTCCTGACAGGGAGAAGTCAGAGCAGTCTGTGCTGGATGAAGAAAAGAGAACATTATTTACTTCAATTGGAGACATCACTGGGGAGTATCTTGAGCTACCTGTACTATATGTACTGATACCTTCCACTATTCGGTCATTATATGGGGGTACCAGCAGTGTTAGTACAGTGATTCCTATTAATAATCACTATAAAGATATGATTTGGTCACTATTTGCTGGTCATACGGTCATGGTGTAGCGGCATAATTTGTTTCTTGTATGTAGTAGTATTAGTACACTGTGTGCAAAACTGTTAACCAGTTTACCCCCAAGGGTGGTTTGCACGTTAATGACGGGGCCAATTTTTACAATTCTGACCACTGTCACTTTATGAGGTAATATCTCTGGAACGCTTTTATGGATCCCAGTGATTCTGATATTGTTTTTCTCGTGACATATTGTACTTCATGTTAGTGGTAAAATTTCATTCATATAATGTTAGGCATCTAGTTTCTCCCATTGCACAGGAACAGTCTCGAGCCATGTCCTCTGCGGTCTCCCATTCTTCTGCAGCTGCAGAGGTTCCTGCTCAGCAGAGACGTCGGTCCCAGCGTCTTGCAGCGTCTGCTCCGATTGGACCACCAGGAAGGTCCCGGAAGGCTGCAACTATAAAAGCTTAGCATGGCCGCCCGGCCATGCGCTAATATAAACCATGTGGAGTGGGTGTTGTATGCATGTATGAATGTCTCTGGTGAACGACTCATTATGGAACCCCTACCCTTGGTACGCATGTGTTGTGTAGCCTAGCCTGCTAGCGCCCAGGCTGAGGTCCAGGTAGAGGCAGCGTCAAACACTGGCATCAGCATCCACCGGTGGCTTTGTCTATACACCACGGTGCACTTAGTCTGCTTTCCTCCGTGGTCAGCATTCATTGGAGGCTTCCGCAGGTGCGACACCGCACTCTCAGTAGGTCTAGAGAGACTAAGACCTTGTGTCCTTGGGGCTGAGTTCTGTGACCATATACTGCGCGCCCTCTTGCCGAGTGCTGTGAGTTTGAACAGGCTCCGGCATTCATGTTTTGCGGGTCTGTGACGTAACAAAGTTCGCTCCTGTTCACACCGGGTGGCGTTAACCCGCGTGTGACCTTTTGTATACTGCTATACACATCCGCCATTTACTAAGCAGCCGTTTACGACCTCTGCACGGTGGACCCCGGGCTGCGAACGCACCTTATTATCATTTTATTATTTGGTGCATTCCGCCAGCCCTAACATATAACACGTTTATTTGTGCAAAAAACGGAAATTTGGCAAAAATTTTGCAATTTTCCAACTTTGAATTTTTATGCCCTTATATCACAGAGTTATGGCACAGAAAAAACTTAATAAGCATTTATCATAATCATCTTAGAAACGCGTCACTAATCCCACCCATCAGCACGCCCATTACATGAATTCAAGGTGCCAATGGGTTAGCATGACAACGCGGGGTCTGCAAGAGACCCCTGTGGTTGTCATTGCTGATCTGCTAGGTGCGCTGCCCTAAGGCTGGCGCTCGTAGCAGATGATCAGTTCTGCTGCAGATAGCAGGGCTGAAGCGAACAGATGTTTGCAGCTTCAAGTCTCCTAAATAGACTATTGAAGCAAGTAAAATGTAGAAAAAAGTTTTTAAAAATATTAAAAGAATTAAAATAATATAAGTTCAAATCACGCCCCATTCAAAATAAAAGAAAAACAAAACAATTCAAATACACACTTATTTGGCATTGCTGCATTCAGAAACACCTGATCTATCAAAATATAAAAATAATTAATCCAATCTTTAAAAGGTGTAATGAGAGAAAAAATTCAAAACTCTAGAATTACCGTATATACTCGAATATAAGCCGAGATTATCAGCCCATTTTTTTGGGCCGAAAGTCCCCCTATCGGCTTATATTCGAGTCATATACACCAGGGGGTCGGAGGGGGAGCGGGGGTGTCAGGTCATACTTATATTCTGGTGCGGTCTCTGCAGCCCCCAGCTTCTCCACGATCTCCCTTCCTGCCTTCAGCGGTCACGTGGTACCGCTCATTACACTCATGAATATGTGCATATTCATGAGGTGTAATGAGCGGTACCACGTGACCACTGAAGGCAGAAAGGGAGATCGCGGGGAAGCTGGGGGCGGCAGAGACTGTGCCAGGACCGATAAGTAAAGCGATACTCACCTGTCCGGGTCCATCGCTGCTTGCTGCTGTCTGGCATGTCATCTGTAAGTGACGTTCAGACAGCAGAGGGCGTGGTGACGTGGTTATTGCTCGCCGCGCCACCTGCAGTTTGAACGTCACTGACAGATGACGTGCCAGACAGCAGCAAGCAGCGGCACCTGGCCCCAGCGACAGAGAGGTGAGTATGTCATATTTTTTATTTTTAAATGCGGCAGCGGCAGCACATGGGGGCATAATGTATGGAGCATCTTATGGGGGCAGCACATGGGGGCATAATCTATGGAGCATCTTATGGGGGCAGCATATTGGGGCATAATGTATGGAGCATCTTATGGGGGCAGCATATAGGGGTATAATCTATGGAGCATCTTATAGGGGCAGCATATGGGGGATTAATCTAAGGAGCATCTTATGGGGCAGCATATGGGGGAATAATCTATGGAGCATGTTATGGGGGTAGCATATGGGGGCATAATCTTTGGAGCATCTTATGGGGGCAGCATATGGTGCCTATTCTATGGAGCATCTTATGGGGCCATAAGATTTATGGAGCAGCATATGAGGCATATTATTCTAGGGAGCATCTTATGGGGCCATTATTAACCTTTTTGCAGCATTATATGGGGTGTATTTTGTATGGAGCATCTTATGGGGCCATTATGAACTGTATGGAGCATTATATGGGGCTCCTGATTCAATATGGATATTCAAAAACATTTAACCTACCGATGTCTCAATTAAGTTTACTTTTATTGGTATCTATTTTTATTTGTGAAATTTACTAGTAGCTGCTGCATTTTCCACCCCAGGCTTATACTCAAGTCAATATCACCTCTATGCAGTATCACCTCTATGCCGATGACACGCAGATCTACCTATCTGGACCCAACCTCGCCTCCTTACTAACTGAAATCCCACAATGTCTGTCTGCTATCTCAGCCTTCTTCTCTGCTTGTTTTCTCAAACTGAACATGGACAAAACAGAATTCATCATCTTTCCCCATCTCACTCTACCCCTCCACCAGACCTATCCATCAATGTTAATGGCTGCTTTCTTTCCCCAGTCCCACACGCTCGGTGTCTAGGGTGATCCTCGACTCTGCGCTCTCTTTCAAACCACATACCCAAGCCCTCGCCTCCTCCTGCCACCTCAAACTCAAAAATATTTCCCAGATCCACTCATTCCTCAACCACAAAACCACTAGTGCACGCTCTTATCATCTCCCACCTCGACTACTGCAACCTCCTACTCTCTGGCCTCCCCTCTAGCACTTTGGCTCCGCTCCAGTCCATCCTACACTCTGCTGCCCGACTAATCCACCTATCTCCCCGCTACTCCCCAGCCTCCCCCATAAGCCAGGCCCTTCACTGGCTTCCTATTGCCCAGAGGCTCCAATTCAAAACCCTAACCATGACATACAAAGCCATCCACAACCTGTCTCCTCCATACATCTGTGACATGGTCTCTAGCTACCCACCCACACTCAACCTTCGATCATCTCAAGATCAAGATCTCCTCCACTCCCCCCTTATCTCTACTTCCCACAACCGCATACAAGACTTCTCCCGTGCTTCCCCCATACTCTGGAACTCTCTGCCGCAACACATCAGACTCTCACCATCAACGGAAACCTTCAAGAAGAACCTGAAGACCCACCTGTTCCGACAAGCCTACAGCCTGCAATGATCCTTGGTCTACTGAACCACCGCACGACCTGCTCTACCCTCTCCTACTGTATCCTCACCCATCCCTGTAGACTGTGAGCCTCGCGGGCAGGGTCCCCTCTTCTTATGTACTTGTGTGTCCCTTGTCTTACACATGTTTATTATACTTGTCTATATTTCCCCTTTTCACATGTAAAGCGCCATGGAATAAATGGCACTATATAAATGCATAATAATAGTACGTTTTCCCAGTTTTTTTGTGGCAAAATTAGGGGGGTCGGCTTATACTCGGGTCGACTTATACTCGGGTATATACAGTAAGTTTCTTTGGTTGCCACAACATTACAATAACAGGCGATCAAAAGATCGTACAGTGGGGCAAAAAAGTATTTAGTCAGTCAGCAATAGTGCAAGTTCCACCACTTAAAAAGATGAGAGGCGTCTGTAATTTACATCATAGGTAGACCTCAACTACGGGAGACAAACTGAGAAAAAAAAATCCAGAAAATCACATTGTCTGTTTTTTTTTCATTTTATTTGCATATTATGGTGGAAAATAAGTATTTGGTCAGAAACAAAATTTCATCTCAATACTTTGTGATATATCCTTTGTTGGCAATGACAGAGGTCAAACGTTTTCTGTAAGTCTTCACAAGGTTGCCACACACTGTTGTTGGTATGTTGGCCCATTCCTCCATGCAGATCTCCTCTAGAGCAGTGATGTTTTTGGCTTTTCGTTGGCAACACGGACTTTCAACTCCCTCCAAAGGTTTTCTATAGGGTTGAGATCTGGAGACTGGCTAGGCCACTCCAGGACCTTGAAATGCTTCTTACGAAGCCACTCCTTCGTTGCCCTGGCGGTGTGCTTTGGATCATTGTCATGTTGAAAGACCCAGCCACGTTTCATATTCAATGCCCTTGCTGATGGAAGGAGGTTTGCACTCAAAATCTCACGATACATGGCCCCATTCATTCTTTCATGTACCCGGATCAGTCGTCCTGGCCCCTTTGCAGAGAAACAGCCCCAAAGCATGATGTTTCCACCACCATGCTTTACAGTAGGTATGGTGTTTGATGGATGCAACTCAGTATTCTTTTTCCTCCAAACACGACAAGTTGTATTTCTACCAAACAGTTCCAGTTTGGTTTCATCAGACCACAGGACATTCTCCCAAAACTCCTCTGGATCATCCAAATGCTCTCTAGCAAACTTCAGACGGGCCCGGACATGTACAGGCTTAAGCAGTGGGACACGTCTGGCACTGCAGGATCTGAGTCCATGGTGGCGTAGTGTGTTACTTATGGTAGGCCTTGTTACATTGGTCCCAGCTCTCTGCAGTTCATTTACTAGGTCCCCCCGCGTGGTTCTGGGATTTTTGCTCATCGTTCTTGTGATCATTCTGACCCCACGGGGTGGGATTTTGCGTGGAGCACAAGATCGAGGGAGATTATCAGTGGTCTTGTATGTCTTCCATTTTCTAATTATTGCTCCCACAGTTGATTTCTTCACTCCAAGCTGGTTGGCTATTGCAGATTCAGTCTTCCCAGCCTGGTGCAGGGCTACAATTTTGTTTCTGGTGTCCTTTGACAGCTCTTTGGTCTTCACCATAGTGGAGTTTGGAGTCAGACTGTTTGAGGATGTGCACAGGTGTCTTTTTATACTGATAACAAGTTTAAACAGGTGCCATTACTACAGGTAATGAGTGGAGGAAAGAGGAGACTCTTAAAGAAGAAGTTACAGGTCTGTGAGAGCCAGAAATCTTGATTGCTTGTTTCTGACCAAATACTTATTTTCCACCATAATATGCAAATAAAATGAAAAAACAGACAATGTGATTTTCTGGATTTTTTTTTCTCAGTTTGTCTCCCATAGTTGAGGTCTAACTATGATGTAAATTACAGACGCCTCTCATCTTTTTAAGTGGTGGAACTTGCACTATTGCTGACTGACTAAATACTTTTTTGCCCCACTGTATCTGCACCAACATGGTATCAATAAAAACGTCAGATCGGAAAATGGCGCCATTGTTTTGTTCTTTTTTCTTATTTTTTAAAAACTTTAGATTTTTTTTCACCACTTACCATAAAAAAAAGAACCTAGACATGTTTGGTGTATGAGAACTCGTAATGAGCTGTAGAGTCATAGCGACAAGTCAGTTTTAGCATGTAGTGAACACAAGTGATTGTGAGCCCTTGGGATTGCGAACCTCGCAATGGGGTGTAACCACGCAACAGACTCCTCTCGCAATGGGGTGTAACCATGCACCAGACTGGTGTATGTGCAGACTAACAACAAACATAAATACCTGGTGTACCTCTCCTGCCACGTGTATGAAAAAGCTCTGTCATTAATATTGTTTGAGTAGAGCTATGCGATAGCGCTATGATAGGCGTCGGGTTCCTGTCGTTGCATAGTGGGAATCCTGAGTCTTACCTCCGGCGGTCTCTCATTCTTCTCCAGCCGCAGAGGAGGTTGCTCAGCAAACTCGTTGGTCCCGGTGCTTTGCCAGACCAGCTCCATGGGTTTGCTTACTGCTGCCACCTCTGGCTCAGCTATGGCAATACATGCTGCTCAGCAGCGAGATTCTCCAGGGACTAAGTCCTCATGTCGGGCCACTGAGCATGCCCATGGAGTGCTCTCCCATTGGAGATCGAAGGTCACGTGTTCAGGTCCTGCTCCTGTACGGATTGGCCCAACCGAGAAGCCAGGAAGGTCCCGGACGCTCGCAGCTATAAAAGGGTCACATGGCCGCTCGGCCATGCGCTAGGATAAACTGTATTAAGGAGTGAGTGATGAATGCACGTATAAATGTCTCTGGTGACTGTCTCATTATGAAACCCCTACCCTTGGCACACATGTGTTGTGCAGCCTAGCCTGCTAGCGCCCAGGCTTAGGCGTAGGTAGGTCAGAGTCTGAGTCAGGCAATAGTCTTCATCAGTGACTCGGCACACCTCAGTGCAAGTGCTCCACACTCCATAGCCAGCGTCCATAGCGGCGTTCGTGGCAGCGATGCCGCGCGCTCAGTGGGCCTAGAGGGACTCTAACCCCGTGTCCTTGGGGTAGAGTTCTGTGGCCGTTTGCTGTGCGCTCTCTGGCCAGGCTCTGTGAGCTAAACAGGCTCCGGCATCCACGTTCAGCGGTTGTGCGGCTCTGTGAATTAACAGAGTCCGCTCCTGTTCACACTGTGTGACGTAAACCATGTGTGACTGTTTTCACGCCGCCCTATTCTTCCGCCATTGTCTAGCAGCAGTATAACACCTCTGCACAGTGGACCACTGGCTGTGAACGCACCTATTACTACTTTATAATTTGGTGAATTCCGCCAGCCCTAACACGCTATCCATAAAGAAAGTGCACGGGTAGAGCTATCCCATAGCTCTATTCCCAAAGGAAATGAACAAGTAGAGCTATCCGATAGCACTATCCCTCAATGTTCCTGAGTGTGAACTATTTCACATGGTTGAGCGCACTTGGGATCTGCCCCCAAGGCCCTGCCCATGCCCAATGTTTGGTCCGTAGACCGCGGCTAGGAGTTAGTCCCGCTTATAGACATGGAGTCACTTCCTGATCTTTTTGGGAAATCCGCTGATTCTGTTGTTCTGCAGGCAGGATATTAGATGAGTCCTCATCTTCTCATGCTGGAACTTAGCTGTGGGTTCACCGTCATCTGCCATAAGCTCGTAGGCAAACGCTATAGCATATAAGCCACAGTCGTACCCTTTCTTGTGCTGATCCACATTGATAAACCTCAAATGTTTCAGGGGCTTGTCGACCACTTCACTGTACATATTGATAATCTGCTGACGGATGGATGGACTCAGATTCCTAGTCCTGATGCTGTCGGCCACAAAGATTTGGCCATTTTTATAGCAGGTTGTCAGCCAGTGCACCCTGTCCTCATCGTAGTGGATTTGTACAGCATTCTTCAGTATGCTGTGCCCTGGTACCATAAGAGCGGAGGGGGGCTGCAAGCCAGCAAAACCCTTAAACTGTCTGTGCAGCAGGTCCTGGGCCATGATGATGATCTCGTGATCCAGGAAGCCTTCCTTTCCTTTGCTCAGCAGGTTGGTTAAGATTTCTGGAGGCAGGTTCCCAATATCGGGCATCTCCACTTGTGGGGTCACTATCTCCGGGGTTACTTCTCTAAGTAGATCAGTAACATTTTCTGTAGCCGCTCTCTTGGCTGGTGGCAGCATCTCAGGCTTACTGTTAGAGGAGATGGCCACATCCGTATCTGTTTCAATATCGATGACAACATAATCTGGACCGGGAGAAGAAATGTTGGTGTTCTCAAGGTCATCTGTCTTTTTGACCATTGGTTCATCCTCATTTTTTCCTGTTAAAGAGATCAAAGAAATCATAATTTTTTAAAATAAAATATTCTCCATATTTGTTATGGATTATTACGTCTACTGCTCCTTTACTTCGCAACCGCCAACTGTAGATAAACGTTGACGCTTGCTGAGCTCTATGCAGCGCCGACGTTTGTCATGACATGGTCGGTGGTCTTGCAGCGCTCACGACCCCCAGGGTCCTGCAAGCACTGCGATTCCAGTGCAGAGCGATAGCTCTGACAGGTGTTATCATTGCCGTGAAGCACCTGAAGGGTTGATAAACTTTTTGAAATTGGTTTTGAGCACTTTGAGGGGTGCAGTTTTTAGAATGGTGCCACTTTTGGGTATTTTCTGTATTGAATGATCCTCAAAGTAACTTCAAATGTGATGTGGTCCCTAAAAAAATTGTTTCTGCAAATAATAGGAAGCATGCTGACAAGGATGGGAGGGGGGTAGCCCCGCATACCAGGACGTGCAGCACGAAATCTCCGCCTCATCCCAGCCTGCAGCATCACCCCACTCCTGTATCCTCCAGCAGTGACCTTGGGACCCCGCTTCACAGCAGCCACCACCCGCAGTAAGCAATAAGACGCATGGATTATAAGAAGCACCACCATTTTAGTAAAGATACGTTTTTTCCTATTTTTCTCCTCAATATTTGGGGTGCGTCGTATAATCCGTAGTATCGCATAATCCAAAAAATACAGTATTTGCACATAGATTTTATAGGCTTGTCCAGGGTTATAAAAATGTAATTGGTTTGTTTGAAACACAAGACCACCCCTGTCTACAGGTTGTGCCTGTTATTGCAGATCAGCTCCAGTGAAGGGAATGGTATAGAGCTGCAATACCATGAATAAGCTGAAGATTTTGATTGCAAAGATTTTTTTTTTTTTAAGAAAATGGCAGCCCTGTTTTTCTTATCTTGGAGAACTGCTTTAGTGTCAGATTGGTTAGGCTGTACTTACCACCAATAGGTTTAGCAGGAGTCTCTCTGTCTCCATCAGTAGAACGTTGAGATTCATCATTTCTCCTGGATTTATCCTTTTTCAGATGTCTTTAAAATAGTAAAATAGAAGGTATTTTATAAGTTACAAAGTAACAGATCTTTATTCTGTGGAATGAAATATAGACTCATATGTTTCTTCATTCATTTTGTCTTTTACATGCTGTAGAAACATTGGCAATCAGTAAAATTTTGGTAATTATCAACAATTTTTCATGTACATGAAAGTTCAATATGTGTGGATCGTACTGGGTTGCAAGGTAATATGAAGATTAGACAGGAGTGGATTTATTTGAGTGGAATTGAATTCTGCTCATACAAAACTCAGAATGTTGGAGAACAAAGATTTTTTGTAATTCACTCCACGCAAATAAAGCAAAGTGGAAGCTAGCGGCAGCCGCCAGATTGCAGAAGAGTAGAGGGCTGGCAGAAAGATGAGCTCACTTCTCTGACCGACTTCCGCTGCTTTATGCCCGATGGCCAGTTTTCCACACTACCATCATGCCGCACCTTTGGCCAAGTGTTCCCTTTGGGCTGAAACTTTGGCTACAAGCGGCCCCGAAAGGTCTCTGCCCATGCATGTCCCAACCAAGAGTCAGCACTGGGCCGGAGTTTCGGGCAGAGAGCAGCGGGGGCTTCCGGAGAGGGGCTTGGTTGTATATATACCTAATTTTCTTCTTACATCTTCCATTTATTACCATCTGGGACTGGGGAGACCCCAGAGCATAATAGGGAACAATCAATATGTGAAGAATAATTTTGCTGTGAACTGAATCTCTAAATAAAATCTGCTGATTTGGCAGAATTTTGTCACAGCCTCTCATCTGTAATAAAGATGGAATTTTTTGCAGACTCCCATGTACAATATAAATCATCCTTTACAATACTTACCTACATATGGCGTTACAGATGACACCAAGCAATGTTCCAAGGAGGAATATGATAACTACAAAATAAATGACTTTATTCCAAGGGATCTTTGGAGGAACAATACCATCCACTGAAAAAGAAGAGAAAATACATATATTATCTATATATCCAGTAACTTGTCTGTAATCCACTGCCATTATTATCGAAGCAGTCCTATAAAGGGAATCTGTCACCAGGCTTTTGCCATCTTATCGGAGAGAACCATAATGTAGAAGCATAGACCTTTACTATAGCGATGTGTCAATTACTGGACTGTTTCAATAGAATCACTGTTTTACCAGCAATCGATTATCACTACAGGACAACTGGTCTTGTGCCTCCTAGTCCAGCCAGACCCCCAGCAATATACAATGTAAGCACAAGCTGTGGCGGGGTTATACACAGCTGAAAAACTGAGCTCTGCTCAATCTGCAGCAGAGAAAACTGTGACTCTATTTTATAGTCTATTCGACGGTAGGACCCAGCAAGACGATTAAAAATATGGGACCGTAGTTTTGCTAAATTATGTCTCAGGGATGATGTCATATTAATATATAATAGATGTAATGGACAATATAGAGATCTATCCAGTGGCTTAGGTAGAGGCTGATGTGTCCTGGTGAAAATAAGTAATCTGGGCCCCCACCTGCATATTTGTCAGATGTATGGTCCTTTGTGGCATTCCAGATCCTATGAATCTCTGACAGTGGCATATAACACATGCCAGTAGGGGGGTGTCATATCACAAGCTGAACGGCGTGTCCATGACATGATTGTGGGGTAACTATGGGTCGCCATGACAGCCGAGGGTCTGCCGAAGACCCCATGCTTGTTGTGAGGATCCTCTTGTGAAAGTCAGCCTGTAGCTGGCGTTCATAGGAGAACATTGGTTTAGCTACAGATAGCAGTGTTTATCCACTGCTATGTATAGCACATTCAACCGGACAGTGGCAGCGTCAAGTCCCTAAAGAGGACTATTGAGTACAGTAAAAATTCAGTAAGATCTATCAAAATGTAAACTAAATTTATCTGATCAGTAAACAGCATAAGGAGAAAAAAATATCGAAATCGCCAGAATTACATTTTTTGGCAGCTGCAACATTGCAATAAAAGGCGATAAAAAAACCCATAGTATCTACCCCAAAAAGGTATCAGTAAAAATATCAACTCAGGGCGCAAAAAGTAAGCCTTTACCCAGCCTAATGAGGTTTACCCCATAATATGTGAATATTTGGAAAAGTACTTACCTGCTGGGGTTGTATGCGTGGGCAAGGAATCATGGCGCTGGGTGATGAGAGGCGCGCCTTCCACAGATGCTAATAGCAAACTCACGATTGGAAGAAATCGAAAGAGCATTTTAGCTTGGAGAAATATCGCTGAATGTGTAACACACAGGGAGTTATCGCTGAATGTGTAACACACAGGGAGTTATCGCTGAATGTGTAACACACAGGGAGTTATCGCTGAATGTGTAACACACAGGGAGTTATCGCTGAATGTGTAACACACAGGGAGTTATCGCTGAATGTGTAACACACAGGGAGTTATCGCTGAATGTGTATCACACAGGGAATTATCGCTGAATGTGTAACACACAGGGAGTTATCGCTGAATGTGTAACACACAGGGAGTCTTGTCAGACAAAGCCTCTTCCTGCAGCGTCACTCCTTATAACCACACATTCCGTGATGTCACAATGGAGATCTCAGTGTGACATCACAAGGAGCGGAACACCAGTGATGTCACAATGGGTCAGATAAAGGATAAACAGCGTATGCACAACTTCGGAAGGTGCTCAAGTAGGGCCCCACACCATACATGAATAATAAAGAAAACTTGGCACTCAACTTCTAGAATAATTTTTTGGATTTTTTAATGCAGCCAGAAAATAATAGACGTTTCGGCCTCACTGGCCTTCATCAGTAACAGACTGCAGTATAGTAGTTAATTGCATTCAGTGCGATAATAGAAGTGACACCATAGTCACTTTAAATGTGCCTGGTCATGCACTAGGCGCTGGGCATGGAGCCTGAATCAAATAGTACCTGGGTGGGTGGGGGTGCCATGCAGACATCAGCGACCCAGAATCTACTGTGACACAGCTGACCAACAGTGGATTCTGGGTCACTGATGTCTGCATCGCACTGAATGCGATTAACTACTATCCTGCAGTCTGTTACTGATGAAGGCCAGTGAGGCCGAAACCTCTATTACAATGGGTCAGATAACTGCAACTACTCAACATGGAGCAGCTCCATCCATCTATATATGATTAATATAATATTAATGTCTAAGGACCAAGCCGCATTAGAGGATATTATGAATGTATGGGGGCGGAGACATTATTCATGTGTTGGCCACAGGGAGACATTACTATTACTGGGCCACATAGGGTGGCAATATTAACTCATGATGAACACATAGGTGGACAGTTTTACCAGATGAGTGCCACATAAGGGACAATATTAATGTATGGGGGCCACATGGGAGGACATTGCTATTAAGTGGGGTCCACATATGATGATATTTTTAATGTATGAGGGCCACAATTTGGAATGTTACTACTACATTGGGGGTCATAAAAAGGAATTCCACATCTGTATGAAGGCATAATAGTTGGACATTACTACTGTATGGGTGCCGTGTTGGGGCAATTCTACTGCATTTGGACAAACAGGGGACATAATTACTACTGAATGGGGACACAGAGGAGCATCATTGCTGTACTGTATTTTATTTTGGAGGATACTGTTACCATATAATAAAAGGGAGGTACTATTATTGTAGAATTGGAGGAAAAATGGCAATGGTGACCAGGAAGCAATAATCCATAGATGTCTGTGTGTTACATTCTGTAGAGACGAGTCCTGACAGGGAGAAGTCAGAGGAGTCTGCGCTGGATGAAGAAAAGAGAACATTAATTACTTCAATTGGAGACATCACTGGGGAGTATCTTCAACTACCTATACTATATGTATTGATACCTTCCACTATTCGGTCATTATATGGGGGTACCAGCAGTGTTAGTACAGTGATTCCTATTAATAATCACTATAATGATATGATTTGGTCACTATTTGCTGGTCATACGGTCATGGTGTAGCAGCATAATTTGTTTCTAGTATGTAGTAGTATTGGTACACTGTGTGCAAAACTATTAACCCATTTACCCCCAAGGGTGGTTTGCACGTTAATGACCGGGCCAATTTTTACAATTCTGACCACTGTCCCTTTATGAGGTAATAACTCTGGAACGCTTTTATGGATCCCAGTGATTCTGACATTGTTTTTCTCATGACATATTGTACTTCATGTTAGTCATAAAATTTCATTCATATAACTTGCGTTTATTTGTGCAAAAAGCGGAAATTTGGGGAAAATCTTGAAAATTTTGCAATTTTCCAACTTTGAAATTTTTATGCCCTTAAATCACAGAGATATGGCACAGAAAAAACTTAATAATTAACATTTCCCACATATGTTTACTTTACATCAGCACAATTTTGTAACCAAAATTTTTTTTTGTTAGGAAGTTATAAGGGTTAAAACTTGACCAGCGATTTCTCATTTTTACAACACCATTTTTTTTAGGGACCAAATCACATTTGAAGTCACTTTGAGGGGTCTATACGATAGAAAATACCCAAAAGTGACACCATTCTAAAAACTACATGCTTCAAGGTGCTCAAAACTACATTCAAGAATTTTATTAACCCTTCAGGTGCTTCACAGGAATTTTTTGAATGTTTAAACAAAATGAACATTTAATTTTTTTCACAAAAAAATTACTTCAGGTCCAATTTTTTTTATTTTACCAAGGGTAACAGGAGAAATTGAATTGCAAAAGTCATTGTACAATTTGTCCTGAGTATGCTGATACCTGATATGTGGGGGGGAACCACTGTTTCGGCACATGGCAGAGCTCAAAAGGGAAGGAGCTCCATTTGACTTTTTCAACGCAAAATTGGCTGGAATTGAGATTGGACGCCATGTCACGTTTGGAGAGCCCCTGATGTGCCTAAACAGTGGAAACCCCCATAAATGACACCATTTTGGAAACTAGACCCCCCCAAGGAACTTATATAGATGTGTGGTGAGAACTTTGAACCCCCATGGGCTTCACATAAGTTTATCAGTAAAATTAAAAAATCATATTTTTGCCACAAAAATGATCTTTTCAGCCCCAATTGTTATCTTCCCAAGGGAAACAGGACCCCAAAAGTTGTGCAATTTGTCCTGAGTATGCTGATACCCCATATGTGGGGGTAAACCACTGTTTGGGCACATGGCAGAGCTCGGAAGGGAAGGATCACCATTTGACATAGAATTGGCTGGAGTTGAGATCGGGCGCCATGTCGCGTTTGGACAGCCCCTGATGTGCCTGAACAGTGGAACCCCCCACAAGTGACCCCATTTTGGAAACGAGACCCCCCCAAGGAACTTATCTATATGTGTTGAGCACTTTGAACCCCTAAGTGCTTCACAGAAGTTTATAACGCCCGTGAAAATAAAAACTCATATTTTTTCCACAAACATGATCTTTTAGTCCCCAATTTTTTTTATTTTCCCAAGGGTAACAGGAGAAATTGGACCCCAAAAGTTGTTGTCCAATTTGTCCTGAGTACGTTGATACCCCATATGTGGGAGAATACTACTTTATGGGCACACACCGGGGCTCGGAAGGGAAGTGGTGATGTTTTGGAATGCAGACTGATGGTATGGTCTGCGGGTGTCATGTCACGTTTGGAGAGCCCCTGATGTGCCTAAACTGTGGAAACCCCCCACAAGTGACCCCATTTTTGAAAGTAGACCCCCCAAGAAACTTATCTAGATGTGTTGAGCACTTTGAACCCCCAAGTGCTTCACAGAAGTTAATAACGCCCGGGCGTGAAAATAAAAAAATCATATTTTTTCCACAAACATGATCTTTTAGTCCCCAATTTTTTTATTTTCCCAAGGGTAACAGGAGAAATTGGACCCCAACAGTTGTTGTCCAATTTGTCCTGAGTATGTTGAAATACCCATATGTGGGAGAAAACTACTGTATGGGCACACATCGGGGATCGGAATTGAAATAGTGATGTTTTGGAATGCAGACTTTGCTGGAATGGTCTGTGGGTGTCATGTCATGTTTGGAGCGCCCCTGATGTGCCTAAACTGTGGAAACCCCCCACAAGTGACCCCATTTTGGAAACTAGACCCCTCAAGGAACTTATCTAGATGTGTGTTGAGCACTTTGAACCCCCAAGTGCTTCATAGAAGTTTATGACTCCGGACGTGAAAAAAAAATCATATTTTTTCCACAAACATGATCATTGCAACCAGGGGCGGACACTGGCAGCTTGGGGCCACTGTGCAAGAAATGTGTCTGGGCCCCCCTTCCTTTTGTGGCATCAATGTTACATATACACATATATATATATGTATATATATATATATATAGCCACACACACATACATGTATATATTACATAGTCTCCTTTATTATGTATATTGCTGTCCCTTACACAGTGCCCTCTCTTGTTATGTACAGCACCGTCCCTACATATTAGATTATACAGAGCCCTGTTCTCTGTTTTTTATTACATACTGTCCTGTCTTGTTAGCTGTATAATGCAGTGATGGCTGATGGAGCATGGGAAAGCGTCCTTTCTAATGAAGGAGCCGATGGACTGGTAGTCTGGTCACCGGCTCCTTGATCAGCAGTCATTTTATATCTAAAAAGAGAGGGAACTATGTAGTAAAAGAAGGTGCTATTAATAACAAAATTAACAAGAATACACTATGTAAGAGACAGCACTATACATAATAGCAGAGGACGCTATATAATAAGGGACGGCACGATATATAACTAGAGAGGATGGTATGTAATAAGGGACGGTGTTAAACATAATAAAAGAGAAAACTATGTAACTAAGGATGGTGTTACACAGAATTAGTGAGTAGACTATATGCTAAGGGACTGTGTTATACATAATAAGTACGTGCACTATATGCTAAGGGACTGTGTTATACATAGTAAGCCATAATGTCTTCCTCCAGCTCCCCCTGTTCCTAAGGCCATTATAAGTCCCCCCTTCCACCCATCCCAATCCCCCACACCCCTCATTGTCCTCCTCCCCCAGATGCCATTATTGTCCTCTCCCCCACCCCATCATTACCCTCTTCACCACCTCCATTCCATCATTTTCTTCTCTCCCACCACTATCTTTGCTTTCTCCCACCACTTCCATCATTGCCCATTTCCCCACCTCCATTATTTCCTCCTCCACGACCCCCATTATTGCCCTTTCCACCACCACCATCATTGCATTCTCCCCCCACCCCATCATCATTTCTTTTTCCCTCACCACCATTGACCTTTCCACCACCTCCATCTTTGCCTTCTCCCCACCACCCCATCATTGCCCTCTCCATCACCCCATCATTGCCTTCTTCCCATCACCCCATCATTGCCTTCTCCATCACCCCCATCATTGCCTTCTCCCCATCACTGCCATCTGCCCATCACTCCCATCATTGCCCTCTCCCCATCACTCCCATCAATGCCTTCTCATCATCACTCCCATCATTGCCTTCTCCATCACCCCATCATTGCCTTCTCATCAACACTCCCATCATTGCCTTCTCCATCACCCCATCACTGCCTTCTCCATCACCCCCATCATTGCCTTCTCCCCATCACTGTCATCTGTCCATCACTCCCATCATTGCCTTCTCTCCATCACTCCCATCATTGCCTTCTCATCATCACTCCCATCATTGCCTTCTCCATCACCCCATCATTGCCTTCTCATCATCACTCCCATCATTGCCTTCTCCATCACCCCATCACTGCCTTCTCCCCATCACCCCATCATGGCCTTCTCCCAATCACCCCATCATGGCCTTCTCTTCATCACCCCATCATGGCCTTCTCCTCCACCTACACACACACATACATACATACATGCACACACATACTACATATACACATACATACATACACACACATACATACATACACACACACACACACACAGCAGTGACAGCACCTCACCTGTCCGAGTCTGCAGAATCTCCGCCTCCGCCCTCCGCCTGCTTCCTCGCTCTGGCACACCGGCAGCGTCGCTGAATGATGACGTCATTCAGCGGCGCTGCTCTCTGTGTCAGAGACAGGAAGTGCTGGCTCCGGGCAAGAAGGATCTTTACTGATCCGCTGCTATTTTCTCTTGCAGGCAGCGGAGCTGCTGACATCGCTCCCTGCCCGCCGCACATGAGGGCAATCTGGCCAAGGGCCCCCTGGAGCCTCTGGCCTGGAGAAACTGGGCAGATTGCCCTCATCATTAGCCACCCTGCAGAGGCCCCCTGGAGCCTCTGGGCCCTGGTGCAGTCGCACCGGTTGAACCGGCGGTATGTCCGCCCATGGTTTGGAATTTTTAGCCATTATTAGTGTAAGTTATTGCTCTGGCAGCAGTAATTGTCCTGTAACAGACGCTGTGTGAGCGGTGACACTGGCAGGAGTGTGAACAGGGCTCTGTAATACTGTGACCAGCCCTCCTTGGTGGAAAACACCTTTATCGGACTACAACTCCCTGCATTCTATCAAACAAACAAGATCATATAGATATTTTTAAGTTTTGGAAGGCATCGTGTCAGCAAAGTTATAACCAAACTTTATTCAAAACACGTACATGTCAGTATGACAGTTTGAAAAAAAAAATCCGCTTTGTTATTTGTTTTTATTTATTTTTTTATTTATTTTTTTTACAGCATCAGTACAATTACGGCGAGGCCGAGTTTGTGTAGTTTTTTTTTTTTTTTAAAACATTTTAGTGGCTATTGGATTTTTTTATTAGGGGGCGTTTAAACTATGGGTTAAATAATTTTAGATTTTGATTGATCGCTCCAAAAGGCATCATATGAGTTTATTTTTAAAATGTTAATTACTTTTTAACATTCTATTATTATTATTTTTTTTTTTATTCCCTCGGGGGACTTGAACCTTTGACAGTTCAGCAAAACATAAGAAAACTTCTGATCTCCTGTGGAGCCCAGCCGGTGGCTTCATGGGAGCATCAAGATGGCGGCACTAGGGGACCTCTGTCAGCGACTTTTCAGCTCCCCACCATCTTGTCAGGGAGGGGGTGGATTGGGTAGTATAAATAAAAACGTCAGATAAAGCCGCAAAACATAAGCCCTCGCCCAGCTCCAGATCCCGAAAAACGGAAACGCTGACGGTCTCGGAAAATGACGACAAACACAAAAACTTTTCGGAAAAATTTTGGGAATTTTTTTCACCACTGAAATAATAAAGAACCTATCCATGTTTGGTATCTGCGTACTTGTACTGACCGGCGGAATCATATTCTTCAGTTAGTTTTATCACATAGTGAACATGGCAAATAAAGATTAAAAAAAAAAACAATTGAGTAATTGCACTTTTTTTGCAATTTCTTGTTTTTTTTTTTCCCCCTGTTTTCCAGTACACCATCATGGTCTTCTCCCTATCACCCCATCATGGCCTTCTCTCCCCATTACTCCCATCATGGCCTTCTCTCTCCATTACCCCCATCATGGCCTTCTCTCCCCATCACCCCCATCATGGCCTTCTCTCCCCATCACGGCCTTCTCCCCATGTCCCCATCATATCATTGCCTTCTCCAGGGCCAGGCTCCACCTACACACACACAGACATACACACATACATATACACACACAGCACACAAACACACACAGCAGCACCTCTCACCTGTCACACACACACCCAGCAGCACCTCTCTCCTGTCTCACACACAAACCAGCACCTCTCATCTGTCCGCAGCATCGCCCGTGCTTCCTCGCTCTGGCACATCATCGGCCACTGAATGATGACGTCATTCAGCAGCGCTCTTCTCTGTGTCAGAGACAGGAAGCGCGGGCGGCGGGCAAAAGAGATCCTTTCAGCTCCGCTGCTATTTTCTCTTGCAGGCAGCGGAGTTGCTTGGATCGCTCCCTGCCCGCCGCACATGAGGGCAATCTGGCCAGGGGCCCCCGGAGCCTCGAGTCCGGAGAAACCGACCATATTGCCCTCATCATTAGCTGCACTGCAGGGCCCCCCATGGCAGAACCGGATCACGGCTCTGAATCTCCCCGGTTAGGGGTACCGGCTGCTTTTTTAACAAGCGGTTCCATCGAACCGGGGAGAACCAGCCGAATCCCACCCCTGCATTTAGGTCTTGAGTGATCAATTTCGAATTAGTTATCCCACTGCCTGTTAATGCCAGAACATAACATACTGTATATCATTAAACATATATTTAAGTCTTAAGAACTTACTTTCGGATGTGGCTGAGTCGGGTTATAAGTTCCGTCATGAAAACAAACTTGAGGTGTAATTCCTGAAACAGGCGGAGGAGGTGGAATATGTTCTTTGTCCTCTTGTTGTTCTGTAAAATACACGGTTAGTGAGACTAGTTGATCATGAAAAGGATATTGATTCTATTCTACAGTCAGCCTGGGATTGGAGACCCCTAGCATACTAGGAAATTACTTAAAGGGAAACTGTCACCATGAAAACACAGTCCAATCTGCAGACATCATCTATAATATAACGCTGTAAGCATCACTCTGTCCGAAGCCTTTATAGACTGCGCAAGCGTGACGTGACTGCGCAGTCTGGCTCCAGACAGAATGAGGCAGCCAGTGGTGAGGAGTGTGTATGGTGCCGGAGATGACGGTACCGTACACACGGCATACCGCCATCTCTGACGCCATACTTACATACTTACATGACCGGGAGGAGCGTTGCCGTGGCGCTTCTCTTCGGCCGGAGACCGGGGCGGGAGTGCGGCCGGAATCGCGCATGCGCATAGCGCGTTCCGGCGCCATTTTACTTTACTTTAGCAATATGACGCCGGACAGCACTATGGTCATGCGCATACTCCGGCGCCAGACTCCTCCCCTGGCCTCCAGCAGAACGTGGTGACAGCGCTGGAGCACAGGAAAGCAGGGTGAGTATAAATGCTTTTTTTTTTTGCATGTGTGTAGTTTTAGTAGGAGTGAGGGGACCATGCATACCAGGATAGGAGAGGTGAGAGGACTATGCATACCAGGATTGGAGGGTGAGGGGGCCATGCATACCAGGATTGGGGGATGAGAGGGACCATGCATACCAGGATAGGGGGGTGAGAGGACCATGCTTACCAGGATTGGGGGATGAGGGGTACCATGCATACCAGGATTGGGGGATGACAGGACCATGCATACCAGGATTGGGGGATGAGGGGTACCATGCATACCAGGATGGGGGGTGAGAGGACCATCCATACCAGGATTGGGGGATCAGGGAGTACCATGCATACCAGGATTGGGACATGAAGGGTACCATGCATACCAGGATAGGGGGGTGAGGGGTACCATGCATACCAGGATTGGGGGATGAGGGTTACCATGCATAACAGGATAGGGGGTGAGGTGACCATACATAACAGGATTGGGGGATGAGGGATACCATGCATACCAGGATTGGGGGATGAGGGGTACCATGCATACCAGGATTGGGGTATGAGGGGTACCATGCATACCAGGATTGGGGGATGAGGGTTACCATGCATAACAGGATAGGGGGTGAGGTGACCATACATACCAGGATTGGGGGATGAGGGATACCATGCATACCAGGATTGGGGGATGGGGGGTACCATGCATACTAGGATAGGGGGTGAGGGGACCATGCATACCAGGATAGGGGGGTGAGAGGACCGTGCATACCAGGATAGGGGGATGAGGGGTACCATGCATACCAGGAATGGGGGTGAGGGGACCATGCATACCAGGATAGGGATGAGGGAGTACCATGCATACCAGGATAGGGGGGTGAGAGGACTATGTGCATACCAGGATAGGGGGGTGAGAGAACCATGTGTATACCAGGATTGGGGGTTGAGGGGGCCATGCATACCAGGATAGCGGTGGTGAGTGGACTATGCATACCACAAAAGGGGGGGTGAGGGGACCATGCATACCAGGATGAAGAATGGGGTGCCATGCATACCAGGATTGGGGGGTGAGGTGACCATGCATACCAGGATGAAGAATGGCGTGCAATGCATAGCAGGATTGGGGGGGTGAGAGGACCATGCATACCAGGATTGGGGGATGAGGGGTACCATGCATACTAGGATTGGGGGATGAGGGGGACCATGCATACAAGGAAAGGGGGTGAGGGGACCATACATACCAGGATAGGGATGAGGGAGTACCATGCATACCAGGATTGAGGGATGAGGGGTACCATGCATACCAGGATAGGGGGTGAGGGGACCATGCATACCAGGATAGGGATGAGGGAGTACCATGTATACCAGGATTGGGGGGTGAGAGGACCATGCATACCAGGATTGGGGGATGAGGGGTACCATGCATATCAGGATTGGGGGATGAGAGGACTATGCACACCAGGATAGGGGGTGAGGGGACCATACATACCAGGATAGGGGGTGAGGGGGCCATGCATACCAGGATTGGGGGTGAGGGGACCATGCATACCAGGATAGGGATGAGGGAGTACCATGCATACCAGGATTGAGGGGTGAGGGGACCATGCATACCAGGATGAAGACTGGGGTGCCATGCATACCAGGATTGGGGGGTCAGGGTACCATGCATTCCAGGATAGGAATGAGGGGTGCCATGCATACCAGGATAGGAGGGTGGCTGCACATACCAGGATGGGAGACCATATACCAATTAAAATGCTCGCCTCCCGGGCGTAGAATGGGTTCATAGCTAGTATTATAGATCAGGGGGATGAGTAGATTGATATATAATGTAGTTGTGTGAGAAAGCATTTAGTATTACCTGGGTTTTAATCATTGATTCCTTTGCTTTTTCTTGGATTTTCGGGCCAGATGATGGTACTATCCCTAACTGACATATTTCTTTGTACAAGAGTATACAGAGGTAGCTGTCAACCACGGATATTGCTGCCCACTGAACCACAAATCCCAGAAAGAGCAGAAGTTTAAATGATTAACCCCTTCATGACCTCTGACACATATATACATCATAGGTTGTGTCCCTGCATTTGACCTGCAGGTTACTATTGTGAGCCCTCATGCTTTCAGGTACATGAGAGCTGATCTGATCTGATCAGCTGTCATGTGCCCCTAACAGCCGTGGGTGTAATCACAATCCACCCGTGGCTGTAAACCTCTTAAATGCTGCTGTCAATTTCCAACGGCAGCATTTATCATGGTCATGTCGGAAACGCATCACTATTCCCGCCCATCAGCGCGCCCGTAACATGAATTCAAGGTGCCAATGGGTTAACATAACAACCCGGGGTCTGCAAGATACCCCTGTGGTTGTCATTGCTGATCTGCTAGGTGCGCAGCCCTAAGGCCGGCGCTCGTAGCAGATAGCAGGGCTGAAGCAAACAGATGATTGCAGCTTCAAGTCTCCTAAATAGACTATTGAAGCAAGTAAAAAGTAGAAAAAAGTTTTTAAAAATATTAAAAGAATTAAAATAATAAAAGTTCAAATCACCCCCCTTTTGTCCCATTCAAAATAAAAGAATAAACAAAAAAATTCAAATACACATTTATTTGGCATTGCTGCATTCAGAAACACCTGATCTATCAAAATATAAAAATGATTAATCCGATCGATAAATGGTGTAATTAGAGAAAAAAATAAAAACTCTAGAATTAAGTTTCTTTGGTCGCCGCAACATTGCAATAACGGGCGATCAAAAGATCGTATCTGCACCAACATGGTATCAATAAAAACGTCAGCTTGGCGCCCAAAAAATAAGCCCTCACCCAACCCAAGATCATAAAAATTGGAAACGCTAAGGGTCTAGGAAAATGGCGCCATTGTTTTAGTATTTTTTTCTTTTTTCTTTTTTCCAAACTTTATATTTTTTTTCACCACTTATCATAAATAAAAAAAGAACCTAGACATGATTGGTGTATGAGAACTCGTAATGAGCTGTAGAGTCATAACGGCAGGTCAGTTTTAGCATTTAGTGAACACGAGTTATTGCGAGCCCTTGGGATTACGAACCTCGCAATGGGGTGTAACCACGCAACAGACTGGCGTATGTGCAGACTAACAGCAAACATAAATACCTGGTGTACCTCTCTTGCCACTCCTACCTTGTGTATGAAAAAGCTCTGTCGTTAATACTGTTCGGTTAGAGCTATCCGATAGCGCAATCCATGAAGAAAGTGCACGGGTAGAGCAGCTATCCCATAGCTCTATTCCTAAAGGAAATGAACGGGTAGAGCTATCCCATAGCGATATCCCTCAATGTTCCTGAGTGTAAGCTATTTCACATGGTTGAGCGCACTTGGGATCTGCCCCCAAGGCCCTGCCCATGCCCAATGTTTGGTCCGTAGACCGCGGCTAGGAGTTAGTCCCGCTTTTGTGTGCAACTTTTTTTGGGCTTTTACAGTTGTTAAAAATCTTAATAAATGACTTCTTTGTACACACAGTGACTGCGTCCTCTTCTGGACCCATGTTGATAACTTCATCACTGGCATCAGGCATAGGGATCATGGTGCTTTTGAGGATATCTCTCTCTTTTCCACCACGGGTGCGTGAGGAGTGACATCAGTCACAGTTTTTGTTTTGTCCTCATGCTTTCCTGTAATGTAGAATATTGAAATTAGGTTAAAATCCCACCAAAGACATTTGCAAGGAGTTTGTGTGGATTTCCTCCAGATTCCTCCCACATTCCAAAGACATACTGATGGAGAATTATGATTGTAAGCCCCAATGGGGACAGTGATAACAATGTAAGTAAAGTTGTGGAATTAATGGCGCTACATACAGTTGAGAAAATAAGCATTTGACACACTGCCAATTTTGCAAGTTTTCCCACCTACAAAGAATGGAGAGGTCTGTAATTTTTTATTGTAGGTACACTTCAACTGTGAGAGACAGAATGTTTAAAAAAATCCAGAAAATCCCATTGTATGATTTTTACATAATCAATTTGCATTTTGTTGCATGAAATAAGTATTTGACACCATAGAAAAACAGAACTTAATATTTGGTACAGAAACCTTTGTTTGCAATTACAGAGGTCATATGTGGTAGTTTTTTCCCAAGTTTGCACACACCGCAGCAAGGATTTTGTCCCCCCCCCCCCCCCTTCCATACGGATCTGTCAGGTTTCGGTGCTGTCGCTGTGTAACATTGAGTTTCAGCTCCCTCCAAACGTTTCCTTTTAGGTTTAGGTCTGCAGACTGGCTAGGTTCCTCCAGGACATTAAAATGCATCTTATGGAGCCTCTCCTCAGCTGCCCTGGCTGTGTGTTTTGGGTCATTGTCATGATGGAAGAACCAGCTATGACCCATCTTTAACGTTCTTACTGAAGGAAGGATGTTGTTGGCTAAAATCTCACGACACATGACCCCATCTATCCTCCCTTCAATATGGTGCCGTCGTCTTGTCCCCTTTGCAGAAAATGGAATGAATGAACCGTTGTCATATGCCGGTTTTCGGTGAATGACAACTTACTGTAGGGACTGGTACATAGAGATGAATCTCCGCCATTGCTACTTTATCACCCTGAAGAATGTTGAGCTCATAGTTTCTAAGAGTATCATGGCACTTATAGTTTAATGCATTTGCAATTAAGTACATACCTGGTTGGTTTACAAGTTATGATGTATTGGTGCTGCACACATTGTATATTTCTATATTAAGGGCAGCGCAGAGTGTCGCAGGGTCAGCCGTCATGGAGTGGCAGCGTCTTTCTCGCCAACATAGGATGATGTTTGGTTGCTTATGTGGTGGAGCATTTCTCTGCTCATAAATCTATTTGTTTCTCGCCCCCTTTTGCTCCTATTTGTCTATATATGTCTCTGTATTCAGTGGAGCACACTAAAATCTATTCAGTATAATTGGTGTGGCACTATATATTGATGATTAAACTAGCACTGAATAGCGCATACTAGGGAACTGGGGAGAGCCGCCGAGGAGCAAGGGCACCATTGTCGTATCACAAGGGTGCCAACCTCTACTGTTAGGCAGGTGGACAGGAAAGGGGATTACACAGGGGCTCTCCAGGATCATCTACTTATCTATTCAATTTGTCGCCTTTCAGCATTTTAAGTGTGTGTCTTGTATGTTGTTAGTCCTTTTATAAATGGTTAATAAAGGTTTATATTTTAATTAATGGGGTCTTCATATGTGAGCTGATTCCTGAACTTTCTCAGAATCATCCTTACTAGAAGAGGCAAGATCACGTACAGAGCCCCAGACCGAGGAAGATTGACAGTCATCTTGTGTTTCCTCCATTTTCTAATAATTGTGCCAACAGCTGTTGCCTTCTCACCAATTGCCTATTGTGCTGTAGCCCATCCGAGCCTTGAACAGGTCTACAATTTTGTCCCTGATGTCCTTAGACTTCATTTTGGTCTTGGCCATGGTAGAGAGGTTGGAGTGTGATTGATTGTGTGGACAGGTGTCTTTTATACTGGTAACGAGTTCAAACAGGAGCAGTTAGCACAAGTAATGAGCGTAGAGTAGGAGGGCTTCTTAAAGAAAAACTAACAGGTCTGCGAGAGCCAGAATTCTTTCTGGTTAGAAGGTGATCAAACACTTATTTCATGCAATAAAATGCAAATCAATTATGTAAAAATCATAAAATAAATCTAAAAGACCACATTGTAAGATTCCGTCTCTCACAGGTGAAGTGTACCTACAATAAAAACTACAGACCTCTCCATTCTTTGTAGGTGGGAAAACTTGCAAAATTGGCATTGCGTCAAATACCGTATATACTTGCGTATAAGCCGAGATTTTCAGCCCATTTTTTTGGGCTGAAAGTCCCCCTCTCGGCTTATACGCAAGTCATATACGCCAGTGAGTCGGAGGGGGAGGGGTAGTGGGGGTGTCAGATCATACTGACCCCCTGGCGCGTCTCTTCAGCCCCCCTGCCTGTCCCACAGTCTCAGGCGCCTGCCTTCAGCAGTCACGTGGTACCGCTCATTAAAAACATGAATATGCACATATTCATGTCTTTAATGAGTGTTATCACATGACCGATGAAGGCTGGCGCCGAAGACCATGGGAGAACAGGGCTGCAGAGACCGCACCAGGAGGGGGTAAGTATATGTGATATTCACCTGTCCCCGTTCCCACGCTGCTCGCCGCTGCCTGCCACATCCTCTGTCAGTGTCGTTCAGGCAGCAGAGAACGCGCCCCCCATCATATTTATATATTCACTATATTGAGGGTATTATGGAAAGTCTATGGTTACTTACTGGTGCAGACTGGTCTGTGACCCCGGATCGTGTTCAGTTGAAGGTCAATGTGATCTCTTCGTCATATACTCTACATGCCGTTTAAAGACATGGAGTCACTTCCTGACCTAAAGCAAAAAGTAAAAACAATGAAAATCAGATGCCCCCAATAATGGCAGCACGCCCCTTATCATATTTACACATTCACTATATTGAGGGTATTATGGAAAGTCCATGGTTACTTACTGGTGCAGACTGGTCTGTGGTCCTGGGTCGTGTCCGGTTGTAGGTCGGAGCGATCTCTTGGACCGTCATAGACTCTACATGCCTCTTGGAAAGTGCTAGAATCTCCTACGCGAAAATCGCGGAAAAAACGCGGAATAAACCTCTGCACAAATTGTGCGAATATCGCGCCAAACCGCAGAAACAGTCTCAAAACAAACCCGCAAGTTCCTGATATTGGGCATCTCCACTTGTAGGGTCGTTATCTCCGGGGTTACTTCTCTAGGTAGATCAGTAACGTTTTCTGTAGCCGCTCTCTTGGCTGGTGGCAGCATCTCAGGCTTACTGTTAGAGGAGATGGCCACATCCGTATCTGTTTCAATATCGATGACGACATAATCTGGACCAGGAGAAGAAATGTTGGTGTTCTCAAGGTCATCTGTCTTTTTGACCATTGGTCCATCCTCATTTTTTCCTGTTAAAGAGATCAAAGAAATCATAATTTTTTAAAATAAAATATTCTCCATATTTCTTATGGATTATTGCGTCTACTGCTCCTTTACTTCGCAGCCGCCCACTGTAGATAAATGTTAGCGCTTGCTGGGCTCTATGCAGCGCCGACGTTTGTCATGACATGGTCGGTGGTCTTGCAGCGCTCACGACCCCCAGGGTTCTGCAAGCTCTGCGATTCCAGTGCAGAGCGATAGCTCTGACAGGTGTTATCATTCGTGAAGCACCTGAAGGGTTGATAAACTTTTTGAATTTGGTTTTGAGCACTTTGAGGGGTGCAGTTTTTAGAATGGTGTCACTTTTGGGTATTTTCTGTATTAAATGCTCCTGAAAGTAACTTCAAATGTGATGTGGTCCCTAAAAAAATTGTTTTTGCAAATTTAGTTGGAAAAACGAAAAATCGCTGATCAACTTTTAACCCTTTTAACGTCTTAAGAAAAAAACAATTGTGTTTCAAAAATTGTATTGATGATAGATAAACATGTGGGAAATATTATTTATTAACTATTTTGTGTGACAGCACACTGGTTTAAAGACTAAAAAATTTAAAAACTGCAAAATTTTCAGATTTTTCGTCACATTTCCGATATTTTCATACAAAAACACAAATTATATTGAACAAATTTTACCACTATAATGAAGTACAATATGTTATGAAAAAACTATCTCAGAATCAATGTGATCTGTTATAGTGTTCGAGAGCTATAACCACATAAAGGGACACTGGTCAGAATTGGCCTGGTCATGAGGGTGAAAAAAGGCTCCAGCACGAAAGGTTTAAGAGACCATTTTTAAAAGGATGTCCTTCTATTACCGTATATACTCCTGTATAAGCCGAGTTTTTCAGCACACTTGTCCCAGAAAGCCGGCGGGAAAGCGGCGGGACAGCTGGTCACTGGGGCACGAGCCGGCGGCTGTGGCTAAAGCCAGTGCAACTGCTAAGGAGAAATGAATATTTATTTCTCTTATAGCGCGCACAGTGACAGCTGCAGCCGCGAGGGCACGCTGGAGGAGGGTGAGTAGAATGGTTTGTTTTGTTTTTGTAATAGGAAGCATGCATACAAGGATGGGAGAGGGGTAGCAACGCTTACCAGGGCAGGACGGGGGAGCAATGCATACCGGGACAGGGATGCGGGAACAATGCATACCCGGCTTATACTCGAGTCAATGAGCTTACCCAGTTTTCCGTGGCAAACTTAGGTGTCTATACTCGGGTCGGCTTGTACTCAAGTATGTACGGTAATTACATACCAAATGTCCCCAGAGTAAGTCTATTACCAAGTTATAAAAAAGCCAAAAAAATAACTACCGTATTTTACGTATTATAAGACCCACTTTTTCCCCCAAAATTGTGGGGGAAAATGGGGGTGCGTCTTATAATGCGTATTTACCTTACCGGTACCGTTGCTGGCCACAGGCTGAGATAAGCAGGTTCCCAGCGGTGCTGTGAGTGCCCGACGATGCTGCGCAGGGGTTTCCCGTTCCGCTGTAGGGATCTTCATTGCTACGGGGAGCTTTGCCGAAATTTTGTGAAAGGCAAGATTGATCTCAGCGCTGAAATCTCATCTTCTGAGATCTTGGTGCCGAGATCTCCATCTGCGCATGTGCCTCCCCCATCGTCAGCCATCTTCCCGGAGTCCACCGCACAGGAAACCATGTAACTGCCAGGGGCTCTGGCCTTTCACAAAATGTCAGCAGAGGCCCTCGCAGCACGGAGCACCCCGCAGCTCGAAGCACCCCGCATCACGGAGTCCCCCGCAGCACGAGCACCCCACAGGACCTGAAGCATGGAGCCCCCCCATAGCACACAGCCCCCCGCAGCACAGAGCACCGTGCAGCACAAAATCTCCGCCTCATCCCAGCCTGCAGCATCACCCCACTCCTGTTTCCTCCAGCAGCAACCCAGGGACCCCGCTTCACCGCAGCCACCACCCCCCAGTAAGCAATAAGACGCATGGATTATAAGAAGCACCACCATTTTATTACAAAAAAAGTTTTTTTCTTATTTTTCTCCTCAAAATTTGGGGTGCGTCTTATAATCCGGAGCGTCTTATCATCCGAAAAATACGGTATTTGCACATAGATTTTATAGGCTTGTCCAGGGTTTGAAAAATGTAATTGGTTTGTTTGAAACACAAGACCACCCCTGTCTACAGGTTGTGCCTGTTATTGCAGATTAGCTCCGGTGAAGAGAATGGTATAGAGCTGCAATACCATGAGCAAGCTGAAGATTTTGACGACACAGTTTTTTTTTTTTTTTTTTTTTTAAGAAAATGGCAGCCCTGTTTTTCTCATCCTGGAGAACTGCTTTAGTGTTAGATTGATTAGGCTGTACTTACCACCAATAGGTTTAGCAGGAGTCTCTCTGTCTCCATCAGTAGAACGTTGAGATTCATCATTTCTCCTGGATTTATCCTTTTTCAGATGTCTTTAAAATAGTAAAATAGAAGGTATTTTATGTATTACAAAGTAACAGATCTTTATTCTGCAGAATGAAATATAGACTCATATGTTTCTTCATTCATTTTGTCTTTAACATTCTGTAGAAACATTGGCAATAAGGAAAATTTTGGTAATTATCAACAATTTTTCATGTACATGAAAGTTCAATATGTGTGGATCGTACTGGGTTGTAAGGTAATATGAAGATTAGACAGGAGTGGATTTATTTGAGTGGAATTGAATTCTGCTCATACAAAACTCAGAATGTTGGAGAACACAGATTTTTTGTAATTCACTCCACGCGACTAAAGCAAAGTGGAAGCTAGCGGCAGTCGCCAGCTTGCAGAAGAGTAGAGGGCTGGCAGAAAGATGAGCTCACTTCTCTGACCGACTTCCGCTGCTTTATGCCCAATGGCCAGTTTTCCTCACTACCATCATGCCGCACCTCTGGCCAAGTGGGCCAGAAACTTTGGGCTGAAACTTTGGCTACAAGTGGCCCCGAAAGGTCTCTGCCCATGCATGTCCCAACCAAGAGTCAACACTGGGCTGGAGTTGCGGGCAGAGAGCAGTGGGGGCTTCCGGAGAGGGGCTTGGTTGTATATAAACTTTATTTTCTTCTTACATCTTCCATTTATTACCATCTGGGACTGGGGAGACCCCAGAGCATAATAGGGAACAATCAATATGTGAAGAATAATTTTGCTGTGAATTGAACCTCTAAATAAAATCTGCTGATTTGGCTGAATTTTGTCAGAGCCTCTCATCAGTAATAAAGATGGAATTTTTTGCAGACTCCCATGTACAATATAAATCATCCTTTACAATTCTTACCTACATATGGCGTTACAGATGACACCAAGGAATGTTCCAAGGAAGAATATGATAACTACAAAATAAATGACTTTATTCCAAGGGATCTTTGGAGGAACGATACCATACACTGAAAAAGAAGAGAAAATACAAATATTATCTATATATCCAGGAAATTGTCTGTAATCCACTGCCATTATTATCGAAGCAGTCCTATAAAGGGAATCTGTCACCAGGCTTTTGCCATCTTATCAGAGAGAACCATAATGTAGAAGCATAGACCTTTACTATAGCGATGTGTCAACTACTGGACTGTTTCAATAGAATCACTGTTTTACCAGCAATCGATTATCACTACAGGATAACTGGTCTTGTGCCTGCCTCCTAGTCCAGCCAGACCCCCAGCAATACACAATTTAAGCACAAGCTGTGGCGGGGTTATAAACAGCTGAAAAACTGAGCTCTGCTCAGTCTGCAGCAGAGAAAACTGTGACTCTATTATATAGTCTACTAGCTGAAGAGCCCGGCGCTGCCCGGGCATAGTAACTAACTGTTGCTAGTTACAACAAATTATAATTATCCTCCATCCCATAGTCCCGTGCCCATATACCCATTATACATATCCACCATCATACATATTCTCCATCCCATAGTCCCATGCCCATATACCCATCATACATCCTCCATCCCATAGTCCCGTGCCCATATACTCATCATACATATTCTCCATCCCATAGTCCCATGCCCATATACCCATCATACATATCCTACATCCCATAGTCGAGTGCCCATGTACCCATCACACATATCCTCCATCCCATAGTTCCATGCCCATATACCCATCATACATATCCTCCATCCCATAGTCCAGTAACCATATACCCATCACACATCCTCCATTCCATAGTCCCATGCCCATATACCCATCATACATATTCTCCATCCCATAGTTCCATGCCCATAAACCCATCAAACATATTCGCCAACCCATAGTCAAGTGCCCATATACCCGTCATACATATCCACCATCCCATAGGCCCGTGCCCATGTCCCCGTCATGCATATCCTCCATCCCATAGTCCAGTGCCCATATACCCATCACACATCCTCCATTCCATAGTCCCATGCCCATATACCCATCATACATATTCTCCATCCCATAGTCCCATGCCCATATACCCATCATACATATTCGCCATCCCATTGTCCCGTGCCCATATACCCGTCAAACATATCCTCCATCCCACAGTCAAGTGCCCATTTACCATCACACATCATCCATCCCATAGTCCCATGCCCATATATCCATCACACATCCTCCATCCCATAAACCGTGCCCATATACCCATCATACATATCCTCCATCCCATAGTCCCGTGCCCATATACCCATCATACATATCCTCCATCCCATAGTCCAGTGACCATATACCCATCACACATCCTCCATCCCATAGTCCCGTGCCCATATACCGGTCATACATATCCTCCATCCCATAGTCCCATGCCCATATACCCATCATACATATCCACCATCCCATAGTCCCGTGCCCATATACCCGTCAAACAAATCCTCCATCCCATAGTCAAATGCCCATATACCCATCACACATCCTCCATCCCATAGTCCCGTGCCCATATATCCATCACGCACCCTCCATCCCATAAGCCCGTGCCCATATACCCATCATACATATCCTCCATCCCATAGTCGAGTGCCCGTATATCCATCACACATCCTTCATCTCATAGTCCCATGCCCATATACCCATCATACATATCTGCCATTCCATAGTCCCGTGCCAATATACCCGTCATATATATCCTCCATCCCATAGTCGAGTGCCCATATACCCATCACACATCCTCCATCCCATAGTCCCATGCCCATATACCCATCACACATCCTCCATCCCATAGTCCCATGTTCGTATACCATCATACATATTCGCCATCCCATAGTCGAGTGCCCATATACCCATCATACATATCCTCCATCCCATAGTCCAGCATAGGTCCGTGCCCATATACCCATCATACATATCCTCCATCCCATAGTCCAGTGCCCATATACCCATCACACATCCTCCATCCCTTAGTCCCGTGCCCATAACCGGTCATACATATCGTCCATCCCATAGTCCCGTGCCCATATACCCGTCATACATATCCTCCATCCCATAGTCCAGTGCCCATATACTCATCACACATCCTCCATCGCATAGTCCCGTGCCCATATACCCATCACACATCCTCCATCTCATAGTCCCATGCCCATATACCCATCATACATATTCTCCATCCCATAGTCCCATGCCCATATACCCATCATACATATCCTCAATCCCATAGTCCAGTGCCCATATGCCCATCACACATCCTCCATCCCATAGTCCCGTGACCATATACCCGTCATACATATCCTCCATCGCATAGTCCAGTGCCCATATACCCATCACACATCCTCCATTCCATAGTCAACCATTATGACATCATAATGAGCGGCGGCAGGGCTTGCAACCTATGATGACATCAGCATCGCCATGGCAACCATTGTGACATCATGAGGGGCGGGGCTTGATACACACACACTGTTTCCCCAGTATGCAAATAGGGGCATTGTGACATCATAATGAGGGGCGGGGCTTGACGCGCACACACTTTTTCCCCAGTATATAGACAGGGGCAGAATTGCTTGGTGAATTGGAATGCGCGGGGTTAAAATTTCGCCTCACAACATAGCTTAGGACGCTCCCGGGGTCCAGACGTGCGACTGTGCCAAATTTTTCGGCTGTAGCTGCGACGGTGCGGATGCCTATCCCGGACATACACACACCTACATACATACACACATACATACACACTTTGAGCTTTATATATTAGTTTGGACGGTAGGAGCCTGCATGACGATTAAAAATATGGGACCGTAGTTTTGCTAAATTATGTCTCAGGGATTATGAAAAAAAATAATTCAAAATACCCATTTGTTATCGCTGCATTTGTAAAAGTTCGATCTATCAAAATCTAAACTAAATTTATCTGGCCAGTATACAGCATAATGAGAAAAAAAAATCGAAATTGCCAGAATGAAATTCTTTGGCAGCCGCAAGATTGCAATAAAAAGCGATAAAAAACCATAGTATCTACCCCAAAATGGTATCAGTAAAAAGATCAACTCAGGGCGCAAAAAATAAGCCTTCACCCAGCCTAATGAGGTTTACCCCATAATATGTGAATATTTGGAAAAGTACTTACCTGCTGGGGTCGTATGCGTGGGCAAGGAATCATGGCGCTGGTTGATGAGAGGCGCGCCTTCCACAGATGCTAATAGCAAACTCACGATTAGAAGAAATCGAAAGAGCATTTTAGCTTGGAGAAATATCGCTGAATGTGTAACACACAGGGAGTTATCGCTGAATGTGTAACACACAGGGAGTTATCGCTGAATGTGTAACACACAGGGAGTTATCGCTGAATGTGTAACACACAGGGAGTCTTGTCAGACAAAGCCTCTTCCTGCAGCGTCACTCCTTATAACCACACATTCCGTGATGTCACAATGGAGATCTCAGTGTGACATCACGAGGAGCGGAACACCAGTGATGTCACAATGGGCCAGATAGCTGCAACTACTCAACATGGAGCAGCTCCATCCATCTATGTATGATTAATATAATATTAATGTATAAGGACCAATCCATGTTGGGGCAATTCTACTGTATTTTGGCAAACAAGGGACATCAGGGGTGGATTAAGGGTAGCCAGGGCCCCGGGCTCTTCAGACTCTGTGGGCCCCCCGGTCATGTGACGGGATCATGCGACGGGGTCATCCTATACCATACCTGAAACAGATTATTCCAGAAAAATAGTTGCTGAGTGAAACTATAACCTGTCAAACATCCATTGATCTTGTCAATTTACCCTTCAGTTAGGAAGAAAAAAATAAAAACCACTTTAAGCCATACTATTGAACTGTCCAATTTTAATCTGTAAACAAGACTGTCGCCAATTTTCGCAAGTTTCTCATCAAAAGTGCAACGCAAAACAGTTGAAAAAACATTTAAAGTATCACATTTCCAAAAAAAGACACAAAGAAAACCACGTGTATAAAGGGCTCGTGCATACCAGTGCTCAAGTTAAAAAATGGTTTGGTCTCACCATTGTAGTAGACGTATTTTCATAGAGGGTCCATTTTTCATGAGAAGGGAAAGGACATAAATAATTTTCTCTGACTCTCTGTCGTGCCCCTGTATAGCTCCTGTTCTTAGAAGGACAGGCCTCAAGTGTGCCCACTATGGATAACCCACCATCCACAGATAGTTTGCAACTTCCCTACACGTTTCCTCCCCATTTCTGGGGATTCATCAGGGGAACTACCCAAATTAATTCTGTGGTAGAATTATCATTGTATATCCGTCTTCATTATAGGGCCCTGCAGTGGCAGAAGGTCCCTAGAGCCAATGTGGCTGTCTGTGCCTCCGCCTATGTGTGGGCCATTGGTGTGCCCAGGAGCTATACAGGGGCACAATTGGGAGTCAAAGAAAATTATTCCTGTCCTATCCCCTCCCCTTCTCATGAAAAAGTGGACCCTCTATTAAAATACATTGTATTAAAAGTTATGTTTTAATAATAGCGGAGACTCCCCTAGCTCTACTCAGTCTGTGACCCCGGGAGTACTGTCATAGTGATAACACCTAGGCACTATAGCTGAGTGTGTGAATCTGTATGGCAGAAACCTTCATGATGAACCCATCTGTGCTGTGTATTAGCCACAAATCTCTTCACGGTACAATGATCACGCTTACGTTTTTCACAAAAATGTGATTTTTTTGCAAATCCCATCTTTGCAGTCACACGCCCGACTCTGGCTCAGGAGAATCCTCACAGAGAGATTTTAGTGTATGTGCACACGTTGCGGATTTTTCCGCACAGAATCCGTAGATAAAATGACCTGCGTTCTCCCTGCGGATTTCGTGTGGATTTCACCTGCGTTTTTACACCTGCTGATTCCTATAATGGAATGGGTGTAAAAACGCTGCAGAATCCGCACACAGAATTGACATGCTGCGGGAAATAAACTGCTGCGTTTCCACATGGAATTTTCCGCAGCATGTGCTCAGCGGTTTTTCATTTCCATAGGAGAACCTGGTACTGTACACCGCATGGAAAACTGCTGCGGATCCACAGGGCCAAATCCGCTGCGGATCGGCAGACTAATCCGCAACGTGTGCCCACACCCTGAGGATTCCCAAGTCTGCAGTCACAGACTTACATGGAAAGACTGCAGACTTTTAGCTTAAGGCCGGAGTCACACTGGCGAGGAATACGGGTGAGTGAGAGGCGCAAAAAGCACGCATTAGACACGGACAAATGATTTTCTATGGGTCACTCGCACCAGGCGTATATTTCTCATCTGTATCCTACGCTCCGTGCCAATCGCAGCATGCTGCGATTGTCAGCGTACTACGCCCGTAGTACGCCAATGACAGTCAATGTGTGCTCAAATAATACAGATTACACACGGAACACACGTGTGACCTGCGAGCAATACGCAGGTCTTTTGGCTGGTGACAGGAAATGGGCCAATCCATCATCAGGAAGCCTAGACATGCAAATGAGCTCAAAAACCGCTCCAGACATCCAGGAAGTACGCCTCCACGGAGTACAGCAGCAGCATGGTGTCCACATACATTAATGTTGAGATGCTAATTGTGCTGGTGCAGGAGCGTCCCGAAATGTGGGACCCACGCGATGCAAATTATGCGAACCGGACAAGAAAGGAGGCGTCATGGAGGCGCATCTGTCGCCAGATGTACCATGACTTTGGTGACAGACCACGTGATGAGCAGCATAAAATTTGTATGTGCAATCATAAAAACATCATTAACCTTAGCGCGCGCTAAAAAATGATTCTACAATCAGCACCCCCCTTCCTGTGCATCTAATTTTATTAGCCTCATGAGGCTGTTACATTTGGATGTGAAACGTGGCTTCACACAGCCATAATTAGGGGTTAGGCCACAAGCTCCTCATCCTCCTAGCCAATAAAATTAGTTTAAGTGTAGCTAATGAGACCCTGGGTATCGGCCCAATTACATATGCCACCATGGGTAGAAAGCACACCCCAGAAGGCCCCATGCCTAGACTACTGTTAGAAAATGTGACCTCTCAAATATGTGATTTTGACAATCTTTCCTGTCACATTGCAGTGGAAGATGTAATGAAACGCTGGCGAAGCATCCGAGACCAGTTCCGCTGGGAACGCCAGCAGCGGTCCAGAAGTGGGGATGCTGGACATGTGAAAAGAAAATATATATACTATGTCCGGCTGAACTTCCTCACCCCAATTCTGGATCTGAGACCGTAAGTACATACCTCACACCACATTACACAAATACATTACACAAATACTTTACAGGGACAAAAATATTGATGTATTTTTGCCTCTGTTCTATTTCATAACAGAACTCAATCCAACCTTACGGATCGAGGAACGGCCTCAGAGGCAGAGCCCATTATAGATCCTGTAGGGGGATGAGGTGGCTGGCCCATCTTCTCCCCCTACAAGAAGGATGGCTGAAGATGAGGCATCACAAGACCACACAATGGCTGGCCTACACACCACACCACCAGGACGGTCTTCTGCTGCCACCTCACCCATCCTGGAAGAGCCTGGCAACTTGAGCAGCAGCCCAACTGCCCAGATCAGGTCCTCCCCACAGGCTGCTCTAGCATCACGGCGAACAAGAAGAAGGCACCAGGTCACTATTCAAGAGAGCAGGACCAATGTGGACACAGGGGTGCTCAATTATTTGTCCAGAGTAACTACAGATGATGGGGAGGAGGCCTATGCACGTAGCCTCACCCTTTATCTCCGTGCCCTTACCCGTGAGGTCAGGCTCCGTATTAGGGGATGTATTCAGATCCTGCTTGATGCAAGCACCCCCCCAATACCCCATATGAGGTTTTTGAATTTCTGGAGAGGTGGCAGCTCTCACCACGAAATTTAATGCGCATGAGACCATCCACACAGATGCTTGCTCAAGCAGGGTCTGAACAGCCCCTAATACGTGGGCCAACACCTCAACCCCTTCCTCCCCCTACCCAACCGTCTATTCCGCAGCCCCAAATGTCTTCCTCAAGCCAACCACACCAATATGGCCACTTGTACCCACCCAGTGTTGGAGGCTGGTCCCAACCTGGTTGGGGACGATCTGGCTATCTTGGTGGGTATGAGCCACGGGCCTACCAGAGCCAACAAGAAGCCCCTCACCATCATCATTACTCTGGCCAGTATCCCCAACAGTCCCAGGAGACTGGACAATATGAGGATTTATGATTCTGATGGTTGAGATGTCCAGTGAGATGTAACTGGTGCTCCTAATATAAATTAAAAAACAGGTGTTCTCCTTCACCAACATTTAGAACATAATTTAACATTCACATTTTTAAACTATGTTTTCCAAACATATGAAACAATCCATCATGACAGGCAACGCTACTCACGCCTTTCAGACAGATATTACATGTGTGTAGAAAAGAGAATATTTAAATGCGCTATGCTGTAAAATGAAAGGATGAAAATACACTACTCACTTGCTAACGCCTAGGAAAGGCGTGCTCGCCTTAGTTAAGTAGTCACCTTTTTTGTTAGCAATCTCTAGTAAAAAATTTCTAGGCGACCAACATTCAGAATATCACGCTCTCTCTATGTCTTAACAAGTGAATTTTGTATTTTCATCCTTTCCAGTATAGCATGCTTAAATATTGTCTGTTCTACAGACAGGTAATATCTGTGTGAAAGCTGTGAGGTAGCCTTGCCTATCATGGTGGAATTTTTCTATGATTGGATAACATTATGAGGAAATGTGAGTGTTATCTTGTTGCCTTTATTTTGGTGATGGAGCTCACCTTTTGTTGGCAAATCTAGGTTAATCTAGTCATGCAGCAATGTTGTTTTTGCCTAATGTTTGTTGCTGTTTTGTTATGTAATGTTCATTTTACAAGTTAAAGAAGGCACAAAGGGTCATTTTGGCCATTGCCAAATTTGTCTTATGGCAAAATTATGTTTGCCTTTAAGCGGAAAAAAAAAAGGCAAAACTAAAAATTTGTCTACTCTAGTTAACGTCTCTGTGTGATTTTTCACAATTCCTAACAACATACTAACAGACACCAACCAATGTAATGAAACACTCATAGAATCATAAAGGCTTGAGTAATATATATTTAGACACACTTAAAGCAACAAATTATAACATAGACACAGCATGCTCTTGCCAAGAAGTTGCCCCCTCAGGTGAGATAAAGTAATTAGTGAAAATATCACGCACTTTTAGGCCAGAGAGCGGTCTACGTTGAGGGTTCATAGGTGGTCTCACCCTGCGCACATTGCCCGGCCTACGCACAGCACCATCAGAGGAGGAGCAATCATGTATCCTGGTGAAGTTATGCAGAACAACACAGGCTTTCACAACTTCATTCACATTTTGCTCACTCAACTGAATGGCAGACTGGAGTACCCGCCATTTGGCACAAAGAATCCCAAAGGAAAACTCCACCAGTCGCCTAGCACGTGATAGGCGCAAGTTAAAAATTCTGCGCCTGTGGTCAAGGTTGCGCCGGGGATATGGCCTCATGACATTGCGCGATAACTGAAAGGCCTCATCTGCCACAAGGACATAAGGGACTGATTGTTCGGGGGAGCCTGGTAGCTGGCGTGGTGGTGGTAGATCCAACTGGTTGGTGCGTAGCCGCCGAGCCATTATGGAAGTATTGAAGACTCTAGAGTATCCCGTCCTTCCATATGCCCCAATGTCAACAATTATAAACTTGTATTGAGGGTCTACCAGAGCCAACAATACAACAGAAAAGTATTGTTTATAATTGAAGAATTGGGAGCCTGAGTTCGGTGGCTTACGCACCCTGATATGTTTGCCATCCAGGGCCCCAATACAATTTGGAAACTGGCAGTCCTCCTCAAAGTCCCTTGATATCCTTAACCAGTCTTCCATCCTGGGCTCGGGCATGACCACTTGATGGAGTCTTGTCCAGATTTGTGCACATGTAGACCTCACTATGCCTGAAATGGTTGACTTTCCAATGAGAAACTCATGGTGGAGGGCGGCATAAGACAGGCCAGTGGACAGGAAGCTGTAGAACAACAGAAATAGTAAAGTTTAGAATGTCTAAAGTAAAAAAAATCAGTTACATGCCGACCAAACTTGTTAGGAAATGATAGAGAAAAACACACACATATTTGGTGGCACAATGACTAAGTGATATGCAGGACATATTAGATCTAACATTCTGCTGTGTCCGGTGAAACATATTTGGAGTAAGATGAGGGCATTAAACTTTGTCCAAGAAGGCCAAAAAACATAAATTAGCACACACATTATGAACATAGAGAATGTGGTTGTGTAGTACATACAGTATTGTGAGTAGAAGTCGCTCCTCTGCAGATATGGCTTTGCGCATCCTTGTGTCCTGAAAGGTTATCCCAGGGCGCACTGTCTCCAAGAGTCGATCAAATGTGGCAATGCTCATGCAACAGTATTGGTAAAATTTCTCCGGATGCTCCTGCAGAGAAGAATAGAGGAGGTGAAAATGACCTCTTGTGAGTCGTTGCCTCAAAAGTGGATGGACCCACATGCGTCTCCTCCTCCGCGGATCCACTATCACAGGATATGGTTGCCCAAAGCGCCGTGACAAAAGCCAGGTAAAGAGAACCTGCTCAGTTGTATTGAATCGCAGACCCTCTGCCATGCTGCACAAAGAACACCAACACACCTCGTGAAAGCAAGGTGAAAAATGTACAGAATGTAGGCATCCACCTGTTTCTGAGTGTCTAAATAGGGTGCAGCCTAATGATTTAAATTGTTTGCAGGCCTCAAAACCGTTAAATGTCCATTTTGCAAGGCTGCGAGAAAATCTCGCCATACGGATTGCATACGGATGCCACACGGATTACATACGGATGCACACATGCGCAAAATACGCGACTTCACCTTGCTTACGGATGACCTACGGAGCACTATTTAGTGGTCATTCATCCGTATTACGCAAGTAAACTACGGACCGTATTTTGCGCAGGTTAGTGTGACTCCGGCCTAAGACAGGACAACACCTTTAACCCTTAAAAGAAATAACCAACTTATTCAGATCAATACAAAGTTGCAACTTAACAACTTAGATCCAGCTTTTTTGATCAGCAGCCACTACAGCCAGCCTGGAAAAAAACGGCTTATGTGCATCTTCCCATTTTGTGCTTGTGTTATAAGACCAGTGGCCCAAAGTCACTTAACCCGTGAAAAACATCAGTTACTTATCAAAATCTGTGAAAAATGGCTATTTGCCCGTTGGTCTGATGCCCAGAGCCCATTTGGGCCAGTCTAGAGACCTGAATGTGATGCAGGCCATCACTATGTATGTAATACTAGTGTGAGATCAGCGGCTCAAAGTCATTTAACCCCTGAAAAATAACACTTATCCAAATCAAAATCGCCCATCTGCCCACTTTGATGCCAGTTCTGATACCCAGAACACATAGGACAGACTAAAGGGACCTGAATTTGATGTCGGGCATCATGATCTATGTGTATGCAGTGTGATATCAGTGGCCCAAAGTTATTTAACCCTTTCATTGATGCTCAACCTCATTGGCAACATTACCAGGACAAGATTACTCAGGGGATGACTGACTGAAGAAGGACAATATTACTAGTAGTACAAAACATTACTAATAAGACTGTGTTCACACATTGCATTTTTGCAGGGTTTTTTTGCTGCTTTTTTATGCAAGTTTAAAGCTGCGTTTTACAGTATCAGGAAAGTCTATTAGATTTCGGAAATCTCATGCACACATATTGGTTTTATTTCCCTGACTGATATGGAAAATTGCAGAATTGGCCGGAGCTGAGCCCCCCTGCCCCCCTCAAGGAGGCATAGGCGGAGGCCAGGATGACGGGGGGGTGGTCGGCTACCAGGGGGAGTACCCTGGAGTTGGGGGATATATAGAGGAGGGGTGTGGGTGTCCCCTTCCTCTTTGGATCTGGCCCCCCACAAGGAGAAGTCACCTTAACATGTCGGACGTGGAGCGGGTTTTGGAGCAGCTGCGAGCGGCGGTGCGGTCACAGCCCCCAGGCTGGCTGGCGTCTCAGGTGGCCAGCATTGTTCCTGGGACGTCCGGAGAGTCTGCAGCAGCAGCGGGGAGGGAGCGGCACTACAGACGGGTGAGGCCTCCCGAGCGGCTCTCACCCGATGCACCCCCCAGGGCCTTGCGACACTGCCGGAGCCCCTCCGGGGACCCTCCAGGCCGGTCGCAGCGTTCTGTGCCGGTCTCCGCTACCCGGCCCTGGAGGAATCCGCAGGCCAGGCGAGGGCCCGCGGCGATGGCTTGGCCGCGGCCTACTTCCAGGCGGGGGGCGGGCCTGTCAGGCGCCGGGCGGCGGCAAGCTCCGGCATCAGCGGGAGGCCGCGGCGGTAACCTCCTCGCCGCGCGGCCTGCCTCCCCCTCCAGCAGAGGGGTGGACATCGGGGGAGCTTCGGCCTGCAGCCTGGCAGGGCTGCCAGCATCACCCCCAGGCAGTGGGGGAACACCGAGTGCGGCAGGGGGCCGCGGCGAAGGGGCCCAGCATCGGCGGTCCGCTTCGGGGGGCCGCTACAAGAGGAGGGGAACGACTCCACACCAGGACCGCGGCCTGCTCCCCTGTGGGGCCGCCAACAGCGATGCCCATGTACAGTGGCTCTTTTCCGGGGGCCTGGAGGCGCAGCGGGGGGCCCTCAGTGCTTCGCTGCAGGAGCCAGCCGTGGCAGCGGGAGCAGACCTCACGGTCTCCCGGTCAGCGTCCATTGCCGGGGTCCCGTCATCGGGGTCCCTCGGGGGGCCCAGTCATCATCATTTGGCTCCTCCTGCGGGGAGTCCCAGAGGTCGACAGCAAGCTGGCAAAGGTACATCCGAGGACCCAGGTTTTCCGGCTGGAGGGCACACAGCCCCCTCGCAGCCCGGTGAGTATGGCTCTGTGTCCCCTGTTTGTCATCCAATTGCAACATCATCCTGGTTGGGTGGGGGGGCCGTTGACGGAATCCCTCGGGTTCAGCGGGGGGTTGGGAATTGGTGGCGTAGCCGCGGCCGGGGGGGTTAACGACGTGCTTGCGGATATGCGTAATTTAGTGTCACGTCTGGAGCGGGGTCTCGCTTCACCGTCACCAGTGGCAGCTTGGGCACAAGCTGGGAGTCCAGCGGGGCGGAGTGGGTCGGATTTGGCCGGGCGCGCAAGTGAACCGGTGTCGGTGTCGGTGCAGACTGAGAAAGAGAAAGAATGTCGCGTGCACTTGGACGATAGAGCGCATGGGGAGGTGTATGTTTGTTTTGAGGGTCAGTTGGGGGCTCATTTAAAGAAAGAAGTAAAGGAGCGCATTTGGAAGGACGAGTATGTGGAAATATTTTCCCTATTGCCATTAGAGAAATTTAATTTGGATAAGGGAAAGAAGGAGGATAGCAAAAAGGAGGATGAAGAGAAGCGTAGATGGCGTCTGATCCCGCAAACGTTCGTTAATTGGCAACAGGCATTCGCTATTTTGGCGAGTGTCATTGGCAAAAAGTCCCCTGATAATTGCTCGGCGTTATTTTGTTCTTTTGACGCCATCGGGGAGGCCTATAGGGTGTATGGGGGTCAGGCTTGGTTGCGCTATGATGAGCAATTTCGGCAGAGGAAGGCCGTCCGTCTGGCTATCCGTTGGGACCAGAAGGACATTGGGCTGTGGATGCGGGTCATAGCTCAAAATAAATTTGGTAGCTCCTTTCATGGGGGGGCTGGGAGTACCAGCCAGAGTAGCGGCAGTTCCGGCATCTCAGGAGGGGGCGGGCAGGTTCAAACGGGAAATCATAAGTTGGGGGTGTGCTGGCAGTTCAACGACGGCCCGTGTAAATTCGGGGCGAACTGCAAATTTAAACATCTTTGCTCCAACTGCAATAGGATTGGGGGATGAGGGTTACCATGCATAACAGGATAGGGGGTGAGGTGACCATACATAACAGGATTGGGGGATGAGGGATACCATGCATACCAGGATTGGGGGATGAGGGGTACCATGCATACCAGGATTGGGGTATGAGGGGTACCATGCATACCAGGATTGGGGGATGAGGGTTACCATGCATAACAGGATAGGGGGTGAGGTGACCATACATACCAGGATTGGGGGATGAGGGATACCATGCATACCAGGATTGGGGGATGGGGGGTACCATGCATACTAGGATAGGGGGTGAGGGGACCATGCATACCAGGATAGGGGGGTGAGAGGACCGTGCATACCAGGATAGGGGGATGAGGGGTACCATGCATACCAGGAATGGGGGTGAGGGGACCATGCATACCAGGATAGGGATGAGGGAGTACCATGCATACCAGGATAGGGGGGTGAGAGGACTATGTGCATACCAGGATAGGGGGGTGAGAGAACCATGTGTATACCAGGATTGGGGGTTGAGGGGGCCATGCATACCAGGATAGCGGTGGTGAGTGGACTATGCATACCACAAAAGGGGGGGTGAGGGGACCATGCATACCAGGATGAAGAATGGGGTGCCATGCATACCAGGATTGGGGGGTGAGGTGACCATGCATACCAGGATGAAGAATGGCGTGCAATGCATAGCAGGATTGGGGGGGTGAGAGGACCATGCATACCAGGATTGGGGGATGAGGGGTACCATGCATACTAGGATTGGGGGATGAGGGGGACCATGCATACAAGGAAAGGGGGTGAGGGGACCATACATACCAGGATAGGGATGAGGGAGTACCATGCATACCAGGATTGAGGGATGAGGGGTACCATGCATACCAGGATAGGGGGTGAGGGGACCATGCATACCAGGATAGGGATGAGGGAGTACCATGTATACCAGGATTGGGGGGTGAGAGGACCATGCATACCAGGATTGGGGGATGAGGGGTACCATGCATATCAGGATTGGGGGATGAGAGGACTATGCACACCAGGATAGGGGGTGAGGGGACCATACATACCAGGATAGGGGGTGAGGGGGCCATGCATACCAGGATTGGGGGTGAGGGGACCATGCATACCAGGATAGGGATGAGGGAGTACCATGCATACCAGGATTGAGGGGTGAGGGGACCATGCATACCAGGATGAAGACTGGGGTGCCATGCATACCAGGATTGGGGGGTCAGGGTACCATGCATTCCAGGATAGGAATGAGGGGTGCCATGCATACCAGGATAGGAGGGTGGCTGCACATACCAGGATGGGAGACCATATACCAATTAAAATGCTCGCCTCCCGGGCGTAGAATGGGTTCATAGCTAGTATTATAGATCAGGGGGATGAGTAGATTGATATATAATGTAGTTGTGTGAGAAAGCATTTAGTATTACCTGGGTTTTAATCATTGATTCCTTTGCTTTTTCTTGGATTTTCGGGCCAGATGATGGTACTATCCCTAACTGACATATTTCTTTGTACAAGAGTATACAGAGGTAGCTGTCAACCACGGATATTGCTGCCCACTGAACCACAAATCCCAGAAAGAGCAGAAGTTTAAATGATTAACCCCTTCATGACCTCTGACACATATATACATCATAGGTTGTGTCCCTGCATTTGACCTGCAGGTTACTATTGTGAGCCCTCATGCTTTCAGGTACATGAGAGCTGATCTGATCAGCTGTCATGTGCCCCTAACAGCCGTGGGTGTAATCACAATCCACCCGTGGCTGTTAACCTCTTAAATGCTGCTGTCAATTTCCAATGGCAGCATTTATCATGGTCATGTCGGAAACGCATCACTATTCCCGCCCATCAGCGCGCCCGTAACATGAATTCAAGGTGCCAATGGGTTAACATAACAACCCGGGGTCTGCAAGAGAACCCTGTGGTTGTCATTGCTGATCTGCTAGGTGCGCAGCCCTAAGGCCGGCGCTCGTAGCAGATAGCAGGGCTGAAGCAAACAGATGATTGCAGCTTCAAGTCTCCTAAATAGACTATTGAAGCAAGTAAAAAGTAGAAAAAAGTTTTTAAAAATATTAAAAGAATTAAAATAATAAAAGTTCAAATCACCCCCCTTTTGTCCCATTCAAAATAAAAGAATAAACAAAAAAATTCAAATACACATTTATTTGGCATTGCTGCATTCAGAAACACCTGATCTATCAAAATATAAAAATGATTAATCCGATCGATAAATGGTGTAATTAGAGAAAAAAATAAAAACTCTAGAATTAAGTTTCTTTGGTCGCCGCAACATTGCAATAACGGGCGATCAAAAGATCGTATCTGCACCATCATGGTATCAATAAAAACGTCAGCTTGGCGCGCAAAAAATAAGCCCTCACCCAACCCAAGATCATAAAAATTGGAAACGCTAAGGGTCTAGGAAAATGGCGCCATTGTTTTAGTATTTTTTTCTTTTTTCTTTTTTCCAAACTTTATATTTTTTTTCACCACTTATCATAAATAAAAAAAGAACCTAGACATGATTGGTGTATGAGAACTCGTAATGAGCTGTAGAGTCATAACGGCAGGTCAGTTTTAGAATTTAGTGAACACGAGTTATTGCGAGCCCTTGGGATTACGAACCTCGCAATGGGGTGTAACCACGCAACAGACTGGCGTATGTGCAGACTAACAGCAAACATAAATACCTGGTGTACCTCTCTTGCCACTCCTACCTTGTGTATGAAAAAGCTCTGTCGTTAATACTGTTCGGGTAGAGCTATCCGATAGCGCTATCCATGAAGAAAGTGCACGGGTAGAGCAGCTATCCCATAGCTCTATTCCTAAAGGAAATGAACGGGTAGAGCTATCCCATAGCGATATCCCTCAATGTTCCTGAGTGTAAGCTATTTCACATGGTTGAGCGCACTTGGGATCTGCCCCCAAGGCCCTGCCCATGCCCAATGTTTGGTCCGTAGACCGCGGCTAGGAGTTAGTCCCGCTTTTGTGTGCAACTTTTTTTGGGCTTTTACAGTTGTTAAAAATCTTAATAAATGACTTCTTTGTACACACAGTGACTGCGTCCTCTTCTGGACCCATGTTGATAACTTCATCACTGGCATCAGGCATAGGGATCATGGTGCTTTTGAGGATATCTCTCTCTTTTCCACCACGGGTGCGTGAGGAGTGACATCAGTCACAGTTTTTGTTTTGTCCTCATGCTTTCCTGTAATGTAGAATATTGAAATTAGGTTAAAATCCCACCAAAGACATTTGCAAGGAGTTTGTGTGGGTTTCCTCCAGATTCCTCCCACATTCCAAAGACATACTGATGGAGAATTATGATTGTAAGCCCCAATGGGGACAGTGATAACAATGTAAGTAAAGTTGTGGAATTAATGGCGCTACATACAGTTGAGAAAATAAGCATTTGACACACTGCCAATTTTGCAAGTTTTCCCACCTACAAAGAATGGAGAGGTCTGTAATTTTTTATTGTAGGTACACTTCAACTGTGAGAGACAGAATGTTTAAAAAAATCCAGAAAATCCCATTGTATGATTTTTACATAATCAATTTGCATTTTGTTGCATGAAATAAGTATTTGACACCATAGAAAAACAGAACTTAATATTTGGTACAGAAACCTTTGTTTGCAATTACAGAGGTCATATGTGGTAGTTTTTTCCCAAGTTTGCACACACCGCAGCAAGGATTTTGTCCCCCCCCCCTTCCATACGGATCTGTCAGGTTTCGGTGCTGTCGCTGTGTAACATTGAGTTTCAGCTCCCTCCAAACGTTTCCTTTTAGGTTTAGGTCTGCAGACTGGCTAGGTTCCTCCAGGACATTAAAATGCATCTTATGGAGCCTCTCCTCAGCTGCCCTGGCTGTGTGTTTTGGGTCATTGTCATGATGGAAGAATCAGCTATGACCCATCTTTAACGTTCTTACTGAAGGAAGGATGTTGTTGGCTAAAATCTCACGATACATGACCCCATCTATCCTCCCTTCAATATGGTGCCGTCGTCTTGTCCCCTTTGCAGAAAATGGAATGAATGAACCGTTGTCATATGCCGGTTTTCGGTGAATGACAACTTACTGTAGGGACTGGTACATAGAGATGAATCTCCGCCATTGCTACTTTATCACCCTGAAGAATGTTGAGCTCATAGTTTCTAAGAGTATCATGGCACTTATAGTTTAATGCATTTGCAATTAAGGACATACCTGGTTGGTTTACAAGTTATCATGTATTGGTGCTGCACACATTGTATATTTCTATATTAAGGGCAGCGCAGAGTGTCGCAGGGTCAGCCGTCATGGAGTGGCAGCGTCTTTCTCGCCAACATAGGATGATGTTTGGTTGCTTATGTGGTGGAGCATTTCTCTGCTCATAAATCTATTTGTTTCTCGCCCCCTTTTGCTCCTATTTGTCTATATATGTCTCTGTATTCAGTGGAGCACACTAAAATCTATTCAGTATAATTGGTGTGGCACTATATATTGATGATTAAACTAGCACTGAATAGCGCATACTAGGGAACTGGGGAGAGCCGCCGAGGAGCAAGGGCACCATTGTCGTATCACAAGGGTGCCAACCTCTACTGTTAGGCAGGTGGACAGGAAAGGGGATTACACAGGGGCTCTCCAGGATCATCTACTTATCTATTCAATTTGTCGCCTTTCAGCATTTTAAGTGTGTGTCTTGTATGTTGTTAGTCCTTTTATAAATGGTTAATAAAGGTTTATATTTTAATTAATGGGGTCTTCATATGTGAGCTGATTCCTGAACTTTCTCAGAATCATCCTTACTAGAAGAGGCAAGATCACGTACAGAGCCCCAGACCGAGGAAGATTGACAGTCATCTTGTGTTTCCTCCATTTTCTAATAATTGTGCCAACAGCTGTTGCCTTCTCACCAATTGCCTATTGTGCTGTAGCCCATCCGAGCCTTGAACAGGTCTACAATTTTGTCCCTGATGTCCTTAGACTTCATTTTGGTCTTGGCCATGGTAGAGAGGTTGGAGTGTGATTGATTGTGTGGACAGGTGTCTTTTATACTGGTAACGAGTTCAAACAGGAGCAGTTAGCACAAGTAATGAGCGTAGAGTAGGAGGGCTTCTTAAAGAAAAACTAACAGGTCTGCGAGAGCCAGAATTCTTTCTGGTTAGAAGGTGATCAAACACTTATTTCATGCAATAAAATGCAAATCAATTATGTAAAAATCATAAAATAAATCTAAAAGACCACATTGTAAGATTCCGTCTCTCACAGGTGAAGTGTACCTACAATAAAAACTACAGACCTCTCCATTCTTTGTAGGTGGGAAAACTTGCAAAATTGGCATTGCGTCAAATACCGTATATACTTGCGTATAAGCCGAGATTTTCAGCCCATTTTTTTGGGCTGAAAGTCCCCCTCTCGGCTTATACGCAAGTCATATACGCCAGTGAGTCGGAGGGGGAGGGGTAGTGGGGGTGTCAGATCATACTGACCCCCTGGCGCGTCTCTTCAGCCCCCCTGCCTGTCCCACAGTCTCAGGCGCCTGCCTTCAGCAGTCACGTGGTACCGCTCATTAAAAACATGAATATGCACATATTCATGTCTTTAATGAGTGTTATCACATGACTGATGAAGGCTGGCGCCGAAGACCATGGGAGAACAGGGCTGCAGAGACCGCACCAGGAGGGGGTAAGTATATGTGATATTCACCTGTCCCCGTTCCCACGCTGCTCGCCGCTGCCTGCCACATCCTCTGTCAGTGTCGTTCAGGCAGCAGAGAACGCGCCCCCCATCATATTTATATATTCACTATATTGAGGGTATTATGGAAAGTCTATGGTTACTTACTGGTGCAGACTGGTCTGTGACCCCGGATCGTGTTCAGTTGAAGGTCAATGTGATCTCTTCGTCATATACTCTACATGCCGTTTAAAGACATGGAGTCACTTCCTGACCTAAAACAAAAAGTAAAAACAATGAAAATCAGATGCACCCAATAATGGCAGCACGCCCCTTATCATATTTACACATTCACTATATTGAGGGTATTATGGAAAGTCCATGGTTACTTACTGGTGCAGACTGGTCTGTGACCCCGGATCGTGTTCAGTTGAAGGTCAATGTGATCTCTTCGTCATATACTCTACATGCCGTTTAAAGACATGGAGTCACTTCCTGACCTAAAGCAAAAAGTAAAAACAATGAAAATCAGATGCCCCCAATAATGGCAGCACACCCCTTATCATATTTACACATTCACTATATTGAGGGTATTATGGAAAGTCCATGGTTACTTACTGGTGCAGACTGGTCTGTGGTCCTGGGTCGTGTCCGGTTGTAGGTCGGAGCGATCTCTTGGACCGTCATAGACTCTACATGCCTCTTGGAAAGTGCTAGAATCTCCTACGCGAAAATCGCGGAAAAAACGCGGAATAAACCTCTGCACAAATTGTGCGAATATCGCGCCAAACCGCAGAAACAGTCTCAAAACAAACCCGCAAGTTCCTGATATTGGGCATCTCCACTTGTAGGGTCGTTATCTCCGGGGTTACTTCTCTAGGTAGATCAGTAACGTTTTCTGTAGCCGCTCTCTTGGCTGGTGGCAGCATCTCAGGCTTACTGTTAGAGGAGATGGCCACATCCGTATCTGTTTCAATATCGATGACGACATAATCTGGACCAGGAGAAGAAATGTTGGTGTTCTCAAGGTCATCTGTCTTTTTGACCATTGGTCCATCCTCATTTTTTCCTGTTAAAGAGATCAAAGAAATCATAATTTTTTAAAATAAAATATTCTCCATATTTCTTATGGATTATTGCGTCTACTGCTCCTTTACTTCGCAGCCGCCCACTGTAGATAAATGTTAGCGCTTGCTGGGCTCTATGCAGCGCCGACGTTTGTCATGACATGGTCGGTGGTCTTGCAGCGCTCACGACCCCCAGGGTTCTGCAACCTCTGCGATTCCAGTGCAGAGCGAATGCTCTGACAGGTGTTATCATTCGTGAAGCACCTGAAGGGTTGATAAACTTTTTGAATTTGGTTTTGAGCACTTTGAGGGGTGCAGTTTTTAGAATGGTCTCACTTTTGGGTATTTTCTGTATTAAATGCTCCTGAAAGTAACTTCAAATGTGATGTGGTCCCTAAAAAAATTGTTTTTGCAAATTTAGTTGGAAAAACAAAAAATCGCTGATCAACTTTTAACCCTTTTAACGTCTTAAGAAAAAAACAATTGTGTTTCAAAAATTGTATTGATGATAGATAAACATGTGGGAAATATTATTTATTAACTATTTTGTGTGACAGCACACTGGTTTAAAGACTAAAAAATTTAAAAACTGCAAAATTTTCAGATTTTTCGTCACATTTCCGATATTTTCATACAAAAACACAAATTATATTGAACAAATTTTACCACTATAATGAAGTACAATATGTTATGAAAAAACTATCTCAGAATCAATGTGATCTGTTATAGTGTTCGAGAGCTATAACCACATAAAGGGACACTGGTCAGAATTGGCCTGGTCATGAGGGTGAAAAAAGGCTCCAGCACGAAAGGTTTAAGAGACCATTTTTAAAAGGATGTCCTTCTATTACCGTATATACTCCTGTATAAGCCGAGTTTTTCAGCACACTTGTCCCAGAAAGCCGGCGGGAAAGCGGCGGGACAGCTGGTCACTGGGGCACGAGCCGGCGGCTGTGGCTAAAGCCAGTGCAACTGCTAAGGAGAAATGAATATTTATTTCTCTTATAGCGTGCACAGTGACAGCTGCAGCCGCGAGGGCACGCTGGAGGAGGGTGAGTAGAATGGTTTGTTTTGTTTTTGTAATAGGAAGCATGCATACAAGGATGGGAGAGGGGTAGCAACGCTTACCAGGGCAGGACGGGGGAGCAATGCATACCGGGACAGGGATGCGGGAACAATGCATACCCGGCTTATACTCGAGTCAATGAGCTTACCCAGTTTTCCGTGGCAAACTTAGGTGTCTATACTCGGGTCGGCTTGTACTCAAGTATGTACGGTAATTACATACCAAATGTCCCCAGAGTAAGTCTATTACCAAGTTATAAAAAAGCCAAAAAAATAACTACCGTATTTTACGTATTATAAGACCCACTTTTTCCCCCAAAATTGTGGGGGAAAATGGGGGTGCGTCTTATAATGCGTATTTACCTTACCGGTACCGTTGCTGGCCACAGGCTGAGATAAGCAGGTTCCCAGCGGTGCTGTGAGTGCCCGACGATGCTGCGCAGGGGTTTCCCGTTCCGCTGTAGGGATCTTCATTGCTACGGGGAGCTTTGCCGAAATTTTGTGAAAGGCAAGATTGATCTCAGCGCTGAAATCTCATCTTCTGAGATCTTGGTGCCGAGATCTCCATCTGCGCATGTGCCTCCCCCATCGTCAGCCATCTTCCCGGAGTCCACCGCACAGGAAACCATGTAACTGCCAGGGGCTCTGGCCTTTCACAAAATGTCAGCAGAGGCCCTCGCAGCACGGAGCACCCCGCAGCTCGAAGCACCCCGCATCACGGAGTCCCCCGCAGCACGAGCACCCCACAGGACCTGAAGCATGGAGCCCCCCCATAGCACACAGCCCCCCGCAGCACAGAGCACCGTGCAGCACAAAATCTCCGCCTCATCCCAGCCTGCAGCATCACCCCACTCCTGTTTCCTCCAGCAGCGACCCTGGGACCCCGCTTCACCGCAGCCACCACCCCCCAGTAAGCAATAAGACGCATGGATTATAAGAAGCACCACCATTTTATTACAAAAAAAGTTTTTTTCTTATTTTTCTCCTCAAAATTTGGGGGGCGTCTTATAATCCGGAGCGTCTTATCATCCGAAAAATACGGTATTTGCACATAGATTTTATAGGCTTGTCCAGGGTTTGAAAAATGTAATTGGTTTGTTTGAAACACAAGACCACCCCTGTCTACAGGTTGTGCCTGTTATTGCAGATTAGCTCCGGTGAAGAGAATGGTATAGAGCTGCAATACCATGAGCAAGCTGAAGATTTTGACGACACAGATTTTTTTTTTTTTTTTTAAGAAAATGGCAGCCCTGTTTTTCTTATCCTGGAGAACTGCTTTAGTGTTAGATTGGTTAGGCTGTACTTACCACCAATAGGTTTAGCAGGAGTCTCTCTGTCTCCATCAGTAGAACGTTGAGATTCATCATTTCTCCTGGATTTATCCTTTTTCAGATGTCTTTAAAATAGTAAAATAGAAGGTATTTTATGTATTACAAAGTAACAGATCTTTATTCTGCAGAATGAAATATAGACTCATATGTTTCTTCATTCATTTTGTCTTTTACATTCTGTAGAAACATTGGCAATAAGGAAAATTTTGGTAATTATCAACAATTTTTCATGTACATGAAAGTTCAATATGTGTGGATCGTACTGGGTTGTAAGGTAATATGAAGATTAGACAGGAGTGGATTTATTTGAGTGGAATTGAATTCTGCTCATACAAAACTCAGAATGTTGGAGAACACAGATTTTTTGTAATTCACTCCACGCGACTAAAGCAAAGTGGAAGCTAGCGGCAGTCGCCAGCTTGCAGAAGAGTAGAGGGCTGGCAGAAAGATGAGCTCACTTCTCTGACCGACTTCCGCTGCTTTATGCCCAATGGCCAGTTTTCCTCACTACCATCATGCCGCACCTCTGGCCAAGTGGGCCAGAAACTTTGGGCTGAAACTTTGGCTACAAGTGGCCCCGAAAGGTCTCTGCCCATGCATGTCCCAACCAAGAGTCAACACTGGGCTGGAGTTGCGGGCAGAGAGCAGTGGGGGCTTCCGGAGAGGGGCTTGGTTGTATATAAACTTTATTTTCTTCTTACATCTTCCATTTATTACCATCTGGGACTGGGGAGACCCCAGAGCATAATAGGGAACAATCAATATGTGAAGAATAATTTTGCTGTGAATTGAACCTCTAAATAAAATCTGCTGATTTGGCTGAATTTTGTCAGAGCCTCTCATCAGTAATAAAGATGGAATTTTTTGCAGACTCCCATGTACAATATAAATCATCCTTTACAATTCTTACCTACATATGGCGTTACAGATGACACCAAGGAATGTTCCAAGGAAGAATATGATAACTACAAAATAAATGACTTTATTCCAAGGGATCTTTGGAGGAACGATACCATACACTGAAAAAGAAGAGAAAATACAAATATTATCTATATATCCAGGAAATTGTCTGTAATCCACTGCCATTATTATCGAAGCAGTCCTATAAAGGGAATCTGTCACCAGGCTTTTGCCATCTTATCAGAGAGAACCATAATGTAGAAGCATAGACCTTTACTATAGCGATGTGTCAATTACTGGACTGTTTCAATAGAATCACTGTTTTACCAGCAATCGATTATCACTACAGGATAACTGGTCTTGTGCCTGCCTCCTAGTCCAGCCAGACCCCCAGCAATACACAATTTAAGCACAAGCTGTGGCGGGGTTATACACAGCTGAAAAACTGAGCTCTGCTCAGTCTGCAGCAGAGAAAACTGTGACTCTATTATATAGTCTACTAGCTGAAGAGCCCGGCGCTGCCCGGGCATAGTAACTAACTGTGGCTAGTTACAACAAATTATAATTATCCTCCATCCCATAGTCCCGTGCCCATATACCCATTATACATATCCACCATCATACATATTCTCCATCCCATAGTCCCATGCCCATATACCCATCATACATCCTCCATCCCATAGTCCCGTGCCCATATACTCATCATACATATTCTCCATCCCATAGTCCCATGCCGATATACCCATCATACATCCTCCATCCCATAGTCCCGTGCCCATACACCCATCATACATTTTCGCCATCCCATAGCCGAGTGCCCATATACCCATCACACATCCTTCATCTCATAGTCCCATGCCCATATACCCATCACACATGCTCCATCCCATAGTCCCGTGCCCATATACCCATCATACATATCCTCCATCCCATAGTCCCGTGCCCATATGCCCATCACACATCCTCCATCCCATAGTCCTGTGCCCATATACCCGTCATACATATCCACCATCCCATAGTCCAGTGCCCATATACGCATCACACATCCTCCATCCCATAGTCCCGTGCCCATATACCCGTCATACATATCCACCATCCCATAGGCCGTGCCCATATACCCGTCATACATATCCTCCATCCCATAGTCCAGTGCCCATATACCCATCACACATCCTCCATTCCATAGTCCCATGTCCATATTCCCATCATACATATTCTCCATCCCATAGTCCCATGCCCATATACCCATCATACATATCCTACATCCCATAGTCGAGTGCCCATGTACCCATCACACATATCCTCCATCCCATAGTTCCATGCCCATATACCCATCATACATATCCTCCATCCCATAGTCCAGTAACCATATACCCATCACACATCCTCCATTTCATAGTCCCATGCCCATATACCCATCATACATATTCTCCATCCCATAGTTCCATGCCCATAAACCCATCATACATATTCGCCAACCCATAGTCAAGTGCCCATATACCCGTCATACATATCCACCATCCCATAGGCCCGTGCCCATGTCCCCGTCATGCATATCCTCCATCCCATAGTCCAGTGCCCATATACCCATCACACATCCTCCATTCCATAGTCCCATGCCCATATACCCATCATACATATTCTCCATCCCATAGTCCCATGCCCATATACCCATCATACATATTCGCCATCCCATTGTCCCGTGCCCATATACCCGTCAAACATATCCTCCATCCCACAGTCAAGTGCCCATTTACCATCACACATCATCCATCCCATAGTCCCATGCCCATATATCCATCACACATCCTCCATCCCATAAACCGTGCCCATATACCCATCATACATATCCTCCATCCCATAGTCCCGTGCCCATATACCCATCATACATATCCTCCATCCCATAGTCCAGTGACCATATACCCATCACACATCCTCCATCCCATAGTCCCGTGCCCATATACCGGTCATACATATCCTCCATCCCATAGTCCCATGCCCATATACCCATCATACATATCCACCATCCCATAGTCCCGTGCCCATATACCCGTCAAACAAATCCTCCATCCCATAGTCAAATGCCCATATACCCATCACACATCCTCCATCCCATAGTCCCGTGCCCATATATCCATCACGCACCCTCCATCCCATAAGCCCGTGCCCATATACCCATCATACATATCCTCCATCCCATAGTCGAGTGCCCGTATATCCATCACACATCCTTCATCTCATAGTCCCATGCCCATATACCCATCATACATATCTGCCATTCCATAGTCCCGTGCCAATATACCCGTCATATATATCCTCCATCCCATAGTCGAGTGCCCATATACCCATCACACATCCTCCATCCCATAGTCCCATGCCCATATACCCATCACACATCCTCCATCCCATAGTCCCATGTTCATATAACATCATACATATTCGCCATCCCATAGTCGAGTGCCCATATACCCATCATACATATCCTCCATCCCATAGTCCAGCATAGGTCCGTGCCCATATACCCATCATACATATCCTCCATCCCATAGTCCAGTGCCCATATACCCATCACACATCCTCCATCCCTTAGTCCCGTGCCCATAACCGGTCATACATATCGTCCATCCCATAGTCCCGTGCCCATATACCCGTCATACATATCCTCCATCCCATAGTCCAGTGCCCATATACTCATCACACATCCTCCATCGCATAGTCCCGTGCCCATATACCCATCACACATCCTCCATCCCATAGTCCCATGCCCATATACCCATCATACATATTCTCCATCCCATAGTCCCATGCCCATATACCCATCATACATATCCTCAATCCCATAGTCCAGTGCCCATATGCCCATCACACATCCTCCATCCCATAGTCCCGTGACCATATACCCGTCATACATATCCTCCATCGCATAGTCCAGTGCCCATATACCCATCACACATCCTCCATTCCATAGTCAACCATTATGACATCATAATGAGCGGCGGCAGGGCTTGCAACCTATGATGACATCAGCATCGCCATGGCAACCATTGTGACATCATGAGGGGCGGGGCTTGATACACACACACTGTTTCCCCAGTATGCAAATAGGGGCATTGTGACATCATAATGAGGGGCGGGGCTTGACGCGCACACACTTTTTCCCCAGTATATAGACAGGGGCAGAATTGCTTGGTGAATTGGAATGCGCGGGGTTAAAATTTCGCCTCACAACATAGCTTAGGACGCTCCCGGGGTCCAGACGTGCGACTGTGCCAAATTTTTCTGCTGTAGCTGCGACGGTGCGGATGCCTATCCCGGACATACACACACCTACATACACACTTTGAGCTTTATATATTAGTTTGGACGGTAGGAGCCTGCATGACGATTAAAAATATGGGACCGTAGTTTTGCTAAATTATGTCTCAGGGATTATGAAAAAAAATATTTCAAAATACCCATTTGTTATCGCTGCATTTGTAAAAGTTCGATCTATCAAAATCTAAACTAAATTTATCTGGCCAGTATACAGCATAATGAGAAAAAAAAATCGAAATTGCCAGAATGAAATTCTTTGGCAGCCGCAAGATTGCAATAAAAAGTGATAAAAAACCATAGTATCTACCCCAAAATGGTATCAGTAAAAAGATCAACTCAGGGCGCAAAAAATAAGCCTTCACCCAGCCTAATGAGGTTTACCCCATAATATGTGAATATTTGGAAAAGTACTTACCTGCTGGGGTCGTATGCGTGGGCAAGGAATCATGGCGCTGGTTGATGAGAGGCGCGCCTTCCACAGATGCTAATAGCAAACTCACGATTAGAAGAAATCGAAAGAGCATTTTAGCTTGGAGAAATATCGCTGAATGTGTAACACACAGGGAGTTATCGCTGAATGTGTAACACACAGGGAGTCTTGTCAGACAAAGCCTCTTCCTGCAGCGTCACTCCTTATAACCACACATTCCGTGATGTCACAATGGAGATCTCAGTGTGACATCACGAGGAGCGGAACACCAGTGATGTCACAATGGGCCAGATAGCTGCAACTACTCAACATGGAGCAGCTCCATCCATCTATGTATGATTAATATAATATTAATGTATAAGGACCAATCCATGTTGGGGCAATTCTACTGTATTTTGGCAAACAAGGGACATCAGGGGTGGATTAAGGGTAGCCAGGGCCCCGGGCTCTTCAGACTCTGTGGGCCCCCCGGTCATGTGACGGGATCATGCGACGGGGTCATCCTATACCATACCTGAAACAGATTATTCCAGAAAAATAGTTGCTGAGTGAAACTATAACCTGTCAAACATCCATTGATCTTGTCAATTTACCCTTCAGTTAGGAAGAAAAAAATAAAAACCACTTTAAGCCATACTATTGAACTGTCCAATTTTAATCTGTAAACAAGACTGTCGCCAATTTTCGCAAGTTTCTCATCAAAAGTGCAACGCAAAACAGTTGAAAAAACATTTAAAGTATCACATTTCCAAAAAAAGACACAAAGAAAACCATGTGTATAAAGGGCTCGTGCATACCAGTGCTCAAGTTAAAAAATGGTTTGGTCTCACCATTGTAGTAGACGTATTTTCATAGAGGGTCCATTTTTCATGAGAAGGGAAAGGACAGAAATAATTTTCTCTGACTCTCTGTCGTGCCCCTGTATAGCTCCTGTTCTTAGAAGGACAGGCCTCAAGTGTGCCCACTATGGATAACCCACCATCCACAGATAGTTTGCAACTTCCCTACACGTTTCCTCCCCATTTCTGGGGATTCATCAGGGGAACTACCCAAATTAATTCTGTGGTAGAATTATCATTGTATATCCGTCTTCATTATAGGGCCCTGCAGTGGCAGAAGGTCCCTAGAGCCAATGTGGCTGTCTGTGCCTCCGCCTATGTGTGGGCCATTGGTGTGCCCAGGAGCTATACAGGGGCACAATGGGGAGTCAAAGAAAATTATTCCTGTCCTATCCCCTCCCCTTCTCATGAAAAAGTGGACCCTCTATTAAAATACATTGTATTAAAAGTTATGTTTTAATAATAGCGGAGACTCCCCTAGCTCTACTCAGTCTGTGACCCCGGGAGTACTGTCATAGTGATAACACCTAGGCACTATAGCTGAGTGTGTGAATCTGTATGGCAGAAACCTTCATGATGAACCCATCTGTGCTGTGTATTAGCCACAAATCTCTTCACGGTACAATGATCACGCTTACGTTTTTCACAAAAATGTGATTTTTTTGCAAATCCCATCTTTGCAGTCACACGCCCGGCGCTGGCTCAGGAGAATCCTCACAGAGAGATTTTAGTGTATGTGCACACGTTGCGGATTTTTCCGCACAGAATCCGTAGATAAAATGACCTGCGTTCTCCCTGCGGATTTCGTGTGGATTTCACCTGCGTTTTTACACCTGCTGATTCCTATAATGGAATGGGTGTAAAAACGCTGCAGAATCCGCACACAGAATTGACATGCTGCGGGAAATAAACTGCTGCGTTTCCACATGGAATTTTCCGCAGCATGTGCTCAGCGGTTTTTCATTTCCATAGGAGAACCTGGTACTGTACACCGCATGGAAAACTGCTGCGGATCCACAGGGCCAAATCCGCTGCGGATCGGCAGACTAATCCGCAACGTGTGCCCACACCCTGAGGATTCACAAGTCTGCAGTCACAGACTTACATGGAAAGACTGCAGACTTTTAGCTTAAGGCCGGAGTCACACTGGCGAGGAATACGGGTGAGTGAGAGGCGCAAAAAGCACGCATTAGACACGGACAAATGATTTTCTATGGGTCACTCGCACCAGCCGTATATTTCTCATCTGTGTCCTACGCTCCGTGCCAATCGCAGCATGCTGCGATTGTCAGCGTACTACGCACGTAGTACACCAATGAAAGTCAATGTGTGCTCAAATAATACAGATTACACACGGAACACACGTGTGACCTGCGAGCAATACGCAGGTCTTTTGGCTGGTGACAGGAAATGGGCCAATCCATCATCAGGAAGCCTAGACATGCAAATGAGCTCAAAAACCGCTCCAGACATCCAGGAAGTACGCCTCCACGGAGTACAGCAGCAGCATGGTGTCCACATACATTAATGTTGAGATGCTAATTGTGCTGGTGCAGGAGCGTCCCGAAATGTGGGACCCACGCGATGCAAATTATGCGAACCGGACAAGAAAGGAGGCGTCATGGAGGCGCATCTGTCGCCAGATGTACCATGACTTTGGTGACAGACCACGTGATGAGCAGCATAAAATTTGTATGTGCAATCATAAAAACATCATTAACCTTAGCGCGCGCTAAAAAATGATTCTACAATCAGCACCCCCCTTCCTGTGCATCTAATTTTATTAGCCTCATGAGGCCGTTACATTTGGATGTGAAACGTGGCTTCACACAGCCATAATTAGGGGTTAGGCCACAAGCTCCTCATCCTCCTAGCCAATAAAATTAGTTTAAGTGTAGCTAATGAGACCCTGGGTATCGGCCCAATTACATATGCCACCATGGGTAGAAAGCACACCCCAGAAGGCCCCATGCCTAGACTACTGTTAGAAAATGTGACCTCTCAAATATGTGATTTTGACAATCTTTCCTGTCACATTGCAGTGGAAGATGTAATGAAACGCTGGCGAAGCATCCGAGACCAGTTCCGCTGGGAACGCCAGCAGCGGTCCAGAAGTGGGGATGCTGGACATGTGAAAAGAAAATATATATACTATGTCCGGCTGAACTTCCTCACCCCAATTCTGGATCTGAGACCGTAAGTACATACCTCACACCACATTACACAAATACATTACACAAATACTTTACAGGGACAAAAATATTGATGTATTTTTGCCTCTGTTCTATTTCATAACAGAACTCAATCCAACCTTACGGATCGAGGAACGGCCTCAGAGGCAGAGCCCATTATAGATCCTGTAGGGGATGAGGTGGCTGGCCCATCTTCTCCCCCTACAAGAAGGATGGCTGAAGATGAGGCATCACAAGACCACACAATGGCTGGCCTACACACCACACCACCAGGACGGTCTTCTGCTGCCACCTCACCCATCCTGGAAGAGCCTGGCAACTTGAGCAGCAGCCCAACTGCCCAGATCAGGTCCTCCCCACAGGCTGCTCTAGCATCACGGCGAACAAGAAGAAGGCACCAGGTCACTATTCAAGAGAGCAGGACCAATGTGGACACAGGGGTGCTCAATTATTTGTCCAGAGTAACTACAGATGATGGGGAGGAGGCCTATGCACGTAGCCTCACCCTTTATCTCCGTGCCCTTACCCGTGAGGTCAGGCTCCGTATTAGGGGATGTATTCAGATCCTGCTTGATGCAAGCACCCCCCCAATACCCCATATGAGGTTTTTGAATTTCTGGAGAGGTGGCAGCTCTCACCACGAAATTTAATGCGCATGAGACCATCCACACAGATGCTTGCTCAAGCAGGGTCTGAACAGCCCCTAATACGTGGGCCAACACCTCAACCCCTTCCTCCCCCTACCCAACCGTCTATTCCGCAGCCCCAAATGTCTTCCTCAAGCCAACCACACCAATATGGCCACTTGTACCCACCCAGTGTTGGAGGCTGGTCCCAACCTGGTTGGGGACGATCTGGCTATCTTGGTGGGTATGAGCCACGGGCCTACCAGAGCCAACAAGAAGCCCCTCACCATCATCATTACTCTGGCCAGTATCCCCAACAGTCCCAGGAGACTGGACAATATGAGGATTTATGATTTTGATGGTTGAGATGTCCAGTGAGATGTAACTGGTGCTCCTAATATAAATTAAAAAACAGGTGTTCTCCTTCACCAACATTTAGAACATAATTTAACATTCACATTTTTAAACTATGTTTTCCAAACATATGAAACAATCCATCATGACAGGCAACGCTACCTCACGATTTCAGAAAGATATTACATGTGTGTAGAAAAGAGAATATTTAAATGCGCTATGCTGTAAAATGAAAGGATGAAAATACACTACTCACTTGCTAACGCCTAGGAAAGGCGTGCTCGCCTTAGTTACGTAGTCACCTTTTTTGTTAGCAATCTCTAGTAAAAAATTTCTAGGCGACCAACATTCAGAATATCACGCTCTCTCTATGTCTTAACAAGTGAATTTTGTATTTTCATCCTTTCCAGTATAGCATGCTTAAATATTGTCTGTTCTACAGACAGGTAATATCTGTGTGAAAGCTGTGAGGTAGCCTTGCCTATCATGGTGGAATTTTTCTATGATTGGATAACATTATGAGGAAATGTGAGTGTTATCTTGTTGCCTTTATTTTGGTGATGGAGCTCACCTATTGTTGGCAAATCTAGGTTAATCTAGTCATGCAGCAATGTTGTTTTTGCCTAATGTTTGTTGCTGTTTTGTTATGTAATGTTCATTTTACAAGTTAAAGAAGGCACAAAGGGTCATTTTGGCCATTGCCAAATTTGTCTTATGGCAAAATTATGTTTGCCTTTAAGCGGAAAAAAAAAAAGGCAAAACTAAAAATTTGTCTACTCTAGTTAACGTCTCTGTGTGATTTTTCACAATTCCTAACAACATACTAACAGACACCAACCAATGTAATGAAACACTCATAGAATCATAAAGGCTTGAGTAATATATATTTAGACACACTTAAAGCAACAAATTATAACATAGACACAGCATGCTCTTGCCAAGAAGTTGCCCCCTCAGGTGAGATAAAGTAATTAGTGAAAATATCACGCACTTTTAGGCCAGAGAGCGGTCTACGTTGAGGGTTCATAGGTGGTCTCACCCTGCGCACATTGCCTGGCCTACGCACAACACCATCAGAGGAGGAGCAATCATGTATCCTGGTGAAGTTATGCAGAACAACACAGGCTTTCACAACTTCATTCACATTTTGCTCACTCAACTGAATGGCAGACTGGAGTACCCGCCATTTGGCACAAAGAATCCCAAAGGAAAACTCCACCAGTCGCCTAGCACGTGATAGGCGCAAGTTAAAAATTCTGCGCCTGTGGTCAAGGTTGCGCCGGGGATATGGCCTCATGACATTGCGCGATAACTGAAAGGCCTCATCTGCCACAAGGACATAAGGGACTGATTGTTCGGGGGAGCCTGGTAGCTGGCGTGGTGGTGGTAGATCCAACTGGTTGGTGCGTAGCCGCCGAGCCATTATGGAAGTATTGAAGACTCTAGAGTCTCCCGTCCTTCCATATGCCCCAATGTCAACAATTATAAACTTGTATTGAGGGTCTACCAGAGCCAACAATACAACAGAAAAGTATTGTTTATAATTGAAGAATTGGGAGCCTGAGTTCGGTGGCTTACGCACCCTGATATGTTTGCCATCCAGGGCCCCAATACAATTTGGAAACTGGCAGTCCTCCTCAAAGTCCCTTGATATCCTTAACCAGTCTTCCATCCTGGGCTCGGGCATGACCACTTGATGGAGTCTTGTCCAGATTTGTGCACATGTAGACCTCACTATGCCTGAAATGGTTGACTTTCCAATGAGAAACTCATGGTGGAGGGCGGCATAAGACAGGCCAGTGGACAGGAAGCTGTAGAACAACAGAAATAGTAAAGTTTAGAATGTCTAAAGTAAAAAAAATCAGTTACATGCCGACCAAACTTGTTAGGAAATGATAGAGAAAAACACACACATATTTGGTGGCACAATGACTAAGTGATATGCAGGACATATTAGATCTAACATTCTGCTGTGTCCGGTGAAACATATTTGGAGTAAGATGAGGGCATTAAACTTTGTCCAAGAAGGCCAAAAAACATAAATTAGCACACACATTATGAACATAGAGAATGTGGTTGTGTAGTACATACAGTATTGTGAGTAGAAGTCGCTCCTCTGCAGATATGGCTTTGCGCATCCTTGTGTCCTGAAAGGTTATCCCAGGGCGCACTGTCTCCAAGAGTCGATCAAATGTGGCAATGCTCATGCAACAGTATTGGTAAAATTTCTCCGGATGCTCCTGCAGAGAAGAATAGAGGAGGTGAAAATGACCTCTTGTGAGTCGTTGCCTCAAAAGTGGATGGACCCACATGCGTCTCCTCCTCCGCGGATCCACTATCACAGGATATGGTTGCCCAAAGCGCCGTGACAAAAGCCAGGTAAAGAGAACCTGCTCAGTTGTATTGAATCGCAGACCCTCTGCCATGCTGCACAAAGAACACCAACACACCTCGTGAAAGCAAGGTGAAAAATGTACAGAATGTAGGCATCCACCTGTTTCTGAGTGTCTAAATAGGGTGCAGCCTAATGATTTAAATTGTTTGCAGGCCTCAAAACCGTTAAATGTCCATTTTGCAAGGCTGCGAGAAAATCTCGCCATACGGATTGCATACGGATGCCACACGGATTACATACAGATGCACACATGCGCAAAATACGCGACCTCACCTTGCTTACGGATGACCTACGGAGCACTATTTAGTGGTCATTCATCCGTATTACGCAAGTAAACTACGGACCGTATTTTGCGCAGGTTAGTGTGACTCCGGCCTAAGACAGGACAACACCTTTAACCCTTAAAAGAAATAACCAACTTATTCAGATCAATACAAAGTTGCAACTTAACAACTTAGATCCAGCTTTTTTGATCAGCAGCCACTACAGCCAGCCTGGAAAAAAACGGCTTATGTGCATCTTCCCATTTTGTGCTTGTGTTATAATACCAGTGGCCCAAAGTCACTTAACCCGTGAAAAACATCAGTTACTTATCAAAATCTGTGAAAAATGGCTATTTGCCCGTCGGTCTGATGCCCAGAGCCCATTTGGGCCAGTCTAGAGACCTGAATGTGATGCAGGCCATCACTATGTATGTAATACTAGTGTGAGATCAGCGGCTCAAAGTCATTTAACCCCTGAAAAATAACACTTATCCAAATCAAAATCGCCCATCTGCCCACTTTGATGCCAGTTCTGATACCCAGAACACATAGGACAGACTAAAGGGACCTGAATTTGATGTCGAGCATCATGATCTATGTGTATGCAGTGTGATATCAGTGGCCCAAAGTTATTTAACCCTTTCATTGATGCTCAACCTCATTGGCAACATTACCAGGACAAGATTACTCAGGGGATGACTGACTGAAGAAGGACAATATTACTAGTAGTACAAAACATTACTAATAAGACTGTGTTCACACATTGCATTTTTGCAGGGTTTTTTTGCTGCTTTTTTTATGCAAGTTTAAAGCTGCGTTTTACAGTATCAGGAAAGTCTATTAGATTTCAGAAATCTCATGCACACATATTGGTTTTATTTCCCTGACTGATATGGAAAATTGCAGAATTGGCCGGAGCTGAGCCCCCCTGCCCCCCTCAAGGAGGCATAGGCGGAGGCCAGGATGACGGGGGGGGTGGTCGGCTACCAGGGGGAGTACCCTGGAGTTGGGGGGTATATAGAGGAGGGGTGTGGGTGTCCCCTTCCTCTTTGGATCTGGCCCCCCACAAGGAGAAGTCACCTTAACATGTCGGACGTGGAGCGGGTTTTGGAGCAGCTGCGAGCGGCGGTGCGGTCACAGCCCCCAGGCTGGCTGGCGTCTCAGGTGGCCAGCATTGTTCCTGGGACGTCCGGAGAGTCTGCAGCAGCAGCGGGGAGGGAGCGGCACTACAGACGGGTGAGGCCTCCCGAGCGGCTCTCACCCGATGCACCCCCCAGGGCCTTGCGACACTGCCGGAGCCCCTCCGGGGACCCTCCAGGCCGGTCGCAGCGTTCTGTGCCGGTCTCCGCTACCCGGCCCTGGAGGAATCCGCAGGCCAGGCGAGGGCCCGCGGCGATGTCTTGGCCGCGGCCTACTTCCAGGCGGGGGGCGGGCCTGTCAGGCGCCGGGCGGCGGCAAGCTCCGGCATCAGCGGGAGGCCGCGGCGGTAACCTCCTCGCCGCGCGGCCTGCCTCCCCCTCCAGCAGAGGGGTGGACATCGGGGGAGCTTCGGCCTGCAGCCTGGCAGGGCTGCCAGCATCACCCCCAGGCAGTGGGGGAACACCGAGTGCTGCAGGGGGCCGCGGCGAAGGGGCCCAGCATCGGCGGTCCGCTTCGGGGGCCGCTACAAGAGGAGGGGAACGACTCCACACCAGGACCGCGGCCTGCTCCCCTGTGGGGCCGCCAACAGCGATGCCCATGTACAGTGGCTCTTTTCCGGGGGCCTGGAGGCGCAGCGGGGGGCCCTCAGTGCTTCGCTGCAGGAGCCAGCCGTGGCAGCGGGAGCAGACCTCACGGTCTCCCGGTCAGCGTCCATTGCCGGGGTCCCGTCATCGGGGTCCCTCGGGGGGCCCAGTCATCATCATTTGGCTCCTCCTGCGGGGAGTCCCAGAGGTCGACAGCAAGCTGGCAAAGGTACATCCGAGGACCCAGGTTTTCCGGCTGGAGGGCACACAGCCCCCTCGCAGCCCGGTGAGTATGGCTCTGTGTCCCCTGTTTGTCATCCAATTGCAACATCATCCTGGTTGGGTGGGGGGGCCGTTGACGGAATCCCTCGGGTTCAGCGGGGGGTTGGGAATTGGTGGCGTAGCCGCGGCCGGGGGGGTTAACGATGTGCTTGCGGATATGCGTAATTTAGTGTCACGTCTGGAGCGGGGTCTCGCTTCACCGTCACCAGTGGCAGCTTGGGCACAAGCTGGGAGTCCAGCGGGGCGGAGTGGGTCGGATTTGGCCGGGCGCGCAAGTGAACCGGTGTCGGTGTCGGTGCAGACTGAGAAAGAGAAAGAATGTCGCGTGCACTTGGACGATAGAGCGCATGGGGAGGTGTATGTTTGTTTTGAGGGTCAGTTGGGGGCTCATTTAAAGAAAGAAGTAAAGGAGCGCATTTGGAAGGACGAGTATGTGGAAATATTTTCCCTATTGCCATTAGAGAAATTTAATTTGGATAAGGGAAAGAAGGAGGATAGCAAAAAGGAGGATGAAGAGAAGCGTAGATGGCGTCTGATCCCGCAAACGTTCGTTAATTGGCAACAGGCGTTCGCTATTTTGGCGAGTGTCATTGGCAAAAAGTCCCCTGATAATTGCTCGGCGTTATTTTGTTCTTTTGACGCCATCGGGGAGGCCTATAGGGTGTATGGGGGTCAGGCTTGGTTGCGCTATGATGAGCAATTTCGGCAGAGGAAGGCCGTCCGTCCGGCTATCCGTTGGGACCAGAAGGACATTGGGCTGTGGATGCGGGTCATAGCTCAAAATAAATTTGGTAGCTCCTTTCATGGGGGGGCTGGGAGTACCAGCCAGAGTAGCGGCAGTTCCGGCATCTCAGGAGGGGGCGGGCAGGTTCAAACGGGAAATCATAAGTTGGGGGTGTGCTGGCAGTTCAACGACGGCCCGTGTAAATTCGGGGCGAACTGCAAATTTAAACATCTTTGCTCCAACTGCAATAGGATTGGGGGATGAGGGTTACCATGCATAACAGGATAGGGGGTGAGGTGACCATACATAACAGGATTGGGGGATGAGGGATACCATGCATACCAGGATTGGGGGATGAGGGGTACCATGCATACCAGGATTGGGGTATGAGGGGTACCATGCATACCAGGATTGGGGGATGAGGGTTACCATGCATAACAGGATAGGGGGTGAGGTGACCATACATACCAGGATTGGGGGATGAGGGATACCATGCATAACAGGATTGGGGGATGGGGGGTACCATGCATACTAGGATAGGGGGTGAGGGGACCATGCATACCAGGATAGGGGGGTGAGAGGACCGTGCATACCAGGATAGGGGGATGAGGGGTACCATGCATACCAGGAATGGGGGTGAGGGGACCATGCATACCAGGATAGGGATGAGGGAGTACCATGCATACCAGGATAGGGGGGTGAGAGGACTATGTGCATACCAGGATAGGGGGGTGAGAGAACCATGTGTATACCAGGATTGGGGGTTGAGGGGGCCATGCATACCAGGATAGCGGTGGTGAGTGGACTATGCATACCACAAAAGGGGGGGTGAGGGGACCATGCATACCAGGATGAAGAATGGGGTGCCATGCATACCAGGATTGGGGGGTGAGGTGACCATGCATACCAGGATGAAGAATGGCGTGCAATGCATAGCAGGATTGGGGGGGTGAGAGGACCATGCATACCAGGATTGGGGGATGAGGGGTACCATGCATACTAGGATTGGGGGATGAGGGGGACCATGCATACAAGGAAAGGGGGTGAGGGGACCATACATACCAGGATAGGGATGAGGGAGTACCATGCATACCAGGATTGAGGGATGAGGGGTACCATGCATACCAGGATAGGGGGTGAGGGGACCATGCATACCAGGATAGGGATGAGGGAGTACCATGTATACCAGGATTGGGGGGTGAGAGGACCATGCATACCAGGATTGGGGGATGAGGGGTACCATGCATATCAGGATTGGGGGATGAGAGGACTATGCACACCAGGATAGGGGGTGAGGGGACCATACATACCAGGATAGGGGGTGAGGGGGCCATGCATACCAGGATTGGGGGTGAGGGGACCATGCATACCAGGATAGGGATGAGGGAGTACCATGCATACCAGGATTGAGGGGTGAGGGGACCATGCATACCAGGATGAAGACTGGGGTGCCATGCATACCAGGATTGGGGGGTCAGGGTACCATGCATTCCAGGATAGGAATGAGGGGTGCCATGCATACCAGGATAGGAGGGTGGCTGCACATACCAGGATGGGAGACCATATACCAATTAAAATGCTCGCCTCCCGGGCGTAGAATGGGTTCATAGCTAGTATTATAGATCAGGGGGATGAGTAGATTGATATATAATGTAGTTGTGTGAGAAAGCATTTAGTATTACCTGGGTTTTAATCATTGATTCCTTTGCTTTTTCTTGGATTTTCGGGCCAGATGATGGTACTATCCCTAACTGACATATTTCTTTGTACAAGAGTATACAGAGGTAGCTGTCAACCACGGATATTGCTGCCCACTGAACCACAAATCCCAGAAAGAGCAGAAGTTTAAATGATTAACCCCTTCATGACCTCTGACACATATATACATCATAGGTTGTGTCCCTGCATTTGACCTGCAGGTTACTATTGTGAGCCCTCATGCTTTCAGGTACATGAGAGCTGATCTGATCAGCTGTCATGTGCCCCTAACAGCCGTGGGTGTAATCACAATCCACCCGTGGCTGTTAACCTCTTAAATGCTGCTGTCAATTTCCAATGGCAGCATTTATCATGGTCATGTCGGAAACGCATCACTATTCCCGCCCCTCAGCGCGCCCGTAACATGAATTCAAGGTGCCAATGGGTTAACATAACAACCCGGGGTCTGCAAGAGAACCCTGTGGTTGTCATTGCTGATCTGCTAGGTGCACAGCCCTAAGGCCGGCGCTCGTAGCAGATAGCAGGGCTGAAGCGAACAGATGATTGCAGCTTCAAGTCTCCTAAATAGACTATTGAAGCAAGTAAAAAGTAGAAAAAAGTTTTTAAAAATATTAAAAGAATTAAAATAATAAAAGTTCAAATCACCCCCCTTTTGTCCCATTCAAAATAAAAGAATAAACAAAAAAATTCAAATACACATTTATTTGGCATTGCTGCATTCAGAAACACCTGATCTATCAAAATATAAAAATGATTAATCCGATCCATAAATGGTGTAATTAGAGAAAAAAATAAAAACTCTAGAATTAAGTTTCTTTGGTCGCCGCAACATTGCAATAACGGGCGATCAAAAGATCGTATCTGCACCATCATGGTATCAATAAAAACGTCAGCTTGGCGCGCAAAAAATAAGCCCTCACCCAACCCAAGATCATAAAAATTGGAAACGCTAAGGGTCTAGGAAAATGGCGCCATTGTTTTATTATTTTTTTCTTTTTTCTTTTTTACAAACTTTATATTTTTTTTCACCACTTACCATAAATAAAAAAAGAACCTAGACATGATTGGTGTATGAGAACTCGTAATGAGCTGTAGAGTCATAACGGCAGGTCAGTTTTAGAATTTAGTGAACACGAGTTATTGCGAGCCCTTGGGATTACGAACCTCGCAATGGGGTGTAACCACGCAACAGACTGGCGTATGTGCAGACTAACAGCAAACATAAATACCTGGTGTACCTCTCTTGCCACTCCTACCTTGTGTATGAAAAAGCTCTGTCGTTAATACTGTTCGGGTAGAGCTATCCGATAGCGCTATCCATGAAGAAAGTGCACGGGTAGAGCAGCTATCCCATAGCTCTATTCCTAAAGGAAATGAACGGGTAGAGCTATCCCATAGCGATATCCCTCAATGTTCCTGAGTGTAAGCTATTTCACATGGTTGAGCGCACTTGGGATCTGCCCCCAAGGCCCTGCCCATGCCCAATGTTTGGTCCGTAGACCGCGGCTAGGAGTTAGTCCCGCTTTTGTGTGCAACTTTTTTTGGGCTTTTACAGTTGTTAAAAATCTTAATAAATGACTTCTTTGTACACACAGTGACTGCGTCCTCTTCTGGACCCATGTTGATAACTTCATCACTGGCATCAGGCATAGGGATCATGGTGCTTTTGAGGATATCTCTCTCTTTTCCACCACGGGTGCGTGAGGAGTGACATCAGTCACAGTTTTTGTTTTGTCCTCATGCTTTCCTGTAATGTAGAATATTGAAATTAGGTTAAAATCCCACCAAAGACATTTGCAAGGAGTTTGTGTGGGTTTCCTCCAGATTCCTCCCACATTCCAAAGACATACTGATGGAGAATTATGATTGTAAGCCCCAATGGGGACAGTGATAACAATGTAAGTAAAGTTGTGGAATTAATGGCGCTACATACAGTTGAGAAAATAAGCATTTGACACACTGCCAATTTTGCAAGTTTTCCCACCTACAAAGAATGGAGAGGTCTGTAATTTTTTATTGTAGGTACACTTCAACTGTGAGAGACAGAATGTTTAAAAAAATCCAGAAAATCCCATTGTATGATTTTTACATAATCAATTTGCATTTTGTTGCATGAAATAAGTATTTGACACCATAGAAAAACAGAACTTAATATTTGGTACAGAAACCTTTGTTTGCAATTACAGAGGTCATATGTGGTAGTTTTTTCCCAAGTTTGCACACACCGCAGCAAGGATTTTGTCCCCCCCCCCTTCCATACGGATCTGTCAGGTTTCGGTGCTGTCGCTGTGTAACATTGAGTTTCAGCTCCCTCCAAACGTTTCCTTTTAGGTTTAGGTCTGCAGACTGGCTAGGTTCCTCCAGGACATTAAAATGCATCTTATGGAGCCTCTCCTCAGCTGCCCTGGCTGTGTGTTTTGGGTCATTGTCATGATGGAAGAATCAGCTATGACCCATCTTTAACGTTCTTACTGAAGGAAGGATGTTGTTGGCTAAAATCTCACGATACATGACCCCATCTATCCTCCCTTCAATATGGTGCCGTCGTCTTGTCCCCTTTGCAGAAAATGGAATGAATGAACCGTTGTCATATGCCGGTTTTCGGTGAATGACAACTTACTGTAGGGACTGGTACATAGAGATGAATCTCCGCCATTGCTACTTTATCACCCTGAAGAATGTTGAGCTCATAGTTTCTAAGAGTATCATGGCACTTATAGTTTAATGCATTTGCAATTAAGGACATACCTGGTTGGTTTACAAGTTATCATGTATTGGTGCTGCACACATTGTATATTTCTATATTAAGGGCAGCGCAGAGTGTCGCAGGGTCAGCCGTCATGGAGTGGCAGCGTCTTTCTCGCCAACATAGGATGATGTTTGGTTGCTTATGTGGTGGAGCATTTCTCTGCTCATAAATCTATTTGTTTCTCGCCCCCTTTTGCTCCTATTTGTCTATATATGTCTCTGTATTCAGTGGAGCACACTAAAATCTATTCAGTATAATTGGTGTGGCACTATATATTGATGATTAAACTAGCACTGAATAGCGCATACTAGGGAACTGGGGAGAGCCGCCGAGGAGCAAGGGCACCATTGTCGTATCACAAGGGTGCCAACCTCTACTGTTAGGCAGGTGGACAGGAAAGGGGATTACACAGGGGCTCTCCAGGATCATCTACTTATCTATTCAATTTGTCGCCTTTCAGCATTTTAAGTGTGTGTCTTGTATGTTGTTAGTCCTTTTATAAATGGTTAATAAAGGTTTATATTTTAATTAATGGGGTCTTCATATGTGAGCTGATTCCTGAACTTTCTCAGAATCATCCTTACTAGAAGAGGCAAGATCACGTACAGAGCCCCAGACCGAGGAAGATTGACAGTCATCTTGTGTTTCCTCCATTTTCTAATAATTGTGCCAACAGCTGTTGCCTTCTCACCAATTGCCTATTGTGCTGTAGCCCATCCGAGCCTTGAACAGGTCTACAATTTTGTCCCTGATGTCCTTAGACTTCATTTTGGTCTTGGCCATGGTAGAGAGGTTGGAGTGTGATTGATTGTGTGGACAGGTGTCTTTTATACTGGTAACGAGTTCAAACAGGAGCAGTTAGCACAAGTAATGAGCGTAGAGTAGGAGGGCTTCTTAAAGAAAAACTAACAGGTCTGCGAGAGCCAGAATTCTTTCTGGTTAGAAGGTGATCAAACACTTATTTCATGCAATAAAATGCAAATCAATTATGTAAAAATCATAAAATAAATCTAAAAGACCACATTGTAAGATTCCGTCTCTCACAGGTGAAGTGTACCTACAATAAAAACTACAGACCTCTCCATTCTTTGTAGGTGGGAAAACTTGCAAAATTGGCATTGCGTCAAATACCGTATTTACTTGCGTATAAGCCGAGATTTTCAGCCCATTTTTTTGGGCTGAAAGTCCCCCTCTCGGCTTATACGCAAGTCATATACGCCAGTGAGTCGGAGGGGGAGGGGTAGTGGGGGTGTCAGATCATACTGACCCCCTGGCGCGTCTCTTCAGCCCCCCTGCCTGTCCCACAGTCTCAGGCGCCTGCCTTCAGCAGTCACGTGGTACCGCTCATTAAAAACATGAATATGCACATATTCATGTCTTTAATGAGTGTTATCACATGACCGATGAAGGCTGGCGCCGAAGACCATGGGAGAACAGGGCTGCAGAGACCGCACCAGGAGGGGGTAAGTATATGTGATATTCACCTGTCCCCGTTCCCACGCTGCTCGCCGCTGCCTGCCACATCCTCTGTCAGTGTCGTTCAGGCAGCAGAGAACGCGCCCCCCATCATATTTATATATTCACTATATTGAGGGTATTATGGAAAGTCTATGGTTACTTACTGGTGCAGACTGGTCTGTGACCCCGGATCGTGTTCAGTTGAAGGTCAATGTGATCTCTTCGTCATATACTCTACATGCCGTTTAAAGACATGGAGTCACTTCCTGACCTAAAACAAAAAGTAAAAACAATGAAAATCAGATGCACCCAATAATGGCAGCACGCCCCTTATCATATTTACACATTCACTATATTGAGGGTATTATGGAAAGTCCATGGTTACTTACTGGTACAGACTGGTCTGTGACCCCGGATCGTGTTCAGTTGAAGGTCAATGTGATCTCTTCGTCATATACTCTACATGCCGTTTAAAGACATGGAGTCACTTCCTGACCTAAAGCAAAAAGTAAAAACAATGAAAATCAGATGCCCCCAATAATGGCAGCACACCCCTTATCATATTTACTCATTCACTATATTGAGGGTATTATGGAAAGTCCATGGTTACTTACTGGTGCAGACTGGTCTGTGGTCCTGGGTCGTGTCCGGTTGTAGGTCGGAGCGATCTCTTGGACCGTCATAGACTCTACATGCCTCTTGGAAAGTGCTAGAATCTCCTACGCGAAAATCGCGGAAAAAACGCGGAATAAACCTCTGCACAAATTGTGCGAATATCGCGCCAAACCGCAGAAACAGTCTCAAAACAAACCCGCAAGTTCCTGATATTGGGCATCTCCACTTGTAGGGTCGTTATCTCCGGGGTTACTTCTCTAGGTAGATCAGTAACGTTTTCTGTAGCCGCTCTCTTGGCTGGTGGCAGCATCTCAGGCTTACTGTTAGAGGAGATGGCCACATCCGTATCTGTTTCAATATCGATGACGACATAATCTGGACCAGGAGAAGAAATGTTGGTGTTCTCAAGGTCATCTGTCTTTTTGACCATTGGTCCATCCTCATTTTTTCCTGTTAAAGAGATCAAAGAAATCATAATTTTTTAAAATAAAATATTCTCCATATTTCTTATGGATTATTGCGTCTACTGCTCCTTTACTTCGCAGCCGCCCACTGTAGATAAATGTTAGCGCTTGCTGGGCTCTATGCAGCGCCGACGTTTGTCATGACATGGTCGGTGGTCTTGCAGCGCTCACGACCCCCAGGGTTCTGCAAGCTCTGCGATTCCAGTGCAGAGCGATAGCTCTGACAGGTGTTATCATTCGTGAAGCACCTGAAGGGTTGATAAACTTTTTGAATTTGGTTTTGAGCACTTTGAGGGGTGCAGTTTTTAGAATGGTCTCACTTTTGGGTATTTTCTGTATTAAATGCTCCTGAAAGTAACTTCAAATGTGATGTGGTCCCTAAAAAAATTGTTTTTGCAAATTTAGTTGGAAAAACAAAAAATCGCTGATCAACTTTTAACCCTTTTAACGTCTTAAGAAAAAAACAATTGTGTTTCAAAAATTGTATTGATGATAGATAAACATGTGGGAAATATTATTTATTAACTATTTTGTGTGACAGCACACTGGTTTAAAGACTAAAAAATTTAAAAACTGCAAAATTTTCAGATTTTTCGTCACATTTCCGATATTTTCATACAAAAACACAAATTATATTGAACAAATTTTACGACTATAATGAAGTACAATATGTTATGAAAAAACTATCTCAGAATCAATGTGATCTGTTATAGTGTTCGAGAGCTATAACCACATAAAGGGACACTGGTCAGAATTGGCCTGGTCATGAGGGTGAAAAAAGGCTCCAGCACGAAAGGTTTAAGAGACCATTTTTAAAAGGATGTCCTTCTATTACCGTATATACTCCTGTATAAGCCGAGTTTTTCAGCACACTTGTCCCAGAAAGCCGGCGGGAAAGCGGCGGGACAGCTGGTCACTGGGGCACGAGCCGGCGGCTGTGGCTAAAGCCAGTGCAACTGCTAAGGAGAAATGAATATTTATTTCTCTTATAGCGCGCACAGTGACAGCTGCAGCCGCGAGGGCACGCTGGAGGAGGGTGAGTAGAATGGTTTGTTTTGTTTTTGTAATAGGAAGCATGCATACAAGGATGGGAGAGGGGTAGCAACGCTTACCAGGGCAGGACGGGGGAGCAATGCATACCGGGACAGGGATGCGGGAACAATGCATACCCGGCTTATACTCGAGTCAATGAGCTTACCCAGTTTTCCGTGGCAAACTTAGGTGTCTATACTCGGGTCGGCTTGTACTCAAGTATGTACGGTAATTACATACCAAATGTCCCCAGAGTAAGTCTATTACCAAGTTATAAAAAAGCCAAAAAAATAACTACCGTATTTTACGTATTATAAGACCCACTTTTTCCCCCAAAATTGTGGGGGAAAATGGGGGTGCGTCTTATAATGCGTATTTACCTTACCGGTACCGTTGCTGGCCACAGGCTGAGATAAGCAGGTTCCCAGCGGTGCTGTGAGTGCCCGACGATGCTGCGCAGGGGTTTCCCGTTCCGCTGTAGGGATCTTCATTGCTACGGGGAGCTTTGCCGAAATTTTGTGAAAGGCAAGATTGATCTCAGCGCTGAAATCTCATCTTCTGAGATCTTGGTGCCGAGATCTCCATCTGCGCATGTGCCTCCCCCATCGTCAGCCATCTTCCCGGAGTCCACCGCACAGGAAACCATGTAACTGCCAGGGGCTCTGGCCTTTCACAAAATGTCAGCAGAGGCCCTCGCAGCACGGAGCACCCCGCAGCTCGAAGCACCCCGCATCACGGAGTCCCCCGCAGCACGAGCACCCCACAGGACCTGAAGCATGGAGCCCCCCCATAGCACACAGCCCCCCGCAGCACAGAGCACCGTGCAGCACAAAATCTCCGCCTCATCCCAGCCTGCAGCATCACCCCACTCCTGTTTCCTCCAGCAGCGACCCTGGGACCCCGCTTCACCGCAGCCACCACCCCCCAGTAAGCAATAAGACGCATGGATTATAAGAAGCACCACCATTTTATTACAAAAAAAGTTTTTTTCTTATTTTTCTCCTCAAAATTTGGGGTGCGTCTTATAATCCGGAGCGTCTTATCATCCGAAAAATACGGTATTTGCACATAGATTTTATAGGCTTGTCCAGGGTTTGAAAAATGTAATTGGTTTGTTTGAAACACAAGACCACCCCTGTCTACAGGTTGTGCCTGTTATTGCAGATTAGCTCCGGTGAAGAGAATGGTATAGAGCTGCAATACCATGAGCAAGCTGAAGATTTTGACGACACAGATTTTTTTTTTTTTTTTTAAGAAAATGGCAGCCCTGTTTTTCTTATCCTGGAGAACTGCTTTAGTGTTAGATTGGTTAGGCTGTACTTACCACCAATAGGTTTAGCAGGAGTCTCTCTGTCTCCATCAGTAGAACGTTGAGATTCATCATTTCTCCTGGATTTATCCTTTTTCAGATGTCTTTAAAATAGTAAAATAGAAGGTATTTTATGTATTACAAAGTAACAGATCTTTATTCTGCAGAATGAAATATAGACTCATATGTTTCTTCATTCATTTTGTCTTTTACATTCTGTAGAAACATTGGCAATAAGGAAAATTTTGGTAATTATCAACAATTTTTCATGTACATGAAAGTTCAATATGTGTGGATCGTACTGGGTTGTAAGGTAATATGAAGATTAGACAGGAGTGGATTTATTTGAGTGGAATTGAATTCTGCTCATACAAAACTCAGAATGTTGGAGAACACAGATTTTTTGTAATTCACTCCACGCGACTAAAGCAAAGTGGAAGCTAGCGGCAGTCGCCAGCTTGCAGAAGAGTAGAGGGCTGGCAGAAAGATGAGCTCACTTCTCTGACCGACTTCCGCTGCTTTATGCCCAATGGCCAGTTTTCCTCACTACCATCATGCCGCACCTCTGGCCAAGTGGGCCAGAAACTTTGGGCTGAAACTTTGGCTACAAGTGGCCCCGAAAGGTCTCTGCCCATGCATGTCCCAACCAAGAGTCAACACTGGGCTGGAGTTGCGGGCAGAGAGCAGTGGGGGCTTCCGGAGAGGGGCTTGGTTGTATATAAACTTTATTTTCTTCTTACATCTTCCATTTATTACCATCTGGGACTGGGGAGACCCCAGAGCATAATAGGGAACAATCAATATGTGAAGAATAATTTTGCTGTGAATTGAACCTCTAAATAAAATCTGCTGATTTGGCAGAATTTTGTCAGAGCCTCTCATCAGTAATAAAGATGGAATTTTTTGCAGACTCCCATGTACAATATAAATCATCCTTTACAATTCTTACCTACATATGGCGTTACAGATGACACCAAGGAATGTTCCAAGGAAGAATATGATAACTACAAAATAAATGACTTTATTCCAAGGGATCTTTGGAGGAACGATACCATCCACTGAAAAAGAAGAGAAAATACAAATATTATCTATATATCCAGGAAATTGTCTGTAATCCACTGCCATTATTATCGAAGCAGTCCTATAAAGGGAATCTGTCACCAGGCTTTTGCCATCTTATCAGAGAGAACCATAATGTAGAAGCATAGACCTTTACTATAGCGATGTGTCAACTACTGGACTGTTTCAATAGAATCACTGTTTTACCAGCAATCGATTATCACTACAGGATAACTGGTCTTGTGCCTGCCTCCTAGTCCAGCCAGACCCCCAGCAATACACAATTTAAGCACAAGCTGTGGCGGGGTTATAAACAGCTGAAAAACTGAGCTCTGCTCAGTCTGCAGCAGAGAAAACTGTGACTCTATTATATAGTCTACTAGCTGAAGAGCCCGGCGCTGCCCGGGCATAGTAACTAACTGTGGCTAGTTACAACAAATTATAATTATCCTCCATCCCATAGTCCCGTGCCCATATACCCATTATACATATCCACCATCATACATATTCTCCATCCCATAGTCCCATGCCCATATACCCATCATACATCCTCCATCCCATAGTCCCGTGCCCATATACTCATCATACATATTCTCCATCCCATAGTCCCATGCCGATATACCCATCATACATCCTCCATCCCATAGTCCCGTGCCCATACACCCATCATACATATTCGCCATCCCATAGCCGAGTGCCCATATACCCATCACACATCCTTCATCTCATAGTCCCATGCCCATATACCCATCACACATGCTCCATCCCATAGTCCCGTGCCCATATACCCATCATACATATCCTCCATCCCATAGTCCCGTGCCCATATGCCCATCACACATCCTCCATCCCATAGTCCTGTGCCCATATACCCGTCATACATATCCACCATCCCATAGTCCAGTGCCCATATACGCATCACACATCCTCCATCCCATAGTCCCGTGCCCATATACCCGTCATACATATCCACCATCCCATAGGCCGTGCCCATATACCCGTCATACATATCCTCCATCCCATAGTCCAGTGCCCATATACCCATCACACATCCTCCATTCCATAGTCCCATGTCCATATTCCCATCATACATATTCTCCATCCCATAGTCCCATGCCCATATACCCATCATACATATCCTACATCCCATAGTCGAGTGCCCATGTACCCATCACACATATCCTCCATCCCATAGTTCCATGCCCATATACCCATCATACATATCCTCCATCCCATAGTCCAGTAACCATATACCCATCACACATCCTCCATTCCATAGTCCCATGCCCATATACCCATCATACATATTCTCCATCCCATAGTTCCATGCCCATAAACCCATCATACATATTCGCCAACCCATAGTCAAGTGCCCATATACCCGTCATACATATCCACCATCCCATAGGCCCGTGCCCATGTCCCCGTCATGCATATCCTCCATCCCATAGTCCAGTGCCCATATACCCATCACACATCCTCCATTCCATAGTCCCATGCCCATATACCCATCATACATATTCTCCATCCCATAGTCCCATGCCCATATACCCATCATACATATTCGCCATCCCATTGTCCCGTGCCCATATACCCGTCAAACATATCCTCCATCCCACAGTCAAGTGCCCATTTACCATCACACATCATCCATCCCATAGTCCCATGCCCATATATCCATCACACATCCTCCATCCCATAAACCGTGCCCATATACCCATCATACATATCCTCCATCCCATAGTCCCGTGCCCATATACCCATCATACATATCCTCCATCCCATAGTCCAGTGACCATATACCCATCACACATCCTCCATCCCATAGTCCCGTGCCCATATACCGGTCATACATATCCTCCATCCCATAGTCCCATGCCCATATACCCATCATACATATCCACCATCCCATAGTCCCGTGCCCATATACCCGTCAAACAAATCCTCCATCCCATAGTCAAATGCCCATATACCCATCACACATCCTCCATCCCATAGTCCCGTGCCCATATATCCATCACGCACCCTCCATCCCATAAGCCCGTGCCCATATACCCATCATACATATCCTCCATCCCATAGTCGAGTGCCCGTATATCCATCACACATCCTTCATCTCATAGTCCCATGCCCATATACCCATCATACATATCTGCCATTCCATAGTCCCGTGCCAATATACCCGTCATATATATCCTCCATCCCATAGTCGAGTGCCCATATACCCATCACACATCCTCCATCCCATAGTCCCATGCCCATATACCCATCACACATCCTCCATCCCATAGTCCCATGTTCATATACCATCATACATATTCGCCATCCCATAGTCGAGTGCCCATATACCCATCATACATATCCTCCATCCCATAGTCCAGCATAGGTCCGTGCCCATATACCCATCATACATATCCTCCATCCCATAGTCCAGTGCCCATATACCCATCACACATCCTCCATCCCTTAGTCCCGTGCCCATAACCGGTCATACATATCGTCCATCCCATAGTCCCGTGCCCATATACCCGTCATACATATCCTCCATCCCATAGTCCAGTGCCCATATACTCATCACACATCCTCCATCGCATAGTCCCGTGCCCATATACCCATCACACATCCTCCATCCCATAGTCCCATGCCCATATACCCATCATACATATTCTCCATCCCATAGTCCCATGCCCATATACCCATCATACATATCCTCAATCCCATAGTCCAGTGCCCATATGCCCATCACACATTCTCCATCCCATAGTCCCGTGACCATATACCCGTCATACATATCCTCCATCGCATAGTCCAGTGCCCATATACCCATCACACATCCTCCATTCCATAGTCAACCATTATGACATCATAATGAGCGGCGGCAGGGCTTGCAACCTATGATGACATCAGCATCGCCATGGCAACCATTGTGACATCATGAGGGGCGGGGCTTGATACACACACACTGTTTCCCCAGTATGCAAATAGGGGCATTGTGACATCATAATGAGGGGCGGGGCTTGACGCGCACACACTTTTTCCCCAGTATATAGACAGGGGCAGAATTGCTTGGTGAATTGGAATGCGCGGGGTTAAAATTTCGCCTCACAACATAGCTTAGGACGCTCCCGGGGTCCAGACGTGCGACTGTGCCAAATTTTTCGGCTGTAGCTGCGACGGTGCGGATGCCTATCCCGGACATACACACACCTACATACACACTTTGAGCTTTATATATTAGTTTGGACGGTAGGACCCAGCATGACGATTAAAAATATGGGACCGTAGTTTTGCTAAATTATGTCTCAGGGATTATGAAAAAAAATAATTCAAAATACCCATTTGTTATCGCTGCATTTGTAAAAGTTCGATCTATCAAAATCTAAACTAAATTTATCTGGCCAGTATACAGCATAATGAGAAAAAAAAATCGAAATTGCCAGAATGAAATTCTTTGGCAGCCGCAAGATTGCAATAAAAAGCGATAAAAAACCATAGTATCTACCCCAAAATGGTATCAGTAAAAAGATCAACTCAGGGCGCAAAAAATAAGCCTTCACCCAGCCTAATGAGGTTTACCCCATAATATGTGAATATTTGGAAAAGTACTTACCTGCTGGGGTCGTATGCGTGGGCAAGGAATCATGGCGCTGGTTGATGAGAGGCGCGCCTTCCACAGATGCTAATAGCAAACTCACGATTAGAAGAAATCGAAAGAGCATTTTAGCTTGGAGAAATATCGCTGAATGTGTAACACACAGGGAGTTATCGCTGAATGTGTAACACACAGGGAGTTATCGCTGAATGTGTAACACACAGGGAGTTATCGCTGAATGTGTAACACACAGGGAGTTATCGCTGAATGTGTAACACACAGGGAGTCTTGTCAGACAAAGCCTCTTCCTGCAGCGTCACTCCTTATAACCACACATTCCGTGATGTCACAATGGAGATCTCAGTGTGACATCACGAGGAGCGGAACACCAGTGATGTCACAATGGGCCAGATAGCTGCAACTACTCAACATGGAGCAGCTCCATCCATCTATGTATGATTAATATAATATTAATGTATAAGGACCAATCCATGTTGGGGCAATTCTACTGTATTTTGGCAAACAAGGGACATCAGGGGTGGATTAAGGGTAGCCAGGGCCCCGGGCTCTTCAGACTCTGTGGGCCCCCCGGTCATGTGACGGGATCATGCGACGGGGTCATCCTATACCATACCTGAAACAGATTATTCCAGAAAAATAGTTGCTGAGTGAAACTATAACCTGTCAAACATCCATTGATCTTGTCAATTTACCCTTCAGTTAGGAAGAAAAAAATAAAAACCACTTTAAGCCATACTATTGAACTGTCCAATTTTAATCTGTAAACAAGACTGTCGCCAATTTTCGCAAGTTTCTCATCAAAAGTGCAACGCAAAACAGTTGAAAAAACATTTAAAGTATCACATTTCCAAAAAAAGACACAAAGAAAACCATGTGTATAAAGGGCTCGTGCATACCAGTGCTCAAGTTAAAAAATGGTTTGGTCTCACCATTGTAGTAGACGTATTTTCATAGAGGGTCCATTTTTCATGAGAAGGGAAAGGACAGAAATAATTTTCTCTGACTCTCTGTCGTGCCCCTGTATAGCTCCTGTTCTTAGAAGGACAGGCCTCAAGTGTGCCCACTATGGATAACCCACCATCCACAGATAGTTTGCAACTTCCCTACACGTTTCCTCCCCATTTCTGGGGATTCATCAGGGGAACTACCCAAATTAATTCTGTGGTAGAATTATCATTGTATATCCGTCTTCATTATAGGGCCCTGCAGTGGCAGAAGGTCCCTAGAGCCAATGTGGCTGTCTGTGCCTCCGCCTATGTGTGGGCCATTGGTGTGCCCAGGAGCTATACAGGGGCACAATTGGGAGTCAAAGAAAATTATTCCTGTCCTATCCCCTCCCCTTCTCATGAAAAAGTGGACCCTCTATTAAAATACATTGTATTAAAAGTTATGTTTTAATAATAGCGGAGACTCCCCTAGCTCTACTCAGTCTGTGACCCCGGGAGTACTGTCATAGTGATAACACCTAGGCACTATAGCTGAGTGTGTGAATCTGTATGGCAGAAACCTTCATGATGAACCCATCTGTGCTGTGTATTAGCCACAAATCTCTTCACGGTACAATGATCACGCTTACGTTTTTCACAAAAATGTGATTTTTTTGCAAATCCCATCTTTGCAGTCACACGCCCGACTCTGGCTCAGGAGAATCCTCACAGAGAGATTTTAGTGTATGTGCACACGTTGCGGATTTTTCCGCACAGAATCCGTAGATAAAATGACCTGCGTTCTCCCTGCGGATTTCGTGTGGATTTCACCTGCGTTTTTACACCTGCTGATTCCTATAATGGAATGGGTGTAAAAACGCTGCAGAATCCGCACACAGAATTGACATGCTGCGGGAAATAAACTGCTGCGTTTCCACATGGAATTTTCCGCAGCATGTGCTCAGCGGTTTTTCATTTCCATAGGAGAACCTGGTACTGTACACCGCATGCAAAACTGCTGCGGATCCACAGGGCCAAATCCGCTGCGGATTGGCAGACTAATCCGCAACGTGTGCCCACACCCTGAGGATTCCCAAGTCTGCAGTCACAGACTTACATGGAAAGACTGCAGACTTTTAGCTTAAGGCCGGAGTCACACTGGCGAGGAATACGGGTGAGTGAGAGGCGCAAAAAGCACGCATTAGACACGGACAAATGATTTTCTATGGGTCACTCGCACCAGGCGTATATTTCTCATCTGTATCCTACGCTCCGTGCCAATCGCAGCATGCTGCGATTGTCAGCGTACTACGCCCGTAGTACGCCAATGAAAGTCAATGTGTGCTCAAATAATACAGATTACACACGGAACACACGTGTGACCTGCGAGCAATACGCAGGTCTTTTGGCTGGTGACAGGAAATGGGCCAATCCATCATCAGGAAGCCTAGACATGCAAATGAGCTCAAAAACCGCTCCAGACATCCAGGAAGTACGCCTCCACGGAGTACAGCAGCAGCATGGTGTCCACATACATTAATGTTGAGATGCTAATTGTGCTGGTGCAGGAGCGTCCCGAAATGTGGGACCCACGCGATGCAAATTATGCGAACCGGACAAGAAAGGAGGCGTCATGGAGGCGCATCTGTCGCCAGATGTACCATGACTTTGGTGACAGACCACGTGATGAGCAGCATAAAATTTGTATGTGCAATCATAAAAACATCATTAACCTTAGCACGCGCTAAAAAATGATTCTACAATCAGCACCCCCCTTCCCGTGCATCTAATTTTATTAGCCTCATGAGGCCGTTACATTTGGATGTGAAACGTGGCTTCACACAGCCATAATTAGGGGTTAGGCCACAAGCTCCTCATCCTCCTAGCCAATAAAATTAGTTTAAGTGTAGCTAATGAGACCCTGGGTATCGGCCCAATTACATATGCCACCATGGGTAGAAAGCACACCCCAGAAGGCCCCATGCCTAGACTACTGTTAGAAAATGTGACCTCTCAAATATGTGATTTTGACAATCTTTCCTGTCACATTGCAGTGGAAGATGTAATGAAACGCTGGCGAAGCATCCGAGACCAGTTCCGCTGGGAACGCCAGCAGCGGTCCAGGAGTGGGGATGCTGGACATGTGAAAAGAAAATATATATACTATGTCCGGCTGAACTTCCTCACCCCAATTCTGGATCTGAGACCGTAAGTACATACCTCACACCACATTACACAAATACATTACACAAATACTTTACAGGGACAAAAATATTGATGTATTTTTGCCTCTGTTCTATTTCATAACAGAACTCAATCCAACCTTACGGATCGAGGAACGGCCTCAGAGGCAGAGCCCATTATAGATCCTGTAGGGGATGAGGTGGCTGGCCCATCTTCTCCCCCTACAAGAAGGATGGCTGAAGATGAGGCATCACAAGACCACACAATGGCTGGCCTACACACCACACCACCAGGACGGTCTGCTGCTGCCACCTCACCCATCCTGGAAGAGCCGGGCAACTTGAGCAGCAGCCCAACTGCCCAGATCAGGTCCTCCCCACAGGCTGCTCTAGCATCACGGCGAACAAGAAGAAGGCGCCAGGTCACTATTCAAGAGAGCAGGACCAATGTGGACACAGGGGTGCTCAATTATTTGTCAAGAGTAACTACAGATGATGGGGAGGAGGCCTATGCACGTAGCCTCACCCTTTATCTCCGTGCCCTTACCCGTGAGGTCAGGCTCCGTATTAGGGGATGTATTCAGATCCTGCTTGATGCAAGCACCCCCCCAATACCCCATATGAGGTTTTTGAATTTCTGGAGAGGTGGCAGCTCTCACCACGAAATTTAATGCGCATGAGACCATCCACACAGATGCTTGCTCAAGCAGGGTCTGAACAGCCCCTAATACGTGGGCCAACACCTCAACCCCTTCCTCCCCCTACCCAACCGTCTATTCCGCAGCCCCAAATGTCTTCCTCAAGCCAACCACACCAATATGGCCACTTGTACCCACCCAGTGTTGGAGGCTGGTCCCAACCTGGTTGGGGACGATCTGGCTATCTTGGTGGGTATGAGCCACGGGCCTACCAGAGCTAACAAGAAGCCCCTCACCATCATCATTACTCTGGCCAGTATCCCCAACAGTCCCAGGAGACTGGACAATATGAGGATTTATGATTCTGATGGTTGAGATGTCCAGTGAGATGTAACTGGTGCTCCTAATATAAATTAAAAAACAGGTGTTCTCCTTCACCAACATTTAGAACATAATTTAACATTCACATTTTTAAACTATGTTTTCCAAACATATGAAACAATCCATCATGACAGGCAACGCTACCTCACGCCTTTCAGACAGATATTACATGTGTGTAGAAAAGAGAATATTTAAATGCGCTATGCTGTAAAATGAAAGGATGAAAATACACTACTCACTTGCTAATGCCTAGGAAAGGCGTGCTCGCCTTAGTTACGTAGTCACCTTTTTTGTTAGCAATCTCTAGTAAAAAATTTCTAGGCGACCAACATTCAGAATATCACGCTCTCTCTATGTCTTAACAAGTGAATTTTGTATTTTCATCCTTTCCAGTATAGCATGCTTAAATATTGTCTGTTCTACAGACAGGTAATATCTGTGTGAAAGCTGTGAGGTAGCCTTGCCTATCATGGTGGAATCTTTCTATGATTGGATAACATTATGAGGAAATGTGAGTGTTATCTTGTTGCCTTTATTTTGGTGATGGAGCTCACCTTTTGTTGGCAAATCTAGGTTAATCTAGTCATGCAGCAATGTTGTTTTTGCCTAGTGTTTGTTGCTGTTTTGTTATGTAATGTTCATTTTACAAGTTAAAGAAGGCACAAAGGGTCATTTTGGCCATTGCCAAATTTGTCTTATGGCAAAATTATGTTTGCCTTTAAGCGGAAAAAAAAAAAAGGCAAAACTAAAAATTTGTCTACTCTAGTTAACGTCTCTGTGTGATTTTTCACAATTCCTAACAACATACTAACAGACACCAACCAATGTAATGAAACACTCATAGAATCATAAAGGCTTGAGTAATATATATTTAGACACACTTAAAGCAACAAATTATAACATAGACACAGCATGCTCTTGCCAAGAAGTTGCCCCCTCAGGTGAGATAAAGTAATTAGTGAAAATATCACGCACTTTTAGGCCAGAGAGCGGTCTACGTTGAGGGTTCATAGGTGGTCTCACCCTGCGCACATTGCCCGGCCTACGCACAACACCATCAGAGGAGGAGCAATCATGTATCCTGGTGAAGTTATGCAGAACAACACAGGCTTTCACAACTTCATTCACATTTTGCTCACTCAACTGAATGGCAGACTGGAGTACCCGCCATTTGGCACAAAGAATCCCAAAGGAACACTCCACCAGTCGCCTAGCACGTGATAGGCGCAAGTTAAAAATTCTGCGCCTGTGGTCAAGGTTGCGCCGGGGATATGGCCTCATGACATTGCGCGATAACTGAAAGGCCTCATCTGCCACAAGGACATAAGGGACTGATTGTTCGGGGGAGCCTGGTAGCTGGCGTGGTGGTGGTAGATCCAACTGGTTGGTGCGTAGCCGCCGAGCCATTATGGAAGTATTGAAGACTCTAGAGTCTCCCGTCCTTCCATATGCCCCAATGTCAACAATTATAAACTTGTATTGAGGGTCTACCAGAGCCAACAATACAACAGAAAAGTATTGTTTATAATTGAAGAATTGGGAGCCTGAGTTCGGTGGCTTACGCACCCTGATATGTTTGCCATCCAGGGCCCCAATACAATTTGGAAACTGGCAGTCCTCCTCAAAGTCCCTTGATATCCTTAACCAGTCTTCCATCCTGGGCTCGGGCATGACCACTTGATGGAGTCTTGTCCAGATTTGTGCGCATGTAGACCTCACTATGCCTGAAATGGTTGACTTTCCAATGGGAAACTCATGGTGGAGGGCGGCATAAGACAGGCCAGTGGACAGGAAGCTGTAGAACAACAGAAATAGTAAAGTTTAGAATGTCTAAAGTAAAAAAAATCAGTTACATGCCGACCAAACTTGTTAGGAAATGATAGAGAAGAACACACATATTTGGTGGCACAATGACTAAGTGATATGCAGGACATATTAGATCTAACATTCTGCTGTGTCCGGTGAAACATATTTGGAGTAAGATGAGGGCATTAAACTTTGTCCAAGAAGGCCAAAAAACATAAATTAGCACACACATTATGAACATAGAGAATGTGGTTGTGTAGTACATACCGTATTGTGAGTAGAAGTCGTTCCTCTGCAGATATGGCTTTGCGCATCCTTGTGTCCTGAAAGGTTATCCCAGGGCGCACTGTCTCCAAGTGTCGATCAAATGTGGCAATGCTCATGCGACAGTACTGGTAAAATTTCTCCGGATGCTCCTGCAGAGAAGAATAGAGGATGTGAAAATGACCTCTTGTGAGTCGTTGCCTCAAAAGTGGATGGACCCACATGCGTCTCCTCCTCCGCGGATCCACTATCACAGGATATGGTTGCCCAAAGCGCCGTGACAAAAGCCAGGTAAAGAGAACCTGCTCAGTTGTATTGAATCGCAGACCCTCTGCCATGCTGCACAAAGAACACCAACACACCTCGTGAAAGCAAGGTGACAAATGTACAGAATGTAGGCATCCACCTGTTTCTGAGTGTCTAAATAGGGTGCAGGCTAATGATTTAAATTGTTTGCAGGCCTCAAAACAGTTAAATGTCCATTTTGCAAGGCTGCGAGAAAATCTCGCCATACGGATTGCATACGGATGCCACACGGATTACATACAGATGCACACATGCGCAAAATACGCGACCTCACCTTGCTTACGGATGACCTACGGAGCACTATTTAGTGGTCATTCATCCGTATTACGCAAGTAAACTACGGACCGTATTTTGCGCAGGTTAGTGTGACTCCGGCCTAAGACAGGACAACACCTTTAACCCTTAAAAGAAATAACCAACTTATTCAGATCAATACAAAGTTGCAACTTAACAACTTAGATCCAGCTTTTTTGATCAGCAGCCACTACAGCCAGCCTGGAAAAAAACGGCTTATGTGCATCTTCCCATTTTGTGCTTGTGTTATAAGACCAGTGGCCCAAAGTCACTTAACCCGTGAAAAACATCAGTTACTTATTCAAATCTGTGAAAAATGGCTATTTGCCCGTTGGTCTGATGCCCAGAGCCCATTTGGGCCAGTCTAGAGACCTGAATGTGATGCAGGCCATCACTATGTATGTAATACTACTGTGAGATCAGCGGCTCAAAGTCATTTAACCCCTGAAAAATAACACTTATCCAAATCAAAATCGCCCATCTGCCCACTTTGATGCCAGTTCTGATACCCAGAACACATAGGACAGACTAAAGGGACCTGAATTTGATGTCGGGCATCATGATCTATGTGTATGCAGTGTGATATCAGTGGCCCAAAGTTATTTAACCCTTTCATTGATGCTCAACCTCATTGGCAACATTACCAGGACAAGATTACTCAGGGGATGACTGACTGAAGAAGGACAATATTACTAGTAGTACAAAACATTACTAATAAGGCTGTGTTCACACATTGCATTTTTGCAGGGTTTTTTTGCTGCTTTTTTTATGCAAGTTTAAAGCTGCGTTTTACAGTATCAGGAAAGTCTATTGGATTTCAGAAATCTCATGCACACATATTGGTTTTATTTCCCTGACTGATATGGAAAATTGCAGAATTGGCCGGAGCTGAGCCCCCCTGCCCCCCCCCAAGGAGGCATAGGCGGAGGCCAGCATGACGGGGGGTGGTCGGCTACCAGGGGGAGTACCCTGGAGTTGGGGGGTATATAGAGGAGGGGTGTGGGTGTCCCCTTCCTCTTTGGATCTGGCCCCCCACAAGGAGAAGTCACCTTAACATGTCGGACGTGGAGCGGGTTTTGGAGCAGCTGCGAGCGGCGGTGCGGTCACAGCCCCCAGGCTGGCTGGCGTCTCAGGTGGCCAGCATTGTTCCTGGGACGTCCGGAGAGTCTGCAGCAGCAGCGGGGCGGGAGCGGCACTACAGACGGGTGAGGCCTCCCGAGCGGCTCTCACCCGATGCACCCCCCAGGGCCTTGCGACACTGCCGGAGCCCCTCCGGGGACCCTCCAGGCCGGTCGCAGCGTTCTGTGCCGGTCTCCGCTACCCGGCCCTGGAGGAATCCGCAGGCCAGGCGAGGGCCCGCGGCGATGGCTTGGCCGCGGCCTACTTCCAGGCGGGGGGGCGGGCCTGTCAGGCGCCGGGCGGCGGCAAGCTCCGGCATCAGCGGGAGGCCGCGGCGGTAACCTCCTCGCCGCGCGGCCTGCCTCCCCCTCCAGCAGAGGGGTGGACATCGGGGGAGCTTCGGCCTGCAGCCTGGCAGGGCTGCCAGCATCACCCCCAGGCAGTGGGGGAACACCGAGTGCGGCAGGGGGCCGCGGCGAAGGGGCCCAGCATCGGCGGTCCGCTTCGGGGGCCGCTACAAGAGGAGGGGGATGACTCCACACCAGGACCGCGGCCTGCTCCCCTGTGGGGCCGCCAACAGCGATGCCCATGTACAGTGGCTCTTTTCCGGGGGCCTGGAGGCGCAGCGGGGGGCCCTCAGTGCTTCGCTGCAGGAGCCAGCCGTGGCAGCGGGAGCAGACCTCACGGTGTCCCGGTCAGCGTCCATTGCCGGGGTCCCGTCATCGGGGTCCCTCGGGGGGCCCAGTCATCATCATTTGGCTCCTCCTGCGGGGAGTCCCAGAGGTCGACAGCAAGCTGGCAAAGGTACATCCGAGGACCCAGGTTTTCCGGCTGGAGGGCACACAGCCCCCTCGCAGCCCGGTGAGTATGGCTCTGTGTCCCCTGTTTGTCATCCAATTGCAACATCATCCTGGTTGGGTGGGGGGGCCGTTGACGGAATCCCTCGGGTTCAGCGGGGGGTTGGGAATTGGTGGCGTAGCCGCGGCCAGGGGGGTTAGCGACGTGCTTGCGGATATGCGTAATTTAGTGTCACGTCTGGAGCGGGGTCTCGCTTCACCGTCACCAGTGGCAGCTTGGGCACAAGCTGGGACTCCAGCGGGGCGGAGTGGGTCGGATTTGGCCGGGCGCGCAAGTGAACCGGTGTCGGTGTCGGTGCAGACTGAGAAAGAGAAAGAATGTCGCGTGCACTTGGACGATAGAGCGCATGGGGAGGTGTATGTTTGTTTTGAGGGTCAGTTGGGGGCTCATTTAAAGAAAGAAGTAAAGGAGCGCATTTGGAAGGACAAGTATGTGGAAATATTTTCCCTATTGCCATTAGAGAAATTTAATTTGGATAAGGGAAAGAAGGAGGATAGCAAAAAGGAGGATGAAGAGAAGCGTAGATGGCGTCTGATCCCGCAAACGTTCGTTAATTGGCAACAGGCGTTCGCTATTTTGGCGAGTGTCATTGGCGAAAAGTCCCCTGATAATTGCTCGGCGTTATTTTGTTCTTTTGACGCCATCGGGGAGGCCTATAGGGTGTATGGGGGTCAGGCTTGGTTGCGCTATGATGAGCAATTTCGGCAGAGGAAGGCCGTCCGTCCGGCTATCCGTTGGGACCAGAAGGACATTGGGCTGTGGATGCGGGTCATAGCTCAAAATAAATTTGGTAGCTCCTTTCATGGGGGGGCTGGGAGTACCAGCCAGAGTAGCGGCAGTTCCGGCGTCTCAGGAGGGGGCGGGCAGGTTCAAACCGGAAATCATAAGTTGGGGGTGTGCTGGCAGTTCAACGACGGCCCGTATAAATTCGGGGCGAACTGCAAATTTAAACATCTTTGCTCCAACTGCAATAGCGCGTCCCATGGAGCCGCCAAGTGTTTTAAGAAAGGGAAGCCCCGAACCGGCGGTGGTAATTCCCAAGGGGGAGACCCCAGTGAGGCTGGAAAGGATGGTCCCTTATCTAAATAGATATGGGGATAGGGAGAAGTCGGCTTTGCTGTACGCGTGTTTCAAGGACGGTTTGGAGATCCCTCACCCCCCTTTTGCTATTCCTCTGGTTTTAAAAAATTTGCGTTCGGCCTTGTTACATGGTTCAGTGGTTTCAGAAAAGCTGCAAAAGGAGGTTTCGTTGGGATGAATGGCTGGCCCCTTTGTTTCCCCACCTTTTTCGGATTTGGTTGTTTCTCCTCTAGGAGTGGTTCCGAAGAAAGAACCGAATAAGTTTCGGCTTATCCAACATTTGTCGTACCCTCGCGGGGGTTCTGTGAACGATGGTATCGATCCGGAAATCTGTTCGGTGGTTTACTCCTCCTTTGATGAAGCAGCGCGGTGGTTGCGGAAATGTGGTCGGGGCGCCCTTATGGCTAAAACGGATGTGAAATCCGCTTTTCGTTTGCTCCCGGTTCATCCGGATAGCATGAAGTTGTTAGGTTGCTATTGGGAAGGCATGTTTTTTGTGGACAGGTGTCTAACCATGGGATGTTCGTTATCTTGTGCGTATTTTGAAGCCTTCAGTTCCTTTTTGGAGTGGGTCGTGCGCGATGTTTCCGGTTTTGATTCGGTTATTCATTACTTGGATGATTTTTTGTGCGTGGGCTCCGCGGATTCCGATTGTTGCAAGAGACTGTTACAGGCCATCGAGTGGGTGGCGGAGCGTTTTGGTGTTCCTCTCGCGCCTGAAAAAAACGAAGGCCCCTGTACGTGTTTGCGTTTTTTGGGAATTGTCATTGATACGGTGAATTGGGAGTTCAGGCTGCCCGAGGATAAGTTGGCTGATTTGCGGGCGGAGGTGGTCCGAGCGCGCAGGGTCAAGAAGTTGTCGCTGCGTGATCTACAGTCGTTGCTGGGAAAGCTTAATTTTGCCTGTCGAGTCATGCCAATGGGGTGTGTTTTTTCACGTCGTCTGGCCAGTGCGACTGCGGGTGTTCGGGCCCCTCATCATTTCATCAGGTTGTCAGCGGAACTCAGGGCCGATTTGGCGATTTGGGAGTCATTCTTGGAGGGGTACAACGGTCGTTCGTTGTTGATGGCAGAGGTGGTCAGCAGTGACGTGTTGGAGTTGTTCACAGATGCGGCTGGTGGTGTTGGTTTTGGGGCTTACTTTCGGGGGCAGTGGTGCGCGTCCCGGTGGCCCAAGGAATGGGTTGCGGATGGCTTGGTATGCAATATCACTCTGCTGGAGATCTTTCCGATTCTGGTAGCCGTCCATTTGTGGGGACGTGCGTTAATTGCGATAACATGGGCATTGTGTGCGCGATCAATTGTCTTACTGCATCATCTCCCCCAGTCGTTCGGGTGTTACAGCGGTTGGTTCTCCTCTGTTTGGACCAGAATGCACAAGTGACCGCGACACATGTTCCAGGTGTCAAGAATGATATCACTGACTCTCTCTCTCGTTTACAGTGGGATCGGTTTCGCTCTTTGGCGCCAGAGGTGGAGGTCATGGGTTTAGCTTGTCCGGAGGAGCTATGGAGAGTGGCCTACGGGCCGCGGCATCGCTGATTGATTCGTCTTTGGCTCCAAAGACCTGGGAGGCTTACCGGGCTGTATGGTGCAAGTGGGAGGAACAGTTAGCGGCCGGCGTAGCAGTCGGCTTGGATCAGGAGGGAGTTTTGTTGTCTTGGTTGGGGCGGAGGGCCTCCGAGGGTTGGTCGGGTGCAAAAGCCATGCGCGTTTTAGTGGGTTTGTCCTTTGGATTTCGCTTGCGCCACTGGGGGACATAATTACTACTGAATGTGGCCACAGAGGAGCATCATTACTGTAATGTATTTTATTTTGGGGGATACTGTTACCATATAATAAAAGGGAGGTACTATTTTTGTAGAATTGGAGGAAAAGTGGCAATGGTGACCAGGAAGCAATAATCCATAGATGTCTGTGTGTTACACTCTGAAGAGACGAGTCCTGACAGGGAGAAGTCAGAGCAGTCTGTGCTGGATGAAGAAAAGAGAACATTATTTACTTCAATTGGAGACATCACTGGGGAGTATCTTGAGCTACCTGTACTATATGTACTGATACCTTCCACTATTCGGTCATTATATGGGGGTACCAGCAGTGTTAGTACAGTGATTCCTATTAATAATCACTATAAAGATATGATTTGGTCACTATTTGCTGGTCATACGGTCATGGTGTAGCGGCATAATTTGTTTCTTGTATGTAGTAGTATTGGTACACTGTGTGCAAAACTATTAACCAGTTTACCCCCAAGGGTGGTTTGCACGTTAATGACGGGGCCAATTTTTACAATTCTGACCACTGTCACTTTATGAGGTAATATCTCTGGAACGCTTTTATGGATCCCAGTGATTCTGATATTGTTTTTCTCGTGACATATTGTACTTCATGTTAGTGGTAAAATTTCATTCATATAATGTTAGGCATCTAGTTTCTCCCATTGCACAGGAACAGTCTCGAGCCATGTCCTCTGCGGTCTCCCATTCTTCTGCAGCTGCAGAGGTTCCTGCTCAGCAGAGACATCGGTCCCAGCGTCTTGCAGCGTCTGCTCCAATTGGACCACCAGGAAGGTCCTGGAAGGCTGCAACTATAAAAGCTTAGCATGGCCGCCCGGCCATGCGCTAATATAAACCATGTGGAGTGGGTGTTGTATGCATGTATGAATGTCTCTGGTGAATGACTCATTATGGAACCCCTACCCTTGGTACGCATGTGTTGTGTAGCCTAGCCTGCTAGCGCCCAGGCTGAGGTCCAGGTAGAGGCAGCGTCAAACACTGGCATCAGCATCCACCGGTGGCTTTGTCTATACACCACGGTGCACTTAGTCTGCTTTCCTCCGTGGTCAGCATTCATTGGAGGCTTCCGCAGGTGCGACACCGCACTCTCAGTAGGTCTAGAGAGACTAAGACCTTGTGTCCTTGGGGCTGAGTTCTGTGACCATATACTGCGCGCCCTCTTGCCGAGTGCTGTGAGTTTGAACAGGCTCCGGCATTCATGTTTTGCGGTACTGCGGGTCTGTGACGTAACAAAGTTCGCTCCTGTTCACACCGGGTGGCGTTAACCCGCGTGTGACCTTTTGTATACTGCTATACACATCCGCCATTTACTAAGCAGCCGTTTACGACCTCTGCACGGTGGACCCCGGGCTGCGAACGCACCTTATTATCATTTTATTATTTGGTGCATTCCGCCAGCCCTAACATATAACACGTTTATTTGTGCAAAAAACGGAAATTTGGCAAAAATTTTGCAATTTTCCAACTTTGAATTTTTATGCCCTTATATCACAGAGTTATGGCACAGAAAAAACTTAATAAGCATTTATCATAATCATCTTAGAAACGCGTCACTAATCCCACCCATCAGCACGCCCATTACATGAATTCAAGGTGCCAATGGGTTAGCATGACAACGCGGGGTCTGCAAGAGACCCCTGTGGTTGTCATTGCTGATCTGCTAGGTGCGCTGCCCTAAGGCTGGCGCTCGTAGCAGATGATCAGTTCTGCTGCAGATAGCAGGGCTGAAGCGAACAGATGTTTGCAGCTTCAAGTCTCCTAAATAGACTATTGAAGCAAGTAAAATGTAGAAAAAAGTTTTTAAAAATATTAAAAGAATTAAAATAATATAAGTTCAAATCACGCCCCATTCAAAATAAAAGAAAAACAAAACAATTCAAATACACACTTATTTGGCATTGCTGCATTCAGAAACACCTGATCTATCAAAATATAAAAATAATTAATCCAATCTTTAAAAGGTGTAATGAGAGAAAAAATTCAAAACTCTAGAATTACCGTATATACTCGAATATAAGCCGAGATTATCAGCCCATTTTTTTGGGCCGAAAGTCCCCCTATCGGCTTATATTCGAGTCATATACACCAGGGGGTCGGAGGGGGAGCGGGGGTGTCAGGTCATACTTATATTCTGGTGCGGTCTCTGCAGCCCCCAGCTTCTCCACGATCTCCCTTCCTGCCTTCAGCGGTCACGTGGTACCGCTCATTACACTCATGAATATGTGCATATTCATGAGGTGTAATGAGCGGTACCACGTGACCACTGAAGGCAGAAAGGGAGATCGCGGGGAAGCTGGGGGCGGCAGAGACTGTGCCAGGACCGATAAGTAAAGCGATACTCACCTGTCCGGGTCCATCGCTGCTTGCTGCTGTCTGGCATGTCATCTGTAAGTGACGTTCAGACAGCAGAGGGCGTGGTGACGTGGTTATTGCTCGCCGCGCCACCTGCAGTTTGAACGTCACTGACAGATGACGTGCCAGACAGCAGCAAGCAGCGGCACCTGGCCCCAGCGACGGAGAGGTGAGTATGTCATATTTTTTATTTTTAAATGCGGCAGCGGCAGCACATGGGGGCATAATGTATGGAGCATCTTATGGGGGCAGCACATGGGGGCATAATCTATGGAGCATCTTATGGGGGCAGCATATTGGGGCATAATGTATGGAGCATCTTATGGGGGCAGCATATAGGGGTATAATCTATGGAGCATCTTATAGGGGCAGCATATGGGGGATTAATCTAAGGAGCATCTTATGGGGCAGCATATGGGGGAATAATCTATGGAGCATGTTATGGGGGTAGCATATGGGGGCATAATCTTTGGAGCATCTTATGGGGGCAGCATATGGTGCCTATTCTATGGAGCATCTTATGGGGCCATAAGATTTATGGAGCAGCATATGAGGCATATTATTCTAGGGAGCATCTTATGGGGCCATTATTAACCTTTTTGCAGCATTATATGGGGTGTATTTTGTATGGAGCATCTTATGGGGCCATTATGAACTGTATGGAGCATTATATGGGGCTACTGATTCAATATGGATATTCAAAAACATTTAACCTACCGATGTCTCAATTAAGTTTACTTTTATTGGTATCTATTTTTATTTGTGAAATTTACTAGTAGCTGCTGCATTTTCCACCCCAGGCTTATACTCAAGTCAATATCACCTCTATGCAGTATCACCTCTATGCCCATGACACGCAGATCTACCTATCTGGACCCAACCTCGCCTCCTTACTAACTGAAATCCCACAATGTCTGTCTGCTATCTCAGCCTTCTTCTCTGCTTGTTTTCTCAAACTGAACATGGACAAAACAGAATTCATCATCTTTCCCCATCTCACTCTACCCCTCCACCAGACCTATCCATCAATGTTAATGGCTGCTTTCTTTCCCCAGTCCCACACGCTCGGTGTCTAGGGTGATCCTCGACTCTGCGCTCTCTTTCAAACCACATACCCAAGCCCTCGCCTCCTCCTGCCACCTCAAACTCAAAAATATTTCCCAGATCCACTCATTCCTCAACCACAAAACCACTAGTGCACGCTCTTATCATCTCCCACCTCGACTACTGCAACCTCCTACTCTCTGGCCTCCCCTCTAGCACTTTGGCTCCGCTCCAGTCCATCCTACACTCTGCTGCCCGACTAATCCACCTATCTCCCCGCTACTCCCCAGCCTCCCCCATAAGCCAGGCCCTTCACTGGCTTCCTATTGCCCAGAGGCTCCAATTCAAAACCCTAACCATGACATACAAAGCCATCCACAACCTGTCTCCTCCATACATCTGTGACATGGTCTCTAGCTACCCACCCACACTCAACCTTCGATCATCTCAAGATCAAGATCTCCTCCACTCCCCCCTTATCTCTACTTCCCACAACCGCATACAAGACTTCTCCCGTGCTTCCCCCATACTCTGGAACTCTCTGCCGCAACACATCAGACTCTCACCATCAACGGAAACCTTCAAGAAGAACCTGAAGACCCACCTGTTCTGACAAGCCTACAGCCTGCAATGATCCTTGGTCTACTGAACCACCGCACGACCTGCTCTACCCTCTCCTACTGTATCCTCACCCATCCCTGTAGACTGTGAGCCTCGCGGGCAGGGTCCCCTCTTCTTATGTACTTGTGTGTCCCTTGTCTTACACATGTTTATTATACTTGTCTATATTTCCCCTTTTCACATGTAAAGCGCCATGGAATAAATGGCACTATATAAATGCATAATAATAGTACGTTTTCCCAGTTTTTTTGTGGCAAAATTAGGGGGGTCGGCTTATACTCGGGTCGACTTATACTCGGGTATATACAGTAAGTTTCTTTGGTTGCCACAACATTACAATAACAGGCGATCAAAAGATCGTACAGTGGGGCAAAAAAGTATTTAGTCAGTCAGCAATAGTGCAAGTTCCACCACTTAAAAAGATGAGAGGCGTCTGTAATTTACATCATAGGTAGACCTCAACTACGGGAGACAAACTGAGAAAAAAAAATCCAGAAAATCACATTGTCTGTTTTTTTTTCATTTTATTTGCATATTATGGTGGAAAATAAGTATTTGGTCAGAAACAAAATTTCATCTCAATACTTTGTGATATATCCTTTGTTGGCAATGACAGAGGTCAAACGTTTTCTGTAAGTCTTCACAAGGTTGCCACACACTGTTGTTGGTATGTTGGCCCATTCCTCCATGCAGATCTCCTCTAGAGCAGTGATGTTTTTGGCTTTTCGCTTGGCAACACGGACTTTCAACTCCCTCCAAAGGTTTTCTATAGGGTTGAGATCTGGAGACTGGCTAGGCCACTCCAGGACCTTGAAATGCTTCTTACGAAGCCACTCCTTCGTTGCCCTGGCGGTGTGCTTTGGATCATTGTCATGTTGAAAGACCCAGCCACGTTTCATATTCAATGCCCTTGCTGATGGAAGGAGGTTTGCACTCAAAATCTCACGATACATGGCCCCATTCATTCTTTCATGTACCCGGATCAGTCGTCCTGGCCCCTTTGCAGAGAAACAGCCCCAAAGCATGATGTTTCCACCACCATGCTTTACAGTAGGTATGGTGTTTGATGGATGCAACTCAGTATTCTTTTTCCTCCAAACACGACAAGTTGTATTTCTACCAAACAGTTCCAGTTTGGTTTCATCAGACCACAGGACATTCTCCCAAAACTCCTCTGGATCATCCAAATGCTCTCTAGCAAACTTCAGACGGGCCCGGACATGTACAGGCTTAAGCAGTGGGACACGTCTGGCACTGCAGGATCTGAGTCCATGGTGGCGTAGTGTGTTACTTATGGTAGGCCTTGTTACATTGGTCCCAGCTCTTTGCAGTTCATTTACTAGGTCCCCCCGCGTGGTTCTGGGATTTTTGCTCATCGTTCTTGTGATCATTCTGACCCCACGGGGTGGGATTTTGCGTGGAGCACAAGATCGAGGGAGATTATCAGTGGTCTTGTATGTCTTCCATTTTCTAATTATTGCTCCCACAGTTGATTTCTTCACTCCAAGCTGGTTGGCTATTGCAGATTCAGTCTTCCCAGCCTGGTGCAGGGCTACAATTTTGTTTCTGGTGTCCTTTGACAGCTCTTTGGTCTTCACCATAGTGGAGTTTGGAGTCAGACTGTTTGAGGGTGTGCACAGGTGTCTTTTTATACTGATAACAAGTTTAAACAGGTGCCATTACTACAGGTAATGAGTGGAGGAAAGAGGAGACTCTTAAAGAAGAAGTTACAGGTCTGTGAGAGCCAGAAATCTTGATTGCTTGTTTCTGACCAAATACTTATTTTCCACCATAATATGCAAATAAAATGAAAAAACAGACAATGTGATTTTCTGGATTTTTTTTTCTCAGTTTGTCTCCCATAGTTGAGGTCTAACTATGATGTAAATTACAGACGCCTCTCATCTTTTTAAGTGGTGGAACTTGCACTATTGCTGACTGACTAAATACTTTTTTGCCCCACTGTATCTGCACCAACATGGTATCAATAAAAACGTCAGATCGGAAAATGGCGCCATTGTTTTGTTCTTTTTTCTTATTTTTTAAAAACTTTAGATTTTTTTTCACCACTTACCATAAAAAAAAGAACCTAGACATGTTTGGTGTATGAGAACTCATAATGAGCTGTAGAGTCATAGCGACAAGTCAGTTTTAGCATGTAGTGAACACAAGTGATTGTGAGCCCTTGGGATTGCGAACCTCGCAATGGGGTGGAACCACGCAACAGACTCCTCTCGCAATGGGGTGTAACCATGCACCAGACTGGTGTATGTGCAGACTAACAACAAACATAAATACCTGGTGTACCTCTCCTGCCACGTGTATGAAAAAGCTCTGTCATTAATATTGTTTGAGTAGAGCTATGCGATAGCGCTATGATAGGCGTCAGGTTCCTGTCGTTGCATAGTGGGAATCCTGAGTCTTACCTCCGGCGGTCTCTCATTCTTCTCCAGCCGCAGAGGAGGTTGCTCAGCAAACTCGTTGGTCCCAGTGCTTTGCCAGACCAGCTCCATGGGTTTGCTTACTGCTGCCACCTCTGGCTCAGCTATGGCAATACATGCTGCTCAGCAGCGAGATTCTCCAGGGACTAAGTCCTCATGTCGGGCCACTGAGCATGCCCATGGAGTGCTCTCCCATTGGAGATCGAAGGTCACGTGTTCAGGTCCTGCTCCTGTACGGATTGGCCCAGCCGAGAAGCCAGGAAGGTCCCGGACGCTCGCAGCTATAAAAGGGTCACATGGCCGCTCGGCCATGCGCTAGGATAAACTGTATTAAGGAGTGAGTGATGAATGCACGTATAAATGTCTCTGGTGACTGTCTCATTATGAAACCCCTACCCTTGGCACGCATGTGTTGTGCAGCCTAGCCTGCTAGCGCCCAGGCTTAGGCGTAGGTAGGTCAGAGTCTGAGTCAGGCAATAGTCTTCATCAGTGACTCGGCACACCTCAGTGCAAGTGCTCCACACTCCATAGCCAGCGTCCATAGCGGCGTTCGTGGCAGCGATGCCGCGCGCTCAGTGGGCCTAGAGGGACTCTAACCCCGTGTCCTTGGGGTAGAGTTCTGTGGCCGTTTGCTGTGCGCTCTTTGGCCAGGCTCTGTGAGCTAAACAGGCTCCGGCATCCACGTTCAGCGGTTGTGCGGCTCTGTGAATTAACAGAGTCCGCTCCTGTTCACACTGTGTGACGTAAACCATGTGTGACTGTTTTCACGCCGCCCTATTCTTCCGCCATTGTCTAGCAGCAGTATAACACCTCTGCACAGTGGACCACTGGCTGTGAACGCACCTATTACTACTTTATAATTTGGTGAATTCCGCCAGCCCTAACACGCTATCCATAAAGAAAGTGCACGGGTAGAGCTATCCCATAGCTCTATTCCCAAAGGAAATGAACAAGTAGAGCTATCCGATAGCACTATCCCTCAATGTTCCTGAGTGTGAGCTATTTCACATGGTTGAGCGCACTTGGGATCTGCCCCCAAGGCCCTGCCCATGCCCAATGTTTGGTCCGTAGACCGCGGCTAGGAGTTAGTCCCGCTTATAGACATGGAGTCACTTCCTGATCTTTTTGGGAAATCCGCTGATTCTGTTGTTCTGCAGGCAGGATATTAGATGAGTCCTCATCTTCTCATGCTGGAACTTAGCTGTGGGTTCACCGTCATCTGCCATAAGCTCGTAGGCAAACGCTATAGCATATAAGCCACAGTCGTACCCTTTCTTGTGCTGATCCACATTGATAAACCTCAAATGTTTCAGGGGCTTGTCGACCACTTCACTGTACATATTGATGATCTGCTGACGGATGGATGGACTCAGATTCCTAGTCCTGATGCTGTCGGCCACAAAGATTTGGCCATTTTTATAGCAGGTTGTCAGCCAGTGCACCCTGTCCTCATCGTAGTGGATTTGTACAGCATTCTTCAGTATGCTGTGCCCTGGTACCATAAGAGCGGAGGGGGGCTGCAAGCCAGCAAAACCCTTAAACTGTCTGTGCAGCAGGTCCTGGGCCATGATGATGATCTCGTGATCCAGGAAGCCTTCCTTTCCTTTGCTCAGCAGGTTGGTTAAGATTTCTGGAGGCAGGTTCCCAATATCGGGCATCTCCACTTGTGGGGTCACTATCTCCGGGGTTACTTCTCTAAGTAGATCAGTAACATTTTCTGTAGCCGCTCTCTTGGCTGGTGGCAGCATCTCAGGCTTACTGTTAGAGGAGATGGCCACATCCGTATCTGTTTCAATATCGATGACAACATAATCTGGACCGGGAGAAGAAATGTTGGTGTTCTCAAGGTCATCTGTCTTTTTGACCATTGGTTCATCCTCATTTTTTCCTGTTAAAGAGATCAAAGAAATCATAATTTTTTAAAATAAAATATTCTCCATATTTGTTATGGATTATTACGTCTACTGCTCCTTTACTTCGCAACCGCCCACTGTAGATAAACGTTGACGCTTGCTGAGCTCTATGCAGCGCCGACGTTTGTCATGACATGGTCGGTGGTCTTGCAGCGCTCACGACCCCCAGGGTCCTGCAAGCACTGCGATTCCAGTGCAGAGCGATAGCTCTGACAGGTGTTATCATTGCCGTGAAGCACCTGAAGGGTTGATAAACTTTTTGAAATTGGTTTTGAGCACTTTGAGGGGTGCAGTTTTTAGAATGGTGCCACTTTTGGGTATTTTCTGTATTGAATGATCCTCAAAGTAACTTCAAATGTGATGTGGTCCCTAAAAAAGTTGTTTCTGCAAATAATAGGAAGCATGCTGACAAGGATGGGAGGGGGGTAGCCCCGCATACCAGGACGTGCAGCACGAAATCTCCGCCTCATCCCAGCCTGCAGCATCACCCCACTCCTGTATCCTCCAGCAGTGACCTTGGGACCCCGCTTCACAGCAGCCACCACCCGCAGTAAGCAATAAGACGCATGGATTATAAGAAGCACCACCATTTTAGTAAAGATAAGTTTTTTCCTATTTTTCTCCTCAATATTTGGGGTGCGTCGTATAATCCGTAGTATCGCATAATCCAAAAAATACAGTATTTGCACATAGATTTTATAGGCTTGTCCAGGGTTATAAAAATGTAATTGGTTTGTTTGAAACACAAGAACACCCCTGTCTACAGGTTGTGCCTGTTATTGCAGATCAGCTCCAGTGAAGGGAATGGTATAGAGCTGCAATACCATGAACAAGCTGAAGATTTTGATTGCAAAGATTTTTTTTTTTTTAAGAAAATGGCAGCCCTGTTTTTCTTATCTTGGAGAACTGCTTTAGTGTCAGATTGGTTAGGCTGTACTTACCACCAATAGGTTTAGCAGGAGTCTCTCTGTCTCCATCAGTAGAACGTTGAGATTCATCATTTCTCCTGGATTTATCCTTTTTCAGATGTCTTTAAAATAGTAAAATAGAAGGTATTTTATAAGTTACAAAGTAACAGATCTTTATTCTGTGGAATGAAATATAGACTCATATGTTTCTTCATTCATTTTGTCTTTTACATTCTGTAGAAACATTGGCAATCAGTAAAATTTTGGTAAATATCAACAATTTTTCATGTACATGAAAGTTCAATATGTGTGGATCGTACTGGGTTGCAAGGTAATATGAAGATTAGACAGGAGTGGATTTATTTGAGTGGAATTGAATTCTGCTCATACAAAACTCAGAATGTTGGAGAACAAAGATTTTTTGTAATTCACTCCACGCAAATAAAGCAAAGTGGAAGCTAGCGGCAGCCGCCAGATTGCAGAAGAGTAGAGGGCTGGCAGAAAGATGAGCTCACTTCTCTGACCGACTTCCGCTGCTTTATGCCCGATGGCCAGTTTTCCACACTACCATCATGCCGCACCTCTGGCCAAGTGTTCCCTTTGGGCTGAAACTTTGGCTACAAGCGGCCCCGAAAGGTCTCTGCCCATGCATGTCCCAACCAAGAGTCAGCACTGGGCCGGAGTTTCGGGCAGAGAGCAGCGGGGGCTTCCGGAGAGGGGCTTGGTTGTATATATACCTAATTTTCTTCTTACATCTTCCATTTATTACCATCTGGGACTGGGGAGACCCCAGAGCATAATAGGGAACAATCAATATGTGAAGAATAATTTTGCTGTGAACTGAATCTCTAAATAAAATCTGCTGATTTGGCAGAATTTTGTCACAGCCTCTCATCTGTAATAAAGATGGAATTTTTTGCAGACTCCCATGTACAATATAAATCATCCTTTACAATACTTACCTACATATGGCGTTACAGATGACACCAAGTAATGTTCCAAGGAGGAATATGATAACTACAAAATAAATGACTTTATTCCAAGGGATCTTTGGAGGAACAATACCATCCACTGAAAAAGAAGAGAGAATACATATATTATCTATATATCCAGTAACTTGTCTGTAATCCACTGCCATTATTATCGAAGCAGTCCTATAAAGGGAATCTGTCACCAGGCTTTTGCCATCTTATCGGAGAGAACCATAATGTAGAAGCATAGACCTTTACTATAGCGATGTGTCAATTACTGGACTGTTTCAATAGAATCAATGTTTTACCAGCAATCGATTATCACTACAGGACAACTGGTCTTGTGCCTCCTAGTCCAGCCAGACCCCCAGCAATATACAATGTAAGCACAAGCTGTGGCGGAGTTATACACAGCTGAAAAACTGAGCTCTGCTCAATCTGCAGCAGAGAAAACTGTGACTCTATTTTATAGTCTATTCGACGGTAGGACCCAGCAAGACGATTAAAAATATGGGACCGTAGTTTTGCTAAATTATGTCTCAGGGATGATGTCATATTAATATATAATAGATGTAATGGACAATATAGAGATCTATCCAGTGGCTTAGGTAGAGGCTGATGTGTCCTGGTGAAAATAAGTAATCTGGGCCGCCACCTGCATATTTGTCAGATGTATGGTCCTTTGTGGCATTCCAGATCCTATGAATCTCTGACAGTGGCATATAACACATGCCAGTAGGGGGGTGTCATATCACAAGCTGAACGGCGTGTCCATGACATGATTGTGGGGTAACTATGGGTCGCCATGACAGCCGAGGGTCTGCCGAAGACCCCATGCTTGTTGTGAGGATCCTCTTGTGAAAGTCAGCCTGTAGCTGGCGTTCATAGGAGAACATTGGTTTAGCTACAGATAGCAGTGTTTATCCAATGCTATGTATAGCACATTCAACCGGACAGTGGCAGCGTCAAGTCCCTAAAGAGGACTATTGAGTACAGTAAAAATTCAGTAAGATCTATCAAAATGTAAACTAAATTTATCTGATCAGTAAACAGCATAAGGAGAAAAAAATATCGAAATCGCCAGAATTACATTTTTTGGCAGCTGCAACATTGCAATAAAAGGCGATAAAAAAACCCATAGTATCTACCCCAAAAAGGTATCAGTAAAAATATCAACTCAGGGCGCAAAAAGTAAGCCTTTACCCAGCCTAATGAGGTTTACCCCATAATATGTGAATATTTGGAAAAGTACTTACCTGCTGGGGTCGTATGCGTGGGCAAGGAATCATGGCGCTGGGTGATGAGAGGCGCGCCTTCCACAGATGCTAATAGCAAACTCACGATTAGAAGAAATCGAAAGAGCATTTTAGCTTGGAGAAATATCGCTGAATGTGTAACACACAGGGAGTTATCGCTGAATGTGTAACACACAGGGAGTTATCGCTGAATGTGTAACACACAGGGAGTTATCGCTGAATGTGTAACACACAGGGAGTTATCGCTGAATGTGTAACACACAGGGAGTTATCGCTGAATGTGTAACACACAGGGAGTTATCGCTGAATGTGTAACACACAGGGAGTTATCGCTGAATGTGTAACACACAGGGAGTTATCGCTGAATGTGTAACACACAGGGAGTTATCGCTGAATGTGTAACACACAGGGAGTCTTGTCAGACAAAGCCTCTTCCTGCAGCGTCACTCCTTATAACCACACATTCCGTGATGTCACAATGGAGATCTCAGTGTGACATCACGAGGAGCGGAACACCAGTGATGTCACAATGGGTCAGATAAAGGATAAACAGCGTATGCACAACTTCAGAAGGTGCTCAAGTAGGGCCCCACACCATACATGAATAATAAAGAAAACTTGGCACTCAGCTTCTAGTATAATTTTTTGGATTTTTTAATGCAGCCAGAAAATAATAGACATTTCGGCCTCACTGGCCTTCATCAGTAACAGACTGCAGTATAGTAGTTAATTGCATTCAGTGCAAAAATAGAAGTGACACCATAGTCACTTTAAATGTGCCTGGTCATGCACTAGGCGCTGGGCATGGAGCCTGAATCAAATAGTACCTGGGTGGGTAGGGGTGCCATGCAGACATCAGCGACCCAGAATCCACTGTGACACAGCTGACCAACAGTGGATTCTGGGTCGCTGATGTCTGCATCGCACTGAATGCGATTAACTACTATCCTGCAGTCTGTTACTGATGAAGGCCAGTGAGGCCGAAACCTCTATTACAATGGGTCAGATAACTACAACTACTCAACATGGAGCAGCTCCATCCATCTATATATGATTAATATAATATTAATGTCTAAGGACCAAGCCGCATTAGAGGATATTATGAATGTATGGGGGCCACACAGGGAGACATTATTCATGTGTTGGCCACAGGGAGACGTTACTATTACTGGGCCACATAGGGTGGCAATATTAACTCATGATGAACACATAGGTGGACAGTTTTACCAGATGAGTGCCACATAAGGGACAATATTAATGTATGGGGGCCACATAGGAGGACATTGTTATTAAGTGGGGTCCAAATATGATGATATTTTTAATGTATGAGGGCGACAATTTGGAATGTTACTACTACATTGGGGGTCATAAAAAGGAATTCCACATCTGTATGAAGGCATAATAGTTGGACATTACTACTGTATGGGTGCCGTGTTGGGGCAATTCTACTGCATTTGGGCAAACAGGGGACATAATTACTACTGAATGGGGACACAGAGGAGCATCATTGCTGTACTGTATTTTATTTTGGGGGATACTATTACCATATAATAAAAGGGAGGTACTATTATTGTAGAATTGGAGGAAAAATGGCAATGGTGACCAGGAAGCAATAATCCATAGATGTCTGTGTGTTACATTCTGAAGAGACGAGTCCTGACAGGGAGAAGTCAGAGGAGTCTGCACTGGATGAAGAAAAGAGAACATTAATTACTTCAATTGGAGACATCACTGGGGAGTATCTTCAACTACCTATACTATATATACTGATAGCTTCCACTATTCGGTCATTATATGGGGGTACCAGCAGTGATAGTACAGTGATTCCTATTAATAATCACTATAATGATATAATTTGGTCACTATTTGCTGGTCATACGGTCATGGTGTAGCAGCATAATTTGTTTCTTGTATGTAGTAGTATTGGTACACTTTGTGCAAAACTATTAACCCGTTTACCCCCAAGGGTGGTTTGCACGTTAATGACCGGGCCAATTTTTACAATTCTGACCACTGTCCCTTTATGAGGTAATAACTCTGGAACGCTTTTATGGATCCCAGTGATTCTGACATTGTTTTTCTCGTGACATATTGTACTTCATGTTAGCCATAAAATTTCATTCATATAACTTGCGTTTATTTGTGCAAAAAGCAGAAATTTGGGGAAAATCTTGAAAATTTTGCAATGTTCCAACTTTGAAATTTTTATGCCCTTAAATCACAGAGATATGGCACAGAAAAAACATAATAATTAACATTTCCCACATATGTTTACTTTACATCAGCACAATTTTGTAACCAAAATTTTTTTTGTTAGGAATTTATAAAGGTTAAAACTTGACCAGCGATTTCTCATTTTTACGACACCGGTTTTTTTAGGGAACAAATCACATTTGAAGTCACTTTGAGGGGTCTATATGATAGAAAATACTCAAAAGTGACACCATTCTAAAAACTACATCCTTCAAGGTGCTCAAAACTACATTCAAGAAGTTTATTAACCCTTCAGGTGCTTGACAGGAATTTTTTGAATGTTTAAACAAAATGAACATTTAATTTTTTTCACAAAAAAATTACTTCAGGTCCAATTTTTTTTATTTTAGCAAGGGTAACAGGAGAAATTGAACTGCAAAAGTCATTGTACAATTTGTCCTGAGTATGCTGATACCTGATATGTGGGGGGGAATCACTGTTTCGGCACATGGCAGAGCTCGAAAGGGAAGGAGCTCCGTTTGACTTTTTCAATGCAAAATTGGCTGGAATTGAGATTGGACGCCATGTCACGTTTGGAGAGCCCCTGATGTGCCTAAACAGTGGAAACCCCCATAAATGACACCATTTTGGAAACTAGACCCCCCCAAGGAACTTATATAGATGTGTGGTGAGAACTTTGAACCCCCATGGGCTTTACATAAGTTTATCCGCAAAAAATTAAAAAATCATATTTTTGCCACAAAAATGATCTTTTCAGCCCCAATTGTTATCTTCCCAAGGGAAGCATGACCCCAAAAGTTGTGCAATTTGTCCTGAGTATGCTGATACCCCATTTGTGGGGGTAAACCACTGTTTGGGCGCATGGCAGAGCTCGGAAGGGAAGGAGCACCATTTGACATAAAATTGGCTGGAATTGAGATCGGGCGCCATGTCGCGTTTGGACAGCCCCTGATGTGCCTGAACAGTGGAACCCCCCCACAAGTGGCCCCATTTTGGAAACAAGACCCCCCAAGGAACTTATCTATATGTGTTGAGCACTTTGAACCCCCAAGTGCTTCACAGAAGTTAATAACGCCCATGAAAATAAAAAAATCATATTTTTTCCACAAACATGATCTTTTAGTCCCCAATTTTTTTATTTTCCCAAGGGTAACAGGAGAAATTGGACCCCAACAGTTGTTGTCCAATTTGTCCTGAGTATGTTGATACCCCATATGTGGGAGAAAACTACTGTATGGGCACACATCGGGACTCGAAATTGAAATAGTGATGTTTTGGAATGCAGACTTTGATGGAATGGTCTGTGGGTGTCATGTCATGTTTGGAGAGCCCCTGATGTGCGTAAACTGTGGAAACCCCCCACAAGTGACCCCATTTTGGAAACTAGACCCCTCAAGGAACTTATCTAGATGTGTGTTGAGCACTTTGAACCCCCAAGTGCTTCATAGAAGTTTATGACGCCGGAAGTGAAAAAAAAAATCATATTTTTTCCACAAACATGATCATTGCAACCAGGGGCGGACACTGACAGCTTGGGGCCACTGTGCAAGAAATGTGTCTGGGCCCCCCTTCCTTTTGTGGCGTCAATGTTACATATACACATATATGTATATGTATATATATATATATATAGCCACACACACATACATGTATATATTACATAGTCTCCTTTATTATGTATATTGCTGTCCCTTACACAGTGCCCTCTCTTGTTATGTACAGCACCGTCCCTACATATTAGATTATACAGAGCCCTGTTCTCTGTTTTTTATTACATACTGTCCTGTCTTGTTTGCTGTATAATGCAGTGATGGCTGATGGAGCATGGGAAAGCGTCCTTTCTAATGAAGGAGCCGATGGACTGGTAGTCTGGTCACCGGCTCCTTGATCAGCAGTCATTTTATATCTAAAAAGAGAGGGGACTATGTAGTAAAAGAAGGTGCTGTTAATAACAAAATGAACAAGAATACACTATGTAAGAGAGAGCACTATACATAACAGCAGAGGAAGCTATACAATAAGGGACGGCACCATATATAACTAGAGAGGATGGTACGTAATAAGGGACGGTGTTAAACATAATAAAAGAGAAAACTATGTAACTAAGGATGGTGTTACACAGAATTAGTGAGTACACTATATGCTAAGGGACTGTTATACATAATAAGTACGTGCACTATATGCTAAGGGACTGTGTTATACATAATAAGCGATAATGTCTTCCTCACCTCCCCCTGTTCCTAAGGCCATTATAAGTCCCCCCTTCCTCCCATCCCAATCCCCCACACCCCTCATTGTCCTCCTCCCCCAGATCCCATTATTGTCCTCCCCCCCATCATTACCCTCTTCACCACCTCCATCATTTTCTTCTCTCCCACCACTATCTTTGCTTTCTCCCCTACCACTTCCATCATTGCCCATTTCCCCACCTCCATTATTTCCTCCTCCACCACCCCCATTATTGCCCTTTCCACCACCACCATCATTGCATTCTCCCCCCACCCCATCATCATTTCTTTTTCCCTCACCACCATTGACCTTTCCACCACCTTCATCTTTGCCTTCTCCCCACCACCCCATCATTGCCCTCTCCATCACCCCATCATTGCCTTCTTCCCATCACCCCATCATTGCCTTCTCCATCACCCCCATCATTGCCTTCTCCCCATCACTGCCATCTGTCCATCACTCCCATCATTGCCTTCTCCCCATCACTCCCATCATTGTCTTCTCATCATCACTCCCATCATTGCCTTCTCCATCACCCCATCATTGCCTTCTCATCATCACTCCCAACACTGCCTTCTCCCCATCACCCCATCATGGCCTTCTCCCCATCACGGCCTTCTCCCAATCACCCCATCATGGCCTTCTTTTCATCACCCCATCATGGCCTTCTCCTCCACCTACACACACACATACATACATACATGCACACACATACTACATATACACATACATACATACATACATACACACACACACACAGCAGTGACAGCACCTCACCTGTCCGAGTCTGCAGAATCTCCGCCTCCGCCCTCCGCCTGCTTCCTCGCTCTGGCACACCGGCAGCGTCGCTGAATGATGACGTCATTCAGCGGCGCTGCTCTCTGTGTCAGAGACAGGAAGTGCTGGCTCCGGGCAGGAAGGATCTTTACAGATCCGCTGCTATTTTCTCTTGCAGGCAGCGGAGCTGCTGGGATCGCTCTCTGCCCGCCGCACATGAGGGCAATCTGGCCAAGGGCCCCCTGGAGCCTCTGGCCTGGAGAAACTGGGCAGATTGCCCTCATCATTAGCCACCCTGCAGAGGCCCCCTGGAGCCTCTGGGCCCTGGTGCAGTCGCACCGGTTGAACCGGCGGTATGTCCGCCCATGGTTTGGAATTTTTAGCCATTATTAGTGTAAGTTATTGCTCTGGCAGCAGTAATTGTCCTGTAACAGACTCTGTGTGAGCGGTGACACTGGCAGGAGTGTGAACAGGGCTCTGTAATACTGTGACCTGCCCTCCTTGGTGGAAAACACCTTCATCGGACTACAACTCCCTGCATTCTATCAAGCAAACAAGATCATATAGATATTTTTAAGTTTTGGAAGGCATCGTGTCAGCAAAGTTATAACCAAACTTTATTCAAAACACGTACATGTCAGTATGACAGTTTGAAAAAAAAAATCCGCTTTGTTTTTATTTGTTTTTATTTATTTTTTTATTTATTTTTTTTCCAGCATCAGTACAATTACGGCGAGGCCGAGTTTGTGTAGTTTTTTTTTTTTTTAAACATTTTAGTGGCTATTGGATTTTTTTATTTGGGGGCGTTTAAACTATGAGTTAAATAATTTTAGATTTTGATTGATCGCTCCAAAATGCATCATATGAGTTTATTTTTAAAATGTTAATTACTTTTTAACATTCTATTATTTTATTTTTTTTTTATTCCCTCGGGGGACTTGAACCTTTGACAGTTCAGCAAAACATAAGAAAACTTCTGATCTCCTGTGGAGCCCAGCCGGTGGCTTCATGGGAGCACCAAGATGGCGGCACTAGGGGACCTCTGTCAGTGACTTTTCAGCTCCCCACCATCTTGTCAGGGAGGGGGTGGATTGGGTAGTATAAATAAAAACATAAGATAAAGCCGCAAAACATAAGCCCTCGCCCAGCTCCAGATCCCGAAAAACGGAAACGCTGAGGGTCTCGGAAAATGGCGACAAACGCAAAAACTTTTCGGAAAAATTTTGGGAATTTTTTTTCACCACTGAAATAATAAAGAACCTATCCATGTTTGGTATCTGCGTACTTGTACTGACCGGCGGAATCATATTCTTCGGTTAGTTTTATCATATAGTGAACATGGCAAATAAAGATTAAAAAAAAAAAAACAATTGAATAATTGCACTTTTTTTTGCAATTTCTTGGTTTTTCTTCCCCCCTGCTTTCCAGTACACCATCATGGTCTTCTCCCCATCACCCCATCATGGCCTTCTCTCCCCATTACTCCCATTATGGCCTTCTCTCCCCATCACCCCCATCATGGCCTTCTCTCCCCATCACGGCCTTCTCCCCATGTCCCCATCATATCATTGCCTTTTCCAGGGCCAGGCTCCACCTACACACACAGACATACACACATACATATACACACACACAGCACACAAACACACACAGCAGCACCTCTCACCTGTCTCACACACAAACCAGCACCTCTCATCTGTCCGCAGCATAGCCCGTGCTTCCTCGCTCTGGCACAGCATCGGCCACTGGATGATGAGGTCATTCAGCAGCGCTCCTCTCTGTGTCAGAGACAGGAAGCGCGAGCGGCGGGCAGCAGAGATCCTTTCAGCTCCGCTGCTATTTTCTCTTGCAGGCAGCGGAGCTGCTTGGATCGCTCCCTGCCCGCCGCACATGAGAGCAATCTGGCCAGGGGCCCCCGGAGCCTCGAGTCCGGAGAAACCGGCCATATTGCCCTCATCATTAGCTGCACTGCAGGGCCCCCCATGGCAGTACCAGATCACAGCTCTGAATCTCCCCGGTTAGGGGTACCGGCTGCTTTTTTAACAAGCGGTTCCATCGAACCGGGGAGAACCGGCCGAATCCCACTCCTGCATTTAGGTTTTGAGTGATCAATTTCGAATTAGTTATCCCACTGCCTGTTAATGCCAGAACATAACATACTGTATATCATTAAACATATATTTAAGTCTTAAGAACTTACTTTCGGATGTGGCTGAGACGGGTTATAAGTTCCGTCATGAAAACAAACTTGAGGTATAATTCCTGAAACAGGCGGAGGAGGTGGAATATGTTCTTCGTCCTTTTGTTGTTCTGTAAAATACACTGTTAGTGAGACTAGTTGATCATGAAAAGGACATTGATTCTACTCTACAGTCAGCCTGGGATTGGAGACCCCTAGCTTACTAGGAAATTACTTAAAGGGAAACTGTCACCATGAAAACACAGTCCAATCTGCAGACCTCATCTATAATATAACGCTGTAAGCATCACTCTGTCCGAAGCCTTTATAGACTGCGCAAGTGCGACGCGACTGCGCAGTCTGGCTCCAGACAGAATGAGGCAGCCAGTGGTGAGGAGTGTGTATGGTGCCGGAGATGGCGGTACCGTACACACGGCATACCGCCATCTCCGACGCCATACTTACATGACCGGGAGGAGCGTTGCCGCGGTGCTTCTCTTCGGCCGGAGACCGGGGCGGGAGTGCGGCCGGAATCGCGCATGCGCATAGCGCGTTCCGGCGCCATTTTACTTTACTTTAGCAATATGATGCCGGACAGCGCTATGGGCATGCACATACTCCGGCGCCAGACTCCTCCCCCGGCCTCCAGCAGAATGTGGTGACAGCGCTGGAGCACAGGAAAGAAGGGTGAATATAAATGCTTTTTTTTTTGCATGTGTGTAGTTTTAGTAGGAGTGAGGGGACCATGCATACCAGGATAGGAGAGGTGAGAGGACCATGCATACCAGGATTGGGGGGTGAGGGGGCCATGCATACCAGGATTGGGGGATGAGAGAGACCATGCATACCAGGATAGGGGGTGAGAGGACCATGCTTACCAGGATTGGGGGATGAGGGGTACCATGCATACCAGGATAGGGGGGTGAGAGGAACATGCATACCAGGATTGGGGGATGAGGGTTACCATGCCTAACAGGAATGGGACATGAAGGGAACCATGCATACCAGGATAGGGGGGGTGAGGGGTACCATGCATACCAGGATTGGGGGATGAGGGGTACCATGCATACCAGGATTGGGGGATGAGGGTTACCATGCATAACAGAATAGGGGGTGAGGTGACCATACATACCAGGATTGGGGGATGTGGGATACCATGCATACCAGGATTGGGGGATGAGGGGTACCATGCATACCAGGATTGGGGGATGAGGGGTACCATGCATACCAGGATTAGGGGATGAGGAGTACCATGCATACCAGGATTGGGGGATGAGGGGTACCATGCATACCAGGATTGGGGGATGAAGGGTACCATGCATACTAGGATAGGGGTTGAGGGGACCATGCATACCAGGATAGGGGGGTGAGAGGACCATGCATACCAGGATAGGGGGATGAGGGGTACCATGCATACCAGGATTGGGGGATGAGGGGTACCATGCATACCAGGATAGGGGGTGAGGGGACCATGCATACCAGGATAGGGATGAGGGAGTACCATGCATACCAGGATTGGGGGATGAGAGGACCATATATACCCAGATAGGAGGTGAGGGGACCATGCATACCAAGATAGGGGGATGAGAGGACCATGCATAGCAGGATGGGGGGGTGGGAGGACAGAGGACCATGCATACCAGGATAGGGGGGTGAGAGGAATATGTGCATACCAGGATAGGGGGGTGAGAGAACCATGTGCATACCAGGATTGGGGGTTGAGGGGGCCATGCATACAAGGATGAAGAATGGCGTGCCATGCATAACAGGATTGGGGGGTGAGAGAACCATGCATACCAGGATTGGGGGATGAGGGGTACCATGCATACCAGGATTGGGGGATGAGGGGGACCATGCATACAAGGAAAGGGGGTGAAGGGACCATACATACCAGGATAGGGATGAGGGAGTACCATGCATACCAGGATTGAGGGATGAGGGGTACCATGCATACCAGGATAGGGGGTGAGGGGACCATGCATACCAGGATTGGTGGATGAGGGGTACCATGCATACTAGGATAGGGGGTGAGGGGACCATGCATACCAGGATAGGGGGGTGAGAGGACCATGCATACCACGAAAAGGGGGGTGAGGGGACCATGCATACCAGGATGAAGAATGGGGTGCCATGCATACCAGGATTGGGGGGTGAGGGGACCATGCATACCAGGATGAAGAATAGGGTGCCATGCATACCAGGATTGGGGGGTGAGGGGACCATGCATACTAGGATGAAGAATGGCGTTCCATGCATACCAGGATTGGGGGGGTGAGAGGTACCATGCATACCAGGATTGGGGGATGAGGGGTACCATGCATACCAGGATTGGGGGATGAGGGGGACCATGCATACAAGGAAAGGGGGTGAGGGGACCATACATACCAGGATAGGGATGAGGGAGTACCATGCATACCAGGATTGAGGGATGAGGGGTACCATGCATACCAGGATAGGGGGTGAGGGGACCATGCATACCAGGATTGGTGGATGAGGGGCACCATGCATACTAGGATAGGGGGTTGAGAGGACCATGCATACCTGGATTGAGGGATGAGGGGTACCATGCATACCAGGATTGGGGGATGAGGGGTACCATGCATACTAGGATAGGGCGTGAGGGGACCATGCATACCAGGATAGGGGGGTGAGAGGACCATGCATACCTGGATTGGGAGATGAGGGGTACCATGCATACCAGGATTGGGGGATGAGGGGTACCATGAATTACAGGATAGGGGGTGAGAGGACCATGCATACCAGGATGGGGGGGTGGGAGGACAGAGGACCATGCATACCAGGATAGGGGGGTGAGAGGACTATGTGCATACCAGGATAGGGGGGTGAGAGGACCATGTGTATACCAGGATTGGGGGTTGAGGGGGGCCATGCATACCAGGATAGCTGGGGTGAGTGGATTATGCATACCACGAAAGGGGGGTGAGGGGACCATGCATACCAGGATGAAGAATGGGGTGCCATGCATACCAGGATTGGGAGGTGAGGGGACCATGCATACCAGGATGAAGAATGGCGTGCCATGCATAGCAGGATTGGGGGGGTGAGAGGACCATGCATACCAGGATTGGGGGATGAGGGGTACCATGCATACCAGGATTGGGGGATGAGGGGGACCATGCATACAAGGAAAGGGGGTGAGGGGACCATACATACCAGGATAGCGATGAGGGAGTACCATGCATACCAGGATTGAGGGATGAGGGGTACCATGCTTACCAGGATAGGGGGTGAGGGGACCATGCATACCAGGATAGGGATGAGGGAGTACCATGCATACCAGGATTGGGGGGTGAGAGGACCATGCATACCAGGATTTGGGGATGAGGGGTACCATTCTTACCAGGATTGGGAGATGAGAGGACTATGCACACCAGGTTAGGGGATGAGGGGACCATACAAACCATGATAGGGGTGAGGGGGCCATGCATACCAGGATTGGGGGTGAGGGGACCATGCATACCAGGATAGGGATGAGGGAGTACCATGCATACCAGGATTGAGGGGTGAGGGGACCATGCATACCAGGATGAAGGCTGGGGTGCCATGCATACCAGGATTGGGGGGTGAGGGTACCATGCATACCAGGATAGGAATGAGGGGTGCCATGCATACCAGGATAGGAGGGTGGCTGCACATTTTCTTGGATTTTCGGGCCAGATGATGGTACTATCCCTAACTGACATATTTCTTTGTACAAGAGTATACAGAGGTAGCTGTCAACCACGGATATTGCTGCCCACTGGACCACAAATCCCAGAAAGAGCAGAAGTTTAAATGATTAACCCCTTCATGACCTCTGACACATATATACATCATAGGTTGTGTCCCTGCATTTGACCTGCAGGTTACTATTGTGAGCCCTCATGTTTTCAGGCACCAGAGAGCTGATCTGATCTGATCAGCTGTCATGTGCCTCTAAGAGCCATGGGTGTAATCACGATCCACCCATGGCTGTTAACCTCTTAAATTCTGCTGTCAATTTCCAACGGCAGCATTTATCATGGTCATGTCGGAAACGCGTCACTATTCCCGCCCATCAGCGCGCCCGTAACCTGAATTCAAGGTGCCAATGGGTTAACATAACAACCCGGGGTCTGCAAGAGACCCCTGTGGTTGTCATTGCTGATCTGATAGGTGCGCAGCCCTAAGGCCGGCGCTCGTAGCAGATAGCAGGGCTGAAGCAAACAGATGATTGCAGCTTCAAGTCTCCTAAATAGACTATTGAAGCAAGTAAAAAGTAGAAAAAAGTTTTTAAAAATATTAAAAGAATTAAAATAATAAAAGTTCAAATCACCCCCCTTTTATCCCATTCAAAATAAAAGAATAAACAAAAAAATTCAAATACACATTTATTTGGCATTGCTGCATTCAGAAACACCTGATCTATCACAATATAAAAATGATTAATCCGATCGATAAACGGTGTAATTAGAGAAAAAAATAAAAACTCTAGAATTAAGTTTCTTTGGTCGCCGCAACATTGCAATAACGGGCGATCAAAAGATCGTATCTGCACCAACATGGTATCAATAAAAACGTCAGCTTGGCGCCCAAAAAATAAGCCCTCACCCAACCCAAGATCATAAAAATTGGAAACGCTAAGGGTCTAGGAAAATGGCGCCATTGTTTTATTATTTTTTTCTTTTTTCTTTTTTACAAACTTTATTTTTTTTTTCACCACTTACCATAAATAAAAAAAGAACCTAGACATGATTGATGTGCGAGAACTCGTAATGAGCTGTAGAGTCATAACGGCAGGTCAGTTTTAGCATTTAGTGAACACGAGTTATTGCGAGCCCTTGGGATTACGAACCTCGCAATGGGGTGTAACCACGCAACAGACTGGCGTATGTGCAGACTAACAGCAAACATAAATACCTGGTGTACCTCTCTTGCCACTCCTACCTTGTGTATGAAAAAGCTCTGTCGTTAATACTGTTCGGGTAGAGCTATCCGATAGCGCTATCCATGAAGAAAGTGCACGGGTAGAGCAGCTATCCCATAGCTCTATTCCTAAAGGAAATGAACGGGTAGAGCTATCCCATAGCGATATCCCTCAATGTTCCTGAGTGTAAGCTATTTCACATGGTTGAGCGCACTTGGGATCTGCCCCCAAGGCCCTGCCCATGCCCAATGTTTGGTCCGTAGACCGCGGCTAGGAGTTAGTCCCGCTTTTGTGTGCAACTTTTTTTGGGCTTTTACAGTTGTTAAAAATCTTAATAAATGACTTCTTTGTACACACAGTGACTGCGTCCTCTTCTGGACCCATGTTGATAACTTCATCACTGGCATCAGGCATAGGGATCATGGTGCTTTTGAGGATATCTCTCTCTTTTCCACCACGGGTGCGTGAGGAGTGACATCAGTCACAGTTTTTGTTTTGTCCTCATGCTTTCCTGTAATGTAGAATATTGAAATTAGGTTAAAATCCCACCATAGACATTTGCAAGGAGTTTGTGTGGGTTTCCTCCAGATTCCTCCCACATTCCAAAGACATACTGATGGAGAATTATGATTGTAAGCCCCAATGGGGACAGTGATAACAATGTAAGTAAAGTTGTGGAATTAATGGCGCTACATACAGTTGAGAAATATTTTTATTTATATACCATAATAACATAAAACCAAGGTTTATTATAAAAGACAAAGCATCAAGTATATATGATAATATATATAGAAATTGACATAAAAATTGAAGGGTCAGCTAACCACAATCATAAGAGAAGGTTACATATATGTGTAGGGTCCCATGCCACAGAAAAATGTACAGATGATACAATAGTGTTAAATAAAAAATAAAAATATATATAATGGTGCCGTAAAGATATGTGATAAAAAACATATGTTAACAAAACAACATACAATGAATTTAAAGTGCAAAAATATGTGCTAGCAAAAAACACAATTAGTGTAATTAATGAACAATAAAGTGCAAAGTGCAGTAGTGTCCGCAGGTGTTGCTACACATAAATAAAGTTGTAATTGTGTGACCATAAACGTATATCTCTTAACAAATGAGAGCATATAAAGGCGCAGTTAGGAGATAAACAATCACCACAGGTAGTAGTAAAACAGTCAGAAAAACGAAATGGTTGCTGCCAACAACCAGACTATAGTGTTAAATAGTTATACCTGTGGATATATAACTGCTCCTGCCCGCCAGAGGTAGCTGCCCTTCCCCAACGCGCGTTTCGGCCAATTGCCTTCGTCAGGGGGTGGATACTAACAGAAGCCAATAGGTATTTATGTACCAAACAACCAATCAAGACTCATTAAACAAAATTTGGACCAATCACGGTCAAAAAAAGGCGTGGTGTTTCAATTATTATTAAAACATATGCATATAATGCACATGACCTAAATTAAATGAAACTACCACATCTAGCATTAAAACATTAAGTACTAGTATACTGCAAAACCGTCAAGTCATAAGACACTGCACAGATCGCAGTTTATGTGGTAACTGACATTGTGTATCAAACAGCCAATCTTTGCCCGTAAAACAAAAATTGGGCCAATCAGCAACCAGGAGGTGTGGCGCTTCAAATAGTCACTCAGTCTGTACAAAATTGCACCAATAACTGGTAGCGTATCAGACAGCCAATCATAGACCTTATAACAAAAAATGGACCAATCGTAGTCTAGAGGGCGTGACGCTATGAACGATGTCTCCATTAAAACAAAAATGCGAATGCATACATAAATACTTGATAATCACAGCAGCCAGCAGATGAATGTCACAATGACACCACATAACACAAGGCTTTACAGAAACCGCCATCTAGCTGGTAATTAACCCCGATAGTTGTAATGTGCAAGTGTATAGGATTAGATAGACTTAATAACCAGCGGTTATTGCATATTTTTACAAAGCCGCTGTGTCTAAATAACATATCCCAAACTATATTGATACTTATTGCTTAAATAATACTACAACTGCCACATGTATATATTTAATAGTCACTACAGCCAGCAGATGAAAGTCACAAATGACGCAACATAGCACATAACTACGCAGTTTATAAAAGCCGCCATTATATGATAACTTAAATCATGCAGAGCTAAAACAAAAGGCCACAATTAAGTCATACTACAGGATGTCTACTTCTCTACCCTAGAAAGAACCTAGCATCAATATAGTTTGGGATATGTTATTTAGACACAGCGGCTTTGTAAAAATATGCAATAACCGCTGGTTTAATTTTTGTTTTAATGGAGACATCGTTCGTAGCGTCACGCCCTCTAGACTACGATTGGTCCATTTTTTGTTATAAGGTCTATGATTGGCTATCTGATACGCTACCAGTTATTGGTGCAATTTTGTACAGACTGAGTGACTATTTGAAGCGCCACACCTCCTGGTTGCTGATTGGCCCAATTTTTGTTTTACGGGCTATGATTGGCTGTTTGATACACAATGTCAGTTACCACATAAACTGCGATCTGTGCAGTGTCTTATGACTTGACGGTTTTGCAGTATACTAGTACTTAATGTTTTAATGCTAGATGTGGTAGTTTCATTTAATTTAGGTCATGTGCATTATATGCATATGTTTTAATAATAATTGAAACACCACGCCTTTTTTTGACCGTGATTGGTCCAAATTTTGTTTAATGAGTCTTGATTGGTTGTTTGGTACATAAATACCTATTGGCTTCTGTTAGTATCCACCCCCTGACGAAGGCAATTGGCCGAAACGCGCGTTGGGGAAGGGCAGCTACCTCTGGCGGGCAGGAGCAGTTATATATCCACAGGTATAACTATTTAACACTATAGTCTGGTTGTTGGCAGCAACCATTTCGTTTTTCTGACTGTTTTACTACTACCTGTGGTGATTGTTTATCTCCTAACTGCGCCTTTATATGCTCTCATTTGTTAAGAGATATACGTTTATGGTCACACAATTACAACTTTATTTATGTGTAGCAACACCTGCAGACACTACTGCACTTTGCACTTTATTGTTCATTAATTACACTAATTGTGTTTTTTGCTAGCACATATTTTTGCACTTTAAATTCATTGTATGTTGTTTTGTTAACATATGTTTTTTATCACATATCTTTACGGCACCATTATATATATTTTTATTTTTTATTTAACACTATTGTATCATCTGTACATTTTTCTGTGGCATGGGACCCTACACATATATGTAACCTTCTCTTATGATTGTGGTTAGCTGACCCTTCAATTTTTATGTCAATTTCTATATATATTATCATATATACTTGATGCTTTGTCTTTTATAATAAACCTTGGTTTTATGTTATTATGGTATATAAATAAAAATATTTTTAATGATAGGACTATGGTCATGTGTTTTTGTTTCATTCCAGTTTAGGTTTATGACTGTCCTTTAGTTGCTCTAATATAGTCTTGGGTGGTGTATGCACCATACTATACCAAAATTGATTGATTTCCCACTATATCCCCTTTATTTGCTATACAGTTGCGAAAATAAGCATTTGACACACTGCCAATTTTGCAAGTTTTCCCGCCTACAAAGAATGGAGAGGTCTGTAATTTTTTATTGTAGGTACACTTCAACTGTGAGAGACAGAATGTTTAAAAAAATCCAGAAAATCCCATTGTATGATTTTTACATAATCAATTTGCATTTTGTTGCATGAAATAAGTATTTGACACCATAGAAAAACAGAACTTAATATTTGGTACAGAAACCTTTGTTTGCAATTACAGAGGTCATATGTGGTAGTTTTTTCCCAAGTTTGCACACACCGCAGCAAGGATTTTGTCCCCCCCCTTCCATACGGATCTGTCAGGTTTCGGTGCTGTCGCTGTGTAACATTGAGTTTCAGCTCCCTCCAAACGTTTCCTTTTAGGTTTAGGTCTGCAGACTGGCTAGGTTCCTCCAGGACATTAAAATGCATCTTATGGAGCCTCTCCTCAGCTGCCCTGGCTGTGTGTTTTGGGTCATTGTCATGATGGAAGAATCAGCTATGACCCATCTTTAACGTTCTTACTGAAGGAAGGATGTTGTTGGCTAAAATCTCACGACACATGACCTCATCTATCCTCCCTTCAATATGGTGCCGTCGTCTTGTCCCCTTTGCAGAAAATGGAATGAATGAACCGTTGTCATATGCCGGTTTTCGGTGAATGACAACTTACTGTAGGGACTGGTACATAGAGATGAATCTCCGCCATTGCTACTTTATCACCCTGAAGAATGTTGAGCTCATAGTTTCTAAGAGTATCATGGCACTTATAGTTTAATGCATTTGCAATTAAGGACATACCTGGTTGGTTTACAAGTTATGATGTATTGGTGCTGCACACATTGTATATTTCTATATTAAGGGCAGCGCAGAGTGTCGCAGGGTCAGCCGTCATGGAGTGGCAGCGTCTTCCTCGCCAACATAGGATGATGTTTGGTTGCTTATGTGGTGGAGCATTTCTCTGCTCATAAATCTATTTGTTTCTCGCCCCCTTTTGCTCCTATTTGTCTATATATGTCTCTGTATTCAGTGGAGCACACTAAAATCTATTCAGTATAATTGGTGTGGCACTATATATTGATGATTAAACTAGCACTGAATAGCGCATACTAGGGAACTGGGGAGAGCCGCCGAGGAGCAAGGGCACCATTGTCGTATCACAAGGGTGCCAACCTCTACTGTTAGGCAGGTGGACAGGAAAGGGGATTACACAGGGGCTCTCCAGGATCATTTATTTATCTCTTCAATTTGTCGCCTTTCAGCATTTTGTGTGTGTCTTGTATGTTGTTAGTCCTTTTATAAATGGTTAATAAAGGTTTATATTTTAATTAATGGGGTCTTCATATGTGAGCTGATTCCTGAACTTTCTCAGAATCATCCTTACTACAAGAGGCAAGATCACGTACAGAGCCCCAGACCGAGGAAGATTGACAGTCATCTTGTGTTTCCTCCATTTTCTAATAATTGTGCCAACAGCTGTTGCCTTCTCACCAATTGCCTATTGTGCTGTAGCCCATCCGAGCCTTGAACAGGTCTACAATTTTGTCCCTGATGTCCTTAGACTTCATTTTGGTCTTGGCCATGGTAGAGAGGTTGGAGTGTGATTGATTGTGTGGACAGGTGTCTTTTATACTGGTAACGAGTTCAAACAGGAGCAGTTAGCACAAGTAATGAGCGTAGAGTAGGAGGGCTTCTTAAAGAAAAACTAACAGGTCTGCGAGAGCCAGAATTCTTTCTGGTTAGAAGGTGATCAAACACTTATTTCATGCAATAAAATGCAAATCAATTATGTAAAAATCATAAAATAAATCTAAAAGACCACATTGTAAGATTCCGTCTCTCACAGGTGAAGTGTACCTACAATAAAAACTACAGACCTCTCCATTCTTTGTAGGTGGGAAAACTTGCAAAATTGGCATTGCGTCAAATACCGTATATACTTGCGTATAAGCCGAGATTTTCAGCCCATTTTTTTGGGCTGAAAGTCCCCCTCTCGGCTTATACGCAAGTCATATACGCCAGGGAGTCGGCGGGGGAGGGGTAGTGGGGGTGTCAGATCATACTGACCCCCTGGCGCGTCTCTGCAGCCCCCCTGCCTGTCCCACAGTCTCAGGCGCCTGCCTTCAGCAGTCACGTGGTACTGCTCATTAAAAACATGAATATGCACATATTCATGTCTTTAATGAGTGTTATCACATGACCGATGAAGGCTGGCGCCGAAGACCATGGGAGAACAGGGCTGCAGAGACCGCACCAGGAGGGGGTAAGTATATGTGATATTCACCTGTCCCCGTTCCCACGCTGCTTGCCGCTGCCTGCCACATCCTCTGTCAGTGTCGTTCAGGCAGCAGAGAACGCGCCCCCCATCATATTTATATATTCACTATATTGAGGGTATTATGGAAAGTCTATGGTTACTTACTGGTGCAGACTGGTCTGTGACCCCGGATCGTGTTCAGTTGAAGGTCAATGTGATCTCTTCGTCATATACTCTACATGCCGTTTAAAGACATGGAGTCACTTCCTGACCTAAAACAAAAAGTAAAAACAATGAAAATCAGATGCCCCCAATAATGGCAGCACGCCCCTTATCATATTTACACATTCACTATATTGAGGGTATTATGGAAAGTCCATGGTTACTTACTGGTGCAGACTGGTCTGTGGTCCCGGGTCGTGTCCGGTTGTAGGTCGGAGCGATCTCTTGGACCGTCATAGACTCTACATGCCTCTTGGAAAGTGCTAGAAACTCCTACGCGAAAATCGCGGAAAAAACGCGGAATAAACCTCTGCACAAATTGTGCGAATATCGCGCCAAACCGCAGAAACAGTCTCAAAACAAACCCGCAAGTTCCTGATATTGGGCATCTCCACTTGTAGGGTCGTTATCTCCGGGGTTACTTCTCTAGGTAGATCAGTAACGTTTTCTGTAGCCGCTCTCTTGGCTGGTGGCAGCATCTCAGGCTTACTGTTAGAGGAGATGGCCACATCCGTATCTGTTTCAATATCGATGACGACATAATCTGGACCAGGAGAAGAAATGTTGGTGTTCTCAAGGTCATCTGTCTTTTTGACCATTGGTCCATCCTCATTTTTTCCTGTTAAAGAGATCAAAGAAATCATAATTTTTTAAAATAAAATATTCTCCATATTTCTTATGGATTATTGCGTCTACTGCTCCTTTACTTCGCAGCCGCCCACTGTAGATAAATGTTAGCGCTTGCTGGGCTCTATGCAGCGCCGACGTTTGTCATGACATGGTCGGTGGTCTTGCAGCGCTCACGACCCCCAGGGTTCTGCAAGCTCTGCGATTCCAGTGCAGAGCGATAGCTCTGACAGGTGTTATCATTCGTGAAGCACCTGAAGGGTTGATAAACTTTTTGAATTTGGTTTTGATCACTTTGAGGGGTGCAGTTTTTAGAATGGTGTCACTTTTGGGTATTTCTGTATTAAATGCTCCTGAAAGTAACTTCAAATGTGATGTGGTCCCTAAAAAAATTGTTTTTGCAAATTTAGTTGGAAAAACGAAAAATCGCTGATCAACTTTTAACCCTTTTAACGTCTTAAGAAAAAAATAATTGTGTTTCAAAAATTGTATTGATGATAGATAAACATGTGGGAAATAGTATTTATTAACTATTTTGTGTGACAGCACACTGGTTTAAAGACTAAAAAATTTAAAAACTGCAAAATTTTCAGATTTTTCGTCACATTTCCGATATTTTCAGACAAAAACACAAATTATATTGGACAAATTTTACCACTATAATGAAGTACAATATGTTATGAAAAAACTATCTCAGAATCAATGTGATCTGTTATAGTGTTCGAGAGCTATAACCACATAAAGGGACACTGCTCAGAATTGGCCTGGTCATGAGGGCGAAAAAAGGCTCCGGCACGAAAGGTTTAAGAGACCATTTTTAAAAGGATGTCCTTCTATTACCGTATATACGCCTGTATATGCCGAGTTTATCAGCACACTTGTCCCAGAAAGCCGGCGGGGGAGCGGCGGGACAGCTGATCACAGGGGCACGAGCCGGCGGCTGTGGCTAAAGCCAGTGCAACTGCTAAAGAGAAATGAATATTTATTTCTCTTATAGTGCGCAATGTGACAGCTGCAGCAGCGAGGGCATGCTGGAGGAGGGTGAGTAGGATGGTTTGTTTTGTTTTCGTAATAGGAAGCATGCATACAAGGATGGGAGAGGGGAAGCCATGCTTACCAGGGCAGGACGGGGGAGCAATGCATACCGGGACAGGGATGCGGGAACAATGCATACCCGGCTTATACTCGAGTCAATAAGCTTACCCAGTTTTCCGTGGCAAACTTAGGTGCCTATACTCGGGTCGGCTTGTACTCAAGTATGTACGGTAATTACATACCAAATGTCCCCAGAGTAAGTCTATTACCAAGTTATAAAAAAGCAAAAAAAATAACTACCGTATTTTACGTATTATAAGACCCACTTTTTTCCCCAAAATTGTGGGGGAAAATGGGGGTGCGTCTTATAATGCGTATTTACCTTACCGGTACTGTTGCTGGCCACAGGCTGAGATAAGCAGGTTCCCAGCGGTGCTGTGAGTGCCCGACGATGCTGCGCAGGGGTTTCCCGTTCCGCTGCAGGGATCTCCATTGCTACGGGGGGCTTTGCTGAAATTTTGTGAAAGGCCAGATTGATATCAGCGCTGAAATCTCATCTTCTGAGATCTTGGTGCCGAGATCTCCATCTGCGCATGTGCCTCCCCTATCGTCGGCCATCTTCCCGGAGTCCACCGCACAGGAAACCATGCAACTGCCAGGGGCTCTGGCCTTTCACAAAATGTCAGCAGAGGCCCCCGCAGCACGGAGCAGCATGCAGCACGGAGAACCCCGCAGCACGGAGTCCCCCGCAGCACGAGCACCCCACAGGACCTGCAGCATGGAGCCCCCCATAGCACACAGCCCCCCACAGAGCACCGTGCAGCACAAAATCTCCGCCTCATCCCAGCCTGCAGCATCACCCCACTCCTGTTTCCTCCAGCAGCGACCCTGGGACCCCGCTTCACCGCAGCCACCACCCCCAGTAAGCAATAAGACGCATGGATTATAAGAAGCACCACCATTTTATTACAAAAAAAGTTTTTTTCCTATTTTTCTCCTCAAAATTTGGGGTGCGTCTTATAATCCGAAAAATACGGTATTTGCACATAGATTTTATAGGCTTGTCCAGGGTTCGAAAAATGTAATTGGTTTGTTTGAAACACAAGACCACCCCTGTCTGCAGGTTGTGCCTGCTATTGCAGATCAGCTCCAGTGAAGAGAATGGTATAGAGCTGCAATACCATGAACAAGCTGAAGATTTTGACGACACAGATTTTTTTTTTTTTTTTTTAAGAAAATGGCAGCCCTGTTTTTCTTATCCTGGAGAACTGCTTTAGTGTTAGATTGGTTAGGCTGTACTTACCACCAATAGGTTTAGCAGGAGTCTCTCTGTCTCCATCAGTAGAACGTTGAGATTCATCATTTCTCCTGGATTTATCCTTTTTCAGATGTCTTTAAAATAGTAAAATAGAAGGTATTTTATGAATTACAAAGTACTGTAACAGATCTTTATTCTGCAGAATGAAATATAGACTCATATGTTTCTTCATTCATTTTGTCCTTTACATGCTGTAGAAACATTGGCAATAAGGAAAATTTTGGTAATTATCAACAATTTTTCATGTACATGAAAGTTCAATATGTGTGGATCGTACTGGGTTGTAAGGTAATATGAAGATTAGACAGGAGTGGATTTATTTGAGTGGAATTGAATTCTCCTCACACAAAACTCAGAATGTTGGAGAACACAGATTTTTTGTAATTCACTCCACGCGAATAAAGCAAAGTGGAAGCTAGCGGCAGCCAACAGCTTGCAGAAGAGTAGAGGGCTGGCAGAAAGATGAGCTCACTTCTCTGACCGACTTCCGCTGCTTTATGCCCAATGGCCAGTTTTCCACACTACCATCATGCCGCACCTCAGGCCAAGTGTTCCCTTTGGACTGAAACTTTGGCTACAAGTGGCCCCGAAAGGTCTCTGCCCATGCAAGTCCCAACCAAGAGTCAACACTGGGCTGGAGTTGCGGGCATAGAGCAGTGGGGGCTTCCGGAGAGGGGCTTGGTTGTATATAAACTTTATTTTCTTCTTATATCTTCCATTTATTACCATCTGGGACTGGGGAGACCCCAGAGTATAACAGGGAACAATCAATATGTGAAGAATAATTTTGCTGTGAATTGAATCTCTAAATAAAATCTGCTGATTTGGCAGAATTTTGTCTGAGCCTCTCATCTGTAATAAAGATGGAAATTTTTGCAGACTCCCATGTACAATATAAATCATCCTTTACAATACTTACCTACATATGGTGTTACAGATGACACCAAGGAATGTTCCAAGGAAGAATATGATAACTACAAAATAAATGACCTTATTCCAAGGGATCTTTGGAGGAACGATAACATCCACTGAAAAAGAAGAGAAAATACATATATTATCTATATATCCAGTAACCCTTCTGTAATCCACTGCCATTATTATCGAAGCAGTCCTATAAAGGGAATCTGTCACCAGGCTTTTGCCATCTTATCGAGAGAACCATAATGTAGAAGCATAGACCTTTACTATAGCGATGTGTCAATTACTGGACTGTTTCAATAGAATCACTGTTTTACCAGCAATCGATTATCACTACAGGACAACTGGTCTTGTGCCTCCTAGTCCAGCCAGACCCCCAGCAATATACAATGTAAGCACAAGCTGTGGCGGGGTTATACACAGCTGAAAAACTGAGCTCTGCTCAATCTGCAGCAGAGAAAACTGTGACTCTATTATATAGTCTACTAGCTGAAGAGCCCGGCGCTGTCCGGGCATAGTAACTAACTTTGGTTAGTTACAACAAATTATAATTATCCTCCATCCCATAGTCCCGTGCCCATATACCCATAATACATATCCACCATCCCATAGGCCCGTGCCCATATACCCATCATACATATTCTCCATCCCATAGTCCCATGCCCATATACCCATCATACATCCTCCATCCCATAGTCCCGTGCCCATATACTCATCATACATATTCTCCATCCCATAGTCCCATGCCGATATACCCATCATACATCCTCCATCCCATAGTCCCATGCCCATACACCATCATACATATTCGCCATCCCATAGCCGAGTGCCCATATACCCATCACACATTCTTCATCTCATAGTCCCATGCCCATATACCCATCACACATGCTCCATCCCATAGTCCCGTGCCCATATACCCATCATACATATCCTCCATCCCATAGTCCCATGCCCATATGCCCATCACACATCCTCCATTCCATAGTCCCGTGCCCATGTACCCATCACACATGCTCCATCCCATAGTCCCATGCCCATATACCCATCATACATATCCTCCATCCCATAGTCCCGTGCCCATATGCTCATCACACATCCTCCATCCCATAGTCCCGTGCCCATATACCCATCATACATATCCACCATCCCATAGGCCCGTGCCCATATACCCGTCATACATATCCTCCATCCCATACTCCAGTGCCCATATACCCATCACACATCCTCCATTCCATAGTCCCATGCCCATATTCCCATTATACATATTCTCCATCCCATAGTCCCATGCCCATATTCCCATCATACATATTCTCCATCCCATAGTCCCATGCCCATATACCCATCATACATATCCTCCATCCCATAGTCGAGTGCCCATATACCCATCACACATATCCTCCATCCCATAGTCCCATGCCCATATACCCATCATACATATCCTCCATCCCATAGTCCAGTGCCCATATACCCATCACACATCCTCCATTCCATAGTCCCATGGCCATATACCCATCATACATATTCTCCATCCCATAGTCCCATGCCCATAAACCCATCATACATATCCTCCATCCCATAGTCGAGTGCCCATATACCCATCACACATATCCTCCATCCCATAGTCCCATGCCCATATACCCGTCATACATATCCTCCATCCCATAGTCCAGTGCCCATATACCCATCACACATCCTCCATTCCATAGTCCCATGCCCATATACCCATCATACATATTCTCCATCCCTTAGTCCCATGCCCATATACCTATCATACATATTCTCCATCCCATAGTCCCCTGCCCATATACCCATCAAACATATCCTCCATCCCATAGTCAAGTGCCCATATACCATCACACATCCTCCATCCCATAGTCCCGTGCCCATATATCCATCACACATCCTCCATCCCATAAGCCCGTGCCCATATACCCATCATACATATCCTCCATCCCATAGTCCAGTGACCATATACCCATCACACATCCTCCATTCCATAGTCCCGTGCCCATAAACCGGTCATACATATTCTCCATCTCATAGTCCCATGCCCATATACCCATCATACATATTCGCCATCCCATAGTCGAGTGCCCATATACCCGTCATACATATCCACCATCCCATAGGCCCGTGCCCATGTACCCGTCATACATATCCTCCATCCCATAGTCCAGTGGCCATATACTCATCATACATATTCTCCAACCCATAGTCCCATGCCCATATACCCATCATACATATCCTCCATCCCATACTCCAGTGCCCATATACCCATCACACATCCTCCATTCCATAGTCCCATGCCCATATTCCCATCATACATATTCTCCATCCCATAGTCCCATGCCCATATTCCCATCATACATATTCTCCATCCCATAGTCCCATGACCATATACCCATCATACAAATCCTCCATCCCATAGTCGAGTGCCCATATACCCATCACACATATCCTCCATCCCATAGTCCCATGCCCATATACCCGTCATACATATCCTCCATCCCATAGTACAGTGCCCATATACCCATCACACATCCTCCATTCCATAGTCCCATGGCCATATACCCATCATACATATTCTCCATCCCATAGTCCCATGCCCATAAACCCATCATACATATTCGCCATCCCATAGTCGAGTGCCCATATACCTGTCATACATATCCACCATCCCATAGGCCCGTGCCCATTTCCCCATCATATATATCCTCCATCCCATAGTCCAGTGTCCATATACCCATCACACATCCTCCATTCCATAGTCCCATGCCCATATACCCATCATACATATTCTCCATCCCATAGTCCCATGCCCATATACCCATCTTACATATCCGCCATCCCATAGTCCCGTGCCCATATACCCGTCAAACATATCCTCCATCCCATAGTCAAGTGCCCATATACCATCACACATCCTCCATCCCATAGTCCCGTGCCCATATATCCATCACACATCCTCCATGCCATAAGCCCGTGCCCATATACCCATCATACATATCCTCCATCCCATAGTCCCGTGCCCATATACCCATCATACATATCCTCCATCCCATAGTCCAGTGACCATATACCCATCACACATCCTCCATTCCATAGTCCCGTGCCCATATACCGGTCATACATATTCTCCATCCCATAGTCCCATGCCCATATACCCATCATACATATTCGCCATCCCATAGTCGAGTGCCCATATACCCGTCATACATATCCACCATCCCATAGGCCTGTGCCCATGTACCCGTCATACATATCCTCCATCCCATAGTCCAGTGGCCATATACTCATCATACATATCCTCCAACCCATAGTCCCATGCCCATATACCCATCATACATATCCTCCATCCCATAGTCCCATGCCCATATACCCATCATACATATCCGCCATCCCATAGTCCCATGCCCTTATACCTGTCAAACATATCCTCCATCCTATAGTCAAGTGCCCATATACCCATCACACATCCTCCATCCCATAGTCCCGTGCCCATATATCCATCACACATCCTCCATCCCATAAGCCCGTGCCCATATACCCATCATACATATCCTCCATCCCATAGTCGAGTGCCCGTATATCCATCACACATCCTTCATCTCATAGTCCCATGCCCATATACCCATCATACATATCCTCCATCTCATAGTCCAGTGCCCATATACCCGTCATATATATCCTCCATCCCATAGTCGAGTGCCCATATACCCATCACACATCCTCCATCCAATAGTCCCATGCCCATATACCCATCACACATCCTCCAACCCATAGTCCCATGCCCATATACCATCATACATATTCGCCATCCCATAGTCGAGTGCCCATATACCCATCATACATATCCTCCATCCCATAGTCCAGCATAGGCCCGTGCCCATATACCCGTCATACATATCCTCCATCCCATAGTCCAGTGCCCATATACCCATCACACATCCTCCATCCCTTAGTCCCGTGCCCATATACCGGTCATACATATCGTCCATCCCATAGTCCCGTGCCCATATACCCGTCATACATATCCTCCTTCCCATTGTCCAATGCCCATATACCCATCACACATCCTCCATCCCATAGTCCCATGCACATATACCCATCACACACCCTCCATCCCATTGTCCTGTGCCCATATACCGGTCATACATATCGTCCATCCCATAGTCCCGTGCCCATATACCCGTCATACATATCCTCCATCCCATAGTCCAGTGCCCATATACCCATCACACATCCTCCATCCCATAGTCCCGTGCCCATATACCCGTCATACATATCCACCATCCCATAGGCCCGTGCCCATATATCCATCATGCATATCCTCCATCCCATAGTCAAGTGCCCATATACCCATCACACATCCTCCATCCCATAGTCCCATGCCCATATACCCATCATACATATTCAACATCCCATAGTCCCATGCCCATATACCCATTATACATATTCGTCATCCCATAGTCGAGTGCCCATATACCCATCATACATATCCTTCATCCCATAGTCCAGTGCCCATATACCCATCACACATCCTCCATCCCATAGTCCCGTGCCCATATACCGGTCATACATAGCCACGATCCCATAGTCGAGTGCCCATATACCCATCATACATATCCTTCATCCCATAGGCGAGTGCCCATATACCCATCACACATCTTCCATCCCATAGTCCCGTGCCCATATAACTGTCATACATATCGTCTATCCCATAGTCCCGAGCCCATATACCCGTCATACATATCCTCCATCCCATAGTCCAGTGCCCATATGCCCATCACACATCCTCCATTCCATAGTCAACCATTATGACATCATAATGAGTGGCGGCAGGGCTTGCAACCTATGATGACATCAGCGTCGCCATGGCAACCATTGTGACATCATGAGGGGCGGGGCTTGATACGCACACACTGTTTCCCCAGTATGCAAATAGGGGCATTATGACATCATAATGAGGGGCGGGGCTTGACGCGCACACACTTTTTCCCAAGTATGTAGACAGGGGCAAAATTGTTTGGTGAATTGGAACGCGCGGGGTTAAAGTTTTGCCTCACAACATAGCTTAGGACGCTCTCAGGGTCCAGACGTGCGACTGTGCCAAATTTTGCGGCTGTAGCTGCGACGGTGCGGATGCCTATCCCGGGCATACACACACACATACATACACACATACATGCACACATACACACACACATACATACACACATACACACACACATACACACACATACATACACACTTTGAGCTTTATATATTAGTTTGGACGGTAGGACCCAGCATGACGATTAAAAATATGGGACCGTAGTTTTGCTAAATTATGTCTCAGGGATTATGAAAAAAAATAATTCAAAATACCCATTTGTTATCGCTGCATTTGTAAAAGTTCGATCTATCAAAATCTAAACTAAATTAATCTGACCAGTATACAGCATAATGAGAAAAAAAAAATCGAAATTGCCAGAATGAAATTTTTTGGCAGCCGCAAGATTGCAATAAAAGGCGATAAAAAAAACATAGTATCTACCCCAAAATGGTATCAGTAAAAAGATCAACTCAGGGCGCAAAAAGTAAGCCTTCACCCAGCCTAATGAGGTTTACCCCATAATATGTGAATATTTGGAAAAGTACTTACCTGCTGGGGTCGTATGCGTGGGCAAGGAATCATAGCGCTGGGTGATGAGAGGCGCGCCTTCCACAGATGCTAATAGCAAACTCACGATTAGAAGAAATCGAAAGAGCATTTTAGCTTGGAGAAATATCGCTGAATGTGTAACACACAGGGAGTTATCGCTGAATGTGTAACACACAGGGAGTTATCGCTGAATGTGTAACACACAGGGAGTTATCGCTGAATGTGTAACACACAGGGAGTTATCGCTGAATGTGTAACACACAGGGAGTTATCGCTGAATGTGTAACACACAGGGAGTCTTGTCAGACAAAGCCTCTTCCTGCAGCGTCACTCCTTATAACCACACATTCCGTGATGTCACAATGGAGATCTCAGTGTGACATCACGAGGAGCGGAACACCAGTGATGTCACAATGGATGAGATAACTGCAACTACTCAACATGGAGCAGCTCCATCAATCTATATATGATTAATATTATATTAATGTATAAGAACCAATCCGCATTAGAGGATATTATGAATGTATGGGGGCGACACAGAGAGACATTATTCATGTGTTGGCCACAGGGAGACGTTACTATTACTGGGCCACATAGGGTGGCAATATTAACTCACGGTGAACACATAGGTGGACAGTTTTACCAGATGAGTGCCACATAAGGGACAATATTAATGTATTAACAGGGGGACATCATTACTATATGGGGGCCAGGAAAGGGACAATATTACGGTATATGGGTCACATAGGAGGAAATTATTAATATTAGAGGCACATAGAGGGACAATATTAATTTATGGGGGCCACAAGGGAGGACATTGTTATTAAGTGGGGTCCACATATGATAATATTTTTAATGTATGAGGGCCACAATTTGGAATGTTACTGCTATATTGGGGTCATAAAAAGGAATTCCACATCTGGATGAAGGCATAATAGTTGGACATTACTACTGTGTGGGTGCCGTGTTGGGGCAATTCTACTGTATTTTGGCAAACAGGGGACATCAGGGGTGGATTAAGGGTAGCCAGGGCCCCGGGCTCTTCAGACTCTGTGGGCCCCCCGGTCATGTGACGGGATCATGCGACGGGGTCATCATATACCTGAAACAGATTATTCCAGAAAAATAGTTGCTGAGTGAAACTATAACCTGTCAAACATCCATTGATCTTGTCAATTTACCCTTCAGTTAGGAAGAAAAAAAATAAAAACCACTTTAAGCCATACTATTGAACTGTCCAATTTTAATCTGTAAACAAGACTGTCGCCAATTTTCGCAAGTTTCTCATCAAAAGTGCAACGCAAAACAGTTGAAAAAACATTTAAAGTATCACATTTCCAAAAAAGACACAAAGAAAACCATGTGTATAAAGGGCTCGTGCATACCAGCGCTCAAGTTAAAAAATGGTTTGGTCTCACCATTGTAGTAGACGTATTTTCATAGAGGGTCCATTTTTTCATGAGAAGGGAAAGGACAGAAATAATTTTCTCTGACTCTCTGTCGTGCCCCTGTATAGGTCCTGTCCTTAGAAGGACAGGCCTCAAGTGTGCCCACTATGGATAACCCACCATCCACAGATAGTTGGCAACTTCCCTACACGTTTCCTCCCCGTTTCTGGGGATTCAACAGGGGAACTACCCAAATGAATTCTGTGGTAGAATTATTATTGTATATCCGTCTTCATTATAGGGCCCTGCAGTGGCAGAAGGTCCCTAGAGCCAATGTGGCTGTCTGTGCCTCCGCCTATGTGTGGGCCATTGGTGTGCCCAGGAGCTATACAGGGGCACAACGGGGAGTCAGAGAAAATTATTCCTGTCCTATCCCCTCCCCTTCTCATGAAAAAGTGGACCCTCTATTAAAATGCGTTGTATTAAAAGTTATGTTTTACTAATAGCGGAGACTCCCCTAGCTCTACTCCGTCTGTGACCCCGGGAGTACTGTCATAGTGATAACACCTAGGCACTATAGCTGAGTGTGTGAATCTGTATGGCAGAAACCTTCATGATGAACCCATCTGTGCTGTATATTAGCCTCCAATCTCTTCACGGTACAATGATCACGCTTACGTTTTTTACAAAGATGTGATTTTTTTGCAAATCCCATCTTTGCAGTCACACGCCCGGCGCTGGCTCAGGAGAATCCTCACAGAGAGATTTTAGTGTATGTGCACACGTTGCGGATTTTTCCGCACAGAATCCGCAGATAAAATGACCTGCGTTTTCCCTGCGGATTTCGTGCGGATTTCACCTGCGTTTTTACACCTGCTGATTCCTATAATAGAATGGGTGTAAAAACGCTGCAGAATCCGCACACAGAATTGACATGCTGCGGGAAATAAACCGCTGCGTTTCCACATGGAATTTTCCGCAGCATGTGCTCAGCGGTTTTTCAGTTCCATAGGAGAACCTGGTACTGTACACCGCATGGAAAACTGCTGCGGATCCACAGGGCCAAATCCGCTGCGGATCGGCAGACTAATCCGCAACGTGTGCCCACACCCTGAGGATTCCCAAGTCTGCAGTCACAGACTTACATGGAAAGACTGCAGACTTTTAGCTTAAGACGGGACAACACCTTTAACCCTTAAAAGAAATAACCAACTAATTCAGATCAATACAAAGTTGCAACTTAACAACTTAGATCCAGCTTTTTTGATCAGCAGCCACTACAGCCAGCCTGGAAAAAAACGGCTTATGTGCATCTTCCCATTTTGTGCTTGTGTTATAAGACCAGTGGCCCAAAGTCACTTAACCCCTGAAAAACATCAGTTACTTATCAAAATCTGTGAAAACTGGCTATTTGCCCGTTGGTCTGCTGCCCAGAGCCCATTTGGGCCAGTCTAGTGACCTGAATGTGATGCAGGCCATCACTATGTATGTAATACTAGTGTGAGATCAGCGGCTCAAAGTCATTTAACCCCTGAAAAATAACACTTATCCAAATCAAAATCGCCCATCTGTCCACTTTGATGCCAGTTCTGATACCCAGAACACATAGGACAGACTAAAGGGACCTGAATTTGATGTCGGGCATCATGATCTATGTATATGCAGTGTGATATCAGTGGCCCAAAGTTATTTAACCCTTTCATTGATGCTCAACCTCATTGGCAACATTACCAGGAACAGATTATTCAGGGGATGACTGACTTAAGAAGGACAATATTACTAGTAGTACAAAACATTACTAATAAGGCTGTGTTCACACATTGCATTTTTGCAGGGTTTTTTTGCTGCTTTTTTTATGCAAGTTTTAAGCTGCGTTTTACTGTATCAGGAAAGTCTATTAGATTTCAGAAATCTCATGCACACATATTGGTTTTATTTCCCTGACTGATTTGGAAAACTGCTGCATTTTTAAAAACGGCAACATATCACTTTCAGCGGTTTGTCTGCCTTTGTTTCCACAAAAAAAAGGCAGAAAAAAAAGCTGAAAGTGACATGTTGCAGTTTTTAAAAATGCAGCAGAAATCGCAGGTAGCAGTTTTTGGTGCAAAAATCTGAGAGTTAAATCAGACTTGTTTTGAGAGGTGGGGGGCACTAAACTTTAATAACATGCACGAGAGACTACAAAAACACAGCAAAACTTGCTTTTTGCAAGCAGCTTAAAGGCAGCTTTAAATTTTCATTAAAAAAAAACAAAACACAACATGTGAACATAGACTACGTACAGCACCACCTAAAAGAAAATGGTGGACAAGCTGCTAGATATCAGAAAAGTCACAATAACAATCAATGTCATAAATTCTGACAACCCCACATGTAGGCGCAGACCGTATGCCAGGGTTGTGTCAGCGCCATTCTGGATGGCAGGGCTCATATTGGACCTGTGTATGACCTTCTAGGGACCACCTAGTATTATACCCCTTAGTGACCCCTACATGACAGGCGGCTGCAGATCGTCTGCTGACAACACAGTGACATGATGAAGGTGCCAGGACTTGCAGGCATGGCTGGGGCTATGGCATCCCCTGGAGGTGCACAGAGCAGTACCAGCCCTCATTCCTCCCCCAAGATGTTGCACATATGTCATTACCTTTCTCTCCAACACAAAGACTCCTTGGATCAGTGCTCCCCGGCTATACCGCCCCCATCATAAAGCAGCCCCGAGCCCCAGCCGTGCACATATGCTATCCACATCCAGGTAATGGTGAAGGCTGGCAGCATGATGGGCAGGATCACCCAGCCTGGCATCTTGGAGAGAGGTATTCTGGTGGCAAGGCTGCGGTGCCCTGCTGATGGCTGTCCTGGGCTTCGGCACTTCACAGTAAACTGCCCGGATCTAGGTGGAGGCTTTTCCCAAGCCGCTCTTCTCCCATAACCCAGGATGGAGCTCGCCAGTGCCCCCGGCCATTTGCAGGTCCCGATGGGCAGAAAGCTTCAGCCTTTCTGATCTCTGGGCCAAGGCACAAGCAGCCCGGCGGAGGCACAGCCGAGGGACGTGATCCGGGCTGTGATCCCCAGCAGCCACTGCCAGAACACTGAGGCAGGAACTGAACTTGGCGCCTCAGCGAGGAGGGGGCGCGGCCTGCAGTGTGACGTGTTTCTGCATCCGGCTCCCTGTGCAGTTCACGTGACAGCACTGGATACGAGACCCCCGCAGCAGCCAGAATACTGAGGTCGGTGGGGAGCTGGATGGGCAGGAGGGCAAGCGGGCCCCCGACTATAACTGTTTGTCACACTTTATAATTGGGAAATTTACCCTGTGCTGGTGGCCCCCCCCCACTGGGCCTTGGGCAACCGCCCTGATTGACCTTATTATAATCCGCCACTGGGGGACATAATTACTACTGAATGTGGACACAGAGGAGCATCATTACTGTAATGTATTTTATTTTGGGGGATACTGTTACCATATAATAAAAGGGAGGTACTATTTTTGTAGAATTGGAGGAAAAGTGGCAATGGTGACCAGGAAGCAATAATCCATAGATGTCTCTGTTACACTCTGAAGAGACGAGTCCTGACAGTGAGAAGTCAGAGCAGTCTGTGCTGGATGAAGAAAAGAGAACATTATTTACTTCAATTGGAGACATCACTGGGGAGTATCTTGAGCTACCTCTACTATATGTATTGATACCTTCCACTATTCGGTCATTATATGGGGGTACCAGCAGTGTTAGTACAGTGATTCCTATTAATAATCACTATAAAGATATGATTTGATCACTATTTGCTGGTCATACGGTCATGGTGTAGCGGCATAATTTGTTTCTTGTATGTAGTAGTATTGGTACACTGTGTGCAAAACTATTAACCAGTTTACCCCCAGGGTGGTTTGCACATTAATGATGGGGCCAATTTTTACAATTCTGACCACTGTCCCTTTATGAGGTAATATCTCTGGAACGCTTTTATGGATCCCAGTGATTCTGATATTGTTTTTCTCATGACATATTGTACTTCATGATAGTGGTAAAATTTCATTCATATAATGTTAGGCATCTAGTTTCTCCCACTGAACAGGAGGAGTCTCGAGCCATGTCCTCTGGGGTCTCCCCTTTTTCTGCAGCTGCAGAGGTTCCTGCTCAGCAGAGACGTCGGTCCCAGCGTCTTGCAGCGTCTGCTCCGATTGGACCACCAGGAAGGTCCCGGAAGGCTGCAACTATAAAAGCTTAGCATGGCCGCCCGGCCATGCGCTAATATAGACCATGTGGAGTGAGTGTTGTATGCATGTATGAATGTCTCTGGTGAATGACTCATTATGAAACCCCTACCCTTGGTACGCATGCGTTGTGTAGCCTAGCCTGCTAGCGCCCAGGTTGAGGTCCAGGTAGAGGCAGAGTCAGACACTGGCATCAGCATCCACCGGTGGCTTTGTCTATACACCACGGTGCACGTAGACTGCTCTCCTCGGTGGTCAGCATTCAGTGGAGGCTTCCGCAGGTGCGACACCGCACTCTCAGTAGGTCTAGAGAGACTAAGACCTCGTGTCCTTGGGGCTGAGTTCTGTGATCATATACTGCGCGCCCTCTTGCCGAGTGCTGTGAGTTTGAACAGGCTCCGGCATTCATGTTTTGCGGTACTGCGGGTCTGTGACGTAACAAAGTTCGCTCCTGTTCACACCGGATGGCGTTAACCCGCGTGTGACCTTTTGTATACTGCTATACACATCCGCCATTTACTAAGCAGCCGTTTACCACCTCTGCACGGTGGACCCCGGGCTGCGAACGCACCTTATCATTTTATTATTTGGTGCGTTCCGCCAACCCTAACATATAACAGGTTTATTTGTGCAAAAAACGGAAATTTGGCAAAAATTTTGCAATTTTCCAACTTTGAATTTTTATGCCCTTAAATCCCAGAGTTATGGCACAGAAAAAACTTAATAAGCATTTATCATGATCATCTTGGAAACGCGTCACTAATCCCACCCATCAGCACGCCCATCACATGAATTCAAGGTGCCAATGGGTTAGCATGACAACGCGGGGTCTGCAAGAGACCCCTGTGGTTGTCATTGCTGATCTGCTAGGTGCGCTGCCCTAAGGCTGGCGCTCGTAGCAGATGATCAGTTCTGCTGCAGATAGCAGGGCTGAAGCGAACAGATGATTGCAGCTTCAAGTCTCCTAAATAGACTATTGAAGCAAGTAAAATGTAGAAAAAAGTTTTTAAAAATATTAAAAGAATTAAAATAATATAAGTTCAAATCACCCCCCTTTTGCCCCATTCAAAATAAAAGAAAAACAAAAAAATTCAAATACACACTTATTTGGCATTGCTGCATTCAGAAACACCTGATCTATCAAAATATAAAAATAATTAATCCGATCGATAAACGGCGTAATGAGAGAAAAAATTCAAAACTCTAGAATTACCGTATATACTCGAATATAAGCCGAGATTATCAGCCCATTTTTTAGGGCCGAAAGTCCCCCTATCGGCTTATATTCGAGTCATATACACCAGGGGGTCGGAGGGGGTGTCAGGTAATACTTATATTCTGGTGTGGTCTCTGCAGCCCCCAGCTTCTCCGCGATCTCCCTTCCTGCCTTCAGCGGTCACGTGGTACCGCTCATTACACTCATGAATATGTGCATATTCATGAGGTGTAATGAGCGGTACCACGTGACCGCTGAAGGCAGGAAGGGAGATCGCGGGGAAGCTGGGGGCTGCAGAGACTGTGCCAGGTCCGGTAAGTATAGCGATACTCACCTGTCCGGGTCTATCGCTGCTTGCTGCTGTCTGGCATGTCATCTGTAAGTGATGTTCAGACAGCAGAGGGCGTGGTGATGTGGTTATTGCTCGCCACGCCCCCTGCAGTTTGAACGTCACTGACAGATGACATGCCAGACAGCAGCAAGCAGCGGCACCTGGCCCCAGCGACAGAGAGGTGAGTATGTCATATTTTTTATTTTTAAATGCGGCAGCAGCAGCACATGGGGGCATAATGTATGGATCATCTTATGGGGGCAGCACATGGGGGCATAATCTATGGAGCATCTTATGGGGGCAGCATATGGGAGCATAATATATGTAGCATCTTATGGGGGCAGCATATAGGGGTATAATCGATGGAGCATCTTATAGGGTCAGCATATGGGGGATTAATCTAAGGAGCATCTTATGGGGCAGCATATGGGGGAATAATCTATGGAGCATCTTATGGGGGTAGCATATGGGGGCATAATCTTTGGAGCATCTTATGGGGGCAGCATATGGTGCCTATTCTATGGAGCATCTTATGGGGCCATAAGGTTTATGGAGCAGCATATGGGGCATATTATTCTAGGGAGCATCTTATGGGGCCATTATTAACCTTTGTGCAGCATTATATGGGGTGTATTTTGTATGGAGCATCTTATGGGGCCATTATGAACTGTATGGAGCATTATATGGGGCTCCTGATTCAATATGGATATTCAAAAACATTTAACCTACTGATGTCTCAATTAAGCTTACTTTTATTGGTATCTATTTTTATTTGTGAAATTTACTAGTAGCTGCTGCATTTTCCACCCCAGGCTTATACTCAAGTCAATATCACCTCTATGCAGTATCACCTCTATGCTGATGACACGCAGATCTACCTATCTGGACCCAACCTCGCCTCCTTACTGACTGAAATCCCACAATGTCTGTCTGCTATCTCAGCCTTCTTCTCTGCTCGCTTTCTCAAACTGAACATGGACAAAACAGAATTCATCATCTTCCCCCCATCTCACTCTACCCCTCCACCAGACCTATCCATCAATGTTAATGGCTGCTTTCTTTCCCCAGTCCCACACGCTCGGTGTCTAGGGTGATCCTCGACTCTGCGCTCTCTTTCAAACCACATACCCAAGCCCTCGCCTCCTCCTGTCACCTCAAACTCAAAAATATTTCCCGGATCCACTCATTCCTCAACCACAAAACCACAAAAACACTAGTGCACGCTCTTATCATCTCCCGCCTCAATTACTGCAACCTCCTACTCTCTGGCCTCCCCTCTAGCACTTTGGCTCCGCTCCAGTCCATCCTACACTCTGCTGCCCGACTAATCCACCTGTCTCCCTGCTACTCCCCAGCCTCCCCCCTATGCCAGGCCCTTCACTGGCTTCCTATTGCCCAGAGGCTCCAATTCAAAACCCTAACCATGACATACAAAGCCATCCACAACCTGTCTCCTCCATACATCTGTGACATGGTCTCTAGGTACCCACCCACACTCAACCTTTGATCATCTCAAGATCAAGATCTCCTCCACTCCCTCTTATCTCTTCTTCCCACAACCGCATACAAGACTTCTCCCGTGCTTCCCCCATACTCTGGAACTCTCTGCCGCAACACATCAAACTCTCACCATCAACGGAAACCTTCAAGAAGAACCTGAAAACCCACCTGTTCTGACAAGCCTACAGCCTGCAATGATCCTCGGTCTACTGAACCACCGCACGACCTGCTCTACCCTCTCCTACTGTATCCTCACCCATCCCTGTAGACAGTGAGCCCTCGCGGGCAGGGTCCCCTCTCCTTATGTACTTGTGTGTCCCTTGTCTTACACATGTTTATTATACTTGTCTATATTTCCCCTTTTCACATGTAAAGCGCCATGGAATAAATGGCACTATATAAATGCATAATAATAATAAGTTTTCCCAGTTTTTTGTGGCAAAATTAGGGGGGGTCGGCTTATACTCGGGTTGGCTTATAATCGGGTATATACGGTAAGTTTCTTTGGTCGTCACAACATTACAATAACAGGCGATCAAAAGATCGTATCTGCACCAACATGGTATCAATAAAAACGTCAGATCGGAAAATAGCGCCATTGTTTTGTTCTTTTTTCTTATTTTTTAAAAACTTTAGATTTTTTTCACCACTTACCATAAAAAAAAAGAACCTAGACACGTTTGGTGTTTGAGAATTCGTAATGAGCTGTAGAGTCATAACGGCAAGTCAGTTTTAGCATGTAGTGAACACGAGTGATTGTGAGCCCTTGGGATTACGAACCTCGCAATGGGGTGTAACCACGCAACAGACTCCTCTCGCAATGGGGTGTAACCATGCACCAGACTGGTGTATGTGCAGACTAACAACAAACATAAATACCTGGTGTACCTCTCCTGCCACTCCTACCTTGTGTATGAAAAAGCTCTGTCATTAATATTGTTTGAGTAGAGCTATGCGACAGCGCTATGTTAGGCGTCGGGTTCCTGTCGCTGCACAGCGGGAATCCTGAGTCTTACTTCCGGTGGTCTCTCATTCTTCTCCAGCCGCAGAGGAGGTTGCTCAGCAAACTCGTTGGTCCCGGCGCTCTGCCCAGACCAGCTCCATGGGTTTGCTTGCTGCTGCCACCTCTGGCTCAGCTATGGCAATACATGCTGCTCAGCAGCAAGATTCTCCAGGGACTAAGTCCTCATGTCGGGCCACTGAGCATGCCCGTGGAGTGATCTCCCATTGGAGATCGAAGGTCACGTGCTCAGGTCCTGCTCCTGTACGGATTGGCCCAGCCGAAAGCCAGGAAGGTCCCGGATGCTCGCAGCTATAAAAGGGTCGCATGGCCGCTCGGCCATGCGCTAGGATAGACTGTATTTTCAGACTATAAGTAGTGAGTGATGAATGCATGTATGAATGTCTCTGGTGACTGACTCATTATGAAACCCCTACCCTTGGCACGCATGTGTTGTGCAGCCTAGCCTGCTAGCGCCCAGGCTTAGGCGTAGGTAGGTCAGAGTCTGTGTCAGACATTAGTCTTCATCAGTGACTCGGCACGCCTCAGTGCAAGTGCTCCACACTCCATAGCCAGCGTCTATAGCGGCATTCGTGGCAGCGATGCCGCGCGCTCAGTGGGCCTAGAGGGACTCTAACCCCGTGTCCTTGGGGTAGAGTTCTGTGGCCGTTTGCTGTGCTCTCTTTGGCCGGGCTCTGTGAGCTAAACAGGCTCCGGCATCCACATTCAGCGGTTGTGCGGCTCTGTGAATTATCAGAGTCCGCTCCTGTTCACACTGTGTGACGTAACCTACGTGTGACTGTTTTCACGCCGCCCTATTCTTCCGCCATTGTCTAGCAGCAGTATACCACCTCTGCACAGTGGACCCCTGGCTGTGAACGCACCTACTACTACTTTACAATTTGGTGAATTCCGCCAGCCCTAACACACTATCCATGAAGAAAGTGCATGGGTAGAGCTATCCCATAGCTCTATTCCCAAAGGAAATGAACAAGTAGAGCTATCCGATAGCGCTATCCCTCAATGTTCCTGAGTGTAAGCTATTTCACATGGTTGAGCGCACTTGGGATCTGCCCCCAAGGCCCTGCCCATGCCCAATGTTTGGTCCGTAGACCGCGGCTAGGAGTTAGTCCCGCTTATAGACATGGAGTCACTTCCTGACCTTTTTGGGAAATCCGCTGATTCTGTTGTTCTGCAGGCAGGATATTAGATGAGTCCTCTTCTTCTCATGCTGGAACTTAGCTGTGGGTTCACCGTCATCTGCCATAAGCTCGTAGGCAAACGCTATAGCATATAAGCCACAGTCGTACCCTTTCTTCTGCTGATCCACATTGATAAACCTCAAATGTTTCAGGGGCTTGTCGACCACTTCACTGTACATATTGATAATCTTCTGACGGATGGATGGACTCAGATTCCTAGTCCTGATGCTGTCGGCCACAAAGATTTGGCCATTTTTATAGCAGGTTGTCAGCCAGTGCACCCTGTCCTCATCATAGTGGATTTGTACAGCATTCTTCAGTACGCTGTGCCCTGGTACCATAAGAGCGTAGGGGGGCTGCAAGCCAGCAAAACCCTTAAACTGTCTGTGCAGCAGGTCCTGGGCCATGATGATGATCTCATGATCCAGGAAGCCTTCCTTTCCTTTGCTCAGCAGGTTGGTTAAGATTTCTGGAGGCAGGTTCCCAATATCGGGCATCTCCACTTGTGGGGTCACTATCTCCGGGGTTACTCCTCTAAGTAGATCAGCAACGTTTTCTGTAGCCACTCTCTTGGCTGGTGGCAGCATCTCAGGCTTACTGTTAGAGGAGATGGCCACATCCTTATCTGTTTCAATATCGATGACAACATAATCTGGACCGGGAGAAGAAATGTTGGTGTTCTCAAGGTCATCTGTCATTTTGACCATTGGTTCATCCTCATTTTTTCCTGTTAAAGAGATCAAAGAAATCATAATTTTTTAAAATAAAATATTCTCCATATTTGTTATGGATTATTACGTCTACTGCTCCTTTACTTCGCAACCGCCCACTGTAGATAAACGTTGGCGCTTGCTGAGCTCTATGCAGTGCCGACGTTTGCCATGACATGGTCGGTGGTCTTGCAGTGCTCACGACCCCCAGGGTCCTGCAAGCACTGCGATTCCAGTGCAGAGCGATAGCTCTGACAGGTGTTATCATTGCCGTGAAGCACCTGAAGGGTTGATAAACTTTTTGAAATTGGTTTTGAGCACTTTGAGGGGTGCAGTTTTTAGAATGGTGCCACTTTTGGGTATTTTCTATATTAAATGCTCCTCAAAGTAACTTCAAATGTGATGTGGTCCCTAAAAAAATTGTTTTTGCAAATAATAGGAAACATGCTGACAAGGATGGGAGGGGGGTAGCCCCGCATACCAGGACGTGCAGCACGAAATCTCCGCCTCATCCCAGCCTGCAGCATCACCCCACTCCTGTATCCTCCAGCAGCGACCTTTGGACCCCGCTTCACAGCAGCCACCACCCCCAGTAAGCAATAAGACGCATGGATTATAAGAAGCACCACCATTTTAGTAAAGAAATTTTTTTTTCCTATTTTTCTCGTCAATATTTGGGGTGCGTCGTATAATCCGTAGTATCGCATAATCCAAAAAATACAGTATTTGCACATAGATTTTATAGGCTTGTCTAGGGTTATAAAAATGTAATTGGTTTGTTTGAAACACAAGACCACCCCTGTCTACAGGTTGTGCCTGTTATTGCAGATCAGCTCCAGTGAAGGGAATGGTATAGAGCTGCAATACCATGAACAAGCTGAAGATTTTGATTGCAAAGATTTTTTTTTTTTTAAGAAGATGGCAGCCCTGTTTTTCTTATCCTGGAGAACTGCTTTAGTGTTAGATTGGTTAGGCTGTACTTACCACCAATAGGTTTAGCAGGAGTCTCTCTGTCTCCATCAGTAGAACGTTGAGATTCATCATTTCTCCTGGATTTATCCTTCTTCAGATGTCTTTAAAATAGTAAAATAGAAGGTATTTTATAAGTTACAAAGTAACGAATCTTTATTCTGTGGAATGAAATATAGACTCATATGTTTCTTCATTCATTTTGTCTTTTACATTCTGTAGAAACATTGGCAATCAGTAAAATTTTGGTAATTATCAACAATTTTTCAGGTACATGAAAGTTCAATATGTGTGGATCGTACTGGGTTGCAAGGTAATATGAAGATTAGACAGGAGTGGATTTATTTGAGTGGAATTGAATTCTGCTCATACAAAACTCAGAATGTTGGAGAACAAAGATTTTTTGTAATTCACTCCAAGCAAATAAAGCAAAGTGGAAGCTAGCGGCAGCCGCCAGATTGCGGAAGAGTAGAGGGCTGGCAGAAAGATGAGCTCACTTCTCTGACCGACTTCCGCTGCTTTATGCCCGATGGCCAGTTTTCCACACTACCATCATGCCGCACCTCTGGCCAAGTGTTCCCTTTGGGCTGAAACTTTGGCTACAAGCGGCCCCGAAAGGTCTCTGCCCATGCATGTCCCAACCAAGAGTCAGCACTGGGCCGGAGTTTCAGGCAGAGAGCATTGGGGGCTTCCGGAGAGGGGCTTGGTTGTATATATACTTTATTTTCTTCTTACATCTTCCATTTATTACCATCTGGGACTGGGGAGACCCCAGAGCATAATAGGGAACAATCAATATGTGAAGAATAATTTTGCTGTGAACTGAATCTCTAAATAAAATCTGCTGATTTGGCAGAATTTTGTCACAGCCTCTCATCTGTAATAAAGATGGAATTTTTTGCAGACTCCCATGTACAATATAAATCATCCTTTACAATACTTACCTACATATGGCGTTACAGATGACACCAAGGAATGTTCCAAGGAGGAATATGATAACTACAAAATAAATGACTTTATTCCAAGGGATCTTTGGAGGAACAATACCATCCACTGAAAAAGAAGAGAAAATACATATATTATCTATATATCCAGTAACTTGTCTGTAATCCACTGCCATTATTATCGAAGCAGTCCTATAAAGGGAATCTGTCACCAGGCTTTTGCCATCTTATCGGAGAGAACCATAATGTAGAAGCATAGACCTTTACTATAGCGATGTGTCAATTACTGGACTGTTTCAATAGAATCACTGTTTTACCAGCAATCGATTATCACTACAGGACAACTGGTCTTGTGCCTCCTAGTCCAGCCAGACCCCCAGCAATACACAATGTAAGCACAAGCTCTGGCGGGGTTATACACAGCTGAAAAACTGAGCTCTGCTCAATCTGCAGCAGAGAAAACTGTGACTCTATTATATAGTCTATTGGACGGTAGGACCCAGCAAGACGATTAAAAATATGGGACCGTAGTTTTGCTAAATTATGTCTCAGGGATGCTGTCATATTAATATATAATAGATGTAATGGACAATATAGAGATCTATCCAGTGGCTTAGGTAGAGGCTGATGTGTCCTGGTGAAAATAAGTAATCTGGGCCGCCCACCTGCATATTTGTCAGATGTATGGTCCTTTGTGACATTCCAGATCCTATGAATCTCTGACAGTGGCATATAACACGTGCCAGTAGGGGGGTGTCATATCACAAGCTGATCGGCGTGTCCGTGACATGATTGTGGGGTAACGATGGGTCGCCATGACAGCCGAGGGTCTGCCGAAGACCCCATGCTTGTTGTGAGGATCCTCTTGTGAAAGTCAGCCTGTAGCTGGCGTTCATAGGAGAACATTGGTTTAGCTACAGATAGCAGTGTTTATCCACTGCTATGTATAGCACATTCAACCGGACAGTGGCAGCGTCAAGTCCCTAAAGAGGACTATTGAGTACAGTAAAAATACTGTAAGATCTATCAAAATGTAAACTAAATTTATCTGATCAGTAAACAGCATAATGAGAAAAAAAAATCGAAATCACCAGAATTAAATTTTTTGGCAGCTGCAACATTGCAATAAAAGGCGATAAAAAAACCCATAGTATCTACCCCAAAATTGTATCAGTAAAAATATCAACTCAGGGCGCAAAAAGTAAGCCTTCACCCAGCCTAATGAGGTTTACCCCATAATATGTGAATATTTGGAAAAGTACTTACCTGCTGGGGTTGTATGCGTGGGCAAGGAATCATGGCGCTGGGTGATGAGAGGCGCGCCTTCCACAGATGCTAATAGCAAACTCACGATTAGAAGAAATCGAAAGAGCATTTTAGCTTGGAGAAATATCGCTGAATGTGTAACACACAGGGAGTTATCGCTGAATGTGTAACACACAGGGAGTTATCGCTGAATGTGTAACACACAGGGAGTTTTCGCTGAATGTGTAACACACAGGGAGTTATCGCTGAATGTGTAACACACAGGGAGTTATCGCTGAATGTGTAACACACAGGGAGTCTTGTCAGACAAAGCCTCTTCCTGCAGCGTCACTCCTTATAACCACACATTCCGTGATGTCACAATGGAGATCTCAGTGTGACATCACGAGGAGCGGAACACCAGTGATGTCACAATGGGTCAGATAAAGGATAAACAGCGTATGCACAACTTCAGAAGGTGCTCAAGTAGGGCCCCACACCATACATGAATAATAAAGAAAACTTGGCACTCAACTTCTAGAATAATTTTTTGGATTTTTTAATGCAGCCAGAAAATAATAGACGTTTCGGCCTCACTGGCCTTCATCAGTAACAGACTGCAGTATAGTAGTTAATTGCATTCAGTGCGATAATAGAAGTGACACCATAGTCACTTTAAATGTGCCTGGTCATGCACTAGGCACTGGGCATGGAGCCTGAATCAAATAGTACCTGGGTGGGTGGGGGTGCCATGCAGACATCAGCGACCCAGAATCCACTGTGACACAGCTGACCAACAGTGGATTCTGGGTCACTGATGTCTGCATCGCACTGAATGCGATTAACTACTATCCTGCAGTCTGGTTCTGATGAAGGCCAGTGAGGCCGAAACCTCTATTACAATGGGTCAGATAACTGCAACTACTCAACATGGAGCAGCTCCATCCATCTATATATGATTAATATAATATTAATGTCTAAGGACCAAGCCGCATTAGAGGATATTATGAATGTATGGGGGCGGAGACATTATTCATGTGTTGGCCACAGGGAGACATTACTATTACTGGGCCACATAGGGTGGCAATATTAACTCATGATGAACACATAGGTGGACAGTTTTACCAGATGAGTGCCACATAAGGGACAATATTAATGTATGGGGGCCACATGGGAGGACATTGCTATTAAGTGGGGTCCACATATGATGATATTTTTAATGTATGAGGGCCACAATTTGGAATGTTACTCAACATGGAGCAGCTCCATCCATCTATATATGATTAATATAATATTAATGTCTAAGGACCAAGCCGCATTATAGGATATTATGAATGTATGGGGGCGGAGACATTATTCATGTGTTGGCCACAGGGAGACATTACTGTTACTGGGCCACATAGGGTGGCAATATTAACTCATGATGAACACATAGGTGGACAGTTTTACCAGATGAGTGCCACATAAGGGACAATATTAATGTATGGGGGCCACATGGGAGGACATTGCTATTAAGTGGGGTCCACATATGATGATATTTTTAATGTATGAGGGCCACAATTTGGAATGTTACTACTACATTGGGGGTCATAAAAAGGAATTCCACATCTGTATGAAGGCATAATAGTTGGACATTACTACTGTATGGGTGCCGTGTTGGGGCAATTCTACTGCATTTGGGCAAACAGGGGACATAATTACTACTGAATGGGGACACAGAGGAGCATCATTGCTGTACTGTATTTTATTTTGGAGGATACTGTTACCATATAATAAAAGGGAGGTACTATTATTGTAGAATTGGAGGAAAAATGGCAATGGTGACCAGGAAGCAATAATCCATAGATGTCTGTGTGTTACATTCTGAAGAGACGAGTCCTGACAGGGAGAAGTCAGAGCAGTCTGTGCTGGATGAAGAAAAGAGAACATTAATTACTTCAATTGGAGACATCACTGGGGAGTATCTTGAACTACCTATACTATATGTATTGATACCTTCCACTATTCGGTCATTATATGGGGGTACCAGCAGTGTTAGTACAGTGATTCCTATTAATAATCACTATAATGATATGATTTGGTCACTATTTGCTGGCCATACGGTCATGGTGTAGCAGCATAATTTGTTTCTTGTATGTAGTAGTATTGGTACACTGTGTGCAAAACTATTAACCCGTTTACCCCCAAGGGTGGTTTGCACGTTAATGGCGGGGCCAATTTTTACAATTCTGACCACTGTCCCTTTATGAGGTAATAACTCTGGAACGCTTTTATGGATCCCAGTGATTCTGACATTGTTTTTCTCATGACATATTGTAGTTCATGTTAGTCATAAAATTTCATTCATATAACTTGCGTTTATTTGTGCAAAAAGCGGAAATTTGGGGAAAATCTTGAAAATTTTGCAATTTTCCAACTTTGAAATTTTTATGCCCTTAAATCACAGAGATATGGCACAGAAAAAACTTAATAATTAACATTTCCCACATATGTTTACTTTACATCAGCACAATTTTGTAACCAAAATTTTTTTTTGTTAGGAAGTTATAAGGGTTAAAACTTGACCAGCGATTTCTCATTTTTACAACACCATTTTTTTTAGGGACCAAATCACATTTGAAGTCACTTTGAGGGGTCTATACGATAGAAAATACCCAAAAGTGACACCATTCTAAAAACTACATGCTTCAAGGTGCTCAAAACTACATTCAAGAATTTTATTAACCCTTCAGGTGCTTCACAGGAATTTTTTGAATGTTTAAACAAAATGAACATTTAATTTTTTTCACAAAAAAATTACTTCAGGTCCAATTTTTTTTATTTTACCAAGGGTAACAGGAGAAATTGAATTGCAAAAGTCATTGTACAATTTGTCCTGAGTATGCTGATACCTGATATGTGGGGGGGAACCACTGTTTCGGCACATGGCAGAGCTCAAAAGGGAAGGAGCTCCATTTGACTTTTTCAATGCAAAATTGGCTGGAATTGAGATTGGACGCCATGTCACGTTTGGAGAGCCCCTGATGTGCCTAAACAGTGGAAACCCCCATAAATGACACCATTTTGGAAACTAGACCCCCCCCAAGGAACTTATATAGATGTGTGGTGAGAACTTTGAACCCCCATGGGCTTCACATAAGTTTATCAGTAAAATTAAAAAATCATATTTTTGCCACAAAAATGATCTTTTCAGCCCCAATTGTTATCTTCCCAAGGGAAACAGGACCCCAAAAGTTGTGCAATTTGTCCTGAGTATGCTGATACCCCATATGTGGGGGTAAACCACTGTTTGGGCGCATGGCAGAGCTCGGAAGGGAAGGAGCACCATTTGACATAAAATTGGCTGGAATTGAGATCGGGCGCCATGTCGCGTTTGGACAGCCCCTGATGTGCCTGAACAGTGGAACCCCCCCACAAGTTACCCCATTTTGGAAACGAGACCCCCCCAAGGAACTTATCTATATGTGTTGAGCACTTTGAACCCCTAAGTGCTTCACAGAAGTTTATAACGCCCGTGAAAATAAAAAATCATATTTTTTCCACAAACATGATCTTTTAGTCCCCAATTTTTTTTATTTTCCCAAGGGTAACAGGAGAAATTGGACCCCAAAAGTTGTTGTCCAATTTGTCCTGAGTACGTTGATACCCCATATGTGGGAGAATACTACTTTATGGGCACACACCGGGGCTCGGGAGGGAAGTAGTGATGTTTTGGAATGCAGACTGATGGTATGGTCTGCGGGTGTCATGTCACGTTTGGAGAGCCCCTGATGTGCCTAAACTGTGGAAACCCCCCACAAGTGACCCCATTTTTGAAAGTAGACCCCCCAAGAAACTTATCTAGATGTGTTGAGCACTTTGAACCCCCAAGTGCTTCACAGAAGTTAATAACGCCCGGGCGTGAAAATAAAAAAATCATATTTTTTCCACAAACATGATCTTTTAGTCCCCAATTTTTTTATTTTCCCAAGGGTAACAGGAGAAATTGGACCCCAACAGTTGTTGTCCAATTTGTCCTGAGTATGTTGAAATACCCATATGTGGGAGAAAACTACTGTATGGGCACACATCGGGGATCGGAATTGAAATAGTGATGTTTTGGAATGCAGACTTTGCTGGAATGGTCTGTGGGTGTCATGTCATGTTTGGAGCGCCCCTGATGTGCCTAAACTGTGGAAACCCCCCACAAGTGACCCCATTTTGGAAACTAGACCCCTCAAGGAACTTATCTAGATGTGTGTTGAGCACTTTGAACCCCCAAGTGCTTCATAGAAGTTTATGACTCCGGACGTGAAAAAAAAATCATATTTTTTCCACAAACATGATCATTGCAACCAGGGGCGGACACTGGCAGCTTGGGGCCACTGTGCAAGAAATGTGTCTGGGCCCCCCTTCCTTTTGTGGCGTCAATGTTACATATACACATATATACACTCACTGGCCACTTTATTAGGTACACCATGCTAGTAAGGGGTTGGACCCCCTTTTGCCTTCAGAACTGCCTCAATTCTTCGTGGCAGAGATTCAACAAGGTGCTGGAAGCATTCCTCAGAGATTTTGGACCATATTGACATGATGGCATCACACAGTTGGCGCAGATTTGTCGGCTGCACATCCCTGATGCGAATCTCCCGTTCCACCACATCCCAAAGATGCTCTATTGGATTGAGATCTGGTGACTGAGGAGGCCATTTGAGTACAGTAAACTCATTGTCATGTTCAAGAAACCAATCTGAGATGATTCGAGCTTTATGACATGGCGCATTATCCTACTGAAAGTAGCCATCAGATGTTGGGTACATTGTGGTCATAAAGGGATGGACATGGTCAGCAACAATACTCAGGTAGGCTGTGGCGTTGCAACGATGCTCAATTGGTACCAAGGGGCCCAAAGAGTGCCCAGAAAAAATTCCCCACACCATGACACCACCACCACCAGCCTGAACCGTTGATACAAGGCAGGATGGATCCATGCTTTCATGTTGTTTACGCCAAATTCTGACCCTACCATCCCAATGTCGCAGCAGAAATCGAGACTCATCAGACCAGGCAACGTTTTTCCAATCTTCTACTGTCCAATTTCGATGAGCTTGTGCAAATTGTAGCCTCAGTTTCCTGTTCTTAGCTGAGAGGAGTGGTACCCAGTGTGGTCTTCTGCTGCTGTAGCCCATCTGCCTCAAAGTTCGACGCACTGTGCGTTCAGAGATGCTCTTCTGCCTACCTTGGTTGTAGCGGGTGGCAATTTGAGTCACTCTTGCCTTTCTATCAGCTCGAACCAGTCTGCCCATTCTCCTCTGACCTCTGGCATCAACATGGCATTTCTGGCCACAGAACTGCCGCTCACTGGATTTTTTTTCTTTTTCGGACCATTCTCTGTAAACCCTAGAGATGGTTGTGCGTGAAAATCCCAGTAGATCAGCAGTTTCTGAAATTCTCAGACCAGCCCTTCTGGCACCAACAATCATGCCACGTTCAAAGGCACTCAAATCACCTTTCTTCCCCATACTGATGCTCGGTTTGAACTGCAGGAGATTGTCTTGACCATGTCTACATGCCTAAATGCACTGAGTTGCCGCCATGTGATTGGCTGATTAGAAATTAAGTCTTAACACACAGTTGGACAGGTGTACCTAATAAAGTGGCCAGTGAGTGTATATATATATGTATATATATATAGCCACACACACATACATGTATATATTACATAGTCTCCTTTATTATGTATATTGCTGTCCCTTACACAGTGCCCTCTCTTGTTATGTACAGCACCGTCCCTACATATTAGATTATACAGAGCCCTGTTCTCTGTTTTTTATTACATACTGTCCTGTCTTGTTAGCTGTATAATGCAGTGATGGCTGATGGAGCATGGGAAAGCATCCTTTCTAATGAAGGAGCCGATGGACTGGTAGTCTGGTCACCAGCTCCTTGATCAGCAGTCATTTTATATCTAAAAAGAGAGGGAACTATGTAGTAAAAGAAGGTGCTATTAATAACAAAATTAACAAGAATACACTATGTAAGAGACAGCACTATACATAATAGCAGAGGACGCTATATAATAAGGGACAGCACCATATATAACTAGAGAGGATGGTATGTAATAAGGGATGGTGTTAAACATAATAAAAGAGAAAACTATGTAACTAAGGATGGTGTTACACAGAATTAGTGAGTAGACTATATGCTAAGGGACTGTGTTATACATAATAAGTACGTGCACTATATGCTAAGGGACTGTGTTATACATAATAAGCCATAATGTCTTCCTCCAGCTCCCCCTGTTCCTAAGGCAATTATAAGTCCCCCCTTCCACCCATCCCAATCCCCCACACCCCTCATTGTCCTCCTCCCCCAGATGCCATTATTGTCCTCTCCCCCACCCCATCATTACCCTCTTCACCACCTCCATTCCATCATTTTCTTCTCTCCCACCACTATCTTTGCTTTCTCCCACCACTTCCATCATTGCCCATTTCCCCACCTCCATTATTTCCTCCTCCACGACCCCCATTATTGCCCTTTCCACCACCACCATCATTGCATTCTCCCCCCACCCCATCATCATTTCTTTTCCCTCACCACCATTGACCTTTCCACCACCTCCATCTTTGCCTTCTCCCCACCACCCCATCATTGCCCTCTCCATCACCCCATCATTGCCTTCTTCCCATCACCCCATCATTGCCTTCTCCATCACCCCCATCATTGCCTTCTCCCCATCACTGCCATCTGCCCATCACTCCCATCATTGCCCTCTCCCCATCACTCCCATCAATGCCTTCTCATCATCACTCCCATCATTGCCTTCTCCATCACCCCATCATTGCCTTCTCATCAACACTCCCATCATTGCCGTCTCCATCACCCCATCACTGCCTTCTCCATCACCCCCATCATTGCCTTCTCCCCATCACTGTCATCTGTCCATCACTCCCATCATTGCCTTCTCTCCATCACTCCCATCATTGCCTTCTCATCATCACTCCCATCATTGCCTTCTCCATCACCCCATCATTGCCTTCTCATCATCACTCCCATCATTGCCTTCTCCATCACCCCATCACTGCCTTCTCCCCATCACCCCATCATGGCCTTCTCCCAATCACCCCATCATGGCCTTCTCTTCATCACCCCATCATGGCCTTCTCCTCCACCTACACACACATACATACATACATACATGCACACACATACTACATATACACATACATACATACATACACACACATACATACATACACACACACACACACAGCAGTGACAGCACCTCACCTGTCCGAGTCTGCAGAATCTCCACCTCCGCCCTCCGCCTGCTTCCTCGCTCTGGCACACTGGCAGCGTCGCTGAATGATGACGTGATTCAGCGGCGCTGCTCTCTGTGTCAGAGACAGGAAGTGCTGGCTCCGGGCAAGAAGGATCTTTACTGATCCGCTGCTATTTTCTCTTGCAGGCAGCGGAGCTGCTGGCATCGCTCCCTGCCCGCCGCACATGAGGGCAATCTGGCCAAGGGCCCCCTGGAGCCTCTGGCCTGGAGAAACTGGGCAGATTGCCCTCATCATTAGCCACCCTGCAGAGGCCCCCTGGAGCCTCTGGGCCCTGGTGCAGTCGCACCGGTTGAACCGGCGGTATGTCCGCCCATGGTTTGGAATTTTTAGCCATTATTAGTGTAAGTTATTGCTCTGGCAGCAGTAATTGTCCTGTAACAGACGCTGTGTGAGCGGTGACACTGGCAGGAGTGTGAACAGGGCTCTGCAATACTGTGACCAGCCCTCCTTGGTGGAAAACACCTTTATCGGACTTCTTCTCCCTGCATTCTATCAAACAAACAAGATCATATAGATATTTTTAAGTTTTGGAAGGCATCGTGTCAGCAAAGTTATAACCAAACTTTATTCAAAACACGTACATGTCAGTATGACAGTTTGAAAAAAAAAATCCGCTTTGTTATTTGTTTTTATTTATTTTTTATTTATTTTTTTTACAGCATCAGTACAATTACGGCGAGGCCGAGTTTGTGTAGTTTTTTTTTTTTTTAAAACATTTTAGTGGCTATTGGATTTTTTTATTAGGGGGCGTTTAAACTATGGGTTAAATAATTTTAGATTTTGATTGATCGCTCCAAAAGGCATCATATGAGTTTATTTTTAAAATGTTAATTACTTTTTAACATTCTATTATTATTATTTTTTTTTTTTATTCCCTTGGGGGACTTGAACCTTTGACAGTTCAGCAAAACATAAGAAAACTTCTGATCTCCTGTGGAGCCCAGCCGGTGGCTTCATGGGAGCATCAAGATGGCGGCACTAGGGGACCTCTGTCAGCGACTTTTCAGCTCCCCACCATCTTGTCAGGGAGGGGGTGGATTGGGTAGTATAAATAAAAACGTCAGATAAAGCTGCAAAACATAAGCCCTCGCCCAGCTCCAGATCCCGAAAAACGGAAACGCTGACGGTCTCGGAAAATGACGACAAACACCAAAACTTTTCGGAAAAATTTTGGGAATTTTTTTCACCACTGAAATAATAAAGAACCTATCCATGTTTGGTATCTGCGTACTTGTACTGACCGGCGGAATCATATTCTTCAGTTAGTTTTATCACATAGTGAACATGGCAAATAAAGATTAAAAAAAAAAACAATTGAGTAATTGCACTTTTTTTGCAATTTCTTGTTTTTTTTTTCCCCCCCTGTTTTCCAGTACACCATCATGGTCTTCTCCCCATCACCCCATCATGGCCTTCTCTCCCCATTACTCCCATCATGGCCTTCTCTCTCCATTACCCCCATCATGGCCTTCTCTCCCCATCACCCCCATCATGGCCTTCTCTCCCCATCACGGCCTTCTCCCCATGTCCCCATCATATCATTGCCTTCTCCAGGGCCAGGCTCCACCTACACACACACAGACATACACACATACATATACACACACACAGCACACAAACTCACACAGCAGCACCTCTCACCTGTCACACACACACCCAGCAGCACCTCTCTCCTGTCTCACACACAAACCAGCACCTCTCATCTGTCCGCAGCATAGCCCGTGCTTCCTCGCTCTGGCACATCATCGGCCACTGAATGATGACGTCATTCAGCAGCGCTCCTCTCTGTGTCAGAGACAGGAAGCGCGGGCGGCGGGCAAAAGAGATCCTTTCAGCTCCGCTGCTATTTTCTCTTGCAGGCAGCGGAGCTGCTTGGATCGCTCCCTGCCCGCCGCACATGAGGGCAATCTGGCCAGGGGCCCCCGGAGCCTCGAGTCCGGAGAAACCGACCATATTGCCCTCATCATTAGCTGCACTGCAGGGCCCCCATGGCAGAACCGGATCACGGCTCTGAATCTCCCCGGTTAGGGGTACCGGCTGCTTTTTTAACAAGCGGTTCCATCGAAGCGGGGAGAACCAGCCGAATCCCACCCCTGCATTTAGGTCTTGAGTGATCAATTTCGAATTAGTTATCCCACTGCCTGTTAATGCCAGAACATAACATACTGTATATCATTAAACATATATTTAAGTCTTAAGAACTTACTTTCGGATGTGGCTGAGACGGGTTATAAGTTCCGTCATGAAAACAAACTTGAGGTATAATTCCTGAAACAGGCGGAGGAGGTGGAATATGTTCTTTGTCCTCTTGTTGTTCTGTAAAATACACTGTTAGTGAGACTAGTTGATCATCAAAAGGACATTGATTCTATTCTACAGTCAGCCTGGGATTGGAGACCCCTAGCATACTAGGAAATTACTTAAAGGGAAACTGTCACCATGAAAACACAGTCCAATCTGCAGACATCATCTATAATATAACGCTGTAAGCATCACTCTGTCCGAAGCCTTTATAGACTGTGCAAGCGTGACGCGACTGCGCAGTCTGGCTCCAGACAGAATGAGGCAGCCAGTGGTGAGGAGTGTGTATGGTGCCGGAGATGACGGTACCGTACACACGGCATACCGCCATCTCTGACGCCATACTTACATACTTACATGACCGGGAGGAGCGTTGCCGTGGCGCTTCTCTTCGGCCGGAGACCGGGGCGGGAGTGCGGCCGGAATCGCGCATGCGCATAGCGCGTTCCGGCGCCATTTTACTTTACTTTAGCAATATGACGCCGGACAGCACTATGGTCATGCGCATACTCCGGCGCCAGACTCCTCCCCTGGCCTCCAGCAGAACGTGTTGACAGCGCTGGAGCACAGGAAAGAAGGGTGAGTATAAATGCTTTTTTTTTTTGCATGTGTGTAGTTTTAGTAGGAGTAAGGGGACCATGCATACCAGGATAGGAGAGGTGAGAGGACTATGCATACCAGGATTGGAGGGTGAGGGGGCCATGCATACCAGGATTGGGGGATGAGAGGGACCATGCATACCAGGATAGGGGGGTGAGAGGACCATGCTTACCAGGATTGGGGGATGAGGGGTACCATGCATACCAGGATTGGGGGATGACAGGACCATGCATACCAGGATTGGGGGATGAGGGGTACCATGCATACCAGGATAGGGGGGGTGAGAGGACCATCCATACCAGGATTGGGGGATCAGGGAGTACCATGCATACCAGGATTGGGACATGAAGGGTACCATGCATACCAGGATAGGGGGGTGAGGGGTACCATGCATACCAGGATTGGGGGATGAGGGTTACCATGCATAACAGGATAGGGGGTGAGGTGACCATACATAACAGGATTGGGGGATGAGGGATACCATGCATACCAGGATTGGGGGATGAGGGGTACCATGCATACCAGGATTGGGGGATGAGGGGTACCATGCATACCAGGATTGGGGGATGAGGGTTACCATGCATAACAGGATAGGGGGTGAGGTGACCATACATACCAGGATTGGGGGATGAGGGATACCATGCATACCAGGATTGGGGGATGGGGGGTACCATGCATACTAGGATAGGGGGTGAGGGGACCATGCATACCAGGATAGGGGGGTGAGAGGACTGTGCCTACCAGGATAGGGGGATGAGGGGTACCATGCATACCAGGATTGGGGGTGAGGGGACCATGCATACCAGGATAGGGATGAGGGAGTACCATGCATACCAGGATAGGGGGGTGAGAGGACTATGTGCATACCAGGATAGGGGGGTGAGAGAACCATGTGTATACCAGGATTGGGGGTTGAGGGGGCCATGCATACCAGGATAGCGGTGGTGAGTGGACTATGCATACCACAAAAGGGGGGTGAGGGGACCATGCATACCAGGATGAAGAATTGGGTGCCATGCATACCAGGATTGAGGGGTGAGGTGACCATGCATACCAGGATGAAGAATGGCGTGCAATGCATAGCAGGATTGGGGGGGTGAGAGGACCATGCATACCAGGATTGGGGGATGAGGGGTACCATGCATACTAGGATTGGGGGATGAGGGGGACCATGCATACAAGGAAAGGGGGTGAGGGGACCATACATACCAGGATAGGGATGAAAGAGTACCATGCATACCAGGATTGAGGGATGAGGGGTACCATGCATACCAGGATAGGGGGTGAGGGGACCATGCATACCAGGATAGGGATGAGGGAGTACCATGTATACCAGGATTGGGGGGTGAGAGGACCATGCATACCAGGATTGGGGGATGAGGGGTACCATGCATATCAGGATTGGGGGATGAGAGGACTATGCACACCAGGATAGGGGGTGAGGGGACCATACATACCAGGATAGGGGGTGAGGGGGCCATGCATACCAGGATTGGGGGTGAGGGGACCATGCATACCAGGATAGGGATGAGGGAGTACCATGCATACCAGGATTGAGGGGTTAGGGGACCATGCATACCAGGATGAAGACTGGGGTGCCATGCATACCAGGATTGGGGGGTCAGGGTACCATGCATTCCAGGATAGGAATGAGGGGTGCCATGCATACCAGGATAGGAGGGTGGCTGCACATACCAGGATGGGAGACCATATACCAATTAAAATGCTCGCCTCCCGGGCGTAGAATGGGTTCATAGCTAGTATTATAGATCAGGGGGATGAGTAGATTGATATATAATGTAGTTGTGTGAGAAAGCATTTAGTATTACCTGGGTTTTAATCATTGATTCCTTTGCTTTTTCTTGGATTTTCTGGCCAGATGATGGTACTATCCCTAACTGACATATTTCTTTGTACAAGAGTATACAGAGGTAGCTGTCAACCACGGATATTGCTGCCCACTGAACCACAAATCCCAGAAAGAGCAGAAGTTTAAATGATTAACCCCTTCATGACCTCTGACACATATATACATCATAGGTTGTGTCCCTGCATTTGACCTGCAGGTTACTATTGTGAGCCCTCATGCTTTCAGGTACATGAGAGCTGATCTGATCTGATCAGCTGTCATGTGCCCCTAACAGCCGTGGGTGTAATCACAATCCACCCGTGGCTGTAAACCTCTTAAATGCTGCTGTCAATTTCCAACGGCAGCATTTATCATGGTCATGTCGGAAACGCATCACTATTCCCGCCCATCAGCGCGCCCGTAACATGAATTCAAGGTGCCAATGGGTTAACATAACAACCCGGGGTCTGCAAGATACCCCTGTGGTTGTCATTGCTGATCTGCTAGGTGCGCAGCCCTAAGGCCGGCGCTCGTAGCAGATAGCAGGGCTGAAGCGAACAGATGATTGCAGCTTCAAGTCTCCTAAATAGACTATTGAAGCAAGTAAAAAGTAGAAAAAAGTTTTTAAAAATATTAAAAGAATTAAAATAATAAAAGTTCAAATCACCCCCCTTTTGTCCCATTCAAAATAAAAGAATAAACAAAAAAATTCAAATACACATTTATTTGGCATTGCTGCATTCAGAAACACCTGATCTATCAAAATATAAAAATGATTAATCCGATCGATAAATGGTGTAATTAGAGAAAAAAATAAAAACTCTAGAATTAAGTTTCTTTGGTCGCCGCAACATTGCAATAACGGGCGATCAAAAGATCGTATCTGCACCATCATGGTATCAATAAAAACGTCAGCTTGGCGCGCAAAAAATAAGCCCTCACCCAACCCAAGATCATAAAAATTGGAAACGCTAAGGGTCTAGGAAAATGGCGCCATTGTTTTATTATTTTTTTCTTTTTTCTTTTTTACAAACTTTATATTTTTTTTCACCACTTATCATAAATAAAAAAAGAACCTAGACATGATTGGTGTATGAGAACTCGTAATGAGCTGTAGAGTCATAACGGCAGGTCAGTTTTAGCATTTAGTGAACACGAGTTATTGCGAGCCCTTGGGATTACGAACCTCGCAATGGGGTGTAACCACGCAACAGACTGGCGTATGTGCAGACTAACAGCAAACATAAATACCTGGTGTACCTCTCTTGCCACTCCTACCTTGTGTATGAAAAAGCTCTGTCGTTAATACTGTTCGGGTAGAGCTATCCGATAGCGCTATCCATGAAGAAAGTGCACGGGTAGAGCAGCTATCCCATAGCTCTATTCCTAAAGGAAATGAACGGGTAGAGCTATCCCATAGCGATATCCCTCAATGTTCCTGAGTGTAAGCTATTTCACATGGTTGAGCGCACTTGGGATCTGCCCCCAAGGCCCTGCCCATGCCCAATGTTTGGTCCGTAGACCGCGGCTAGGAGTTAGTCCCGCTTTTGTGTGCAACTTTTTTTGGGCTTTTACAGTTGTTAAAAATCTTAATAAATGACTTCTTTGTACACACAGTGACTGCGTCCTCTTCTGGACCCATGTTGATAACTTCATCACTGGCATCAGGCATAGGGATCATGGTGCTTTTGAGGATATCTCTCTCTTTTCCACCACGGGTGCGTGAGGAGTAACATCAGTCACAGTTTTTGTTTTGTCCTCATGCTTTCCTGTAATGTAGAATATTGAAATTAGGTTAAAATCCCACCAAGGACATTTGCAAGGAGTTTGTGTGGGTTTCCTCCAGATTCCTCCCACATTCCAAAGACATACTGATGGAGAATTATGATTGTAAGCCCCAATGGGGACAGTGATAACAATGTAAGTAAAGTTGTGGAATTAATGGCGCTACATACAGTTGAGAAAATAAGCATTTGACACACTGCCAATTTTGCAAGTTTTCCCACCTACAAAGAATGGAGAGGTCTGTAATTTTTTATTGTAGGTACACTTCAACTGTGAAAGACAGAATGTTTAAAAAAATCCAGAAAATCCCATTGTATGATTTTTACATAATCAATTTGCATTTTGTTGCATGAAATAAGTATTTGACACCATAGAAAAACAGAACTTAATATTTGGTACAGAAACCTTTGTTTGCAATTACAGAGGTCATATGTGGTAGTTTTTTCCCAAGTTTGCACACACCGCAGCAAGGATTTTGTCCCCCCCCCTTCCATACGGATCTGTCAGGTTTCGGTGCTGTCGCTGTGTAACATTGAGTTTCAGCTCCCTCCAAACGTTTCCTTTTAGGTTTAGGTCTGCAGACTGGCTAGGTTCCTCCAGGACATTAAAATGCATCTTATGGAGCCTCTCCTCAGCTGCCCTGGCTGTGTGTTTTGGGTCATTGTCATGATGGAAGAATCAGCTATGACCCATCTTTAACATTCTTACTGAAAGAAGGATGTTGTTGGCTAAAATCTCACGATACATGACCCCATCTATCCTCCCTTCAATATGGTGCCGTCGTCTTGTCCCCTTTGCAGAAAATGGAATGAATGAACCGTTGTCATATGCCGGTTTTCGGTGAATGACAACTTACTGTAGGGACTGGTACATAGAGATGAATCTCCGCCATTGCTACTTTATCACCCTGAAGAATGTTGAGCTCATAGTTTCTAAGAGTATCATGGCACTTATAGTTTAATGCATTTGCAATTAAGGACATACCTGGTTGGTTTACAAGTTATCATGTATTGGTGCTGCACACATTGTATATTTCTATATTAAGGGCAGCGCAGAGTGTCGCAGGGTCAGCCGTCATGGAGTGGCAGCGTCTTTCTCGCCAACATAGGATGATGTTTGGTTGCTTATGTGGTGGAGCATTTCTCTGCTCATAAATCTATTTGTTTCTCGCCCCCTTTTGCTCCTATTTGTCTATATATGTCTCTGTATTCAGTGGAGCACACTAAAATCTATTCAGTATAATTGGTGTGGCACTATATATTGATGATTAAACTAGCACTGAATAGCGCATACTAGGGAACTGGGGAGAGCCGCCGAGGAGCAAGGGCACCATTGTCGTATCACAAGGGTGCCAACCTCTACTGTTAGGCAGGTGGACAGGAAAGGGGATTACACAGGGGCTCTCCAGGATCATCTACTTATCTATTCAATTTGTCGCCTTTCAGGATTTTAAGTGTGTGTCTTGTATGTTGTTAGTCCTTTTATAAATGGTTAATAAAGGTTTATATTTTAATTAATGGGGTCTTCATATGTGAGCTGATTCCTGAACTTTCTCAGAATCATCCTTACTAGAAGAGGCAAGATCACGTACAGAGCCCCAGACTGAGGAAGATTGACAGTCATCTTGTGTTTCCTCCATTTTCTAATAATTGTGCCAACAGCTGTTGCCTTCTCACCAATTGCCTATTGTGCTGTAGCCCATCCGAGCCTTGAACAGGTCTACAATTTTGTCCCTGATGTCCTTAGACTTCATTTTGGTCTTGGCCATGGTAGAGAGGTTGGAGTGTGATTGATTGTGTGGACAGGTGTCTTTTATACTGGTAACGAGTTCAAACAGGAGCAGTTAGCACAAGTAATGAGCGTAGAGTAGGAGGGCTTCTTAAAGAAAAACTAACAGGTCTGCGAGAGCCAGAATTCTTTCTGGTTAGAAGGTGATCAAACACTTATTTCATGCAATAAAATGCAAATCAATTATGTAAAAATCATAAAATAAATCTAAAAGACCACATTGTAAGATTCCGTCTCTCACAGGTGAAGTGTACCTACAATAAAAACTACAGACCTCTCCATTCTTTGTAGGTGGGAAAACTTGCAAAATTGGCATTGCGTCAAATACCGTATATACTTGCGTATAAGCCGAGATTTTCAGCCCATTTTTTTGGGCTGAAAGTCCCCCTCTCGGCTTATACGCAAGTCATATACGCCAGGGAGTCGGCGGGGGAGGGGTAGTGGGGGTGTCAGATCATACTGACCCCCTGGCGCGTCTCTGCAGCCCCCCTGCCTGTCCCACAGTCTCAGGCGCCTGCCTTCAGCAGTAACATGGTACTGCTCATTAAAAACATGAATATGCACATATTCATGTCTTTAATGAGTGTTATCACATGACCAATGAAGGCTGGCGCCGAAGACCATGGGAGAACAGGGCTGCAGAGACCGCACCAGGAGGGGGTAAGTATATGTGATATTCACCTGTCCCCGTTCCCACGCTGCTCGCCGCTGCCTGCCACATCCTCTGTCAGTGTCGTTCAGGCAGCAGAGAACGCGCCCCCATCATATTTATATATTCACTATATTGAGGGTATTATGGAAAGTCTATGGTTACTTACTGGTGCAGACTGGTCTGTGACCCCGGATCGTGTTCAGTTGAAGGTCAATGTGATCTCTTCGTCATATACTCTACATGCCGTTTAAAGACATGGAGTCACTTCCTGACCTAAAACAAAAAGTAAAAACAATGAAAATCAGATGCCCCCAATAATGGCAGCACGCCCCTTATCATATTTACACATTCACTATATTGAGGGTATTATGGAAAGTCCATGGTTACTTACTGGTGCAGACTGGTCTGTGGTCCCGGGTCGTGTCCGGTTGTAGGTCGGAGCGATCTCTTGGACCGTCATAGACTCTACATGCCTCTTGGAAAGTGCTAGAAACTCCTACGCGAAAATCGCGGAAAAAACGCGGAATAAACCTCTGCACAAATTGTGCGAATATCGCGCCAAACCGCAGAAACAGTCTCAAAACAAACCCGCAAGTTCCTGATATTGGGCATCTCCACTTGTAGGGTCGTTATCTCCGGGGTTACTTCTCTAGGTAGATCAGTAACGTTTTCTGTAGCCGCTCTCTTGGCTGGTGGCAGCATCTCAGGCTTACTGTTAGAGGAGATGGCCACATCCGTATCTGTTTCAATATCGATGACGACATAATCTGGACCAGGAGAAGAAATGTTGGTGTTCTCAAGGTCATCTGTCTTTTTGACCATTGGTCCATCCTCATTTTTTCCTGTTAAAGAGATCAAAGAAATCATAATTTTTTAAAATAAAATATTCTCCATATTTCTTATGGATTATTGCGTCTACTGCTCCTTTACTTCGCAGCCGCCCACTGTAGATAAATGTTAGCGCTTGCTGGGCTCTATGCAGCGCCGACGTTTGTCATGACATGGTCGGTGGTCTTGCAGCGCTCACGACCCCCAGGGTTCTGCAAGCTCTGTGATTCCAGTGCAGAGCGATAGCTCTGACAGGTGTTATCATTCGTGAAGCACCTGAAGGGTTGATAAACTTTTTGAATTTGGTTTTGAGCACTTTGAGGGGTGCAGTTTTTAGAATGGTGTCACTTTTGGGTATTTTCTGTATTAAATGCTCCTGAAAGTAACTTCAAATGTGATGTGGTCCCTAAAAAAATTGTTTTTGCAAATTTAGTTGGAAAAACGAAAAATCGCTGATCAACTTTTAACCCTTTTAACGTCTTAAGAAAAAAACAATTGTGTTTCAAAAATTGTATTGATGATAGATAAACATGTGGGAAATAGTATTTATTAACTATTTTGTGTGACAGCACACTGGTTTAAAGACTAAAAAATTTAAAAACTGCAAAATTTTCAGATTTTTCGTCACATTTCCGATATTTTCAGACAAAAACACAAATTATATTGAACAAATTTTACCACTATAATGAAGTACAATATGTTATGAAAAAACTATCTCAGAATCAATGTGATCTGTTATAGTGTTCGAGAGCTATAACCACATAAAGGGACACTGCTCAGAATTGGCCTGGTCATGAGGGCGAAAAAAGGCTCCGGCACGAAAGGTTTAAGAGATCATTTTTAAAAGGATGTCCTTCTATTACCGTATATACGCCTGTATATGCCGAGTTTATCAGCACACTTGTCCCAGAAAGCCGGCGGGGGAGCGGCGGGACAGCTGGTCACAGGGGCACGAGCCGGCGGCTGTGGCTAAAGCCAGTGCAACTGCTAAAGAGAAATGAATATTTATTTCTCTTATAGTGCGCAAAGTGACAGCTGCAGCCGCGAGGGCACGCTGGAGGAGGGTGAGTAGGATGGTTTGTTTTGTTTTCGTAATAGGAAGCATGCATACAAGGATGGGAGAGGGGAAGCCATGCTTACCAGGGCAGGACGGGGGAGCAATGCATACCGGGACAGGGATGCGGGAACAGTGCATACCCGGCTTATACTCGAGTCAATGAGCTTACCCAGTTTTCCGTGGCAAACTTAGGTGCCTATACTCGGGTCGGCTTGTACTCAAGTATGTACGGTAATTACATACCAAATGTCCCCAGAGTAAGTCTATTACCAAGTTATAAAAAAGCAAAAAAAATAACTACCGTATTTTACGTATTATAAGACCCACTTTTTTCCCCAAAATTGTGGGGGAAAATGGGGGTGCGTCTTATAATGCGTATTTACCTTACCGGTACTGTTGCTGGCCACAGGCTGAGATAAGCAGGTTCCCAGCGGTGCTGTGAGTGCCCGACGATGCTGCGCAGGGGTTTCCCGTTCCGCTGCGGGGATTTCCATTGCTACGGGAGGCTTTGCTGAAATTTTGTGAAAGGCCAGATTGATCTCAGCGCTGAAATCTCATCTTCTGAGATCTTGGTGCCGAGATCTCCATCTGCGCATGTGCCTCCCCTATCGTCGGCCATCTTCCCGGAGTCCACCGCACAGGAAACCATGCAACTGCCAGGGGCTCTGGCCTTTCACAAAATGTCAGCAGAGGCCCCCGCAGCACGGAGCAGCATGCAGCACGGAGAACCCCGCAGCACGGAGTCCCCCGCAGCACGAGCACCCCACAGGACCTGCAGCATGGAGCCCCCCCATAGCACACAGCCCCCCACAGAGCACCGTGCAGCACAAAATCTCCGCCTCATCCCAGCCTGCAGCATCACCCCACTCCTGTTTCCTCCAGCAGCGACCCTGGGACCCCGCTTCACCGCAGCCACCACCCCCAGTAAGCAATAAGGCGCATGGATTATAAGAAGCACCACCATTTTATTACAAAAAAAGTTTTTCTCCTATTTTTCTCCTCAAAATTTGGGGTGCGTCTTATAATCCAAAAAATACAGTATTTGCACATAGATTTTATAGGCTTGTCCAGGGTTCGAAAAATGTAATTGGTTTGTTTGAAACACAAGACCACCCCTGTCTGCAGGTTGTGCCTGCTATTGCAGATCAGCTCCAGTGAAGAGAATGGTATAGAGCTGCAATACCATGAACAAGCTGAAGATTTTGACGACACAGATTTTTTTTTTTTTTTTTTAAGAAAATGGCAGCCCTGTTTTTCTTATCCTGGAGAACTGCTTTAGTGTTAGATTGGTTAGGCTGTACTTACCACCAATAGGTTTAGCAGGAGTCTCTCTGTCTCCATCAGTAGAACGTTGAGATTCATCATTTCTCCTGGATTTATCCTTTTTCAGATGTCTTTAAAATAGTAAAATAGAAGGTATTTTATGAATTACAAAGTAACAGATCTTTATTCTGCAGAATGAAATATAGACTCATATGTTTCTTCATTCATTTTGTCCTTTACATGCTGTAGAAACATTGGCAATAAGGAAAATTTTGGTAATTATCAACAATTTTTCATGTACATGAAAGTTCAATATGTGTGGATCGTACTGGGTTGTAAGGTAATATGAAGATTAGACAGGAGTGGATTTATTTGAGTGGAATTGAATTCTCCTCATACAAAACTCAGAATGTTGGAGAACACAGATTTTTTGTAATTCACTCCACGCGAATAAAGCAAAGTGGAAGCTAGGGGCAGCCAACAGCTTGCAGAAGAGTAGAGGGCTGGCAGAAAGATGAGCTCACTTCTCTGACCGACTTCCGCTGCTTTATGCCCAATGGCCAGTTTTCCACACTACCATCATGCCGCACCTCAGGCCAAGTGTTCCCTTTGGGCTGAAACTTTGGCTACAAGTGGCCCCGAAAGGTCTCTGCCCATGCATGTCCCAACCAAGAGTCAACACTGGGCTGGAGTTGCGGGCATAGAGCAGTGGGGGCTTCCGGAGAGGGGCTTGGTTGTATATAAACTTTATTTTCTTCTTATATCTTCCATTTATTACCATCTGGGACTGGGGAGACCCCAGAGTATAATAGGGAACAATCAATATGTGAAGAATAATTTTGCTGTGAATTGAATCTCTAAATAAAATCTGCTGATTTGGCAGAATTTTGTCAGAGCCTCTCATCTGTAATAAAGATGGAAATTTTTGCAGACTCCCATGTACAATATAAATCATCCTTTACAATACTTACCTACATATGGCGTTACAGATGACACCAAGGAATGTTCCAAGGAAGAATATGATAACTACAAAATAAATGACTTTATTCCAAGGGATCTTTGGAGGAACGATAACATCCACTGAAAAAGAAGAGAAAATACATATATTATCTATATATCCAATAACTTGTCTGTAATTCACTATGCCATTATTATCGAAGCAGTCCTATAAAGGGAATCTGTCACCAGGCTTTTGCCATCTTATCGAGAGAACCATAATGTAGAAGCATAGACCTTTACTATAGCGATGTGTCAATTACTGGACTGTTTCAATAGAATCACTGTTTTACCAGCAATCGATTATCACTACAGGACAACTGGTCTTGTGCCTCCTAGTCCAGCCAGACCCCCAGCAATATACAATGTAAGCACAAGCTGTGGCGGGGTTATACACAGCTGAAAAACTGAGCTCTGCTCAATCTGCAGCAGAGAAAACTGTGACTCTATTATATAGTCTACTAGCTGAAGAGCCCGGCGCTGTCCGGGCATAGTAACTAACTTTGGTTAGTTACAACAAATTATAATTATCCTCCATCCCATAGTCCCGTGCCCATATACCCATAATACGTATCCACCATCCCATAGGCCCGTGCCCATATACCCATCATACATAATCTCCATCCCATAGTCCCATGCCCATATACCCATCATACATCCTCCATCCCATAGTCCCGTGCCCATATACTCATCATACATATTCTCCATCCCATAGTCCCATGCCGATATACCCATCATACATCCTCCATCCCATAGTCCCATGCCCATACACCATCATACATATTCGCCATCCCATAGCCGAGTGCCCATATACCCATCACACATTCTTCATCTCATAGTCCCATGCCCATATACCCATCACACATGCTCCATCCCATAGTCCCGTGCCCATATACCCATCATACATATCCTCCATCCCATAGTCCCATGCCCATATGCCCATCACACATCCTCCATTCCATAGTCCCGTGCCCATGTACCCATCACACATGCTCCATCCCATAGTCCCGTGCCCATATACCCATCATACATATCCTCCATCCCATAGTCCCGTGCCCATATGCTCATCACACATCCTCCATCCCATAGTCCCGTGCCCATATACCCGTCATACATATCCACCATCCCATAGGCCCGTGCCCATATACCCGTCATACATATCCTCCATCCCATACTCCAGTGCCCATATACCCATCACACATCCTCCATTCCATAGTCCCATGCCCATATTCCCATCATACATATTCTCCATCCCATAGTCCCATGCCCATATTCCCATCATACATATTCTCCATCCCATAGTCCCATGCCTATATACCCATCATACATATCCTCCATCCCATAGTCGAGTGCCCATATACCCATCACACATATCCTCCATCCCATAGTCCCATGCCCATATACCCGTCATACATATCCTCCATCCCATAGTCCAGTGCCCATATACCCATCACACATCCTCCATTCCATAGTCCCATGGCCATATACCCATCATACATATTCTCCATCCCATAGTATCATGCCCATAAACCCATCATACATATTCGCCATCCCATAGTCGAGTGCCCATATACCTGTCATACATATCCACCATCCCATAGGCCCGTGCCCATTTCCCCGTCATACATATCCTCCATCCCATAGTCCAGTGCCCATATACCCATCACACATCCTCCATTCCATAGTCCCATGCCCATATACCCATCATACATATTCTCCATCCCTTAGTCCCATGCCCATATACCCATCATACATATTCTCCATCCCATAGTCCCCTGCCCATATACCCATCAAACATATCCTCCATCCCATAGTCAAGTGCCCATATACCATCACACATCCTCCATACCATAGTCCCGTGCCCATATATCCATCACACATCCTCCATCCCATAAGCCCGTGCCCATATACCCATCATACATATCCTCCATTCCATAGTCCAGTGACCATATACCCATCACACATCCTCCATTCCATAGTCCCGTGCCCATAAACCGGTCATACATATTCTCCATCTCATAGTCCCATGCCCATATACCCATCATACATATTCGCCATCCCATAGTCGAGTGCCCATATACCCGTCATACATATCCACCATCCCATAGGCCCGTGCCCATGTACCCGTCATACATATCCTCCATCCCATAGTCCAGTGGCCATATACTCATCATACATATTCTCCAACCCATAGTCCCATGCCCATATACCCATCATACATATCCTCCATCCCATACTCCAGTGCCCATATACCCATCACACATCCTCCATTCCATAGTCCCATGCCCATATTCCCATCATACATATTCTCCATCCCATAGTCCCATGCCCATATTCCCATCATACATATTCTCCATCCCATAGTCCCATGCCCATATACCCATAATACAAATCCTCCATCCCATAGTCGAGTGCCCATATACCCATCACACATATCCTCCATCCCATAGTCCCATGCCCATATACCCGTCATACATATCCTCCATCCCATAGTACAGTGCCCATATACCCATCACACATCCTCCATTCCATAGTCCCATGGCCACATACCCATCATACATATTCTCCATCCCATAGTCCCATGCCCATAAACTCATCATACATATTCGCCATCCCATAGTCGAGTGCCCATATACCTGTCATACATATCCACCATCCCATAGGCCCGTGCCCATTTCCCCATCATATATATCCTCCATCCCATAGTCCAGTACCCATATACCCATCACACATCCTCCATTCCATAGTCCCATGCCCATATACCCATCATACATATTCTCCATCCCATAGTCCCATGCCCATATACCCATCTTACATATCCGCCATCCCATAGTCCCGTGCCCATATACCCGTCAAACATATCCTCCATCCCATAGTCAAGTGCCCATATACCATCACACATCCTCCATCCCATAGTCCCGTGCCCATATATCCATCACACATCCTCCATCCCATAACCCCGTGCCCATATACCCATCATACATATCCTCCATCCCATAGTCCCGTGCCCATATACCCATCATACATATCCTTCATCCCATAGTCCAGTGCCCATATACCCATCACACATCCTCCATCCCATAGTCCCGTGCCCATATACCGGTCATACATAGCCACGATCCCATAGTCGAGTGCCCATATACCCATCATACATATCCTCCATCCCATAGTCCCGTGCCCATATACCCATCATACATATCCTTCATCCCATAGTCCAGTGCCCATATACCCATCACACATCCTCCATCCCATAGTCCCGTGCCCATATACCGGTCATACATAGCCACGATCCCATAGTCGAGTGCCCATATACCCATCATACATATCCTTCATCCCATAGGCGAGTGCCCATATACCCATCACACATCGTCTATCCCATAGTCCCGAGCCCATATACCCGTCATACATATCCTCCATCCCATAGTCCAGTGCCCATATGCCCATCACACATCCTCCATTCCATAGTCAACCATTATGACATCATAATGAGTGGCGGCAGGGCTTGCAACCTATGATGACATCAGCGTCGCCATGGCAACCATTGTGACATCATGAGGGGCGGGGCTTGATACGCACACACTGTTTCCCCAGTATGCAAATAGGGGCATTATGACATCATAATGAGGGGCGGGGCTTGACGCGCACACACTTTTTCCCAAGTATGTAGACAGGGGCAAAATTGTTTGGTGAATTGGAACGCGCGGGGTTAAAATTTTGCCTCACAACATAGCTTAGGACGCTCTCGGGGTCCAGACGTGCGACTGTGCCAAATTTTGCGGCTGTAGCTGCGACGGTGCGGATGCCTATCCCGGGCATACACACACACATACATACACACATACATGCACACATACACACACACATACACACACACATACACACATACATACACACTTTGAGCTTTATATATTAGTTTGGACGGTAGGAGCCTGCATGACGATTAAAATTATGGGACCGTAGTTTTGCTAAATTATGTCTCAGGGATTATGAAAAAAAATAATTCAAAATACCCATTTGTTATCGCTGCATTTGTAAAAGTTCGATCTATCAAAATCTAAACTAAATTTATCTGGCCAGTATACAGCATAATGAGAAAAAAAAATCGAAATTGCCAGAATGAAATTCTTTGGCAGCCGCAAGATTGCAATAAAAAGCGATAAAAAACATAGTATCTACCCCAAAATGGTATCAGTAAAAAGATCAACTCAGGGCGCAAAAAATAAGCCTTCACCCAGCCTAATGAGGTTTACCCCATAATATGTGAATATTTGGAAAAGTACTTACCTGCTGGGGTCGTATGCGTGGGCAAGGAATCATGGCGCTGGTTGATGAGAGGCGCGCCTTCCACAGATGCTAATAGCAAACTCACGATTAGAAGAAATCGAAAGAGCATTTTAGCTTGGAGAAATATCGCTGAATGTGTAACACACAGGGAGTTATCGCTGAATGTGTAACACACAGGGAGTTATCGCTGAATGTGTAACACACAGGGAGTTATCGCTGAATGTGTAACACACAGGGAGTTATCGCTGAATGTGTAACACACAGGGAGTTATCGCTGAATGTGTAACACACAGGGAGTCTTGTCAGACAAAGCCTCTTCCTGCAGCGTCACTCCTTATAACCACACATTCCGTGATGTCACAATGGAGATCTCAGTGTGACATCACGAGGAGCGGAACACCAGTGATGTCACAATGGATGAGATAACTGCAACTACTCAACATGGAGCAGCTCCATCCATCTATATATGATTAATATTATATTAATGTATAAGAACTAGTGTTGAGCATTCCGATACCGCAAGTATCGGGTATCGGCCGATATTAGCGGTATCGGAATTCCGATACTTAATTCCGATACTTTTTTCATATCGGATTCCGGGATCGGAATCGGAATAGGAAGTTCCCATCATGCTATGAGCCTGCTTGCTTTGATTAAGCCAATGGGAATCCTCCGAAGTGTGGGCACATCCTGTTAGGCATGTAGGCATGTTAACTATTGGCATGGCTGTGATTGGCTGCCGAAATGATGTCATGATGCACTATAAAAGCCACCGCAGCCGCCATTTCTGGTCACTCTGCTGTGAATTCAGTTAGGGACAGGCTGCTGTAGAAGACTGTGAGGGACAGTTAGAAATAGCGATTCCACCAAACATCTAGTGCTTTACCCAGGCTACATAAACCACCACTGTAGCCTTCTTTGCCCTAGCAGCAGTGTTCACAGCTGTCTGCAAGGGCTGTGTGAGTGCAGCTCACGCTGTGGAGTGGGTCCTGCAGCCACGTCAGGCTGTAGGCCACCCAGTGTGATCACTGCTGCCTCATACATCTTTTATTTTTTGAGCTGCATTTTTTAAATAATTTCAATCTAGTGTGCTTCCATCCGTATCCATATACGTTGGTTGCAAACACTAGTAGTAGACAGCGGAGCCTTTCTGCAGCCTTTCAGTGCTAGTGTCCACTTTGCTGCACTGTTCACGGCTGTCTGAGAGGTCTCTGACTGTGTGTGAGTGCAGCTCACGCTGAGTAGTGTGTCCTGCAGCTACGTCTGGCTGTAGGACGCTCAGCGTGCGTCACTGCCTCACACATATTTTTATTTGAGTGCAGCTCATTTTTTCTTCTATTAGTGTGCATCCATCCGTCTCCATCTACGGTGGTTGCAAACACTATATAGGAGTACACAGCGGAGCCTTTCTGCAGCCTGTCAGTGCCCACTTAGCTGCACTGTTGACGGCTGTCTGAGAGGTCTCTGACTGTGTGTGAGTGCAGCTCACGCTGAGTAGAGTGTCCTGCAGCTACGTCTGGTTGTAGGACGCTCAACGTGCGTCACTGCCTCACACATATTTGTCTCTGAGTGCAGCTCATTTTTTCTTCTCCTATTAGTGTGCATCCATCCGTATCCATCAACATTGGTTGGTTGCAAACACTATATAGGAGTAGATAGAGGAGCCTTTTTTTCTGGCTTGTGCCCTGCCGGCGCAGCCAGATTAGTATTACCCAATTTTTTTGGAGCCTCATCTTTTGCATTGTAGGTTACCTGCCTGCATTGTAATAGCTCCAAAAAGTTGGTGATACTATCAGTTTCAATTCTTTGTTCTCATACTTTGAGTTTCTTTCAAACAAAGAAACCACATAAAAAGTTCACCAAACACTACATTTTGAACTTGTGTAGGCCACATCAGCTCCTATTAAAGTCTAGTCCACACACACACACTTCATAAAATTAGTGTTTCTTGTACCTGTAACCAGCTGTTCAGGAATAAGCACACTAAGGCCCCCCTTTGTACTTTTTTGCCTATCTTAAGCAGTCTTGCAAGATGAAGAAGGCAGGGAGTAAGGCGCGGGGGCGTGGGCGTGGGCGTGGAGTTTCAGCAGGGAGAGGACGTGGGGATTCTGCAGGGAGAGGACGTGGGGATTCTACAGGTAGAGGACGTGGGGATTCTGGGCCTGCTGCTGCGGGCACCAGTGGATCAGCATCCCCCAGTTTTAGCAGGCAACAGTCCTTTATGCGCAGCTTTGTAGGACCTCAACGTACCCCACTGCTGCGGGAGGAACAAATTGAAGCCGTTGTCGGATGGATGGCAGCTAACGCATCGACTTCAATTACTTCCGCATCCTCTCAGGGTCAGAGCACCGAAGAGCAACCATCTGTCTCTTCACCACCTGCCAAAGTGCCCAGGCAGTCAGAGAGACATGGACAGGAGCCATCACAGTCTCTACTTCTGTTCTCGGAATCTGTTGGCTTGGAAAGAGGGGGCCAGCCAAGCAGCATTCCTGAATGTGAAGAAGAGGGAGTATGCAGTGATGCGCAACTTCTTTGTCCCTCTGAATCTGAAGAGGCGAGTGGGCCAGTGCCTATGGTCAGCACACCTCAGTACGCATCAGATGATGACGAGACTCAGTTGCCACTTTCTGGTGCGTACGGTGCTGGCGAGACAACCCCGGAGAAGCAGCTGTTTGAAGAGGGGAGGGAAGATGATGAGGTCCTTGACCCATCATGGCGTGAGCAACAGGAAGGTGGTGGGAGCAGCTCGGAGGAAGAGATTCCCCTACCGGCCAAAACAGGAGGCAGAGGGAGGGGGAAGACTTGGTTGCCTGTACCCTCCACTTCGGCACCCGTTAGGAGCATTCCTCCTTCCAAAGGCAAACCGGGCGCTCACAAGAGTTGCAGTGCGTGGTCCTTTTTTGACACAGTTGCAGATGACATTTGCTTTGTCAAATGCAAGCTGTGTCATCAGAGAGTCAAAAGAGGGAGAAATGTCAGCAACCTCAATACCACAAATATGTGGAAACATGTGCGCACCAAGCACGAGTTGGAGTTGCAGAGACACCCTGAAGACGTAGGCCAACGTACAGCACCACCTACCACCTCTTCAGTTCGTGTTGGGCCCTCTTCCTCCAGCTCACACACTGCTGGTTCGGCTTCCTCACAGGATCGCCAAGGAAGAACCTCTGCCACTGTTGTCCGGAGACCCTGTCAGATTCCACCCATAACAGCACGTTCCCATCCATCACAGCCATCGGTAGCACAGGCATGGGATAAAAGGCGCCCTTACTCGGCAAACCATCCCCGAGCACAGTCTCTGAATGCTGGCATTGCCAAACTTCTGGCAGTTGAAATGCTGTCATTCAGGCTGGTGGACACTGACACCTTCCGGGACTTAATGGCATTGGCAGTCCCCCAATACAACGTGCCCAGCCGCTTTTATTTCAGCAGGCGAGCCGTCCCTGCCCTGCAGAAACATGTTGAGGGCAAAATAAAACATGCGCTACTAAACGCCGTTAGTAGCAAGGTCCACCTGACCACTGATGCGTGGACCAGTAACCATGGACAGGGACGATACCTTTCCCTCACTGCCCACTGGGTCAATGTTGTGGAGCCGGGTACGGATCTGGAGAGTGGCGCTGTACGTGTTCTTCCAACGCCACGGATTGCAGGACTCCAGTCTGTACACATAGACTCCTCCTCCTACTCAAGTTCCTCATAAACAGCAGAGCAGGAGCCTGTTACGACCGATATGAGCACAGCCGTGGCCAAACGTCAACAGGCTGTACTCAAATTAATTTCTTTGGGGAATCGATGCCACACAGCGCAGGAGCTCTGGAATGCTATCAAGCTGGAGAGCGATGTGTGGTTTGGGCCAGCGAATCTCCAGCCGGGCTTGGTAGTGTGTGACAATGGCCGAAATCTGGTGGCAGCTCTTGGCCTAGGCAACCTCACACACATCCCATGTCTGGCACATGTTCTTAACTTGGTCGTGCAGAGCTTTCTGAGGGACTATCCGGATCTTGATGCACTGTTGCACAAGGTCCGCATAGAGTGCGCTCACTTGCGACGTTCCAGCACGGCAAGATCGCGCCTCGCTGCTCTGCAGCGACGATTTGGCCTTCCGGAACATCGCATCATATGTGACCTACCCACCCGGTGGAATTCAACGTTACATATGTTGGAGCGGTTGTGTGAGCAGCAGGCAGCAGTCATGGAGTACCAGCTGCATCAGGCGCAAACAAGTCGCACTGTGCGCCGTTCACACTTCAGCACCATTGAGTGGGCCTCTATGAAGGACATCTGCCTCGTTTTGCGTGCCTTCGATGAATCCACGCGGATGGCGAGTGCAGACGATGCACTAGTCAGCATGACTGTCCCCCTTATCTGCCTGCTTCAACAAACACTGCAAGCACTAAGGGATGAGGTTTCAGAAGAGGTGGAGGATGAGGAGTCCCAAATGCCATCTGCTTCTGGACAGTCTGCGCTACGTGTTTCCTCACAAAGGCCTAGGCAGGGGACACTTTGTGAGGAGGATGAGGAGGAGTCGATGGAGGAGGAAGACATCTCTCCAGAGGAGGGAGGTACACAAACCTCTACTCAGTATGTACAGCGAGGGTGGGGTGATGCAGAGCAGGTCGAGGTCACGCCTCAAACAGGGGACAGCGGTTCTTTGGCAGTTGGGAGTCTGCAGCACATGGTTGATTTCATGCTGCAGTGCCTGAGAAACGACCGCCGCATCGCCCACATTCTCGTCTCGGCTGATTATTGGGTGTACACCCTCCTAGATCCTCGCTACCGGGACAGCGTACAAAGGCTCATACCAACGTTGAACCGGGAGCGTAAAATGCGGGAGTACGAAGAGTCACTGGTGCAGTCCATAATGTTTTCCATTCCACCCGACAGCATTGTTGCTAGTGCTTTACAAAGCAGCTCTGTGCGTCGAGGCAGTGGAGGAAACTCTGCACAAAGAGGGAGCAGAGGCAGTGCCGCAGCACAAGGCAAGACCACTATGGCCCAAATGTGGCAAAGTTTTGTGTGTCCACCACAATTGTCTACACCATCAGCGACGCCTCGAGTCAGCAGGAGGCAACGCTTCCGTCAGATGGTGTCAGACTACATGTCTTGCCCTGTCGCTGTACTCCCAGATGGCTCTTCCCCCTTCAAGTTTTGGGTCTCTAAGCTGGATACATGGCCAGAGCTTAGCCAGTATGCATTGGAGGTGCTGGCTTGCCCTGCTGCCAGTGTATTATCGGAACGTGTCTTTAGTGCCGCAGGTGGTGTACTAACAGACCGTCGCACGCGACTATCTTCCGATAATGTTGACCGGCTGACTTTTCTGAAAATGAACAAGGCCTGGATCTCCAAAGACTTTGCCATTCCTCTTACAGACTAAATTAGTGGTTGGCAACTGTATCCAGGTCTGCTGGTGTGTTCATTTTTCTACCACCTGAACTATAATCCCTGTGCTTCAACACAGCCAGTTGTCGCTCAGATGTGTCGTCTGCACAGAGAAACACACTAGCTCCTGTGTTACTGGGGTTCAGTAATGCCAGCTGATCCCCTGCTGTGTGGACGGCAGAGTCACCAGCTCCATCAACATTCAAACCACTACTGATTTTTAACCGTGCCCAACTTAGGTCTCTGGCTCCACTGTCTCTACTATTTCCCCTGACCTCCAACCCCGCCATCTACATCTCTGAAGTGGCGTCAGCACAATCTACACTTGTTCCTGTGTTCCTGTGGCTCAGTCCCATCAGTTTATCCCCTGATGTGTGTCCGGCAAGGTCTCCTGCTCTGTCCACATTCCCATAACCAGTAGTGGGAATGAGGACAGAGCTGGCGAACTTGCCGGACAAACATCAGGGGATCAACTGATGGGACTGAGCACCAGTAACACAGGAACAAGTGTAGATTGTGCTGACGCCACTTCAGAGATGTAGCTGGCGGGGTTGGAGGCCAGGGTAAATAGTAGAGACAGTGGAGCCAGAGGCCTAAGTGGAGCATGGTTAGAATCAGTAGTAGTCCACAACCTCCATAAAAACCGATGCCCATTGGCCTCTGCATGCGGCATGCGTAATCCTGGGCTCCAACAGCGTCAGTTGGTGTTCAGAAGTGTCGTCTCCACAGAGCCAAACACATTCGTTCAAGTGTTAGTGGGGTTCAGCACTGTCAGCTGTTCCCCTGCTGTGGAGATGGCAAGTCTCCTGCTGCATTCACCTGCCAAAATCCAGTAGGCCCCAGCCTGCTCCTCGCCTAATCCTGAGCTCCAACAACGTCAGTTGGTGTTCAGAAGTGTCGTCTCCACAGAGCCAAACACATTCGTTCAAGTGTTAGTGGGGTTCAGCACTGTCAGCTGTTCCCCTGCTGTGGAGATGGCAAGTCTCCTGCTGCATTCACCTGCCAAAATCCAGTAGGCCCCAGCCTGCTCCTCGCCTAATCCTGAGCTCCAACAACGTCAGTTGGTGTTCAGAAGTGTCGTCTCCACAGAGCCAAACACATTCGTTCAAGTGTTAGTGGGGTTCAGCACTGCCAGCTGTTCCCCTGCTGTGGAGATGGCAAGTCTCCTGCTGCATTCACCTGCCAAAATCCAGTAGGCCCCAGCCTGCTCCTCGCCTAATCCTGGGCTCCAACAACGTCAGTTGGTGTTCAGAAGTGTCGTCTCCACAGAGCCAAACACATTCGTTCAAGTGTTAGTGGGGTTCAGCACTGCCAGCTGTTCCCCTGCTGTGGAGATGGCAAGTCTCCTGCTGCATTCACCTGCCAAAATCAAGTAGGCCCCAGCCTGCTCCTCGCCTAATCCTGGGCTCCAACAACGTCAGTTGGTGTTCAGAAGTGTCGTCTCCACAGAGCCAAACACATTCGTTCAAGTGTTAGTGGGGTTCAGCACTGTCAGCTGTTCCCCTGCTGTGGAGATGGCAAGTCTCCTGCTGCATTCACCTGCCAAAATCCAGTAGGCCCCAGCCTGCTCCTCGCCTAATCCTGAGCTCCAACAACGTCAGTTGGTGTTCAGAAGTGTCGTCTCCACAGAGCCAAACACATTCGTTCAAGTGTTAGTGGGGTTCAGCACTGCCAGCTGTTCCCCTGCTGTGGAGATGGCAAGTCTCCTGCTGCATTCACCTGCCAAAATCCAGTAGGCCCCAGCCTGCTCCTCGCCTAATCCTGAGCTCCAACAACGTCATTTGGTGTTCAGAAGTGTCGTCTCCACAGAGCCAAACACATTCGTTCAAGTGTTAGTGGGGTTCAGCACTGCCAGCTGTTCCCCTGCTGTGGAGATGGCAAGTCTCCTGCTGCATTCACCTGCCAAAATCCAGTAGGCCCCAGCCTGCTCCTCGCCTAATCCTGGGCTCCAACAACGTCAGTTGGTGTTCAGAAGTGTCGTCTCCACAGAGCCAAACACATTCGTTCAAGTGTTAGTGGGGTTCAGCACTGCCAGCTGTTCCCCTGCTGTGGAGATGGCAAGTCTCCTGCTGCATTCACCTGCCAAAATCAAGTAGGCCCCAGCCTGCTCCTCGCCTAATCCTGGGCTCCAACAACGTCAGTTGGTGTTCAGAAGTGTCGTCTCCACAGAGCCAAACACATTCGTTCAAGTGTTAGTGGGGTTCAGCACTGTCAGCTGTTCCCCTGCTGTGGAGATGGCAAGTCTCCTGCTGCATTCACCTGCCAAAATCCAGTAGGCCCCAGCCTGCTCCTCGCCTAATCCTGGGCTCCAACAACGTCAGTTGGTGTTCAGAAGTGTCGTCTCCACAGAGCCAAACACATTCGTTCAAGTGTTAGTGGGGTTCAGCACTGCCAGCTGTTCCCCTGCTGTGGAGATGGCAGTCTCTCCTGCTGTCTCCGCATTACAAAGACAGTAGGCCTCTGCCTACACCCTCCTATTTCCTGGGCTTCAACACAGCCAGTTGTAGTTCGGAAGTGCCGTCCACACGGAAAGAGATACTTGCTCCCGTGTCTCAGTGGGGTTCAGTAATGTCAGCTGATCCCCTGCTGTGTGGATGGCAGTCTCTCCTGCTGTCACCTCATTCAAAATACAGTAGGCCTCTGCCTACACCCTCCTATTTCCTGGGCTTCAACACAGCCAGTTGTAGTTCGGAAGTGCCGTCCACACGGAAAGAGATACTTGCTCCCGTGTCTCAGTGGGGTTCAGTAACGTCAGCTGATCCCCTGCTGTGTGGATGGCAGTCTCTCCTGCTGTCACCTCATTCAAAATACAGTAGGCCTCTGCCTACACCCTCCTATTTCCTGGGCTTCAACACAGCCAGTTGTAGTTCGGAAGTGCCGTCCACACGGAAAGAGATACTTGCTCCCGTGTATCAGTGGGGTTCAGTAACGTCAGCTGATCCCCTGCTGTGTGGATGGCAGTCTCTCCTGCTGTCACCTCATTCAAAATACAGTAGGCCTCTGCCTACACCCTCCTATTTCCTGGGCTTCAACACAGCCAGTTGTAGTTCGGAAGTGCCGTCCACACGGAAAGAGATACTTGCTCCCGTGTCTCAGTGGGGTTCAGTAACGTCAGCTGATCCCCTGCTGTGTGGATGGCAGTCTCTCCTGCTGTCACCTCTTTCAAAATACAGTAGGCCTCTGCCTACACCCTCCTATTTCCTGGGCTTCAACACAGCCAGTTGTAGTTCGGAAGTGCCGTCCACACGGAAAGAGATACTTGCTCCCGTGTCTCAGTGGGGTTCAGTAATGTCAGCTGATCCCCTGCTGTGTGGATGGCAGTCTCTCCTGCTGTCACCTCATTCAAAATTCAGTAGGCCTCTGCCTACACCCTCCTATTTCCTGGGCTTCAACACAGCCAGTTGTAGTTCGGAAGTGCCGTCCACACGGAAAGAGATACTTGCTCCCGTGTCTCAGTGGGGTTCAGTAACGTCAGCTGATCCCCTGCTGTGTGGATGGCAGTCTCTCCTGCTGTCACCTCATTCAAAATACAGTAGGCCTCTGCCTACACCCTCCTATTTCCTGGGCTTCAACACAGCCAGTTGTAGTTCGGAAGTGCCGTCCACACGGAAAGAGATACTTGCTCCCGTGTCTCAGTGGGGTTCAGTAACGTCAGCTGATCCCCTGCTGTGTGGATGGCAGTCTCTCCTGCTGTCACCTCATTCAAAATACAGTAGGCCTCTGCCTACACCCTCCTATTTCCTGGGCTTCAACACAGCCAGTTGTAGTTCGGAAGTGCCGTCCACACGGAAAGCGACACTTGCTCCCGTGTCTCAGTGGGGTTCAGTAACGTCAGCTGATCCCCTGCTGTGTGGATGGCAGTCTCTCCTGCTGTCACCTCATTCAAAATACAGTAGGCCTCTGCCTACACCCTCCTATTTCCTGGGCTTCAACACAGCCAGTTGTAGTTCGGAAGTGCCGTCCACACGGAAAGAGACACTTGCTCCCGTGTCTCAGTGGGGTTCAGTAACGTCAGCTGATCCCCTGCTTTGTGGATGGCAGTCTCTCCTGCTGTCACCTCTTTCAAAATACAGTAGGCCTCTGCCTACACCCTCCTATTTCCTGGGCTTCAACACAGCCAGTTGTAGTTCGGAAGTGCCGTCCACACGGAAAGAGACACTTGCTCCCGTGTCTCAGTGGGGTTCAGTAATGTCAGCTGATCCCCTGCTGTGTGGATGGCAAAGTCTCCTGCTGCCTACACAGTCGTACCACTACTGATTTTTAACCGTGCTCCAATTAGGCCTGTGGCTCCACTGTCTCTCGTATTTCCCCTGTCCTCCAACCCCGCCAGTTACAGCTCCGAAGTGGCGTCTGCACAATCCACACTTGTTCCTGTGTTACAGGTGTTCAGTCCGGTCAGTTAATCCCCTGATGTGTGTCCGGCAATGTCGCCTGCTCTGTCCACATTCCCATTATCGGAATGTGGACAGAGCAGGCGACATTGCCGGACACACATCAGGGGATTAACTGACCGGACTGAACACCTGTAACACAGGAACAAGTGTGGATTGTGCAGACGCCACTTCGGAGCTGTAACTGGCGGGGTTGGAGGACAGGGGAAATACGAAAATCAGTGAAGCCACAGGCCTAAGTGGAGCTTGGTTCAAATTAGTAGTCTACAACCGATCTTAAAATTTCTTCAATGCAGCCTAAGCCTGCTCCGTGCTTGTCCCTGGGCTTCAACACAGCCAGTTGTTGCTCGGAAGTGCCGTCTTCACAGAGTAAAACACTAGCTCCTGTGTTTGTGGGGTTCAGTAACGTCAGCTGTTCCCCTGCTGTTTTGATGGCAATCTGTCCTGCTGCCTCCCAATTGACAGCACATCAGGCCTCAGCCTGCTAAGTGCTTGTCCTGGGCTCCAACATCGCCAGTTGCTGCTCATAACTGACTTTGGCACGGGTACTCCCTCCTGCCCAGTTTGGTTCCAGCCCTGCCTGCTGTTTCCGGGAAGTGTCAATGTCAGTTTGCCACCCCAAGTTGCCATGTCGTGTTGCGGTTGGGTTAGCCGAGGCTAGGGTGCCAGCAGTTTAGGTGCTTCCTATGTGGACTGCGGGTTCTGGTAAGAAAGGTTTGTTCCATAGTGCCAGTAGGACAAGCACCCCCTGTAGGACTGTGTGATTCGGTAACTGCGGCCAGCTTGCGGCATGCCAACTTTGCTTTTCAGGGGTAACTTCTGATACCCCTCCGGGTTCCAGCACCGTCAGCTGGTTCTCATCAGAGCCTTTGGCCTAGGTGCCTCCATCTCGGTATCCGAGTTCCGGCAACGTCTGCTGGTCCTTGGTAGTGCTTTGTAGCACAGGTACCTCCTGCTTAGTAACCGGGTTCCAGCACCGTCAGCTGGTCCTCGGTTGTGCCATTGGCTCTTATTCCTTCTGCTGCCCCTCCGGGTGCCAGCACTGTCAGCTGGTCCTCGCTATTTCCATTTGCTCTTGCAGCTTATGCTACCCCTCCGGGTTCCAGCACCGTCAGCTGGTTCTCGTCAGAGCCTTTGGCCTAGGTGCCTCCATCTCGGTATCCGAGTTCCGGCAACGTCTGCTGGTCCTTGGTAGTGCTTTGTAGCACAGGTACCTCCTGCTTAGTAACCGGGTTCCAGCACCGTCAGCTGGTCCTCGGTAGTGCCATTGGCTCTTGTTCCTTCTGCTGCCCCTCCGGGTGCCAGTACCGTCAGCTGGTTCAAGAGGACAAAGAACAGGAAGACAACCACCAAGATGCAGAACAACAAGAGAGAGAAGACAAAGAAGCATAAAAAAAACAAAGCAGAAGAACATTAAGCATAAGACTAATACTCTGAGCAAATGATATTATCTTATTTATAAGCAGAAGAAGACTAAGCAGTGTATGGGGGTGAGTCCGTTCCTCCTCGTGGTGCCCCTGGAAAAGGCCTGCTTCTGCAGGCCAAACTGAACGCGGACAAATCCTGTTGTAAATCTTTTGTGACAGGCAGAACGGAAGGTGTAAACTTCTAACTTTTCTAGATAACAACTACAGGAATGCCTGACACAAACAAGAATATGATGAAGAAGAATAGGAAGAAGATGAAGAAGCTGAATATGTAGAATAATAATTGTTGAATAAGAAGAATATGAAGAATGTAAGAAAAGGAAGAAGAAGAAGAAGAAGAAGAAGAAGAAGAAGAAGAATGTAAAAAAAGGAAGTAGAAGAAGAAGAAGAAGAATGTAAAAAAAGGAATAAGAAGAAGAATGTAAAAAAAGGAAGTAGAAGAAGAAGAAGAAGAATGTAAAAAAAGGAAGTAGAAGAAGAAGAAGAAGAATGTAAAAAAAGGAAGTAGAAGAAGAAGAAGAAGAATGTAAAAAAAGGAAGTAGAAGAAGAAGAAGAAGAATGTAAAAAAAGGAAGTAGAAGAAGAAGAAGAAGAATGTAAAAAAAGGAATAAGAAGAAGAATGTAAAAAAAGGAAGTAGAAGAAGAAGAAGAAGAATGTAAAAAAAGGAAGTAGAAGAAGAAGAAGAAGAATGTAAAAAAAGGAAGTAGAAGAAGAAGAAGAATGTAAAAAAAGGAAGTAGAAGAAGAAGACATACATGTCTGGCAAAATATAAATGAGGCTAACATAGTCAATATCTTTGTAACTCCTAACATCTTTAAAAAAAAAAGTTTAATTCCTGCTATTCCATTTGATTGGGCTAAACCTCTATGGCTTTAATGTCTCCTCCACCTCCCACAATACATTCTACATTATTCTTAGTTGTTTTTCTTCATGTAGAATTAACCTACAAGGAAAGAAAGGGTTTTTTTTAATTCCGATATTTTGGCCCCATTGACTTGCATTGGTTCCCGGTATCGGAATCGGCGATACCGATACTTTTTTTAAAGATCGGCCGATCCATTCCGATCCGATATTTTCAAGTATCGGCTGGTATCGCTCAACTCTAATAAGAACCAATCCGCATTAGAGGATATTATGAATGTATGGGGGCGACACAGAGAGACATTATTCATGTGTTGGCCACAGGGAGACATTACTATTACTGGGCCACATAGGGTGGCAATATTAACTCATGATGAACACAAAGGTGGACAGTTTTACCAGATGAGTGCCACATTGGGGCCAATATTAATGTATTAACAGGGGGACATCATTACTATATGGGGGCCAGGAAAGGGACAATATTACGGTATATGGGTCACATAGGAGGAAATTATTAATATTAGAGGCACATAGAGGGACAATATTAATTTATGGGGGCCACAAGGGAGGACATTGTTATTAAGTGGGGTCCACATATGATAATATTTTTAATGTATGAGGGCCACAATTTGGAATGTTACTGCTATATTGGGGTCATAAAAAGGAATTCCACATCTGGATGAAGGCATAATAGTTGGACATTACTACTGTGTGGGTGCCGTGTTGGGGCAATTCTACTGTATTTTGGCAAACAGGGGACATCAGGGGTGGATTAAGGGTAGCCAGGGCCCCGGGCTCTTCAGACTCTGTGGGCCCGCCGGTCATGTGACGGGATCATGCGACGGGGTCATCATATACCTGAAACAGATTATTCCAGAAAAATAGTTGCTGAGTGAAACTATAACCTGTCAAACATCCATTGATCTAGTCAATTTACCCTTCAGTTAGGAAGAAAAAAATAAAAACCACTTTAAGCCATACTATTGAACTGTCCAATTTTAATCTGTAAACAAGACTGTCGCCAATTTTCGCAAGTTTCTCATCAAAAGTGCAACGCAAAACAGTTGAAAAAACATTTAAAGTATCACATTTCCAAAAAAAGACACAAAGAAAACCATGTGTATAAAGGGCTCATGCATACCAGCGCTCAAGTTAAAAAATGGTTTGGTCTCACCATTGTAGTAGACGTATTTTCATAGAGGGTCCATTTTTCATGAGAAGGGAAAGGACAGAAATAATTTTCTCTGACTCTCTGTCGTGCCCCTGTATAGCTCCTGTCCTTAGAAGGACAGGCCTCAAGTGTGCCCACTATGGATAACCCACCATCCACAGATAGTTGGCAACTTCCCTACACGTTTCCTCCCCGTTTCTGGGGATTCATCAGGGGAACTACCCAAATGAATTCTGTGGTAGAATTATTATTGTATATCCGTCTTCATTATAGGGCCCTGCAGTGGCAGAAGGTCCCTAGAGCCAATGTGGCTGTCTGTGCCTCCGCCTATGTGTGGGCCATTGGTGTGCCCAGGAGCTATACAGGGGCACAACAGGGAGTCAGAGAAAATTATTCCTGTCCTATCCCCTCCCCTTCTCATGAAAAAGTGGACCCTCTATTAAAATGCGTTGTATTAAAAGTTATGTTTTACTAATAGCGGAGACTCCCCTAGCTATACTCCGTCTGTGACCCCGGGAGTACTGTCATAGTGATAACACCTAGGCACTATAGCTGAGTGTGTGAATCTGTATGGCAGAAACCTTCATGATGAACCCATCTGTGCTGTGTATTAGCCTCCAATCTCTTCACGGTACAATGATCACGCTTACGTTTTTTACAAAGATGTGATTTTTTTGCAAATCCCATCTTTGCAGTCACACGCCCGACTCTGGCTCAGGAGAATCCTCACAGAGAGATTTTAGTGTATGTGCACACGTTGCGGATTTTTCCGCACAGAATCCGCAGATAAAATGACCTGCGTTTTCCCTGCGGATTTCGTGCGGATTTCACCTGCGTTTTTACACCTGCTGATTCCTATAATGGAATGGGTGTAAAAACGCTGCAGAATCCGCACACAGAATTGACATGCTGCGGGAAATAAACCGCTGCGTTTCCACATGGAATTTTCCGCAGCATGTGCTCAGCGGTTTTTCAGTTCCATAGGAGAACCTGGTACTGTACACCGCATGGAAAACTGCTGCGGATCCACAGGGCCAAATCCGCTGCGGATCGGCAGACTAATCCGCAACGTGTGCCCACACCCTGAGGATTCCCAAGTCTGCAGTCACAGACTTACATGGAAAGACTGCAGACTTTTAGCTTAAGACGGGACAACACCTTTAACCCTTAAAAGAAATAACCAACTAATTCAGATCAATACAAAGTTGCAACTTAACAACTTAGATCCAGCTTTTTTGATCAGCAGCCACTACAGCCAGCCTGGAAAAAAACGGCTTATGTGCATCTTCCCATTTTGTGCTTGTGTTATAAGACCAGTGGCCCAAAGTCACTTAACCCCTGAAAAACATCAGTTACTTATCAAAATCTGTGAAAACTGGCTATTTGCCCGTTGGTCTGCTGCCCAGAGCCCATTTGGGCCAGTCTAGTGACCTGAATGTGATGCAGGCCATCACTATGTATGTAATACTAGTGTGAGATCAGCGGCTCAAAGTCATTTAACCCCTGAAAAATAACACTTATCCAAATCAAAATCGCCCATCTGTCCACTTTGATGCCAGTTCTGATACCCAGAACACATAGGACAGACTAAAGGGACCTGAATTTGATGTCGGGCATCATGATCTATGTGTATGCAGTGTGATATCAGTGGCCCAAAGTTATTTAACCCTTTCATTGATGCTCAACGTCATTGGCAACATAACCAGGAACAGATTATTCAGGGGATGACTGACTTAAGAAGGACAATATTACTAGTAGTACAAAACATTACTAATAAGGCTGTGTTCACACATTGCATTTTTGCAGGGTTTTTTTGCTGCTTTTTTTATGCAAGTTTTAAGCTGCGTTTTACTGTATCAGGAAAGTCTATTAGATATCAGAAATCTCATGCACACATATTGGTTTTATTTCCCTGACTGATTTGGAAAACTGCTACATTTTTAAAAACGGCAACATATCACTTTCAGCGGTTTGTCTGCCTTTGTTTCCACAAAAAAAAGGCAGAAAAAAAAGCTGAAAGTGACATGTTGCAGTTTTTAAAAATGCAGCAGAAATCGCAGGTAGCAGTTTTTGGTGCAAAAATCTGAGAGTTAAATCAGACTTGTTTTGAGAGGTGGGGGGGCACTAAACTTTAATAACATGCACGAGAGACTACAAAAACACAGCAAAACTTGCTTTTTGCAAGCAGCTTAAAGGCAGCTTTAAATTTTCATTAAAAAAAAACAAAACACAACATGTGAACATAGACTACGTACAGCACCACCTAAAAGAAAATGGTGGACAAGCTGCTAGATATCAGAAAAGTCACAATAACAATCAATGTCATAAATTCTGACAACCCCACATGTAGGCGCAGACCGTATGCCAGGGTTGTGTCAGCGCCATTCTGGATGGCAGGGCTCATATTGGACCTGTGTATGACCTTCTAGGGACCACCTAGTATTATACCCCTTAGTGACCCCTACATGACAGGCGGCTGCAGATCGTCTGCTGACAGCACAGTGACATGATGAAGGTGCCAGGACTTGCAGGCATGGCTGGGGCTATGGCATCCCCTGGAGGTGCACAGAGCAGTACCAGCCCTCATTCCTCCCCCAAGATGTTGCACATATGTCATTACCTTTCTCTCCAAAAAAAAGACTCCTTGGATCAGTGCTCCCCGGCTATACCGCCCCCATCATAAAGCAGCCCCTAGCCCCAGCCGTGCACATATGCTATCCACATCCAGGTAATGGTGAAGGCTGGCAGCATGATGGGCAGGATCACCCAGCCTGGCATCTTGGAGAGAGGTATTCTGGTGGCAAGGCTGCGGTGCCCTGCTGATGGCTGTCCTGGGCTTCGGCACTTCACAGTAAACTGCCCGGATCTAGGTGGAGGCTTCTCCCAAGCCGCTCTTCTCCCATAACCCAGGATGGAGCTCGCCAGTGCCCCCGGCCCTTTGCAGGTCCCGATGGGCAGAAAGCTTCAGCCTTTCTGATCTCTGGGCCAAGGCACAAGCAGCCCGGCGGAGGCACAGCCGAGGGACGTGATCCAGGCTGTGATCCCCAGCAGCCACTGCCAGAACACTGAGGCAGGAACTGAACTTGGCGCCTCAGCGAGGAGGGGGCGGGGCCTGCAGTGTGACGTGTTTCTGCATCCGGCTCCCTGTGCAGTTCACGTGACAGCACTGGATACGAGACCCCCGCAGCAGCCAGAATACTGAGGTCGGTGGGGAGCTGGATGGGCAGGAGGGCAAGCGGGCCCCCCGACTATAACTGTTTGTCACACTTTATAATTGGGAAATTTACCCTGTGCTGGTGGCCCCCCCCACTGGGCCTTGGGCAACCGCCCAGATTGACCTTATTATAATCCGCCACTGGGGGACATAATTACTACTGAATGTGGACACAGAGGAGCATCATTACTGTAATGTATTTTATTTTGGGGGATACTGTTACCATATAATAAAAGGGAGGTACTATTTTTGTAGAATTGGAGGAAAAGTGGCAATGGTGACCAGGAAGCAATAATCCATAGATGTCTCTGTTACACTCTGAAGAGACGAGTCCTGACAGTGAGAAGTCAGAGCAGTCTGTGCTGGATGAAGAAAAGAGAACATTATTTACTTCAATTGGAGACATCACTGGGGAGTATCTTGAGCTACCTCTACTATATGTATTGATACCTTCCACTATTCGGTCATTATATGTGGGTACCAGCAGTGTTAGTACAGTGATTCCTATTAATAATCACTATAAAGATATGATTTGATCACTATTTGCTGGTCATACGGTCATGGTGTAGCGGCATAATTTGTTTCTTGTATGTAGTAGTATTGGTACACTGTGTGCAAAACTATTAACCAGTTTACCCCCAGGGTGGTTTGCACGTTAATGACGGGGCCAATTTTTACAATTCTGACCACTGTCCCTTTATGAGGTAATATCTCTGGAACGCTTTTATGGATCCCAGTGATTCTGATATTGTTTTTCTCATGACATATTGTACTTCATGATAGTGGTAAAATTTCATTCATATAATGTTAGGCATCTAGTTTCTCCCACTGCACAGGAGGAGTCTCGAGCCATGTCCTCTGGGGTCTCCCATTTTTCTGCAGCTGCAGAGGTTCCTGCTCAGCAGAGACGTCGGTCCCAGCGTCTTGCAGCGTCTGCTCCGATTGGACCACCAGGAAGTTCCCGGAAGGCTGCAACTATAAAAGCTTAGCATGGCCGCCCGGCCATGCGCTAATATAGACCATGTGGAGTGAGTGTTGTATGCATGCATGAATGTCTCTGGTGAATGACTCATTATGAAACCCCTACCCTTGGTACGCATGCGTTGTGTAGCCTAGCCTGCTAGCGCCCAGGTTGAGGTCTAGGTAGAGGCAGGGTCAGACACTGGCATCAGCATCCACCGGTGGCTTTGTCTATACACCACGGTGCACATAGACTGCTCTCCTCGGTGGTCAGCATTCAGTGGAGGCTTCCGCAGGTGCGACACCGCACTCTCAGTAGGTCTAGAGAGACTAAGACCTCGTGTCCTTGGGGCTGAGTTCTGTGATCATATACTGCGCGCCCTCTTGCCGAGTGCTGTGAGTTTGAACAGGCTCCGGCATTCATGTTTTGCGGTACTGCGGGTCTGTGACGTAACAAAGTTCGCTCCTGTTCACACCGGATGGCGTTAATCCGCGTGTGACCTTTTGTATACTGCTATACACATCCGCCATTTACTAAGCAGCCGTTTACCACCTCTGCACGGTGGACCCCGGGTTTGCGATCGCACCTTATCATTTTATTATTTGGTGCGTTCCGCCAGCCCTAACATATAACACGTTTATTTGTGCAAAAAACGGAAATTTGGCAAAAATTTTGCAATTTTCCAACTTTGAATTTTTATGCCCTTAAATCCCAGAGTTATGGCACAGAAAAAACTTAATAAGCATTTATCATGATCATCTTGGAAACGCGTCACTAATCCCACCCATCAGCACGCCCATCACATGAATTCAAGGTGCCAATGGGTTAGCATGACAACGCGGGGTCTGCAAGAGACCCCTGTGGTTGTCATTGCTGATCTGCTAGGTGCGCTGCCCTAAGGCTGGCGCTCGTAGCAGATGATCAGTTCTGCTGCAGATAGCAGGGCTGAAGCGAACAGATGATTGCAGCTTCAAGTCTCCTAAATAGACTATTGAAGCAAGTAAAATGTAGAAAAAAGTTTTTAAAAATATTAAAAGAATTAAAATAATATAAGTTCAAATCACCCCCCTTTTGCCCCATTCAAAATAAAAGAAAAACAAAAAAATTCAAATACACACTTATTTGGCATTGCTGCATTCAGAAACACCTGATCTATCAAAATATAAAAATAATTAATCCGATCGATAAACGGCGTAATGAGAGAAAAAATTCAAAACTCTAGAATTACCGCATATACTCGAATATAAGCCGAGATTATCAGCCCATTTTTTAGGGCCGAAAGTCCCCCTATCGGCTTATATTCGAGTCATATACACCAGGGGGTCGGAGGGGGTGTCAGGTAATACTTATATTCTGGTGCGGTCTCTGCAGCCCCCAGCTTCTCCGCAATCTCCCTTCCTGCCTTCAGCGGTCACGTGGTACCGCTCATTACACTCATGAATATGTGCATATTCATGAGGTGTAATGAGCGGTACCACGTGACCGCTGAAGGCAGGAAGGGAGATCGCGGGGAAGCTGGGGGCTGCAGAGACTGTGCCAGGTCCGGTAAGTATAGCGATACTCACCTGTCCGGGTCTATCGCTGCTTGCTGCTGTCTGGCATGTCATCTGTAAGTGACGTTCAGACAGCAGAGGGCGTGGTGACGTGGTTATTGCTCGCCACGCCCCCTGCAGTTTGAACGTCACTGACAGATGACATGCCAGACAGCAGCAAGCAGCGGCACCTGGCCCCAGCGACAGAGAGGTGAGTATGTCATATTTTTTATTTTTAAATGCGGCAGCAGCAGCACATGGGGGCATAATGTATGGAGCATCTTATGGGGGCAGCACATGGGGGCATAATCTATGGAGCATCTTATGGGGGCAGCATATGGGAGCATAATGTATGTAGCATCTTATGGGGGCAGCATATAGGGGTATAATCGATGGAGCATCTTATAGGGTCAGCATATGGAGGATTAATCTAAGGAGCATCTTATGGGGCAGCATATGGGGGAATAATCTATGGAGCATCTTATGGGGGTAGCATATGGTGCCTATTCTATGGAGCATCTTATGAGGCCATAAGGTTTATGGAGCAGCATATGGGGCATATTATTCTAGGGAGCATCTTATGGGGCCATTATTAACCTTTGTGCAGCATTATATGGGGTGTATTTTGTATGGAGCATCTTATGGGGCCATTATGAACTGTATGGAGCATTATATGGGGCTCCTGATTCAATATGGATATTCAAAAACATTTAACCTACTGATGTCTCAATTAAGTTTACTTTTATTGGTATCTATTTTTATTTGTGAAATTTACTAGTAGCTGCTGCATTTTCCACCCCAGGCTTATACTCAAGTCAATATCACCTCTATGCAGTATCACCTCTATGCTGATGACACGCAGATCTACCTATCTGGACCCAACCTCGCCTCCTTACTGACTGAAATCCCACAATGTCTGTCTGCTATCTCAGCCTTCTTCTCTGCTCGCTTTCTCAAACTGAACATGGACAAAACAGAATTCATCATCTTTCCCCCATCTCACTCTACCCCTCCACCAGACCTATCCATCAATGTTAATGGCTGCTTTCTTTCCCCAGTCCCACACGCTCGGTGTCTAGGGTGATCCTCGACTCTGCGCTCTCTTTCAAACCACATACCCAAGCCCTCGCCTCCTCCTGTCACCTCAAACTCAAAAATATTTCCCGGATCCACTCATTCCTCAACTACAAAACCACAAAAACACTAGTGCACGCTCTTATCATCTCTCGCCTCAATTACTGCAACCTCCTACTCTCTGGCCTCCCCTCTAGCACTTTGGCTCCGCTCCAGTCCATCCTACACTCTGCTGCCCGACTAATCCACCTGTCTCCCTGCTACTCCCCAGCCTCCCCCCTATGCCAGGCCGTTCACTGGCTTCCTATTGCCCAGAGGCTCCAATTCAAAACCCTAACCATGACATACAAAGCCATCCACAACCTGTCTCCTCCATACATCTGTGACATGGTCTCTAGGTACCCACCCACACTCAACCTTTGATCATCTCAAGATCAAGATCTCCTCCACTCCCTCTTATCTCTTCTTCCCACAACCGCATACAAGACTTCTCCCGTGCTTCCCCCATACTCTGGAACTCTCTGCCGCAACACATCAGACTCTCACCATCAACGGAAACCTTCAAGAAGAACCTGAAAACCCACCTGTTCTGACAAGCCTACAGCCTGCAATGATCCTCGGTCTACTGAACCACCGCACGACCTGCTCTACCCTCTCCTACTGTATCCTCACCCATCCCTGTAGACAGTGAGCCCTCACGGGCAGGGTCCCCTCTCCTTATGTACTTGTGTGTCCCTTGTCTTACACATGTTTATTATACTTGTCTATATTTCCCCTTTTCACATGTAAAGCGCCATGGAATAAATGGCACTATATAAATGCATAATAATAATAAGTTTTCCCAGTTTTTTGTGGCAAAATTAGGGGGGGTCGGCTTATACTCGGGTTGGCTTATAATCGGGTATATACGGTAAGTTTCTTTGGTCGTCACAACATTACAATAACAGGCGATCAAAAGATCGTATCTGCACCAACATGGTATCAATAAAAACGTCAGATCGGAAAATGGCGCCATTGTTTTGTTCTTTTTTCTTATTTTTTAAAAACTTTAGATTTTTTTCACCACTTACCATAAAAAAAAAGAACCTAGACATGTTTGGTGTATGAGAATTCGTAATGAGCTGTAGAGTCATAACGGCAAGTCAGTTTTAGCATGTAGTGAACACGAGTGATTGTGAGCCCTTGGGATTACGAACCTCGCAATGGGGTGTAACCACGCAACAGACTCCTCTCGCAATGGGGTGTAACCATGCACCAGACTGGTGTATGTGCAGACTAACAACAAACATAAATACCTGGTGTACCTCTCCTGCCACTCCTACCTTGTGTATGAAAAAGCTCTGTCATTAATATTGTTTGAGTAGAGCTATGCGACAGCGCTATGTTAGGCGTCGGGTTCCTGTCGCTGCACAGCGGGAATCCTGAGTCTTACTTCCGGCGGTCTCTCATTCTTCTCCAGCCGCAGAGGAGGTTGCTCAGCAAACTCGTTGGTCCCGGCCCTCTGCCCAGACCAGCTCCATGGGTTTGCTTGCTGCTGCCACCTCTGGCTCAGCTATGGCAATACATGCTGCTCAGCAGCAAGATTCTCCAGGGACTAAGTCCTCATGTCGGGCCACTGAGCATGCCCGTGGAGTGATCTCCCATTGGAGATCGAAGGTCACGTGCTCAGGTCCTGCTCCTGTACGGATTGGCCCAGCCGAGAAGCCAGGAAGGTCCCGGATGCTCGCAGCTATAAAAGGGTCGCATGGCCGCTTGGCCATGCGCTAGGATAGACTGTATTTTCAGACTATAAGTAGTGAGTGATGAATGCATGTATGAATGTCTCTGGTGACTGACTCATTATGAAACCCCTACCCTTGGCACGCATGTGTTGTGCAGCCTAGCCTGCTAGCGCCCAGGCTTAGGCATAGGTAGGTCAGAGTCTGTGTCAGACATTAGTCTTCATCAGTGACTCGGCACGCCTCAGTGCAAGTGCTCCACACTCCATAGCCAGCGTCTATAGCGGCGTTCGTGGCAGCGATGCCGCGCGCTCAGTGGGCCTAGAGGGACTCTAACCCCGTGTCCTTGGGGTAGAGTTCTGTGGCCGTTTGCTGTGCTCTCTTTGGCCGGGCTCTGTGAGCTAAACAGGCTCCGGCATCCACGTTCAGCGGTTGTGCGGCTCTGTGAATTATCAGAGTCCGCTCCTGTTCACACTGTGTGACGTAACCTACGTGTGACTGTTTTCACGCCACCCTATTCTTCCGCCATTGTCTAGCAGCAGTATACCACCTCTGCACAGTGGACCCCTGGCTGTGAACGCACCTACTACTACTTTACAATTTGGTGAATTCCGCCAGCCCTAACACACTATCCATGAAGAAAGTGCATGGGTAGAGCTATCCCATAGCTCTATTCCCAAAGGAAATGAACAAGTAGAGCTATCCGATAGCGCTATCCCTCAATGTTCCTGAGTGTAAGCTATTTCACATGGTTGAGCGCACTTGGGATCTGCCCCCAAGGCCCTGCCCATGCCCAATGTTTGGTCCATAGACCGCGGCTAGGAGTTAGTCCCGCTTATAGACATGGAGTCACTTCCTGACCTTTTTGGGAAATCCGCTGATTCTGTTGTTCTGCAGGCAGGATATTAGATGAGTCCTCATCTTCTCATGCTGGAACTTAGCTGTGGGTTCACCGTCATCTGCCATAAGCTCGTAGGCAAACGCTATAGCATATAAGCCACAGTCGTACCCTTTCTTCTGCTGATCCACATTGATAAACCTCAAATGTTTCAGGGGCTTGTCGACCACTTCACTGTACATATTGATAATCTTCTGACGGATGGATGGACTCAGATTCCTAGTCCTGATGCTGTCGGCCACAAAGATTTGGCCATTTTTATAGCAGGTTGTCAGCCAGTGCACCCTGTCCTCATCATAGTGGATTTGTACAGCATTCTTCAGTACGCTGTGCCCTGGTACCATAAGAGCGTAGGGGGGCTGCAAGCCAGCAAAACCCTTAAACTGTCTGTGCAGCAGGTCCTGGGCCATGATGATGATCTCGTGATCCAGGAAGCCTTCCTTTCCTTTGCTCAGCAGGTTGGTTAAGATTTCTGGAGGCAGGTTCCCAATATCGGGCATCTCCACTTGTGGGGTCACTATCTCCGGGGTTACTCCTCTAAGTAGATCAGCAACGTTTTCTGTAGCCGCTCTCTTGGCTGGTGGCAGCATCTCAGGCTTACTGTTAGAGGAGATGGCCACATCCTTATCTGTTTCAATATCGATGACAACATAATCTGGACCGGGAGAAGAAATGTTGGTGTTCTCAAGGTCATCTGTCATTTTGACCATTGGTTCATCCTCATTTTTTCCTGTTAAAGAGATCAAAGAAATCATAATTTTTTAAAATAAAATATTCTCCATATTTGTTATGGATTATTACGTCTACTGCTCCTTTACTTCGCAACCGCCCACTGTAGATAAACGTTGGCGCTTGCTGAGCTCTATGCAGTGCCGACGTTTGCCATGACATGGTCGGTGGTCTTGCAGTGCTCACGACCCCCAGGGTCCTGCAAGCACTGCGATTCCAGTGCAGAGCGATAGCTCTGACAGGTGTTATCATTGCCGTGAAGCACCTGAAGGGTTGATAAACTTTTTGAAATTGGTTTTGAGCACTTTGAGGGGTGCAGTTTTTAGAATGGTGCCACTTTTAGGTATTTTCTATATTAAATGCTCCTCAAAGTAACTTCAAATGTGATGTGGTCCCTAAAAAAATTGTTTTTGCAAATAATAGGAAACATGCTGACAAGGATGGGAGGGGGGTAGCCCCGCATACCAGGACGTGCAGCACGAAATCTCCGCCTCATCCCAGCCTGCAGCATCACCCCACTCCTGTATCCTCCAGCAGCGACCTTGGGACCCCGCTTCACAGCAGCCACCACCCTCAGTAAGCAATAAGACGCATGGATTATAAGAAGCACCGCCATTTTTGTAAAGAAATTTTTTTTTCCTATTTTTCTCGTCAATATTTGGGGTGCGTCGTATAATCCGTAGTATCGCATAATCCAAAAAATACAGTATTTGCACATAGATTTTATAGGCTTGTCTAGGGTTATAAAAATGTAATTGGTTTGTTTGAAACACAAGACCACCCCTGTCTACAGGTTGTGCCTGTTATTGCAGATCAGCTCCAGTGAAGGGAATGGTATAGAGCTGCAATACCATGAACAAGCTGAAGATTTTGATTGCAAAGATTTTTTTTTTTAAGAAGATGGCAGCCCTGTTTCTCTTATCCTGGAGAACTGCTTTAGTGTCAGATTGGTTAGGCTGTACTTACCACCAATAGGTTTAGCAGGAGTCTCTCTGTCTCCATCAGTAGAACGTTGAGATTCATCATTTCTCCTGGATTTATCCTTCTTCAGATGTCTTTAAAATAGTAAAATAGAAGGTATTTTATGAATTACAAAGTAACAAATCTTTATTCTGTGGAATGAAATATAGACTCATATGTTTCTTCATTCATTTTGTCTTTTACATTCTGTAGAAACATTGGCAATCAGTAAAATTTTGGTAATTATCAACAATTTTTCAGGTACATGAAAGTTCAATATGTGTGGATCGTACTGGGTTGCAAGGTAATATGAAGATTAGACAGGAGTGGATTTATTTGAGTGGAATTGAATTCTGCTCATACAAAACTCAGAATGTTGGAGAACAAAGATTTTTTGTAATTCACTCCACGCAAATAAAGCAAAGTGGAAGCTAGCGGCAGCCGCCAGATTGCAGAAGAGTAGAGGGCTGGCAGAAAGATGAGCTCACTTCTCTGACCGACTTCCGCTGCTTTATGCCCGATGGCCAGTTTTCCACACTACCATCATGCCGCACCTCTGGCCAAGTGTTCCCTTTGGGCTGAAACTTTGGCTACAAGCGGCCCCGAAAGGTCTCTGCCCATGCATGTCCCAACCAAGAGTCAGCACTGGGCCGGAGTTTCAGGCAGAGAGCATTGGGGGCTTCCGGAGAGGGGCTTGGTTGTATATATACTTTATTTTCTTCTTACATCTTCCATTTATTACCATCTGGGACTGGGGAGACCCCAGAGCATAATAGGGAACAATCAATATGTGAAGAATAATTTTGCTGTGAACTGAATCTCTAAATAAAATCTGCTGATTTGGCAGAATTTTGTCACAGCCTCTCATCTGTAATAAAGATGGAATTTTTTGCAGACTCCCATGTACAATATAAATCATCCTTTACAATACTTACCTACATATGGCGTTACAGATGACACCAAGGAATGTTCCAAGGAGGAATATGATAACTACAAAATAAATGACTTTATTCCAAGGGATCTTTGGAGGAACAATACCATCCACTGAAAAAGAAGAGAGAATACATATATTATCTATATATCCAGTAACTTGTCTGTAATCCACTGCCATTATTATCGAAGCAGTCCTATAAAGGGAATCTGTCACCAGGCTTTTGCCATCTTATCGGAGAGAACCATAATGTAGAAGCATAGACCTTTACTATAGCGATGTGTCAATTACTGGACTGTTTCAATAGAATCACTGTTTTACCAGCAATCGATTATCACTACAGGACAACTGGTCTTGTGCCTCCTAGTCCAGCCAGGCCTCCAGCAATATACAATGTAAGCACAAGCTCTGGCGGGGTTATACACAGCTGAAAAACTGAGCTCTGCTCAATCTGCAGCAGAGAAAACTGTGACTCTATTATATAGTCTATTGGACGGTAGGACCCAGCAAGACGATTAAAAATATGGGACCGTAGTTTTGCTAAATTATGTCTCAGGGATGCTGTCATATTAATATATAATAGATGTAATGGACAATATAGAGATCTATCCAGTGGCTTAGGTAGAGGCTGATGTGTCCTGGTGAAAATAAGTAATCTGGGCCGCCCACCTGCATATTTGTCAGATGTATGGTCCTTTGTGACATTCCAGATCCTATGAATCTCTGACAGTGGCATATAACACGTGCCAGTAGGGGGGTGTCATATCACAAGCTGATCGGCGTGTCCGTGACATGATTGTGGGGTAACGATGGGTCGCCATGACAGCCGAGGGTCTGCCGAAGACCCCATGCTTGTTGTGAGGATCCTCTTGTGAAAGTCAGCCTGTAGCTGGCGTTCATAGGAGAACATTTGTTTAGCTACAGATAGCAGTGTTTATCCACTGCTATGTATAGCACATTCAACCGGACAGTGGCAGCGTCAAGTCCCTAAAGAGGACTATTGAGTACAGTAAAAATACAGTAAGATCTATCAAAATGTAAACTAAATTTATCTGATCAGTAAACAGCATAACGAGAAAAAAAAATCGAAATCACCAGAATTAAATTTTTTGGCAGCTGCAACATTGCAATAAAAGGCGATAAAAAAACCCATAGTATCTACCCCAAAATTGTATCAGTAAAAATATCAACTCAGGGCGCAAAAAGTAAGCCTTCACCCAGCCTAATGAGGTTTACCCCATAATATGTGAATATTTGGAAAAGTACTTACCTGCTGGGGTTGTATGCGTGGGCAAGGAATCATGGCGCTGGGTGATGAGAGGCGCGCCTTCCACAGATGCTAATAGCAAACTCACGATTAGAAGAAATCGAAAGAGCATTTTAGCTTGGAGAAATATCGCTGAATGTGTAACACACAGGGAGTTATCGCTGAATGTGTAACACACAGGGAGTTATCGCTGAATGTGTAACACACAGGGAATTATCGCTGAATGTGTAACACACAGGGAGTTATCGCTGAATGTGTAACACACAGGGAGTTATCGCTGAATGTGTAACACACAGGGAGTTATCGCTGAATGTGTAACACACAGGGAGTTATCGCTGAATGTGTAACACACAGGGAGTTATCGCTGAATGTGTAACACACAGGGAGTCTTGTCAGACAAAGCCTCTTCCTGCAGCGTCACTCCTTATAACCACACATTCCGTGATGTCACAATGGAGATCTCAGTGTGACATCACGAGGAGCGGAACACCAGTGATGTCACAATGGGTCAGATAAAGGATAAACAGCGTATGCACAACTTCATAAGGTGCTCAAGTAGGGCCCCACACCATACATGAATAATAAAGAAAACTTGGCAATCAACTTCTAGAATAATTTTTTGGATTTTTTAATGCAGCCAGAAAATAATAGACGTTTCGGCCTCACTGGCCTTCATCAGTAACAGACTGCAGTATAGTAGTTAATTGCATTCAGTGCGATAATAGAAGTGACACCATAGTCACTTTAAATGTGCCTGGTCATGCACTAGGCGCTGGGCATGGAGCCTGAATCAAATTGTACCTGGGTGGGTGGGGGTGCCATGCAGACATCAGCGACCCAGAATCCACTGTGACACAGTTGACCAACAGTGGATTCTGGGTCACTGATGTCTGCATCGCACTGAATGCGATTAACTACTATCCTGCAGTCTGTTACTGATGAAGGCCAGTGAGGCCGAAACCTCTATTACAATGGGTCAGATAACTGCAACTACTCAACATGGAGCAGCTCCATCCATCTATATATGATTAATATAATATTAATGTCTAAGGACCAAGCCGCATTAGAGGATATTATGAATGTATGGGGGCGGAGACATTATTCATGTGTTGGCCACAGGGAGACATTACTATTACTGGGCCACATAGGGTGGCAATATTAACTCATGATGAACACATAGGTGGACAGTTTTACCAGATGAGTGCCACATAAGGGACAATATTAATGTATGGGGGCCACATGGGAGGACATTGCTATTAAGTGGGGTCCACATATGATGATATTTTTAATGTATGAGGGCCACAATTTGGAATGTTACTCAACATGGAGCAGCTCCATCCATCTATATATGATTAATATAATATTAATGTCTAAGGACCAAGCCGCATTAGAGGATATTATGAATGTATGGGGGCGGAGACATTATTCATGTGTTGGCCACAGGGAGACATTACTATTACTGGGCCACATAGGGTGGCAATATTAACTCATGATGAACACATAGGTGGACAGTTTTACCAGATGAGTGCCACATAAGGGACAATATTAATGTATGGGGGCCACATGGGAGGACATTGCTATTAAGTGGGGTCCACATATGATGATATTTTTAATGTATGAGGGCCACAATTTGGAATGTTACTACTACATTGGGGGTCATAAAAAGGAATTCCACATCTGTATGAAGGCATAATAGTTGGACATTACTACTGTATGGGTGCCGTGTTGGGGCAATTCTACTGCATTTGGGCAAACAGGGGACATAATTACTACTGAATGGGGACACAGAGGAGCATCATTGCTGTACTGTATTTTATTTTGGAGGATACTGTTACCATATAATAAAAGGGAGGTACTATTATTGTAGAATTGGAGGAAAAATGGCAATGGTGACCAGGAAGCAATAATCCATAGATGTCTGTGTGTTACATTCTGAAGAGACGAGTCCTGACAGGGAGAAGTCAGAGCAGTCTGTGTTGGATGAAGAAAAGAGAACATTAATTACTTCAATTGGAGACATCACTGGGGAGTATCTTGAACTACCTATACTATATGTATTGATACCTTCCACTATTCGGTCATTATATGGGGGTACCAGCAGTGTTAGTACAGTGATTCCTATTAATAATCACTATAATGATATGATTTGGTCACTATTTGCTGGCCATACGGTCATGGTGTAGCAGCATAATTTGTTTCTTGTATGTAGTAGTATTGGTACACTGTGTGCAAAACTATTAACCCGTTTACCCCCAAGGGTGGTTTGCACGTTAATGACCGGGCCAATTTTTACAATTCTGACCACTGTCCCTTTATGAGGTAATAACTCTGGAACGCTTTTATGGATCCCAGTGATTCTGACATTGTTTTTCTCATGACATATTGTACTTCATGTTAGTCATAAAATTTCATTCATATAACTTGCGTTTATTTGTGCAAAAAGCGGAAATTTGGGGAAAATCTTGAAAATTTTGCAATTTTCCAACTTTGAAATTTTTATGCCCTTAAATCACAGAGATATGGCACAGAAAAAACTTAATAATTAACATTTCCCACATATGTTTACTTTACATCAGCACAATTTTGTAACCAAAATTTTTTTTTGTTAGGAAGTTATAAGGGTTAAAACTTGACCAGCGATTTCTCATTTTTACAACACCAATTTTTTTAGGGAACAAATCACATTTGAAGTCACTTTGAGGGGTCTATACGATAGAAAATACCCAAAAGTGACACCATTCTAAAAACTACATGCTTCAAGGTGCTCAAAACTACATTCAAGAATTTTATTAACCCTTCAGGTGCTTCACAGGAATTTTTTGAATGTTTAAACAAAATGAACATTTAATTTTTTTCACAAAAAAATTACTTCAGGTCCAATTTTTTTTATTTTACCAAGGGTAACAGGAGAAATTGAATTGCAAAAGTCATTGTACAATTTGTCCTGAGTATGCTGATACCTGATATGTGGGGGGGAACCACTGTTTCGGCACATGGCAGAGCTCAAAAGGGAAGGAGCTCCATTTGACTTTTTCAATGCAAAATTGGCTGGAATTGAGATTGGACGCCATGTCACGTTTGGAGAGCCCCTGATGTGCCTAAACAGTGGAAACCCCCATAAATGACACCATTTTGGAAACTAGACCCCCCCCAAGGAACTTATATAGATGTGTGGTGAGAACTTTGAACCCCCATTGGCTTCACATAAGTTTATCAGTAAAATTAAAAAATCATATTTTTGCCACAAAAATGATCTTTTCAGCCCCAATTGTTATTTTCCCAAGGGAAACAGGACCCCAAAAGTTGTGCAATTTGTCCTGAGTATGCTGATACCCCATATGTGGGGGTAAACCACTGTTTGGGCGCATGGCAGAGCTCGGAAGGGAAGGAGCACCATTTGACATAAAATTGGCTGGAATTGAGATCGGGCGCCATGTCGCGTTTGGACAGCCCCTGATGTGCCTGAACAGTGGAACCCCCCCACAAGTTACCCCATTTTGGAAACGAGACCCCCCCAAGGAACTTATCTATATGTGTTGAGCACTTTGAACCCCTAAGTGCTTCACAGAAGTTTATAACGCCCGTGAAAATAAAAAATCATATTTTTTCCACAAACATGATCTTTTAGTCCCCAATTTTTTTTATTTTCCCAAGGGTAACAGGAGAAATTGGACCCCAAAAGTTGTTGTCCACTTTGTCCTGAGTACGTTGATACCCCATATGTGGGAGAATACTACTTTATGGGCACACACCGGGGCTCGGAAGGGAAGTAGTGATGTTTTGGAATGCAGACTGATGGTATGGTCTGCGGGTGTCATGTCACGTTTGGAGAGCCCCTGATGTGCCTAAACTGTGGAAACCCCCCACAAGTGACCCCATTTTTGAAAGTAGACCCCCCAAGAAACTTATCTAGATGTGTTGAGCACTTTGAACCCCCAAGTGCTTCACAGAAGTTAATAACGCCCGGGCGTGAAAATAAAAAAATCATATTTTTTCCACAAACATGATCTTTTAGTCCCCAATTTTTTTATTTTCCCAAGGGTAACAGGAGAAATTGGACCCCAACAGTTGTTGTCCAATTTGTCCTGAGTATGTTGAAATACCCATATGTGGGAGAAAACTACTGTATGGGCACACATCGGGGATCGGAATTGAAATAGTGATGTTTTGGAATGCAGACTTTGCTGGAATGGTCTGTGGGTGTCATGTCATGTTTGGAGCGCCCCTGATGTGCCTAAACTGTGGAAACCCCCCACAAGTGACCCCATTTTGGAAACTAGACCCCTCAAGGAACTTATCTAGATGTGTGTTGAGCACTTTGAACCCCCAAGTGCTTCATAGAAGTTTATGACTCCGGACGTGAAAAAAAAATCATATTTTTTCCACAAACATGATCATCGCAACCAGGGGCGGACACTGGCAGCTTGGGGCCACTGTGCAAGAAATGTGTCTGGGCCCCCCTTCCTTTTGTGGCGTCAATGTTACATATACACATATATATATGTATATATAGCCACACACACATACATGTATATATTACATAGTCTCCTTTATTATGTATATTGCTGTCCCTTACACAGTGCCCTCTCTTGTTATGTACAGCACCGTCCCTACATATTAGATTATACAGAGCCCTGTTCTCTGTTTTTTATTACATACTGTCCTGTCTTGTTAGCTGTATAATGCAGTGATGGCTGATGGAGCATGGGAAAGCGTCCTTTCTAATGAAGGAGCCGATGGACTGGTAGTCTGGTCACCAGCTCCTTGATCAGCAGTCATTTTATATCTAAAAAGAGAGGGAACTATGTAGTAAAAGAAGGTGCTATTAATAACAAAATTAACAAGAATACACTATGTAAGAGACAGCACTATACATAATAGCAGAGGACGCTATATAATAAGGGACGGCACCATATATAACTAGAGAGGATGGTATGTAATAAGGGACGGTGTTAAACATAATAAAAGAGAAAACTATGTAACTAAGGATGGTGTTACACAGAATTAGTGAGTAGACTATATGCTAAGGGACTGTGTTATACATAATAAGTACGTGCACTATATGCTAAGGGACTGTGTTATACATAATAAGCCATAATGTCTTCCTCCAGCTCTCCCTGTTCCTAAGGCCATTATAAGTCCCCCCTTCCACCCATCCCAATCCCCCACACCCCTCATTGTCCTCCTCCCCCAGATGCCATTATTGTCCTCTCCCCCACCCCATCATTACCCTCTTCACCACCTCCATTCCATCATTTTCTTCTCTCCCACCACTATCTTTGCTTTCTCCCACCACTTCCATCATTGCCCATTTCCCCACCTCCATTATTTCCTCCTCCACGACCCCCATTATTGCCCTTTCCACCACCACCATCATTGCATTCTCCCCCCACCCCATCATCATTTCTTTTTCCCTCACCACCATTGACCTTTCCACCACCTCCATCTTTGCCTTCTCTCCACCCCATCATTGCCCTCTCCATCACCCCATCATTGCCTTCTTCCCATCACCCCATCATTGCCTTCTCCATCACCCCCATCATTGCCTTCTCCCCATCACTGCCATCTGCCCATCACTCCCATCATTGCCCTCTCCCCATCACTCCCATCAATGCCTTCTCATCATCACTCCCATCATTGCCTTCTCCATCACCCCATCATTGCCTTCTCATCAACACTCCCATCATTGCCTTCTCCATCACCCCATCACTGCCTTCTCCATCACCCCCATCATTGCCTTCTCCCCATCACTGTCATCTGTCCATCACTCCCATCATTGCCTTCTCTCCATCACTCCCATCATTGCCCATTTCCCCGCCTCCATTATTTCCTCCTCCACGACCCCCATTATTGCCCTTTCCACCACCACCATCATTGCATTCTCCCCCCACCCCATCATCATTTCTTTTCCCTCACCACCATTGACCTTTCCACCACCTCCATCTTTGCCTTCTCCCCACCACCCCATCATTGCCCTCTCCATCACCCCATCATTGCCTTCTTCCCATCACCCCATCATTGCCTTCTCCATCACCCCCATCATTGCCTTCTCCCCATCACTGCCATCTGCCCATCACTCCCATCATTGCCCTCTCCCCATCACTCCCATCAATGCCTTCTCATCATCACTCCCATCATTGCCTTCTCCATCACCCCATCATTGCCTTCTCATCAACACTCCCATCATTGCCGTCTCCATCACCCCATCACTGCCTTCTCCATCACCCCCATCATTGCCTTCTCCCCATCACTGTCATCTGTCCATCACTCCCATCATTGCCTTCTCTCCATCACTCCCATCATTGCCTTCTCATCATCACTCCCATCATTGCCTTCTCCATCACCCCATCATTGCCTTCTCATCATCACTCCCATCATTGCCTTCTCCATCACCCCATCACTGCCTTCTCCCCATCACCCCATCATGGCCTTCTCCCAATCACCCCATCATGGCCTTCTCTTCATCACCCCATCATGGCCTTCTCCTCCACCTACACACACACATACATACATACATGCACACACATACTACATATACACATACATACATACATACACACATACATACATACACACACACACACACACAGCAGTGACAGCACCTCACATGTCCGAGTCTGCAGTATCTCCACCTCCGCCCTCCGCCTGCTTCCTCGCTCTGGCACACTGGCAGCGTCGCTGAATGATGACGTGATTCAGCGGCGCTGCTCTCTGTGTCAGAGACAGGAAGTGCTGGCTCCGGGCAAGAAGGATCTTTACTGATCCGCTGCTATTTTCTCTTGCAGGCAGCGGAGCTGCTGGCATCGCTCCCTGCCCGCCGCACATGAGGGCAATCTGGCCAAGGGCCCCCTGGAGCCTCTGGCCTGGAGAAACTGGGCAGATTGCCCTCATCATTAGCCACCCTGCAGAGGCCCCCTGGAGCCTCTGGGCCCTGGTGCAGTCGCACCGGTTGAACCGGCGGTATGTCCGTCCATGGTTTGGAATTTTTAGCCATTATTAGTGTAAGTTATTGCTCTGGCAGCAGTAATTGTCCTGTAACAGACGCTGTGTGAGCGGTGACACTGGCAGGAGTGTGAACAGGGCTCTGCAATACTGTGACCAGCCCTCCTTGGTGGAAAACACCTTTATCGGACTTCTTCTCCCTGCATTCTATCAAACAAACAAGATCATATAGATATTTTTAAGTTTTGGAAGGCATCGTGTCAGCAAAGTTATAACCAAACTTTATTCAAAACACGTACATGTCAGTATGACAGTTTGAAAAAAAAAATCCGCTTTGTTATTTGTTTTTATTTATTTTTTTATTTATTTTTTTTACAGCATCAGTACAATTACGGCGAGGCCGAGTTTGTGTAGTTTTTTTTTTTTTTAAAACATTTTAGTGGCTATTGGATTCTTTTATTAGGGGGCGTTTAAACTATGGGTTGAATAATTTTAGATTTTGATTGATCGCTCCAAAAGGCATCATATGAGTTTATTTTTAAAATGTTAATTACTTTTTAACATTCTATTATTATTATCTTTTTTTTTATTCCCTCGGGGGACTTGAACCTTTGACAGTTCAGCAAAACATAAGAAAACTTCTGATCTCCTGTGGAGCCCAGCCGGTGGCTTCATGGGAGCATCAAGATGGCGGCACTAGGGGACCTCTGTCAGCGACTTTTCAGCTCCCCACCATCTTGTCAGGGAGGGGGTGGATTGGGTAGTATAAATAAAAACGTCAGATAAAGCCGCAAAACATAAGCCCTCGCCCAGCTCCAGATCCCGAAAAACGGAAACGCTGACGGTCTCGGAAAATGACGACAAACACAAAAACTTTTCGGAAAAATTTTGGGAATTTTTTTCACCACTGAAATAATAAAGAACCTATCCATGTTTGGTATCTGCGTACTTGTACTGACCGGCGGAATCATATTCTTCAGTTAGTTTTATTACATAGTGAACATGGCAAATAAAGATTAAAAAAAAAAACAATTGAGTAATTGCACTTTTTTTGCAATTTCTTGTTTTTTTTTTTCCCCCTGTTTTCCAGTACACCATCATGGTCTTCTCCCCATCACCCCATCATGACCTTCTCTCCCCATTACTCCCATCATGGCCTTCTCTCTCCATTACCCCCATCATGGCCTTCTCTCCCCATCACCCCCATCATGGCCTTCTCTCCCCATCACGGCCTTCTCCCCATGTCCCCATCATATCATTGCCTTCTCCAGGGTCAGGCTCCACCTACACACACACAGACATACACACATACATATACACACACACAGCACACAAACACACACAGCAGCACCTCTCACCTGTCACACACACACCCAGCAGCACCTCTCTCCTGTCTCACACACAAACCAGCACCTCTCATCTGTCCGCAGCATCGCCCGTGCTTCCTCGCTCTGGCACAGCATCGGCCACTGAATGATGACGTCATTCAGCAGCGCCCCTCTCTGTGTCAGAGACAGGAAGCGCGGGCGGCGGGCAAAAGAGATCCTTTCAGCTCCGCTGCTATTTTCTCTTGCAGGCAGCGGAGCTGCTTGGATCGCTCCCTGCCCGCCGCACATGAGGGCAATCTGGCCAGGGGCCCCCGGAGCCTCGAGTCCGGAGAAACCGACCATATTGCCCTCATCATTAGCTGCACTGCAGGGCCCCCCATGGCAGAACTGGATCACGGCTCTGAATCTCCCCGGTTAGGGGTACCGGCTGCTTTTTTAACAAGCGGTTCCATCGAAGCGGGGAGAACCAGCCGAATCCCACCCCTGCATTTAGGTCTTGAGTGATCAATTTCGAATTAGTTATCCCACTGCCTGTTAATGCCAGAACATAACATACTGTATATCATTAAACATATATTTAAGTCTTAAGAACTTACTTTCGGATGTGGCTGAGACGGGTTATAAGTTCCGTCATGAAAACAAACTTGAGGTGTAATTCCTGAAACAGGCGGAGGAGGTGGAATATGTTCTTTGTCCTCTTGTTGTTCTGTAAAATACACGGTTAGTGAGACTAGTTGATCATCAAAAGGACATTGATTCTATTCTACAGTCAGCCTGGGATTGGAGACCCCTAGCATACTAGGAAATTACTTAAAGGGAAACTGTCACCATGAAAACACAGTCCAATCTGCAGACATCATCTATAATATAACGCTGTAAGCATCACTCTGTCCGAAGCCTTTATAGACTGCGCAAGCGTGACGCGACTGCGCAGTCTGGCTCCAGACAGAATGAGGCAGCCAGTGGTGAGGAGTGTGCATGGTGCCGGAGATGACGGTACCGTACACACGGCATACCGCCATCTCTGACGCCATACTTACATACTTACATGACCGGGAGGAGCGTTGCCGTGGCGCTTCTCTTCGGCCGGAGACCGGGGCGGGAGTGCGGCCGGAATCGCGCATGCGCATAGCGCGTTCCGGCGCCATTTTACTTTACTTTAGCAATATGACGCCGGACAGCACTATGGTCATGCGCATACTCCGGCGCCAGACTCCTCCCCTGGCCTCCAGCAGAACGTGGTGACAGCGCTGGAGCACAGGAAAGAAGGGTGAGTATAAATGCTTTTTTTTTTGCATGTGTGTAGTTTTAGTAGGAGTGAGGGGACCATGCATACCAGGATAGGAGAGGTGTGAGGACTATGCATACCAGGATTGGAGGGTGAGGGGGCCATGCATACCAGGATTGGGGGATGAGAGGGACCATGCATACCAGGATAGGGGGGTGAGAGGACCATGCTTACCAGGATTGGGGGATGAGGGGTACCATGCATACCAGGATTGGGGGATGACAGGACCATGCATACCAGGATTGGGGGATGAGGGGTACCATGCATACCAGGATAGGGGGGGTGAGAGGACCATCCATACCAGGATTGGGGGATCAGGGAGTACCATGCATACCAGGATTGGGACATGAAGGGTACCATGCATACCAGGATAGGGGGGTGAGGGGTACCATGCATACCAGGATTGGGGGATGAGGGTTACCATGCATAACAGGATAGGGGGTGAGGTGACCATACATAACAGGATTGGGGGATGAGGGATACCATGCATACCAGGATTGGGGGATGAGGGGTACCATGCATACCAGGATTGGGGGATGAGGGGTACCATGCATACCAGGATTGGGGGATGAGGGTTACCATGCATAACAGGATAGGGGGTGAGGTGACCATACATACCAGGATTGGGGGATGAGGGATACCATGCATACCAGGATTGGGGGATGGGGGGTACCATGCATACTAGGATAGGGGGTGAGGGGACCATGCATACCAGGATAGGGGGGTGAGAGGACAGTGCATACCAGGATAGGGGGATGAGTTGTACCATGCATACCAGGATTGGGGGTGAGGGGACCATGCATACCAGGATAGGGATGAGGGAGTACCATGCATACCAGGATAGGGGGGTGAGAGGACTATGTGCATACCAGGATAGGGGGGTGAGAGAACCATGTGTATACCAGGATTGGGGGTTGAGGGGGCCATGCATACCAGGATAGCGGTGGTGAGTGGACTATGCATACCACAAAAGGGGGGTGAGGGGACCATGCATACCAGGATGAAGAATGGGGTGCCATGCATACCAGGATTGGGGGGTGAGGTGACCATGCATACCAGGATGAAGAATGGCGTGCAATGCATAGCAGGATTGGGGGGGTGAGAGGACCATGCATACCAGGATTGGGGGATGAGGGGTACCATGCATACTAGGATTGGGGGATGAGGGGGACCATGCATACAAGGAAAGGGGGTGAGGTGACCATACATACCAGGATAGGGATGAGGGAGTACCATGCATACCAGGATTGAGGGATGAGGGGTACCATGCATACCAGGATAGGGGGTGAGGGGACCATGCATACCAGGATAGGGATGAGGGAGTACCATGTATACCAGGATTGGGGGGTGAGAGGACCATGCATACCAGGATTGGGGGATGAGGGGTACCATGCATACCAGGATTGGGGGATGAGGGGTACCATGCATACCAGGATTGGGGGATGAGGGTTACCATGCATAACAGGATAGGGGGTGAGGTGACCATACATACCAGGATTGGGGGATGAGGGATACCATGCATACCAGGATTGGGGGATGGGGGGTACCATGCATACTAGGATAGGGGGTGAGGGGACCATGCATACCAGGATAGGGGGGTGAGAGGACCGTGCATACCAAGATAGGGGGATGAGGGGTACCATGCATACCAGGATTGGGGGTGAGGGGACCATGCATACCAGGATAGGGATGAGGGAGTACCATGCATACCAGGATAGGGGGGTGAGAGGACTATGTGCATACCAGGATAGGGGGGTGAGAGAACCATGTGTATACCAGGATTGGGGGTTGAGGGGGCCATGCATACCAGGATAGCGGTGGTGAGTGGACTATGCATACCACAAAAGGGGGGTGAGGGGACCATGCATACCAGGATGAAGAATGGGGTGCCATGCATACCAGGATTGGGGGGTGAGGTGACCATGCATACCAGGATGAAGAATGGCGTGCAATGCATAGCAGGATTGGGGGGGTGAGAGGACCATGCATACCAGGATTGGGGGATGAGGGGTACCATGCATACTAGGATTGGGGGATGAGGGGGACCATGCATACAAGGAAAGGGGGTGAGGGGACCATACATACCAGGATAGGGGGTGAGGGGGCCATGCATACCAGGATTGGGGGTGAGGGAGTACCATGCATACCAGGATTGAGGGATGAGGGGTACCATGCATACCAGGATAGGGGGTGAGGGGACCATGCATACCAGGATAGGGATGAGGGAGTACCATGTATACCAGGATTGGGGGGTGAGAGGACCATGCATACCAGGATTGGGGGATGAGGGGTACCATGCATATCAGGATTGGGGGATGAGAGGACTATGCACACCAGGATAGGGGGTGAGGGGACCATACATACCAGGATAGGGGGTGAGGGGGCCATGCATACCAGGATTGGGGGTGAGGGGACCATGCATACCAGGATAGGGGGTGAGGGGACCATACATACCAGGATAGGGGGTGAGGGGGCCATGCATACCAGGATTGGGGGTGAGGGGACCATGCATACCAGGATGAAGACTGGGGTGCCATGCATACCAGGATTGGGGGGTCAGGGTACCATGCATTCCAGGATAGGAATGAGGGGTGCCATGCATACCAGGATAGGAGGGTGGCTGCACATACCAGGATGGGAGACCATATACCAATTAAAATGCTCGCCTCCCGGGCGTAGAATGGGTTCATAGCTAGTATTATAGATCAGGGGGATGAGTAGATTGATATATAATGTAGTTGTGTGAGAAAGCATTTAGTATTACCTGGGTTTTAATCATTGATTCCTTTGCTTTTTCTTGGATTTTCGGACCAGATGATGGTACTATCCCTAACTGACATATTTCTTTGTACAAGAGTATACAGAGGTAGCTGTCAACCACGGATATTGCTGCCCACTGAACCACAAATCCCAGAAAGAGCAGAAGTTTAAATGATTAACCCCTTCATGACCTCTGACACATATATACATCATAGGTTGTGTCCCTGCATTTGACCTGCAGGTTACTATTGTGAGCCCTCATGCTTTCAGGTACATGAGAGCTGATCTGATCTGATCAGCTGTCATGTGCCCCTAACAGCCGTGGGTGTAATCACAATCCACCCGTGGCTGTAAACCTCTTAAATGCTGCTGTTAATTTCCAACGGCAGCATTTATCATGGTCATGTCGGAAACGCATCACTATTCCCGCCCATCAGCGCGCCCGTAACATGAATTCAAGGTGCAATGGGTTAACATAACAACCCGGGGTCTGCAAGATACCCCTGTGGTTGTCATTGCTGATCTGCTAGGTGCGCAGCCCTAAGGCCGGCGCTCGTAGCAGATAGCAGGGCTGAAGCGAACAGATGATTGCAGCTTCAAGTCTCCTAAATAGACTATTGAAGCAAGTAAAAAGTAGAAAAAAGTTTTTAAAAATATTAAAAGAATTAAAATAATAAAAGTTCAAATCACCCCCCTTTTGTCCCATTCAAAATAAAAGAATAAACAAAAAAATTCAAATACACATTTATTTGGCATTGCTGCATTCAGAAACACCTGATCTATCAAAATATAAAAATGATTAATCCGATCGATAAATGGTGTAATTAGAGAAAAAAATAAAAACTCTAGAATTAAGTTTCTTTGGTCGCCGCAACATTGCAATAACGGGCGATCAAAAGATCGTATCTGCACCATCATGGTATCAATAAAAACGTCAGCTTGGCGCGCAAAAAATAAGCCCTCACCCAACCCAAGATCATAAAAATTGGAAACGCTAAGGGTCTAGGAAAATGGCGCCATTGTTTTATTATTTTTTTCTTTTTTCTTTTTTACAAACTTTATATTTTTTTTCAGCACTTACCATAAATAAAAAAAGAACCTAGACATGATTGGTGTATGAGAACTCGTAATGAGCTGTAGAGTCATAACGGCAGGTCAGTTTTAGCATTTAGTGAACACGAGTTATTGCGAGCCCTTGGGATTACGAACCTCGCAATGGGGTGTAACCACGCAACAGACTGGCGTATGTGCAGACTAACAGCAAACATAAATACCTGGTGTACCTCTCTTGCCACTCCTACCTTGTGTATGAAAAAGCTCTGTCGTTAATACTGTTCGGGTAGAGCTATCCGATAGCGCTATCCATGAAGAAAGTGCACGGGTAGAGCAGCTATCCCATAGCTCTATTCCTAAAGGAAATGAACGGGTAGAGCTATCCCATAGCGATATCCCTCAATGTTCCTGAGTGTAAGCTATTTCACATGGTTGAGCGCACTTGGGATCTGCCCCCAAGGCCCTGCCCATGCCCAATGTTTTGTCCGTAGACTGCGGCTAGGAGTTAGTCCCGCTTTTGTGTGCAACTTTTTTTGGGCTTTTACAGTTGTTAAAAATCTTAATAAATGACTTCTTTGTACACACAGTGACTGCGTCCTCTTCTGGACCCATGTTGATAACTTCATCACTGGCATCAGGCATAGGGATCATGGTGCTTTAGAGGATATCTCTCTCTTTTCCACCACGGGTGCGTGAGGAGTGACATCAGTCACAGTTTTTGTTTTGTCCTCATGCTTTCCTGTAATGTAGAATATTGAAATTAGGTTAAAATCCCACCAAAGACATTTGCAAGGAGTTTGTGTGGGTTTCCTCCAGATTCCTCCCACATTCCAAAGACATACTGATGGAGAATTATGATTGTAAGCCCCAATGGGGACAGTGATAACAATGTAAGTAAAGTTGTGGAATTAATGGCGCTACATACAGTTGAGAAAATAAGCATTTGACACACTGCCAATTTTGCAAGTTTTCCCACCTACAAAGAATGGAGAGGTCTGTAATTTTTTATTGTAGGTACACTTCAACTGTGAGAGACAGAATGTTTAAAAAAATCCAGAAAATCCCATTGTATGATTTTTACATAATCAATTTGCATTTTGTTGCATGAAATAAGTATTTGACACCATAGAAAAACAGAACTTAATATTTGGTACAGAAACCTTTGTTTGCAATTACAGAGGTCATATGTGGTAGTTTTTTCCCAAGTTTGCACACACCGCAGCAAGGATTTTGTCCCCCCCCCCCTTCCATACGGATCTGTCAGGTTTCGGTGCTGTCGCTGTGTAACATTGAGTTTCAGCTCCCTCCAAACGTTTCCTTTTAGGTTTAGGTCTGAAGACTGGCTAGGTTCCTCCAGGACATTAAAATGCATCTTATGGAGCCTCTCCTCAGCTGCCCTGGCTGTGTGTTTTGGGTCATTGTCATGATGGAAGAATCAGCTATGACCCATCTTTAACGTTCTTACTGAAGGACGGATGTTGTTGGCTAAAATCTCACGACACATGACCTCATCTATCCTCCCTTCAATATGGTGCCGTCGTCTTGTCCCCTTTGCAGAAAATGGAATGAATGAACCGTTGTCATATGCCGGTTTTCGGTGAATGACAACTTACTGTAGGGACTGGTACATAGAGATGAATCTCCGCCATTGCTACTTTATCACCCTGAAGAATGTTGAGCTCATAGTTTCTAAGAGTATCATGGCACTTATAGTTTAATGCATTTGCAATTAAGGACATACCTGGTTGGTTTACAAGTTATCATGTATTGGTGCTGCACACATTGTATATTTCTATATTAAGGGCAGCGCAGAGTGTCGCAGGGTCAGCCGTCATGGAGTGGCAGCGTCTTTCTCGCCAACATAGGATGATGATTGGTTGCTTATGTGGTGGAGCATTTCTCTGCTCATAAATCTATTTGTTTCTCGCCCCCTTTTGCTCCTATTTGTCTATATATGTCTCTGTATTCAGTGGAGCACACTAAAATCTATTCAGTATAATTGGTGTGGCACTATATATTGATGATTAAACTAGCACTGAATAGCGCATACTAGGGAACTGGGGAGAGCCGACGAGGAGCAAGGGCACCATTGTCGTATCACAAGGGTGCCAACCTCTACTGTTAGGCAGGTGGACAGGAAAGGGGATTACACAGGGGCTCTCCAGGATCATCTACTTATCTATTCAATTTGTCGCCTTTCAGCATTTTAAGTGTGTGTCTTGTATGTTGTTAGTCCTTTTATAAATGGTTAATAAAGGTTTATATTTTAATTAATGGGGTCTTCATATGTGAGCTGATTCCTGAACTTTCTCAGAATCATCCTTACTAGAAGAGGCAAGATCACGTACAGAGCCCCAGACCGAGGAAGATTGACAGTCATCTTGTGTTTCCTCCATTTTCTAATAATTGTGCCAACAGCTGTTGCCTTCTCACCAATTGCCTATTGTGCTGTAGCCCATCCGAGCCTTGAACAGGTCTACAATTTTGTCCCTGATGTCCTTAGACTTCATTTTGGTCTTGGCCATGGTAGAGAGGTTGGAGTGTGATTGATTGTGTGGACAGGTGTCTTTTATACTGGTAACGAGTTCAAACAGGAGCAGTTAGCACAAGTAATGAGCGTAGAGTAGGAGGGCTTCTTAAAGAAAAACTAACAGGTCTGCGAGAGCCAGAATTCTTTCTGGTTAGAAGGTGATCAAACACTTATTTCATGCAATAAAATGCAAATCAATTATGTAAAAATCATAAAATAAATCTAAAAGACCATATTGTAAGATTCCGTCTCTCACAGGTGAAGTGTACCTACAATAAAAACTACAGACCTCTCCATTCTTTGTAGGTGGGAAAACTTGCAAAATTGGCATTGCGTCAAATACCGTATATACTTGCGTATAAGCCGAGATTTTCAGCCCATTTTTTTGGGCTGAAAGTCCCCCTCTCGGCTTATACGCAAGTCATATACGCCCGGGAGTCGGCGGGGGAGGGGTAGTGGGGGTGTCAGATCATACTGACCCCCTGGCGCGTCTCTGCAGCCCCCCTGCCTGTCCCACAGTCTCAGGCGCCTGCCTTCAGCAGTCACGTGGTACCGCTCATTAAAAACATGAATATGCACATATTCATGTCTTTAATGAGTGTTATCACATGACCGATGAAGGCTGGCGCCGAAGACCATGGGAGAACAGGGCTGCAGAGACCGCACCAGGAGGGGGTAAGTATATGTGATATTCACCTGTCCCCGTTCCCACGCTGCTCGCCGCTGCCTGCCACATCCTCTGTCAGTGTCGTTCAGGCAGCAGAGAACGCGCCCCCCATCATATTTATATATTCACTATATTGAGGGTATTATGGAAAGTCTATGGTTACTTACTGGTGCAGACTGGTCTGTGACCCCGGATCGTGTTCAGTTGAAGGTCAATGTGATCTCTTCGTCATATACTCTACATGCCGTTTAAAGACATGGAGTCACTTCCTGACCTAAAACAAAAAGTAAAAACAATGAAAATCAGATGCCCCCAATAATGGCAGCACGCCCCTTATCATATTTACACATTCACTATATTGAGGGTATTATGGAAAGTCCATGGTTACTTACTGGTGCAGACTGGTCTGTGGTCCCGGGTCGTGTCCGGTTGTAGGTCGGAGCGATCTCTTGGACCGTCATAGACTCTACATGCCTCTTGGAAAGTGCTAGAATCTCCTACGCGAAAATCGCGGAAAAAACGCGGAATAAACCTCTGCACAAATTGTGCGAATATCGCGCCAAACCGCAGAAACAGTCTCAAAACAAACCCGCAAGTTCCTGATATTGGGCATCTCCACTTGTAGGGTCGTTATCTCCGGGTTTACTTCTCTAGGTAGATCAGTAACGTTTTCTGTAGCCGCTCTCTTGGCTGGTGGCAGCATCTCAGGCTTACTGTTAGAGGAGATGGCCACATCCGTATCTGTTTCAATATCGATGACGACATAATCTGGACCAGGAGAAGAAATGTTGGTGTTCTCAAGGTCATCTGTCTTTTTGACCATTGGTCCATCCTCATTTTTTCCTGTTAAAGAGATCAAGGAAATCATAATTTTTTAAAATAAAATATTCTCCATATTTCTTATGGATTATTGCGTCTACTGCTCCTTTACTTCGCAGCCGCCCACTGTAGATAAATGTTAGTGCTTGCTGGGCTCTATGCAGCGCCGACGTTTGTCATGACATGGTCGGTGGTCTTGCAGCGCTCACGACCCCCAGGGTTCTGCAAGCTCTGCGATTCCAGTGCAGAGCGATAGCTCTGACAGGTGTTATCATTCGTGAAGCACCTGAAGGGTTGATAAACTTTTTGAATTTGGTTTTGAGCACTTTGAGGGGTGCAGTTTTTAGAATGGTGTCACTTTTGGGTATTTTCTGTATTAAATGCACCTGAAAGTAACTTCAAATGTGATGTGGTCCCTAAAAAAATTGTTTTTGCAAATTTAGTTGGAAAAACGAAAAATCGCTGATCAACTTTTAACCCTTTTAACGTCTTAAGAAAAAAACAATTGTGTTTCAAAAATTGTATTGATGATAGATAAACATGTGGGAAATATTATTTATTAACTATTTTGTGTGACAGCACACTGGTTTAAAGACTAAAAAATTTAAAAACTGCAAAATTTTCAGATTTTTCGTCACATTTCCGATAATTTCATACAAAAACACAAATTATATTGAACAAATTTTACCACTATAATGAAGTACAATATGTTATGAAAAAACTATCTCAGAATCAATGTGATCTGTTATAGTGTTCGAGAGCTATAACCACATAAAGGGACACTGGTCAGAATTGGCCTGGTCATGAGGGTGAAAAAAGGCTCCAGCACGAAAGATTTAAGAGACCATTTTTAAAAGGATGTCCTTCTATTACCGTATATACTCCTGTATAAGCCGAGTTTTTCAGCACACTTGTCCCAGAAAGCCGGCGGGAAAGCGGCGGGACAGCTGGTCACAGGGGCACGAGCCGGCGGCTGTGGCTAAAGCCAGTGCAACTGCTAAAGAGAAATGAATATTTATTTCTCTTATAGCGTGCACAGTGACAGCTGCAGCCGAGAGGGCACGCTGGAGGAGGGTGAGTAGGATGGTTTGTTTTGTTTTTGTAATAGGAAGCATGCATACAAGGATGGGAGAGGGGTAGCCACGCTTACCAAGGCAGGACGGGGGAGCAATGCATACCGGGACAGGGATGCGGGAACAATGCATACCCGGCTTATACTCGAGTCAATGAGCTTACCCAGTTTTCCGTGGCAAACTTAGGTGTCTATACTCGGGTCGGCTTGTACTCAAGTATGTACGGTAATTACATACCAAATGTCCCCAGAGTAAGTCTATTACCAAGTTATAAAAAAGCCAAAAAAATAACTACCGTATTTTACGTATTATAAGACCCACTTTTTCCCCCAAAATTGTGGGGGAAAATGGGGGTGCGTCTTATAATGCGTATTTACCTTACCGATACCGTTGCTGGCCACAGGCTGAGATAAGCAGGTTCCCAGCGGTGCTGTGAGTGCCCGACGATGCTGCGCAGGGGTTTCCCGTTCCGCTGTGGGGATCTTCATTGCTACAGGGAGCTTTGCCGAAATTTTGTGAAAGGCAAGATTGATCTCAGCGCTGAAATCTCATCTTCTGAGATCTTGGTGCCGAGATCTCCATCTGCGCATGTGCCTCCCCCATCGTCAGCCATCTTCCCGGAGTCCACCGCACAGGAAACCATGCAACTGCCAGGGGCTCTGGCCTTTCACAAAATGTCAGCAGAGGCCCTCGCAGCACGGAGCACCCCGCAGCTCGAAGCACCCCGCAGCACGGAGTCCCCCGCAGCACGAGCACCCCACAGGACCTGAAGCATGAAGCCCCCCCATAGCACACAGCCCCCCGCAGCACAGAGCACCGTGCAGCACAAAATCTCCGCCTCATCCCAGCCTGCAGCATCACCCCACTCCTGTTTCCTCCAGCAGCGACCCTGGGACCCCGCTTCACCGCAGCCACCACCCCCCAGTAAGCAATAAGACGCATGGATTATAAGAAGCACCACCATTTTATTACAAAAAAAGTTTTTTTCCTATTTTTCTCCTCAAAATTTGGAGTGCGTCTTATAATCCGGAGCGTCTTATCATCCGAAAAATACGGTATTTGCACATAGATTTTATAGGCTTGTCCAGGGTTTGAAAAATGTAATTGGTTTGTTTGAAACACAAGACCACCCCTGTCTACAGGTTGTGCCTGTTATTGCAGATTAGCTCCAGTGAAAAGAATGGTATAGAGCTGCAATACCATGAGCAAGCTGAAGATTTTGACGACACAGATTTTTTTTTTTTTTTTTTTTTTTTTTTTAAGAAAACGGCAGCCCTGTTTTTCTTATCCTGGAGAACTGCTTTAGTGTTAGATTGGTTAGGCTGTACTTACCACCAATAGGTTTAGCAGGAGTCTCTCTGTCTCCATCAGTAGAACGTTGAGATTCATCATTTCTCCTGGATTTATCCTTTTTCAGATGTCTTTAAAATAGTAAAATAGAAGGTATTTTATGTATTACAAAGTAACAGATCTTTATTCTGCAGAATGAAATATAGACTCTTATGTTTCTTCATTCATTTTGTCTTTTACATTCTGTAGAAACATTGGCAATAAGGAAAATTTTGGTAATTATCAACAATTTTTCATGTACATGAAAGTTCAATATGTGTGGATCGTACTGGGTTGTAAGGTAATATGAGGATTAGACAGGAGTGGATTTATTTGAGTGGAATTGAATTCTGCTCATACAAAACTCAGAATGTTGGAGAACACAGATTTTTTGTAATTCACTCCACGCGACTAAAGCAAAGTGGAAGCTAGCGGCAGCCGCCAGCTTGCAGAAGAGTAGAGGGCTGGCAGAAAGATGAGCTCACTTCTCTGACCGACTTCCGCTGCTTTATGCCCAATGGCCAGTTTTCCTCACTACCATCATGCCGCACCTGTGGCCAAGTGTTCCCTTTGGGCTGAAACTTTGGCTACAAGTGGCCCCGAAAGAGAGCAGTGGGGGCTTCCGGAGAGGGGCTTGGTTGTATATAAACTTTATTTTCTTCTTACATCTTCCATTTATTACCATCTGGGACTGGGGAGACCCCAGAGCATAATAGGGAACAATCAATATGTGAAGAATAATTTTGCTGTGAATTGAATCTCTAAATAAAATCTGCTGATTTGGCAGAATTTTGTCACAGACTCTTATCTGTAATAAAGATGGAATTTTTTGCAGACTCCCATGTACAATATAAATCATCCTTTACAATTCTTACCTACATATGGCATTACAGATGACACCAAGGAATGTTCCAAGGAAGAATATGATAACTACAAAATAAATGACTTTATTCCAAGGGATCTTTGGAGGAACGATACCATCCACTGAAAAAGAAGAGAAAATACAAATATTATCTATATATCCAGGAAATTGTCTGTAATCCACTGCCATTATTATCGAAGCAGTCCTATAAAGGGAATCTGTCACCAGGCTTTTGCCATCTTATCAGAGAGAACCATAATGTAGAAGCATAGACCTTTACTATAGCGATGTGTCAACTACTGGACTGTTTCAATAGAATCACTGTTTTACCAGCAATTGATTATCACTACAGGATAACTGGTCTTGTGCCTGCCTCCTAGTCCAGCCAGACCCCCAGCAATACACAATGTAAGCACAAGCTGTGGCGGGGTTATACACAGCTGAAAAACTGAGCTCTGCTCAGTCTGCAGCAGAGAAAACTGTGACTCTATTATATAGTCTACTAGCTGAAGAGCCCGGCGCTGCCCGGGCATAGTAACTAACTGTGGCTAGTTACAACAAATTATAATTATCCTCCATCCCATAGTCCCGTGCCCATATACCCATTATACATATCCACCATCATACATATTCTCCATCCCATAGTCCCATGCCCATATACCCATCATACATCCTCCATCCCATAGTCCCATGCCCATATACTCATCATACATATTCTCCATCCCATAGTCCCATGCCGATATACCCATCATACATCCTCCATCCCATAGTCCCGTGCCCATACACCCATCATACATATTCGCCATCCCATAGCCGAGTGCCCATATACCCATCACACATCCTTCATCTCATAGTCCCATGCCCATATACCCATCACACATGCTCCATCCCATAGTCCCGTGCCCATATACCCATCATACATATCCTCCATCCCATAGTCCCGTGCCCATATGCCCATCACACATCCTCCATCCCATAGTCCTGTGCCCATATACCCATCACACATGCTCCATCCCATAGTCCCGTGCCCATATACCCGTCATACATATCCTCCATCCAATAGTCCAGTGCCCACATACCCATCACACATCCTCCATTCCATAGTCCCATGTCCATATTCCCATCATACATATTCTCCATCCCATAGTCCCATGCCCATATACCTATCATACATATCCTACATCAAATAGTCGAGTGCCCATGTACCCATCACACATATCCTCCATCCCATAGTTCCATGCCCATATACCCATCATACATATCCTCCATCCCATAGTCCAGTAACCATATACCCATCACACATCCTCCATTCCATAGTCCCATGCCCATATACCCATCATACATATTCTCCATCCCATAGTTCCATGCCCATAAACCCATCATACATATTCGCCAACCCATAGTCAAGTGCCCATATACCCGTCATACATATCCACCATCTCATAGGCCCGTGCCCATGTCCCCGTCATGCATATCCTCCATCCCATAGTCCAGTGCCCATATACCCATCACACATCCTCCATTCCATAGTCCCATGCCCATATACCCATCATACATATTCGCCATCCCATAGTCCCGTGCCCATATACCCATCAAACATATCCTCCATCCCACAGTCAAGTGCCCATATACCATCACACATCATCCATCCCATAGTCCCATGCCCATATATCCATCACACATCCTCCATCCCATAAGCCGTGCCCATATACCCATCATACATATCCTCCATCCCATAGTCCCGTGCCCATATACCCATCATACATATCCTCCATCCCATAGTCCAGTGACCATATACCCATCACACATCCTCCATCCCATAGTCCCGTGCCCATATACCGGTCATACATATCCTCCATCCCATAGTCCCATGCCCATATACCCATCATACATATCCACCATCCCATAGTCCCGTGCCCATATACCCGTCAAACAAATCCTCCATCCCATAATCAAATGCCCATATACCCATCACACATCCTCCATCCCATAGTCCCGTGCCCATATATCCATCACACACCCTCCATCCCATAAGCCCGTGCCCATATTCCCATCATACATATCCTCCATCCCATAGTCGAGTGCCCGTATATCCATCACACATCCTTCATCTCATAGTCCCATGCCCATATACCCATCATACATATCTGCCATTCCATAGTCCCGTGCCAATATACCCGTCATATATATCCTCCATCCCATAGTCGAGTGCCCATATACCCATCACACATCCTCCATCCCATAGTCCCATGCCCATATACCCATCACACATCCTCCATCCCATAGTCCCATGTTCATATACCATCATACATATTCGCCATCCCATAGTCGAGTGCCCATATACCCATCATACATATCCTCCATCCCATAGTCCAGCATAGGTCCGTGCCCATATACCCATCATACATATCCTCCATCCCATAGTCCAGTGCCCATATACCCATCACACATCCTCCATCCCTTAGTCCCGTGCCCATAACCAGTTATACATATCGTCCATCCCATAGTCCAGTGCCCATATACTCATCACACATCCTCCATCGCATAGTCCCGTGCCCATATACCCATCACACATCCTCCATCCCATAGTCCCATGCCCATATACCCATCATACATATCCTCAATCCCATAGTCCAGTGCCCATATGCCCATCACACATCCTCCATCCCATAGTCCCATGACCATATACCCATCATACATATCCTCCATCGCATAGTCCAGTGCCCATATACCCATCACACATCCTCCATTCCATAGTCAATCATTATGACATCATAATGAGCGGCGGCAGGGCTTGCAACCTATGATGACATCAGCATCGCCATGGCAACCATTGTGACATCATGAGGGGCGGGGCTTGATACGCACACACTGTTTCCCCAGTATGCAAATAGGGGCATTGTGACATCATAATGAGGGGCGGGGCTTGACGCGCACACACTTTTTCCCCAGTATATAGACAGCGGCAGAATTGCTTGGTGAATTGGAATGCGCGGGGTTAAAATTTCGCCTCACAACATAGCTTAGGACGCTCCCGGGGTCCAGACGTGCGACTGTGCCAAATTTTTCGGCTGTAGCTGCGACGGTGCGGATGCCTATCCCGGACATACACACACACACACATACACACATACATACACACTTTGAGCTTTATATATTAGTTTGGACGGTAGGACCCTGCATGACGATTAAAAATATGGGACCGTAGTTTTGCTAAATTATGTCTCAGGGATTATGAAAAAAAATAATTCAAAATACCCATTTGTTATCGCTGCATTTGTAAAAGTTCGATCTATCAAAATCTGAACTAAATTTATCTGGCCAGTATACAGCATAATGAGAAAAAAAAATCGAAATTGCCAGAATGAAATTCTTTGGCAGCCGCAAGATTGCAATAAAAAGCGATAAAAAAACATAGTATCTACCCCAAAATGGTATCAGTAAAAAGATCAACTCAGGGCGCAAAAAATAAGCCTTCACCCAGCCTAATGAGGTTTTCCCCATAATATGTGAATATTTGGAAAAGTACTTGCCTGCTGGGGTCGTATGCGTGGGCAAGGAATCATGGCGCTGGTTGATGAGAGGCGCGCCTTCCACAGATGCTAATAGCAAACTCACGATTAGAAGAAATCGAAAGAGCATTTTAGCTTGGAGAAATATCGCTGAATGTGTAACACACAGGGAGTTATCGCTGAATGTGTAACACACAGGGAGTTATCGCTGAATGTGTAACACACAGGGAGTCTTGTCAGACAAAGCCTCTTCCTGCAGCGTCACTCCTTATAACCACACATTCCGTGATGTCACAATGGAGATCTCAGTGTGACATCACGAGGAGTGGATTAAGGGTAGCCAGGGCCCTGGGCTCTTCAGACTCTGTGGGCCCCCCGGTCATGTGACGGGATCATGCGACGGGGTCATCCTATACCTGAAACAGATTATTCCAGAAAAATAGTTGCTGAGTGAAACTATAACCTGTCAAACATCCATTGATCTTGTCAATTTACCCTTCAGTTAGGAAGAAAAAAATAAAAACCACTTTAAGCCATACTATTGAACTGTCCAATTTTAATCTGTAAACAAGACTGTCGCCAATTTTCGCAAGTTTCTCATCAAAAGTGCAACGCAAAACAGTTGAAAAAACATTTAAAGTATCATATTTCCAAAAAAAGACACAAAGAAAACCATGTGTATAAAGGGCTCGTGCATACCAGTGCTCAAGTTAAAAAATGGTTTGGTCTCACCATTGTAGTAGACGTATTTTCATAGAGGGTCCATTTTTTCATGAGAAGGGAAAGGACAGAAATAATTTTCTCTGACTCTCTGTCGTGCCCCTGTATAGCTCCTGTCCTTAGAAGGACAGGCCTCAAGTGTGCCCACTATGGATAACCCACCATCCACAGATAGTTTGCAACTTCCCTACACGTTTCCTCCCCGTTTCTGGGGATTCATCAGGGGAACTACCCAAATGAATTCTGTGGTAGAATTATCATTGTATATCCGTCTTCATTATAGGGCCCTGCAGTGGCAGAAGGTCCCTAGAGCCAATGTGGCTGTCTGTGCCTCCGCCTATGTGTGGGCCATTGGTGTGCCCAGGAGCTATACAGGGGCACAACGGGGAGTCAGAGAAAATTATTCCTGTCCTATCCCCTCCCCTTCTCATGAAAAAGTGGACCCTCTATTAAAATACATTGTATTAAAAGTTATGTTTTAATAATAGCGGAGACTCCCCTAGCTATACTCAGTCTGTGACCCCGGGAGTACTGTCATAGTGATAACACCTAGGCACTATAGCTGAGTGTGTGAATCTGTATGGCAGAAACCTTCATGATGAACCCATCTGTGCTGTGTATTAGCCTCCAATCTCTTCACGGTACAATGATCACGCTTACGTTTTTCACAAAAATGTGATTTTTTTGCAAATCCCATCTTTGCAGTCACACGCCCGGCGCTGGCTCAGGAGAATCCTCACAGAGAGATTTTAGTGTATGTGCACACGTTGCGGATTTTTCCGCACAGAATCCGTAGATAAAATGACCTGCGTTCTCCCTGCGGATTTCGTGTGGATTTCACCTGCGTTTTTACACCTGCTGATTCCTATAATGGAATGGGTGTAAAAACGCTGCAGAATCCGCACACAGAATTGACATGCTGCGGGAAATAAACTGCTGCGTTTCCACATGGAATTTTCCGCAGCATGTGCTCAGCGGTTTTTCATTTCCATAGGAGAACCTGGTACTGTACACCGCATGGAAAACTGCTGCGGATCCACAGGGCCAAATCCGCTGCGGATCGGCAGACTAATCCGCAACGTGTGCCCACACCCTGAGGATTCACAAGTCTGCAGTCACAGACTTACATGGAAAGACTGCAGACTTTTAGCTTAAGGCCGGAGTCACACTGGCGAGGAATACGGGTGAGTGAGAGGCGCAAAAAGCACGCATTAGACACGGACAAATGATTTTCTATGGGTCACTCGCACCAGGCGTATATTTCTCATCTGTATCCTACGCTCCGTGCCAATCGCAGCATGCTGCGATTGTCAGCGTACTACGCCCGTAGTACGCCAATGAAAGTCAATGTGTGCTCAAATAATACAGATTACACACGGAACACACGTGTGACCTGCGAGCAATACGCAGGTCTTTTGGCTGGTGACAGGAAATGGGCCAATCCATCATCAGGAAGCCTAGACATGCAAATGAGCTCAAAAACCGCTCCAGACATCCAGGAAGTACGCCTCCACGGAGTACAGCAGCAGCATGGTGTCCACATACATTAATGTTGAGATGCTAATTGTGCTGGTGCAGGAGCGTCCCGAAATGTGGGACCCACGCGATGCAAATTATGCGAACCGGACAAGAAAGGAGGCGTCATGGAGGCGCATCTGTCGCCAGATGTACCATGACTTTGGTGACAGACCACGTGATGAGCAGCATAAAATTTGTATGTGCAATCATAAAAACATCATTAACCTTAGCACGCGCTAAAAAATGATTCTACAATCAGCACCCCCCTTCCCGTGCATCTAATTTTATTAGCCTCATGAGGCCGTTACATTTGGATGTGATACGTGGCTTCACACAGCCATAATTAGGGGTTAGGCCACAAGCTCCTCATCCTCCTAGCCAATAAAATTAGTTTAAGTGTAGCTAATGAGACCCTGTGTATCGGCCCAATTACATATGCCACCATGGGTAGAAAGCACACCCCAGAAGGCCCCATGCCTAGACTACTGTTAGAAAATGTGACCTCTCAAATATGTGATTTTGACAATCTTTCCTGTCACATTGCAGTGGAAGATGTAATGAAACGCTAGTGAAGCATCCGAGACCAGTTCCGCTGGGAACGCCAGCAGCGGTCCAGGAGTGGGGATGCTGGACATGTGAAAAGAAAATATATATACTATGTCCGGCTGAACTTCCTCACCCCAATTCTGGATCTGAGACCGTAAGTACATACCTCACACCACATTACACAAATACATTACACAAATACTTTACAGGGACAAAAATATTGATGTATTTTTGCCTCTGTTCTATTTCATAACAGAACTCAATCCAACCTTACGGATCGAGGAACGGCCTCAGAGGCAGAGCCCATTATAGATCCTGTAGGGGATGAGGTGGCTGGCCCATCTTCTCCCCCTACAAGAAGGATGGCTGAAGATGAGGCATCACAAGACCACACAATGGCTGGCCTACACACCACACCACCAGGACGGTCTGCTGCTGCCACCTCACCCATCCTGGAAGAGCCGGGCAACTTGAGCAGCAGCCCAACTGCCCAGATCAGGTCCTCCCCACAGGCTGCTCTAGCATCACGGCGAACAAGAAGAAGGCGCCAGGTCACTATTCAAGAGAGCAGGACCAATTTGGACACAGGGGTGCTCAATTATTTGTCCAGAGTAACTACAGATGATGGGGAGGAGGCCTATGCACGTAGCCTCACCCTTTATCTCCGTGCCCTTACCCGTGAGGTCAGGCTCCGTATTAGGGGATGTATTCAGATCCTGCTTGATGCAAGCACCCCCTCAATACCCCATATGAGGTTTTTGAATTTCTGGAGAGGTGGCAGCTCTCACCACGAAATTTAATGCGCATGAGACCATCCACACAGATGCTTGCTCAAGCAGGGTCTGAACAGCCCCTAATACGTGGGCCAACACCTCAACCCCTTCCTCCCCCTACCCAACCGTCTATTCCGCAGCCCCAAATGTCTTCCTCAAGCCAACCACACCAATATGGCCACTTGTACCCACCCAGTGTTGGAGGCTGGTCCCAACCTGGTTGGGGACGATCTGGCTATCTTGGTGGGTATGAGCCACGGGCCTACCAGAGCCAACAAGAAGCCCCTCACCATCATCATTACTCTGGCCAGTATCCCCAACAGTCCCAGGAGACTGGACAATATGAGGATTTATGATTCTGATGGTTGAGATGTCCAGTGAGATGTAACTGGTGCTCCTAATATAAATTAAAAAACAGGTGTTCTCCTGCACCAACATTTAGAACATAATTTAACATTCACATTTTTAAACTATGTTTTCCAAACATATGAAACAATCCATCATGACAGGCAACGCTACCTCACGCCTTTCAGACAGATATTACATGTGTGTAGAAAAGAGAATATTTAAATGCGCTATGCTGTAAAATGAAAGGATGAAAATACACTACTCACTTGCTAACGCCTAGGAAAGGCGTGCTCGCCTTAGTTAAGTAGTCACCTTTTTTGTTAGCAATCTCTAGTAAAAAATTTCTAGGCGACCAACATTCAGAATATCACGCTCTCTCTATGTCTTAACAAGTGAATTTTGTATTTTCATCCTTTCCAGTATAGCATGCTTAAATATTGTCTGTTCTACAGACAGGTAATATCTGTGTGAAAGCTGTGAGGTAGCCTTGCCTATCATGGTGGAATCTTTCTATGATTGGATAACATTATGAGGAAATGTGAGTGTTATCTTGTTGCCTTTATTTTGGTGATGGAGCTCACCTTTTGTTGGCAAATCTAGGTTAATCTAGTCATGCAGCAATGTTGTTTTTGCCTAGTGTTTGTTGCTGTTTTGTTATGTAATGTTCATTTTACAAGTTAAAGAAGGCACAAAGGGTCATTTTGGCCATTGCCAAATTTGTCTTATGGCAAAATTATGTTTGCCTTTAAGCGGAAAAAAAAAAAAGGCAAAACTAAAAATTTGTCTACTCTAGTTAACGTCTCTGTGTGATTTTTCACAATTCCTAACAACATACTAACAGACACCAACCAATGTAATGAAACACTCATAGAATCATAAAGGCTTGAGTAATATATATTTAGACACACTTAAAGCAACAAATTATAACATAGACACAGCATGCTCTTGCCAAGAAGTTGCCCCCTCAGGTGAGATAAAGTAATTAGTGAAAATATCACGCACTTTTAGGCCAGAGAGTGGTCTACGTTGAGGGTTCATAGGTGGTCTCACCCTGCGCACATTGCCCGGCCTACGCACAACACCATCAGAGGAGGAGCAATCATGTATCCTGGTGAAGTTATGCAGAACAACACAGGCTTTCACAACTTCATTCACATTTTGCTCACTCAACTGAATGGCAGACTGGAGTACCCGCCATTTGGCACAAAGAATCCCAAAGGAACACTCCACCAGTCGCCTAGCACATGATAGGCGCAAGTTAAAAATTCTGCGCCTGTGGTCAAGGTTGCGCCGGGGATATGGCCTCATGACATTGCGCGATAACTGAAAGGCCTCATCTGCCACAAGGACATAAGGGACTGATTGTTCGGGGGAGCCTGGTAGCTGGCGTGGTGGTAGATCCAACTGGTTGGTGCGTAGCCGCCGAGCCATTATGGAAGTATTGAAGACTCTAGAGTCTCCCGTCCTTCCATATGCCCCAATGTCAACAATTATAAACTTGTATTGAGGGTCTACCAGAGCCAACAATACAACAGAAAAGTATTGTTTATAATTGAAGAATTGGGAGCCTGAGTTCGGTGGCTTACGCACCCTGATATGTTTGCCATCCAGGGCCCCAATACAATTTGGAAACTGGCAGTCCTCCTCAAAGTCCCTTGATATCCTTAACCAGTCTTCCATCCTGGGCTCGGGCATGACCACTTGATGGAGTCTTGTCCAGATTTGTGCACATGTAGACCTCACTATGCCTGAAATGGTTGACTTTCCAATGAGAAACTCATGGTGGAGGGCGGCATAAGACAGGCCAGTGGACAGGAAGCTGTAGAACAACAGAAATAGTAAAGTTTAGAATGTCTAAAGTAAAAAAAATCAGTTACATGCCGACCAAACTTGTTAGGAAATGATAGAGAAGAACACACACATATTTGGTGGCACAATGACTAAGTGATATGCAGGACATATTAGATCTAACATTCTGCTGTGTCCGGTGAAACATATTTGGAGTAAGATGAGGGCATTAAACTTTGTCCAAGAAGGCCAAAAAACATAAATTAGCACACACATTATGATCATAGAGAATGTGGTTGTGTAGTACATACCGTATTGTGAGTAGAAGTCGTTCCTCTGCAGATATGGCTTTGCGCATCCTTGTGTCCTGAAAGGTTATCCCAGGGCGCACTGTCTCCAAGAGTCGATCAAATGTGGCAATGCTCATGCGACAGTACTGGTAAAATTTCTCCGGATGCTCCTGCAGAGAAGAATAGAGGATGTGAAAATGACCTCTTGTGAGTCGTTGCCTCAAAAGTGGATGGACCCACATGCGTCTCCTCCTCCGCGGATCCACTATCACAGGATATGGTTGCCCACAGCGCCGTGACAAAAGCCAGGTAAAGAGAACCTGCTCAGTTGTATTGAATCGCAGACCCTCTGCCATGCTGCACAAAGAACACCAACACACCTCGTGAAAGCAAGGTGACAAATGTACAGAATGTAGGCATCCACCTGTTTCTGAGTGTCTAAATAGGGTGCAGGCTAATGATTTAAATTGTTTGCAGGCCTCAAAACCGTTAAATGTCCATTTTGCAAGGCTGCGAGAAAATCTCGCCATACGGATTGCATACGGATGCCACACGGATTACATACGGATGCACACATGTGCAAAATACGCGACCTCACCTTGCTTACGGATGACCTACGGAGCACTATTTAGGGGTCATTCATCCGTATTACGCAAGTAAACTACGGACCGTATTTTGCGCAGGTTAGTGTGACTCCGGCCTAAGACAGGACAACACCTTTAACCCTTAAAAGAAATAACCAACTTATTCAGATCAATACAAAGTTGCAACTTAACAACTTAGATCCAGCTTTTTTGATCAGCAGCCACTACAGTCAGCCTGGAAAAAAACGGCTTATGTGCATCTTCCCATTTTGTGCTTGTGTTATAAGACCAGTGGCCCAAAGTCACTTAACCCGTGAAAAACATCAGTTACTTATTCAAATCTGTGAAAAATGGCTATTTGCCCGTTGGTCTGATGCCCAGAGCCCATTTGGGCCAGTCTAGAGACCTGAATGTGATGCAGGCCATCACTATGTATGTAATACTAGTGTGAGATCAGCGGCTCAAAGTCATTTAACCCCTGAAAAATAACACTTATCCAAATCAAAATCGCCCATCTGCCCACTTTGATGCCAGTTCTGATACCCAGAACACATAGGACAGACTAAAGGGACCTGAATTTGATGTCGGGCATCATGATCTATGTGTATGCAGTGTGATATCAGTGGCCTAAAGTTATTTAACCCTTTCATTGATGCTCAACCTCATTGGCAACATTACCAGGACAAGATTACTCAGGGGATGACTGACTGAAGAAGGACAATATTACTAGTAGTACAAAACTTTACTAATAAGGCTGTGTTCACACATTGCATTTTTGCAGGGTTTTTTTGCTGCTTTTTTTATGCAAGTTTAGGCTGGTTTCACATTTGCGTTTTTTAGCGCTGGAAAAAAACGCATACGTGCGCATGCGATTTTTCACCTATATTTAACATGGGTGCGCATACCTGCGCACTTGTAAGCGCATGTATGCGATTTTCATGCGCTGCGTTTTTTTGGGGTGTGCGTTGGTATTTTCCAGACGCTGCATGTTGCATTTTTTGGCCCTTGAAAATATCGCATGCGCACGTATGCGCACGTTTTGCGCTAAAAATGGCCATTATAGCCTATGGATGCGCATACGTGCGCACTGGCATGCGCAGGTATGCGCTTTTTTAGCGCAGCGTTTTTTGGGTGGTGTCCACTTTTTATCCTAGTTAGAATCTTCTAAAGTCCAAAAAAAAAAGGCTATATAAAGGAGGTGCCTGCCAAAACTCTGCCACTACTACACTAGACAGATTGAAGAGCAGACATTCAACCAAGAACCCATTATATCAGCGAAGAATGTGAGTATATTACATTATATGCCTGTCCTTTTAAATTATGTATGTACTAATGATTTTTATTATTTTTACATGCAGTATGTCTTCAGAATCGGAGTATTCCCCATCGCGGCAGGAATTGGCGCAAGCAGACCGTGAGGTGATTATTTTCGTGCATCTGGTAAGTATATCTGCTGCTTCTCCAAATCTCTTACGTTTTTTTCAACTTTCAGACATCGTCATCATCATCTGCGGACGGGAATAGTGAGGGCGAACAGCAGGAGCAGCGAAGCCAATTCCCGGTGGTTATACGTAATGTAAGTATCAAATGATTTGTAATGTTTTTTTTTTTTTTTTATCTTCTATTTTTACTCTTTTTTTTGTTTCTTTTTTTGTAACTTTTTAGTCAATTTAAATTTGATTATTCTAATGAATGTGTTTTGTCTAGGTTCCACAACGGGATGAAGACGTCTACCTGGATAATGAGCAGCTCATCAGCCTGGTCCAGGAGCGTTCGCCGTTGTGGGACAGCCGTGACCGGCTGTACAAGGACAATGTGGTGACACGGCGGCTATGGAATGAGGTGGCCGCAGCGTTGATGGATGGCTGGGACAGCGCCACAGCATCCGCCAAAAAGGCGTTTAGTGAGTATTTCCCTGCTCTGTATTGTGCCGCAGTGACTGTTGTCCTTGACGGCACTGTTGGGTTTCGTGCTAGGCGTATTCTAGCAGGAAACCCAACAGTGTCATCGTGGTCTACAGTGACTGCTTTGAGTATTGTATTGCTACATTGTGCCGCAGTGACTGTTGTCCTTGACGGCACTGTTGGGTTTCGTGCTAGGCGTATTCTAGCAGGAAACCCAACAGTGTCATCGGGGTCTACAGTGACTGCTTTGAGTATTGTATTGCTACATTGTGCCGCAGTGACTGTTGTCCTTGACGGCACTGTTGGGTTTCGTGCTAGGCGTATTCTAGCAGGAAACCCAACAGTGTCATCGTGGTCTACAGTGACTGCTTTGAGTATTGTATTGCTACATTGTGCCGCAGTGACTGTTGTCCTTGACGGCACTGTTGGGTTTCGTGCTAGGCGTATTCTAGCAGGAAACCCAACAGTGTCATCGTGGTCTACAGTGACTGCTTTGAGTATTGTATTGCTACATTGTGCCGCAGTGACTGTTGTCCTTGACGGCACTGTTGGGTTTCGTGCTAGGCGTATTCTAGCAGGAAACCCAACAGTGTCATCGGGGTCTACAGTGACTGCTTTGAGTATTGTATTGCTACATTGTGCCGCAGTGACTGTTGTTCTTGACGGCACTGTTGGGTTTCGTGCTAGGCGTATTCTAGCAGGAAACCCAACAGTGTCATCGTGGTCTACAGTGACTGCTTTGAGTATTGTATTGCTACATTGTGCCGCAGTGACTGTTGTCCTTGACGGCACTGTTGGGTTTCGTGCTAGGCGTATTCTAGCAGGAAACCCAACAGTGTCATCGTGGTCTACAGTGACTGCTTTGAGTATTGTATTGCTACATTGTGCCGCAGTGACTGTTGTCCTTGACGGCACTGTTGGGTTTCGTGCTAGGTGTATTCTAGCAGGAAACCCAACAGTGTCATCGGGGTGTACAGTGACTGCTTTGAGTATTGTATTGCTAAATTGTGAAGCAGTGACTGTTGTACTTGACGGCACTGTTTTTTTTTATCAACAGTGGACAAAGTCCGAACACGTTGGCGTTCGATCAAGGACCGCTTCAACAGTGATGTTCGTGCTGAGGGCCAGGTTCGCAGTGGATCTGCGTCAAGGACCAGAACTAGATACCGTCACTATCACGCGTTGCAGTTCCTAAGACCGGTCCTTGCCACAAGATCGTAAGTATTATACATTTTGGGTTTTTATTTTTATTAATCTGTGTTTTTCTAATCCACAGCTGATGCTTCTTGTAAAGGCATGGTAGTAATGATTTTCCTTTCTTCCACAGCACCTGGAGCAGCACCCTGCAACCTGGCCCTGGAGCGGTCCTTCCTCGGACGTCCTCTGACCCGTCCCAGCCATCCGACAGCCAGGAAGCACCTTGCAGGTCCCACACACACACAGCTGGTGACCAGGAAGCTGGGCCATCAGGTGTTCCCCTGTCCCAGGTCTCTGCCACTGGTTATGCGGGCACTACCCGCCAGCGGCAGAGGGCCTTGGACAGGAATGTCTTGCCCGAGTTTATGCATTTGAGCGAGACATTTAATTCCAGCCTCAAGTCACTGTCCGACAGAGTTGAAAGCGGTTTTGCACTGATGGAACGTGGTTTTAACCACTTTGAACACCGCTTCAATTCTGTAGAACAGCGCCTTGACCGTCTGGAGGCCGACCTCAACAGACCAGCACACCATTTTTTTAGTAAGATTGAAAAGGGCATGGCGGAACACCTTAGTCCTGATCAACAGCTGAATGTGCTGCAGGCCTGCAACAATGCTTTCTTGCAGGCTATGCAGCATAATCGGTACGGTCAGCAGTCAGTGGTGTCCTTTCCACCTGTGCCACCATTGACTCGCTTCACCTCACTACCGACTTGTGCTGCATACCACTGCACGGACACCTCTCTTCAAAGGCTGGACACCCACCGTTACACCACCACAAGTCTGAGTGCAGCTGGTCACTTCACCGACACCACCATGGCAAGCGCTGCTCCTGTCTGGAGCACCACCGCCAATCCCATGCATGCGTGGAGCTCAGCCACCACTAGGCAAACATGGAACAGCCCTGCCGCTACAACAACATGTAGTAGCCCTGCCACCACCACTCTGCAAACCTGGGCCATCACTGCCGCCACCAGTCCTCCTGCAAGGACGAGCACTGACCAAGAAGAGCAGCATCAGCCACCTCAGCAGCAGCAGCCAACTCAGCAGCCGCCACCTCAGCAGCAGCAGCCACCTCAGCAGCAGCCGCCACCTCAGCAGCAGCAGCAACCACCTCAGCAGCAGCCGCCACCTCAGCAGCAGCAGCAACCACCTCAGCAGCAGCAACCACCTCAGCAGCAGCTGCCACCTCAGCAGCAGCCGCCACCTCAGCAGCAGCCGCAACCTCTGCAGCAGCAGCCGCCACCTCAGCAGCAGCAGCCATACCAGCAGACGGGGGACCTACATTCCATATTTGCCCCTACTTCAAGGCGAAATCAATCAAGGCGGGCATTGGGCCAAAGTCGGTCCAGGCACACAAGCCTACGGCGACATGCCATTACAACTAATGTAACTGAACAGATTTCCTCTCCTACAAGTGTTCCAAGTTTAATTCCCTTAACTGGACTACCTTCCCCCACAAGTTTTGTTGCCCCTTCCCCTCAAACACCGTCTTCAACTGCAAGTGTTGCATATTCCCTGCACACCCCCAAATTGAAACCATCTGCCCCCAAACGCCGTAAAAAATAATTTTTAAATTTTTTTTTTGTGATAAAAAATAAATTTACATTTGTGGTTCACCATTAATAAGTTTCATTAATGTTGTTTGCGCCGCTCACACACACTGATGGGTAAATACATGTTAAAAACCAACCCAAGGGCTAGTATAGTCATATGTGAAATAACATGGACTAGTATAGTCATTCAAAGGCCTAGTGTAATAACTCTAGTTTTACCAAATAGAATCTGGTTTCATGAAAAACAAATTGTTGAAACTTGTCTAAAAAATAAAGTTTCTTTCTAGTTTCACCACTTTGTTTTTGGTGAAACAAGATGCTAGTTGTTTAAAATGCTAGTTGTTAAAAATCGAGTTATTACAGTAGGCCTTGGTATGACTATACTAGGCCGTGGTATTTCACATATACTACTAGCCCCAAGGCCTAGTATACTCATATTTGAAATACCACGGCCTAGTATAGTCATTCCAAGGCCTAGTGTAATAACTCTAGTTTTACAAAATAGAATCTGGTTTCATGAAAAACAAACTGTTGAAACTTGTCTAAAAAATAAGTTTCTTTCTAGTTTCACCAGTTTGTTTTTGGTGAAACAAGATGCTATTTAAAAATCGAGTTATTACAGTAGGCCTTGGTATGACTATACTAGGCCGTGGTATTTCACATATTACTATACTACTAGCCCCAAGGCCTAGTATACTCATATTTGAAATACCACGGCCTAGTATAGTCATTCAAAGGCCTAGTGTAATAACTTTTAATGGAGCAGATTACATTCATCCACTCAATGCTGACTTGTATTCCCCATGGACTTTCATTGGGGTTGGGTTTTGAGTGTTGTGTTTTGAGAAAATCACATACTTTGTTTTAAACTATTTGCACAATTTTATCTTGAAAAAAAATGGTTTCCTGATTCATGGCCTGCAGCTTTGCTCATTCCAATATATTTAACGCAGACTAGCAATGCTGCATTTTAACTCGTATGTGTATTTACCTGCCCAGGTGTGTGAACATAACAAAATTCAGTTATACATGGGAAGTTTTTTAATTAATCGGAGTTTAAAAAATATAGTGCACTCAGTAATGGTATCAAATAAGGATTTTTATTACCATAAACAACAACATTACACCATTTCATCTTGCCAGTGCACCCGTCCTACATCAGAAATAAAGTAGGCCGCAAATTTGTCCCTCATTTGGCCAACTTCAACGGATGACCTGAGAGTGTGCTGAGTGAATTCAGGCAATGGGTTAGGAGCATCATCGTCCAGTTCAAAGGTCGGGTGCTCTTTAGCCATCACAAAGTTATGTAGAACCACACAGGCCTTCACCACCTCATCGACTGTTTCAAGTTTAAGATTAATGGCCGTGCCCAGAATTCGCCATCTGGAAACAAGAATCCCAAAAGCACACTCGACAGTTCTTCTGGCCCTGGTCAGCCTGTAATTAAAAATTTTTTTGGTGTGGTCCAAGTCCCGGCTGGAGTAGGGTTTCAGTAAGTTTCCGCACATTTGAAAAGCCTCATCGCCAACCATTACAAAGGGCAGTGGCGGAGCTTCGGTGTGAGGAAGAGGCCGTGGCATAGGGAAATTAAATTGGTTGCCATACAACCTCCGGCCCATGTCTGAGTTTTTAAAAGCCTGCGAGTCATTACCACGGCCAAATGCTCCAATGTCCACTGCTACAAACATACATCCGGCATCCGCAATTGCAATGAGTACTATTGAAAAGTACTTTTTGTAATTATAGTACTCAGATCCCGTTCTTTGGGGTTTGATGATCCGTATGTGTTTCCCATCAACAGCTCCCAAACAGTTGGGAAAATTGCATACTGTCCAGAATTTGTCAGCAATTTCCATCCACTTTTCAGCGGTGGGCAGGGGCATAAATTCTGGGCAAAGAACATTCCAGAGAGCCCGGCAGGTGTCAGCAACAATTCCAGACAAGGTAGAGATTCCAATACGGTACTGGAAGTGTAGTGAGGATAGGGTTTCTCCAGTCGCCAGGAATCTGTGAACAGACAAAGAAGTAAAATTAATATTTATGTATATTATTTTTAAAAACTATAAAAAAAATATTAGTACATTCACGAAAACTAATTACCCAAGGTTTTGAATACTAAATTTACAAAAAAAAACATCAGACCACACCCCTTTGTTTTTAAAACATACCGTAATGTCACCAGTAGCCGTTCCTCAGGAGGAATCGCACGACGGAGCTGTGTGTCCTGTCTCCGGATGGATTGTTGGACACGAGCAAGCAAATCCATGAAACTTTCGTGGGACATCCGGATATAATCAGTAAATTTCTCCGGGTTTGCACGTAGCTCGCTGTAGAGGGTGTGGTATGCCCCACGGCTCTCCCGGAGTTCAACAATCGGATGTATCCACATACGCCGCCGTCTTCGCTGCCTCTCTCTCTTCCTTTGTTCATGGCAAGCAACTGCATACGCCTGAGCCATCGCGATGTCCAAATCCAAGTTGAAGTGAAAACTCTTCCAGCGCAGATCCATGGTCACGAGAAGAATCAAGCAAATGTGAAGAATACTGTAGACAGGGTGTATATATATTAACATACCACACCCACAATGAAGTCCCATTGGTCTTGTGTGTTGTTGAATGGTTGTTTTTTCTTTTTTGTGGGGTTTTTCCAAAATCTGTAAAAAAACGCAAACGCACAAAAAACGCATACAAACGCGCAAAAACGCTGCGTTTTTTTCCTGCATGCGCATTAAAATGCTGGAAAAAAACGCAGCGTTTGTATGCATTTGTATGCGTTTTTTTAATGCGTTTTTTTGCGGGAAAAACGCGCTGCAAAAAAAAGCAAGTGTGAAACTAGCCTTAAAGCTGCGTTTTACAGTATCAGGAAAGTCTATTAGATTTCAGAAATCTCATGCACACATATTGGTTTTATTTCCCTGACTGATATGGAAACTTGCAGAATTGGCCGGAGCTGAGCCCCCCTGCCCCCCCCAAGGAGGCATAGGCGGAGGCCAGCATGACAGGGGGGTGGTCGGCTACCAGGGGGAGTACCCTGGAGTTGGGGGGTATATAGAGGAGGGGTGTGGGTGTCCCCTTCCTCTTTGGATCTGGCCCCCCACAAGGAGAAGTCACCTTAACATGTCGCACGTGGAGCGGGTTTTGGAGCAGCTGCGAGCGGCGGTGCGGTCACAGCCCCCAGGCTGGCTGGCGTCTCAGGTGGCCAGCATTGTTCCTGGGACGTCCGGAGAGTCTGCAGCAGCAGCGGGGGGAGCGGCACTACAGACGGGTGAGGCCTCCCGAGCGGCTCTCACCCGATGCACCCCCCAGGGCCTTGCGACACTGCCGGAGCCCCTCCTGGGACCCTCCAGGCCGGTCGCAGCGTTCTGTGCCGGTCTCCGCTACCCGGCCCTGGAGGAATCCGCAGGCCAGGCGAGGGCCCGCGGCCTACTTCCAGGCGGGGGGCGGGCCTGTCAGGCGCCGGGCGGCGGCAAGCTCCGGCATCAGCGGGAGGCCGCGGCGGTAACCTCCTCGCCGCGCGGCCTGCCTCCCCCTCCAGCAGAGGGGTGGACATCGGGGGAGCTTCGGCCTGCAGCCTGGCAGGGCTGCCAGCATCACCCCCAGGCAGTGGGGGAACACCGAGTGCGGCAGGGGGCCGCGGCGAAGGGGCCCAGCATCGGCGGTCCGCTTCGGGGGCCGCTACAAGAGGAGGGGGACGACTCCACACCAGGACCGCGGCCTGCTCCCCTGTGGGGCCGCCAACAGCGATGCCCATGTACAGTGGCTCTTTTCCGGGGGGCCTGGAGGCGCAGCGGGGGGCCCTCAGTGCTTCGCTGCAGGAGCCAGCCGTGGCAGCGGGAGCAGACCTCACAGTGTCCCGGTCAGCGTCCATTGCCGGGGTCCCGTCATCGGGGTCCCTCGGGGGGCCCAGTCATCATCATTTGGCTCCTCCTGCGGGGAGTCCCAGAGGTCGACAGCAAGCTGGCAAAGGTACATCCGAGGACCCAGGTTTTCCGGCTGGAGGGCACACAGCCCCCTCGCAGAAGGTGAGTATGGCTCTGTGTCCCCTGTTTGTCATCCAATTGCAACATCATCCTGGTTGGGTGGGGGGGCCGTTGACGGAATCCCTCGGGTTCAGCGGGGGGTTGGGAATTGGTGGCGTAGCCGTGGCCGGGGGGGTTAGCGACGTGCTTGCGGATATGCGTAATTTAGTGTCACGTCTGGAGCGGGGTCTCGCTTCACCGTCACCAGTGGCAGCTTGGGCACAAGCTGGGAGTCCAGCGGGGCGGAGTGGGTCGGATTTGGCCGGGCGCGCAAGTGAACCGGTGTCGGTGTCGGTGCAGACTGAGAAAGAGAAAGAATGTCGCGTGCACTTGGACGATAGAGCGCATGGGGAGGTGTATGTTTGTTTTGAGGGTCAGTTGGGGGCTCATTTAAAGAAAGAAGTAAAGGAGCGCATTTGGAAGGACGAGTATGTAGAAATATTTTCCCTATTGCCATTAGAGAAATTTAATTTGGATAAGGGAAAGAAGGAGGATAGCAAAAAGGAGGATGAAGAGAAGCGTAGATGGCGTCTGATCCCGCAAACGTTCGTTAATTGGCAACAGGCGTTCGCTATTTTGGCGAGTGTCATTGGCGAAAAGTCCCCTGATAATTTCTCGGCGTTATTTTGTTCTTTTGACGCCATCGGGGAGGCCTATAGGGTGTATGGGGGTCAGGCTTGGTTGCGCTATGATGAGCAATTTCGGCAGAGGAAGGCCGTCCGTCCGGCTATCCGTTGGGACCAGAAGGACATTGGGCTGTGGATGCGGGTCATAGCTCAAAATAAATTTGGTAGCTCCTTTCATGGGGGGGCTGGGAGTACCAGCCAGAGTAGCGGCAGTTCCGGCATCTCAGGAGGGGGTGGGCAGGTTCAAACCGGAAATCATAAGTTGGGGGTGTGCTGGCAGTTCAACGACGGCCCGTGTAAATTCGGGGCGAACTGCAAATTTAAACATCTTTGCTCCAACTGCAATAGCGCATCCCATGGAGCCGCCAAGTGTTTTAAGAAAGGGAAGCCCCGAACCGGCGGTGGTAATTCCCAAGGGGGAGACCCCAGTGAGGCTGGAAAGGATGGTCCCTTATCTAAATAGATATGGGGATAGGGAGAAGTCGGCTTTGCTGTACGCGGGTTTCAAGGACGGTTTGGAGATCCCTCACCCCCCTTTTGCTATTCCTCTGGTTTTAAAAAATTTGCGTTCGGCCTTGTTACATGGTTCAGTGGTTTCAGAAAAGCTGCAAAAGGAGGTTTCGTTGGGATGAATGGCTGGCCCCTTTGTTTCCCCACCTTTTTCGGATTTGGTTGTTTCTCCTCTAGGAGTGGTTCCGAAGAAAGAGCCGAATAAGTTTCGGCTTATCCAACATTTGTCGTACCCTCGCGGGGGTTCTGTGAACGATGGTATCGATCTGGAAATCTGTTCGGTGGTTTACTCCTCCTTTGATGAAGCAGCGCGGTGGGTGCGGAAATGTGGTCGGGGCGCCCTTATGGCTAAAACGGATGTGAAATCCGCTTTTCGTTTGCTCCCGGTTCATCCGGATAGCATGAAGTTGTTAGGTTGCTATTGGGAAGGCATGTTTTTTGTGGACAGGTGTCTAACCATGGGATGTTCGTTATCTTGTGCGTATTTTGAAGCCTTCAGTTCCTTTTTGGAGTGGGTCGTGCGCGATGTTTCCGGTTTTGATTCGGTTATTCATTACTTGGATGATTTTTTGTGCGTGGGCTCCGCGGATTCCGATTGTTGCAAGAGACTGTTACAGGCCATCGAGTGGGTGGCGGAGCGTTTTGGTGTTCCTCTCGCGCCTGAAAAAAACGAAGGCCCCTGTACGTGTTTGCGTTTTTTGGGAATTGTCATTGATACGGTGAATTGGGAGTTCAGGCTGCCCAAGGATAAGTTGGCTGATTTGCGGGCGGAGGTGGTCCGAGCGCGCAGGGTCAAGAAGTTGTCGCTGCGTGATCTACAGTCGTTGCTGGGAAAGCTTAATTTTGCCTGTCGAGTCATGCCAATGGGGCGTGTTTTTTCACGTCGTCTGGCCAGTGCGACTGCGGGTGTTCGGGCCCCTCATCATTTCATCAGGTTGTCAGCGGAACTCAGGGCCGATTTGGCGATTTGGGAGTCATTCTTGGAGGGGTACAATGGTTGTTCGTTGTTGATGGAAGAGGTGGTCAGCAGTGACGTGTTGGAGTTGTTCACAGATGCGGCTGGCGGTGTTGGTTTTGGGGCTTACTTTCGGGGGCAGTGGTGCGCGTCCCGGTGGCCCAAGGAATGGGTTGCGGATGGCTTGGTATGCAATATCACTCTGCTGGAGATCTTTCCGATTCTGGTAGCCGTCCATTTGTGGGGACGTGAGTTAATTGCGATAACATGGGCGTTGTGTGCGCGATCAATTGTCTTACTGCATCATCTCCCCCAGTCGTTCGGGTGTTACAGCGGTTGGTTCTCCTCTGTTTGGACCAGAATGCACAAGTGACCACGACGCATGTTCCAGGTGTCAAGAATGATATCACTGACTCTCTCTCTCGTTTACAGTGGGATCGGTTTCGCTCTTTGGCGCCAGAGGTGGAGGTCATGGGTTTAGCTTGTCCGGAGGAGCTATGGAGAGTGGCCTACGGGCCGCGGCATCGCTGATTGATTCGTCTTTGGCTCCAAAGACCTGGGAGGCTTACCGGGCTGTATGGTGCAAATGGGAGGAACAGTTAGCGGCCGGCGTAGCAGTCGGCTTGGATCAGGAGGGAGTTTTGTTGTCTTGGTTGGGGCGGGGGGCCTCCGAGGGTTGGTCGGGTGCAAAAGCCATGCGCGTTTTAGTGGGTTTGTCCTTTGGATTTCGCTTGCGCCACTGGGGGACATAATTACTACTGAATGTGGCCACAGAGGAGCATCATTACTGTAATGTATTTTATTTTGGGGGATAATGTTACCATATAATAAAAGGGAGGTACTATTTTTGTAGAATTGGAGGAAAAGTGGCAATGGTGACCAGGAAGCAATAATCCATAGATGTCTGTGTGTTACACTCTGAAGAGACGAGTCCTGACAGGGAGAAGTCAGAGCAGTCTGTGCTGGATGAAGAAAAGAGAACATTATTTACTTCAATTGGAGACATCACTGGGGAGTATCTTGAGCTACCTGTACTATATGTACTGATACCTTCCACTATTCGGTCATTATATGGGGGTACCAGCAGTGTTAGTACAGTGATTCCTATTAATAATCACTATAAAGATATGATTTGGTCACTATTTGCTGGTCATACGGTCATGGTGTAGCGGCATAATTTGTTTCTTGTATGTAGTAGTATTGGTACACTGTGTGCAAAACTATTAACCAGTTTACCCCCCAAGGGTGGTTTGCACGTTAATGACGGGGCCAATTTTTACAATTCTGACCACTGTCCCTTTATGAGGTAATATCTCTGGAATGCTTTTATGGATCCCAGTGATTCTGATATTGTTTTTCTCGTGACATATTGTACTTCATGTTAGTGGTAAAATTTCATTCATATAATGTTAGGCATCTAGTTTCTCCCATTGCACAGGAACAGTCTCGAGCCATGTCCTCTGCGGTCTCCCATTCTTCTGCAGCTGCAGAGGTTCCTGCTCAGCAGAGACATTGGTCCCAGCGTCTTGCAGCGTCTGCTCCGATTGGACCACCAGGAAGGTCCCGGAAGGCTGCAACTATAAAAGCTTAGCATGGCCGCCCAGCCATGCGCTAATATAAACCATGTGGAGTGGGTGTTGTATGCATGTATGAATGTCTCTGGTGAATGACTCATTATGAAACCCCTACCCTTGGTACGCATGTGTTGTGTAGCCTAGCCTGCTAGCGCCCAGGCTGAGGTCCAGGTAGAGGCAGCGTCAAACACTGGCATCAGCATCCACCGGTGGCTTTGTCTATACACCACGGTGCACTTAGTCTGCTTTCCTCCATGGTCAGCATTCATTGGAGGCTTCCGCAGGTGCGACACCGCACTCTCAGTAGGTCTAGAGAGACTAAGACCTTGTGTCCTTGGGGCTGAGTTCTGTGACCATATACTGCGCGCCCTCTTGCCGAGGGCTGTGAGTTTGAACAGGCTCCGGCATTCATGTTTTGCGGTACTGCGGGTCTGTGACGTAACAAAGTTCGCTCCTGTTCACACCGGGTGGCGTTAACCCGCGTGTGACCTTTTGTATACTGCTATACACATCCGCCATTTACTAAGCAGCCGTTTACGACATCTGCACGGTGGACCCCGGGCTGCGAACGCACCTTATTATCATTTTATTATTTGGTGCATTCCGCCAGCCCTAACATATAACACGTTTATTTGTGCAAAAAACGGAAATTTGGCAAAAATTTTGCAATTTTCCAACTTTGAATTTTTATGCCCTTATATCACAGAGTTATGGCACAGAAAAAACTTAATAAGCATTTATCATAATCATCTTAGAAACGCGTCACTAATCCCACCCATCAGCACGCCCATTACATGAATTCAAGGTGCCAATGGGTTAGCATGACAACGCGGGGTCTGCAAGAGACCCCTGTGGTTGTCATTGCTGATCTGCTAGGTGCGCTGCCCTAAGGCTGGCGCTCGTAGCAGATGATCAGTTCTGCTGCAGATAGCAGGGCTGAAGCGAACAGATGTTTGCAGCTTCAAGTCTCCTAAATAGACTATTGAAGCAAGTAAAATGTAGAAAAAAGTTTTTAAAAATATTAAAAGAATTAAAATAATATAAGTTCAAATCACGCCCCATTCAAAATAAAAGAAAAACAAAACAATTCAAATACACACTTATTTGGCATTGCTGCATTCAGAAACACCTGATCTATCAAAATATAAAAATAATTAATCCAATCTTTAAAAGGTGTAATGAGAGAAAAAATTCAAAACTCTAGAATTACCGTATATACTCGAATATAAGCCGAGATTATCAGCCCATTTTTTTGGGCCGAAAGTCCCCCTATCGGCTTATATTCAAGTCATATACACCAGGGGGTCGGAGGGGGAGCGGGGGTGTCAGGTCATACTTATATTCTGGTGCGGTCTCTGCAGCCCCCAGCTTCTCCACGATCTCCCTTCCTGCCTTCAGCGGTCACGTGGTACCGCTCATTACACTCATGAATATGTGCATATTCATGAGGTGTAATGAGCGGTACCACTTGACCGCTGAAGGCAGAAAGGGAGATCGCGGGGAAGCTGGGGGCGGCAGAGACTGTGCCAGGACCGATAAGTAAAGCGATACTCACCTGTCCGGGTCCATCGCTGCTTGCTGCTGTCTGGCATGTCATCTGTAAGTGACGTTCAGACAGCAGAGGGCGTGGTGACACGGTTATTGCTCGCCGCGCCCCCTGCAGTTTGAACGTCACTGACAGATGATGTGCCAGACAGCAGCAAGCAGCGGCACCTGGCCCCAGCGACGGAGAGGTGAGTATGTCATATTTTTTATTTTTAAATGCGGCAGCGGCAGCACATGGGGGCATAATGTATGGAGCATCTTATGGGGGCAGCACATGGGGGCATAATCTATGGAGCATCTTATGGGGGCAGCATATTGGGGCATAATGTATGGAGCATCTTATGGGGGCAGCATATAGGGGTATAATCTATGGAGCATCTTATAGGGGCAGCATATGGGGGATTAATCTAAGGAGCATCTTATGGGGCAGCATATGGGGGAATAATCTATGGAGAATGTTATGGGGGTAGCATATGGGGGCATAATCTTTGGAGCATCTTATGGGGGCAGCATATGGTGCCTATTCTATGGAGCATCTTTTGGGGCCATAAGATTTATGGAGCAGCATATGAGGCATATTATTCTAGGGAGCATCTTATGGGGCCATTATTAACCTTTTTGCAGCATTATATGGGGTGTATTTTGTATGGAGCATCTTATGGGGCCATTATGAACTGTATGGAGCATTATATGGGGCTCCTGATTCAATATGGATATTCAAAAACATTTAACCTACCGATGTCTCAATTAAGTTTACTTTTATTGGTATCTATTTTTATTTGTGAAATTTACTAGTAGCTGCTGCATTTTCCACCCCAGGCTTATACTCAAGTCAATATCACCTCTATGCAGTATCACCTCTATGCTGATGACACGCAGATCTACCTATCTGGACCCAACCTCGCCTCCTTACTAACTGAAATCCCACAATGTCTGTCTGCTATCTCAGCCTTCTTCTCTGCTTGTTTTCTCAAACTGAACATGGACAAAACAGAATTCATCATCTTTCCCCATCTCACTCTACCCCTCCACCAGACCTATCCATCAATGTTAATGGCTGCTTTCTTTCCCCAGTCCCACACGCTCGGTGTCTAGGGTGATCCTCGACTCTGCGCTCTCTTTCAAACCACATACCCAAGCCCTCGCCTCCTCCTGCCGCCTCAAACTCAAAAATATTTCCCAGATCCACTCATTCCTCAACCACAAAACCACTAGTGCACGCTCTTATCATCTCCCACCTCGACTACTGCAACCTCCTACTCTCTGGCCTCCCCTCTAGCACTTTGGCTCCGCTCCAGTCCATCCTACACTCTGCTGCCCGACTAATCCACCTATCTCCCCGCTACTCCCCAGCCTCCCCCATAAGCCAGGCCCTTCACTGGCTTCCTATTGCCCAGAGGCTCCAATTCAAAACCCTAACCATGACATACAAAGCCATCCACAACCTGTCTCCTCCATACATCTGTGACATGGTCTCTAGCTACCCACCCACACTCAACCTTCGATCATCTCAAGATCAAGATCTCCTCCACTCCCCCCTTATCTCTTCTTCCCACAACCGCATACAAGACTTCTCCCGTGCTTCCCCCATACTCTGGAACTCTCTGCCGCAACACATCAGACTCTCACCATCAACGGAAACCTTCAAGAAGAACCTGAAGACCCACCTGTTCTGACAAGCCTACAGCCTGCAATGATCCTCGGTCTACTGAACCACCGCACGACCTGCTCTACCCTCTCCTACTGTATCCTCACCCATCCCTGTAGACTGTGAGCCTCGCGGGCAGGGTCCCCTCTTCTTATGTACTTGTGTGTCCCTTGTCTTACACATGTTTATTATACTTGTCTATATTTCCCCTTTTCACATGTAAAGCGCCATGGAATAAATGGCACTATATAAATGCATAATAATAGTACGTTTTCCCAGTTTTTTTGTGGCAAAATTTGGGGGGTCGGCTTATACTCGGGTCGACTTATACTCGGGTATATACAGTAAGTTTCTTTGGTTGCCACAACATTACAATAACAGGCGATCAAAAGATCGTATCTGCACCAACATGGTATCAATAAAAACGTCAGATCGGAAAATGGCGCCATTGTTTTGTTCTTTTTTCTTATTTTTTAAAAACTTTAGATTTTTTTTCACCACTTACCATAAGAAAAAGAACCTAGACATGTTTGGTGTATGAGAACTCGTAATGAGCTGTAGAGTCATAACGACAAGTCAGTTTTAGCATGTAGTGAACACAAGTGATTGTGAGCCCTTGGGATTGCGAACCTCGCAATGGGGTGTAACCACGCAACAGACTCCTCTCGCAATGGGCTGTAAACATGCACCAGACTGGTGTATGTGCAGACTAACAACAAACATAAATACCTGGGGTACCTCTCCTGCCACGTGTATGAAAAAGCTCTGTCATTAATATTGTTTGAGTAGAACTACGCGATAGCGCTATGATAGGCGTCGGGTTCCTGTCGTTGCATAGTGGGAATCCTGAGTCTTACCTCCTGCGGTCTCTCATTCTTCTCCAGCCGCAGAGGAGGTTGCTCAGCAAACTCATTGGTCCCGGTGCTTTGCCAGACCAGCTCCATGGGTTTGCTTGCTGCTGCCACCTCTGGCTCAGCTATGGCAATACATGCTGCTCAGCAGCGAGATTCTCCAGGGACTAAGTCCTCATGTCGGGCCACTGAGCATGCCTATGGAGTGCTCTCCCATTGGAGATCGAAGGTCACGTGTTCAGGTCCTGCTCCTGTACGGATTGGCCCAGCCGAGAAGCCAGGAAGGTCCCGGACGCTCGCAGCTATAAAAGGGTCACATGGCCGCTCGGCCATGCGCTAGGATAAACTGTATTTTCAGACTATAAGGAGTGAGTGATGAATGCACGTATAAATGTCTCTGGTGACTGTCTCATTATGAAACCCCTACCCTTGGCACGCATGTGTTGTGCAGCCTAGGCTGCTAGCTCCCAGGCTTAGGCGTAGGTAGGTCAGAGTCTGAGTCAGACATTAGTCTTCATCAGTGACTCGGCACACCTCAGTGCAAGTGCTCCACACTCCATAGCCAGCGTCCATAGCGGCGTTCGTGGCAGCGATGCCGCGCGCTCAGTGGGCCTAGAGGGACTCTAACCCCGTGTCCTTGGGGTAGAGTTCTGTGGCCATTTGCTGTGCGCTCTTTGGCCAGGCTCTGTGAGCTAAACAGGCTCCGGCATCCACGTTCAGCGGTTGTGCGGCTCTGTGAATTAACAGAGTCCGCTCCTGTTCACACTGTGTGACGTAAACCATGTGTGACTGTTTTCACGCCGCCCTATTCTTCCGCCATTGTCTAGCAGCAGTATAACACCTCTGCACAGTGGACCACTGGCTGTGAACGCACCTATTACTACTTTATAATTTGGTGAATTCCGCCAGCCCTAACACGCTATCCATAAAGAAAGTGCACGGGTAGAGCTATCCCATAGCTCTATTCCCAAAGGAAATGAACAAGTAGAGCTATCCGATAGCGCTATCCCTCAATGTTCCTGAGTGTGAGCTATTTCACATGGTTGAGCGCACTTGGGATCTGCCCCCAAGGCCCTGCCCATGCCCAATGTTTGGTCCGTAGACCGCGGCTAGGAGTTAGTCCCGCTTATAGACATGGAGTCACTTCCTGATCTTTTTGGGAAATCCGCTGATTCTGTTGTTCTGCAGGCAGGATATTAGATGAGTCCTCATCTTCTCATGCTGGAACTTAGCTGTGGGTTCACCGTCATCTGCCATTAGCTCGTAGGCAAACGCTATAGCATATAAGCCACAGTCGTACCCTTTCTTGTGCTGATCCACATTGATAAACCTCAAATGTTTCAGGGGCTTGTCGACCACTTCACTGTACATATTGATAATCTGCTGACGGATGGATGGACTCAGATTCCTAGTCCTGATGCTGTCGGCCACAAAGATTTGGCCATTTTTATAGCAGGTTGTCAGCCAGTGCACCCTGTCCTCATCGTAGTGGATTTGTACAGCATTCTTCAGTACGCTGTGCCCTGGTACCATAAGAGCGGAGGGGGGCTGCAAGCCAGCAAAACCCTTAAACTGTCTGTGCAGCAGGTCCTGGGCCATGATGATGATCTCGTGATCCAGGAAGCCTTCCTTTCCTTTGCTCAGCAGGTTGGTTAAGATTTCTGGAGGCAGGTTCCCAATATCGGGCATCTCCACTTGTGGGGTCACTATCTCCGGGGTTACTTCTCTAAGTAGATCAGTAACATTTTCTGTAGCCGCTCTCTTGGCTGGTGGCAGCATCTCAGGCTTACTGTTAGAGGAGATGGCCACATTCTTATCTGTTTCAATATCGATGACAACATAATCTGGACCGGGAGAAGAAATGTTGGTGTTCTCAAGGTCATCTGTCTTTTTGACCATTGGTTCATCCTCATTTTTTCCTGTTAAAGAGATCAAAGAAATCATAATTTTTTAAAATAAAATATTCTCCATATTTGTTATGGATTATTACGTCTACTGCTCCTTTACTTCGCAACCGCCCACTGTAGATAAACGTTGACGCTTGCTGAGCTCTATGCAGCGCCGACGTTTGTCATGACATGGTCGGTGGTCTTGCAGCGCTCACGACCCCCAGGGTCCTGCAAGCACTGCGATTCCAGTGCAGAGCGATAGCTCTGACAGGTGTTATCATTGCCGTGAAGCACCTGAAGGGTTGATAAACTTTTTGAAATTGGTTTTGAGCACTTTGAGGGGTGCAGTTTTTAGAATGGTGCCACTTTTGGGTATTTTCTGTATTGAATGATCCTCAAAGTAACTTCAAATGTGATGTGGTCCCTAAAAAAATTGTTTCTGCAAATAATAGGAAGCATGCTGACAAGGATGGGAGGGGGGTAGCCCCGCATACCAGGACGTGCAGCACGAAATCTCCGCCTTATCCCAGCCTGCAGCATCACCCCACTCCTGTATCCTCTAGCAGTGACCTTGGGACCCCGCTTCACAGCAGCCACCACCCCCAGTAAGCAATAAGACGCATGGATTATAAGAAGCACCACCATTTTAGTAAAGATAAGTTTTTTCCTATTTTTCTCGTCAATATTTGGGGTGCGTCGTATAATCCGTAGTATCGCATAATCCAAAAAATACAGTATTTGCACATAGATTTTATAGGCTTGTCCAGGGTTATAAAAATGTAATTGGTTTGTTTGAAACACAAGAACACCCCTGTCTACAGGTTGTGCCTGTTATTGCAGATCAGCTCCAGTGAAGAGAATGGTATAGAGCTGCAATACCATGAACAAGCTGAAGGTTTTGATTGCAAAGATTTTTCTTTTTCTAAGAAGATGGCAGCCCTGTTTTTCTTATCCTGGGGAACTGCTTTAGTGTCAGATTGGTTAGGCTGTACTTACCACCAATAGGTTTAGCAGGAGTCTCTCTGTCTCCATCAGTAGATCGTTGAGATTCATCATTTCTCCTGGATTTATCCTTTTTCAGATGTCTTTAAAATAGTAAAATGGAAGGTATTTTATGAATTACAAAGTAACAGATCTTTATTCTGTGGAATGAAATATAGACTCATATGTTTCTTCATTCATTTTGTCTTTTACATTCTGTAGAAACATTGGCAATCAGTAAAATTTTGGTAAATATCAACAATTTTTCATGTACATGAAAGTTCAATATGTGTGGATCGTACTGGGTTGCAAGGTAATATGAGGATTAGACAGGAGTGGATTTATTTGAGTGGAATTGAATTCTGCTCATACAAAACTCAGAATGTTGGAGAACAAATATTTTTTGTAATTCACTCCACGCAAATAAAGCAAAGTGGAAGCTAGCGGCAGCCGCCAGCTTGCAGAAGAGTAGAGGGCTGGCAGTAAGATGAGCTCACTTCTCTGACCGACTTCCGCTGCTTTATGCCCGATGGCCAGTTTTCCACACTACCATCATGCCGCACCTCTGGCCAAGTGTTCCCTTTGGGCTGAAACTTTGGCTACAAGCGGCCCCGAAAGGTCTCTGCCCATGCATGTCCCAACCAAGAGTCAGCACTGGGCCGGAGTTTCGGGCAGAGAGCAGCGGGGGCTTCCGGAGAGGGGCTTGGTTGTATATATACCTAATTTTCTTCTTACATCTTCCATTTATTACCATCTGGGACTGGGGAGACCCCAGAGCATAATAGGGAACAATCAATATGTGAAGAATAATTTTGCTGTGAACTGAATCTCTAAATAAAATCTGCTGATTTGGCAGAATTTTGTCACAGCCTCTCATCTGTAATAAAGATGGAATTTTTTTGCAGACTCCCATGTACAATATAAATCATCCTTTACAATACTTACCTACATATGGCGTTACAGATGACACCAAGGAATGTTCCAAGGAGGAATATGATAACTACAAAATAAATGACTTTATTCCAAGGGATCTTTGGAGGAACAATACCATCCACTGAAAAAGAAAAGAAAATACATATATTATCTATATATCCAGTAACTTGTCTGTAATCCACTGCCATTATTATCGAAGCAGTCCTATAAAGGGAATCTGTCACCAGGCTTTTGCCATCTTATCGGAGAGAACCATAATGTAGAAGCATAGACCTTTACTATAGCGATGTGTCAATTACTGGACTGTTTCAATAGAATCACTGTTTTACCAGCAATCGATTATCACTACAGGACAACTGGTCTTGTGCCTCCTAGTCCAGCCAGACCTCCAGCAATATACAATGTAAGCACAAGCTGTGGCGGGGTTATACACAGCTGAAAAACTGAGCTCTGCTCAATCTGCAGCAGAGAAAACTGTGACTCTATTTTATAGTCTATTTGACGGTAGGACCCAGCAAGACGATTAAAAATATGGGACCGTAGTTTTGCTAAATTATGTCTCAGGGATGATGTCATATTAATATATAATAGATGTAATGGACAATATAGAGATCTATCCAGTGGCTTAGGTAGAGGCTGATGTGTCCTGGTGAAAATAAGTAATCTGGGCCCCCACCTGCATATTTGTCAGATGTATGGTCCTTTGTGGCATTCCAGATCCTATGAATCTCTGACAGTGGCATATAACACGTGCCAGTAGGGGGGTGTCATATCACAAGCTGATCGGCGTGTCCGTGACATGATTGTGGGGTAACTATGGGTCGCCATGACAGCCGAGGGTCTGCCGAAGACCCCATGCTTGTTGTGAGGATCCTCTTGTGAAAGTCAGCCTGTAGCTGGCGTTCATAGGAGAACATTGGTTTAGCTACAGATAGCAGTGTTTATCCACTGCTATGTATAGCACATTCAACCGGACAGTGGCAGCGTCAAGTCCCTAAAGAGGACTATTGAGTACAGTAAAAATTCAGTAAGATCTATCAAAATGTAAACTAAATTTATCTGATCAGTAAACAGCATAAGGAGAAAAAAATATCGAAATCGCCAGAATTACATTTTTTGGCAGCTGCAACATTGCAATAAAAGGCGATAAAAAAAACCATAGTATCTACCCCAAAATTGTATCAGTAAAAATATCAACTCAGGGCGCAAAAAGTAAGCCTTTACCCAGCCTAATGAGGTTTACCCCATAATATGTGAATATTTGGAAAAGTACTTACCTGCTGGGGTCGTATGCGTGGGCAAGGAATCATGGCGCTGGGTGATGAGAGGCGCGCCTTCCACAGATGCTAATAGCAAACTCACGATTAGAAGAAATCGAAAGAGCATTTTAGCTTGGAGAAATATCGCTGAATGTGTAACACACAGGGAGTTATCGCTGAATGTGTAACACACAGGGAGTTATCGCTGAATGTGTAACACACAGGGAGTTATCGCTGAATGTGTAACACACAGGGAGTTATCGCTGAATGTGTAACACACAGGGAGTTATCGCTGAATGTGTAACACACAGGGAGTTATCGCTGAATGTGTAACACACAGGGAGTTATCGCTGAATGTGTAACACACAGGGAGTCTTGTCAGACAAAGCCTCTTCCTGCAGCGTCACTCCTTATAACCACACATTCCGTGATGTCACAATGGAGATCTCAGTGTGACATCACGAGGAGCGGAACACCAGTGATGTCACAATGGGTCAGATAAAGGATAAACAGCGTATGCACAACTTCAGAAGGTGCTCAAGTAGGGCCCCACACCATACATGAATAATAAAGAAAACTTGGCACTCAGCTTCTAGAATAATTTTTTGGATTTTTTAATGCAGCCAGAAAATAATAGACGTTTCGGCCTCACTGGCCTTCATCAGTAACAGACTGCAGTATAGTAGTTAATTGCACTCAGTGCAAAAATAGAAGTGACACCATAGTCACTTTAAATGTGCCTGGTCATACACTAGGCGCTGGGCATGGAGCCTGAATCAAATAGTACCTGGGTGGGTGGGGGTGCCATGCAGACATCAGCGACCCAGAATCCACTGTGACACAGCTGACCAACAGTGGATTCTGGGTCGCTGATGTCTGCATCGCACTGAATGCGATTAACTACTATCCTGCAGTCTGTTACTGATGAAGGCCAGTGAGGCCGAAACCTCTATTACAGTGAGTCAGATAACTGCAACTACTCAACATGGAGCAGCTCCATCCATCTATATATAATTAATATAATATTAATGTCTAAGGACCAAGCCGCATTAGAGGATATTATGAATGTATGGGGGCCACACAGGGAGACATTATTCATGTGTTGGCCACAGGGAGACGTTACTATTACTGGGCCACATAGGGTGGCAATATTAACTCATGATGAACACATAGGTGGACAGTTTTACCAGATGAGTGCCACATAAGGGACAATATTAATGTATGGGGGCCACATGGGAGGACATTGTTATTAAGTGGGGTCCAAATATTATGATATTTTTAATGTATGAGGGCGACAATTTGAAATGTTACTACTACATTGGGGGTCATAAAAAGGAATTCCACATCTGTATGAAGGCATAATAGTTGGACATTACTACTGTATGGGTGCCGTGTTGGGGCAATTCTACTGCATTTGGGCAAACAGGGGACATAATTACTACTGAATGGGGACACAGAGGAGCATCATTGCTGTACTGTATTTTATTTTGGGGGATACTATTACCATATAATAAAAGGGAGGTACTATTATTGTAGAATTGGAGGAAAAATGGCAATGGTGACCAGGAAGCAATAATCCATAGATGTCTGTGTGTTACATTCTGAAGAGACGAGTCCTGACAGGGAGAAGTCAGAGGAGTCTGCACTGGATGAAGAAAAGAGAACATTAATTACTTCAATTGGAGACATCACTGGGGAGTATCTTCAACTACCTATACTATATATACTGATAGCTTCCACTATTCGGTCATTATATGGGGGTACCAGCAGTGATAGTACAGTGATTCCTATTAATAATCACTATAATGATATAATTTGGTCACTATTTGCTGGTCATACGGTCATGGTGTAGCAGCATAATTTGTTTCTTGTATGTAGTAGTATTGGTACACTTTGTGCAAAACTATTAACCCGTTTACCCCCAAGGGTGGTTTGCACGTTAATGACCGGGCCAATTTTTACAATTCTGACCACTGTCCCTTTATGAGGTAATAACTCTGGAACGCTTTTATGGATCCCAGTGATTCTGACATTGTTTTTCTCGTGACATATTGTACTTCATGTTAGCCATAAAATTTCATTCATATAACTTGCGTTTATTTGTGCAAAAAGCAGAAATTTGGGGAAAATCTTGAAAATTTTGCATTTTTCCAACTTTGAAATTTTTATGCCCTTAAATCACAGAGATATGGCACAGAAAAAACATAATAATTAACATTTCCCACATATGTTTACTTTACATCAGCACAATTTTGTAACCAAAATTTTTTTTGTTAGGAATTTATAAGGGTTAAAACTTGACCAGCGATTTCTCATTTTTTCGACACCATTTTTTTTAGGGAACAAATCACATTTGAAGTCACTTTGAGGGGTCTATATGATAGAAAATACCCAAAAGTGACACCATTCTAAAAACTACATCCTTCAAGGTGCTCAAAACTACCTTCAAGAAGTTTATTAACCCTTCAGGTGCTTCACAGGAATTTTTTGAATGTTTAAACAAAATGAACATTTAATTTTTTTCACAAAAAAATTACTTCAGGTCCAATTTTTTTTATTTTACCAAGGGTAACAGGAGAAATTGAACTGCAAAAGTCATTGTACAATTTGTCCTGAGTTTGCTGATACCTGATATGTGGGGGAGAACCACTGTTTCGGCACATGGCAGAGCTCGAAAGGGAAGGAGCTCCGTTTGACTTTTTCAACGCAAAATTGGCTGGAATTGAGATTGGATGCCATGTCACGTTTGGAGAGCCCCTGATGTGCCTAAACAGTGGAAACCCCCATAAATGACACCATTTTGGAAACTAGACCCCCCCAAGGAACTTATATAGATGTGTGGTGAGAACTTTGAACCCCCATGGGCTTCACATAAGTTTATCCGCAAAAAAATTAAAAAAATCATATTTTTGCCACAAAAATGATCTTTTCATAGAATCATAGAATCATAGAATCGTAGAGTTGGAAGGGACCTCCTGGGCCATCTGGTCCAACCCCCTGCTCAAAGCAGGATTCGCTAAATCATCCCAGTCAGATGTCTGTCCAGCCTCTGTTTGAAGACTTCCATTGAAGGAGAACTCACCACTTCTCGTGGCAGCCTGTTCCACTCATTGATCACTCTAACTGTCAAAAAGTTTTTTCTAATATCTAATCTGTGTCTCCTCCCATTCAGTTTCATCCCATTGCTTCTAGTCTTTCCTTGTGCAAATGAGAATAAAGTTGATCCTTCTACAATGTGACAGCCCTTTAGATATTTGTAGACAGCTATTAAGTCTCCTCTCAGTCTTCTCTTTTGCAAACTAAACATTCCTAAATTCTGCAACCTTTCCTCATAAGACAGGGTTTGCAGACCGGTCACCATTCTGGTCGCTCTTTTCTGAACTTGCTCCAGTTTGTTGATGTCTTTTTTAAAATGTGGTGCCCAAAACTGGACACAATATTCCAGATGAGGTCTGACCAAAGAGGAGTAGAGGGAAATAATGACTTCACGTGATCTAGACTGTATGCTTCTGTTAATACATCCTAGAATTGCATTTGCCTTTTTTGCTGCTGCATCACACTGTTGACTCATATTCAGTCTGTGATCTATTAGTATACCCAAGTCTTTTTCACATGTGCTGTCACTTAGCCCTATTCCTGCCATTCTATATATGCTTTTTTCATTTTTATTGCCCAGATGTAGTACTTTGCATTTCTCCCTGTTAAAAACCATTCTGTTAGTTGCTGCCCACTTCTCCAGTTTATTTAAATCTTTTTGAATCCTCTCTCTCTCTTCTCTAGTATTAGCTATCCCTCCTAGCTTTGTGTCATCAGCAAATTTAATCAGTTTACCCTCAATTCCTTCATCTAAATCGTTGATAAAGATGTTGAACAATACAGGGCCCAGGACAGAGCCCTGTGGTACCCCACTTGAGACATTCTTCCAACTGGATGTGCAGCCATTTATGACCACTCTTTGGGTCCGATCACTAAGCCAGTTATGAATCCACCTAACAGTTGCCTTGTCCATTCCATACTTAGTCATTTTTTCAATAAGGATTGTATGAGAGACTTTGTCAAATGCGTTGCTGAAGTCAAGATATACTATATCTACAGCATTTCCTTGATCCACCCAATCAGTGATACCGTCATAGAAGGAAATTAAGTTAGTCTGACATGACTTATTAGTTACAAACCCATGCTGACTCTGTTTAATCACTTCATTCTTATCCAGGTATTGACATACATGTTGTTTAATAATTTGTTCAAAGATCTTTCCTGGTATAGAAGTCAGACTCACCGGCCTATAGTTGCCTGGGTCCACCTTCTTCCCCTTTTTGAAGATAGGAACAACATTTGCTCTTCTCCAGTCTTCTGGCACTTCTCCTGTTCTCCAAGAATTTTCAAAGATTATGGAGAGGGGTTCAAAAATTTCTTCTGCTATCTCCTTCAGTACTCTGGGGTGTAATTCATCTGGACCTGGAGACTTGAATTCATTTAGGTTAGCTAAGTGTTTCCTCACTATCTTTCTGTTTATAGATATCCTGGATTCTTCTATTCCCTTAATAGGACAATGAATAACAGTTGATGTTACATTTCCTTTCTGAGAGAAAACAGATGCAAAATAGGAATTTAAAAGTTCAGCCTTCTCAACATCCTGTCTTACCATTTCATCATTTTCATCCTGTAAAAATCCTATAGCATCTTTGACTTTTCTTTTACTTTTGACATATCCCCAAAATCCTTTATTATTGCTTTTGACATCTCTTGCAAGCCTCAATTCATTTTCAGCTTTAGATAATCTGATTTGTGCCCTGCAGGTTCTGCAGACAGCATTATATTCTTCTTTAGATATGCCTCCCTCTTTCCATTTTATAAACATTTTTTTCTTCCTTTTTAGCATGTGCTTAAGTTCTGTGTTCATCCATCCTGGTTTCCTTAAATGCTTCCTATTCTTCCCTCTTTTCGGAATTGTTAACAACTGTGCTTTGAGAATTTCATTTTTCAAGATTTCCCATCCTTCCTGGACATTTTTGTCTTTAAGGATATCCAGCCATTGGATCCCTCATCCAGCCATTGGATCCCTTTTCAGCCCCAATTGTTATCTTCCCAAGGGAAGCAGGACCCCAAAAGTTGTGCAATTTGTCCTGAGTATGCTGATACCCCATTTGTGGGGGTAAACCACTGTTTGGGCACATGGCAGAGCTCAGAAGGGAAGGAGCACCATTTGACATAAAATTGGCTGGAATTGAGATCGGGCGCCATGTCGCGTTTGGACAGCCCCCGGATGTGCCTGAACAGTGGAACCCCCCCACAAGTGGCCCCATTTTGGAAACAAGACCCCCCAAGGAACTTATCTATATGTGTTGAGCACTTTGAACCCCCAAGTGCTTCACAGAAGTTAATAACGCCCGTGAAAATAAAAAAAATCATATTTTTTCCACAAACATGATCTTTTAGTCCCCAATTTTTTTATTTTCCCAAGGGTAACAGGAGAAATTGGACCCCAACAGTTGTTGTCCAATTTGTCCTGAGTATGTTGATACCCCATATGTGGGAGAAAACTACTGTATGGGCACACATCGGGACTCGAAATTGAAATAGTGATGTTTTGGAATGCAGACTTTGATGGAATGGTCTGTGGGTGTCATGTCACGTTTGGAGAGCCCCTGATGTGCCTAAACTGTGGAAACCCCCCACAAGTGACCCCATTTTGGAAACTAGACCCCTCAAGGAACTTATCTAGATGTGTGTTGAGCACTTTGAACCCCCAAGTGCTTCATAGAAGTTTATGACGCCGGACATGAAAAAAAAAATCATATTTTTTCCACAAACATGATCATTGCAACCAGGGGCGGACACTGACAGCTTGGGGCCACTGTGCAAGAAATGTGTCTGGGCCCCCCTTCCTTTTGTGGCGTCAATGTTACATATACACATATATATATGTATATATATATATAGCCACACACACATACATGTATATATTACATAGTCTCCTTTATTATGTATATTGCTGTCCCTTACACAGTGCCCTCTCTTGTTATGTACAGCACCGTCCCTACATATTAGATTATACAGAGCCCTGTTCTCTGTTTTTTATTACATACTGTCCTGTCTTGTTAGCTGTATAATGCAGTGATGGCTGATGGAGCATGGGAAAGTGTCCTTTCTAATGAAGGAGCCGATGGACTGGTAGTCTGGTCACCGGCTCCTTGATCAGCAGTCATTTTATATCTAAAAAGAGAGGGGACTATGTAGTAAAAGAAGGTGCTGTTAATAACAAAATTAACAAGAATACACTATGTAAGAGACAGCACTATACATAACAGCAGAGGAAGCTATACAATAAGGGACGGCACCATATATAACTAGAGAGGATGGTACGTAATAAGGGACGGTGTTAAACATAATAAAAGAGAAAACTATGTAACTAAGGATGGTGTTACACAGAATTAGTGAGTACTAGAGTTCAGCGAAACGGGTCGAAAAAATTCAAAAGTCGCCGACTTTTGGCAAAGTCGGGTTTCATGAAACGAAACCCGACCCTAGGATGAGGTCGGCCACGAGGTCGGCGACTTACGCGCCAAAGTCGCTTTCAAAAGTTTGTTTTGCGCTCTTTTTCAGCCAATCAGGATCCACGGACACTGTGGGCAATGTGATGACATAGGCACGGGTCACCACCATCTTTCAGAAGGGCATGCAAGTGATTGGCTTGCTTTGGTGGGCGTCACAGGGGGTATAAAAGGGCGTGCACGCCGACCGCCATCTTACTTCTGCCGATCTTAGTATAGGGAGAGGTTGCTGCTGATTCTGTAGGGAGAGCGTTAGGCAGGGAAGAAGACAAAAAAACTGCTTCTGCTGCTAGCTATTTGGCCTGCACAACACACCAGTCACTGTGTGTGCAGTGCAAGGGGAGGCTATATAGTGGTGTATCAGTGGTGTTGGTTGTTGGGCTGCCTTTTAAGGCTTCCTGACAGGCTGGCATTGCTGTTTACCCACTGCTCCGCAAACTGCTTTTTTAAAATCAATCCCAATTTTTTTTTTTTGTCCTGCTGAGAAGAAAAAAAAACTGCTTCTGCTGCTAGCAATTTGGCCTGCACAACACACCAGTCACTGTGTGTGCAGAGCAAGGGGAGGCTATATAGTGGTGTATCAGTGGTGTTGGTTGTTGGGCTGCCTTTTAAGGCTTCCTGACAGGCTGGCATTGCTGTTTACCCACTGCTCCTCAAACTGCTTTTTTAAAAGCAATCCAATCTCCCTTATCCTCTAGTCACTTTTGTCACAGCTGTGCCATCGAGCCTGTCACATAGCGCTCAGATATTCATTGGGCCTCACACAATCCAAAAGTGTCCAGTGTCCAAAAGTGTGTGCAGAGATTCAAAATCTCCCTTATCCTCTAGTCACTTTTGTCACAGCTGTGCCATCGAGCCTGTCACATAGCGCTCAGATATCAGTGGGCCTCACACAATCCAAAAGTGTCCACTGTCCACAAGTGTGTGCAGAAATTCAAAATCTCCCTTATCCTCTAGTCACTTTTGTCACAGCAGTGCCATCGAGCCTGTCACATAGCGCTCAGATATCAGTGGGCCTCACACAATCCAAAAGTGTCCACTGTCCACAAGTGTGTGCAGAAATTCAAAATCTCCCTTAGCCTCTAGTCACTTTTGTCACAGCAGTGCCATCGAGCCTGTCACATAGCGCTCAGATATCAGTGGGCCTCACACAATCCAAAAGTGTCCACTGTCCACAAGTGTGTGCAGAAATTCAAAATCTCCCTTATCCTCTAGTCACTTTTGTCACAGCTGTGCCATCGAGCCTGTCACATAGCGCTCAGATATCAGTGGGCCTCACACAATCCAAAAGTGTCCACTGTCCACAAGTGTGTGCAGAAATTCAAAATCTCCCTTATCCTCTAGTCACTTTTGTCACAGCAGTGCCATCGAGCCTGTCACATAGCGCTCAGATATCAGTGGGCCTCACACAATCCAAAAGTGTCCAGTGTCCAAAAGTGTGTGCAGAGATTCAAAATCTCCCTTATCCTCTAGTCACTTTTGTCACAGCTGTGCCATCGAGCCTGTCACATAGCGCTCAGATATTCATTGGGCCTCACACAATCCAAAAGTGTCCAGTGTCCAAAAGTGTGTGCAGAGATTCAAAATCTCCCTTATCCTCTAGTCACTTTTGTCACAGCTGTGCCATCGAGCCTGTCACATAGCGCTCAGATATCAGTGGGCCTCACACAATCCAAAAGTGTCCACTGTCCACAAGTGTGTGCAGAAATTCAAAATCTCCCTTATCCTCTAGTCACTTTTGTCACAGCTGTGCCATCGAGCCTGTCACATAGCGCTCAGATATTCATTGGGCCTCACACAATCCAAAAGTGTCCAGTGTCCAAAAGTGTGTGCAGAGATTCAAATTCTCCCTTATCCTCTAGTCACTTTTGTCACAGCTGTGCCATCGAGCCTGTCACATAGCGCTCAGATATTAGTGGGCCTCACACAATCCAAAAGTGTCCACTGTCCACAAGTGTGTGCAGAAATTCAAAATCTCCCTTATCCTCTAGTCACTTTTGTCACAGCAGTGCCATCGAGCCTGTCACATAGCGCTCAGATATCAGTGGGCCTCACACAATCCAAAAGTGTCCACTGTCCACAAGTGTGTGCAGAAATTCAAAATCTCCCTTATCCTCTAGTCACTTTTGTCACAGCTGTGCCATCGAGCCTGTCACATAGCGCTCAGATATCAGTGGGCCTCACACAATCCAAAAGTGTCCAGTGTCAAAAGTGTGTGCAGAAATTCAAAATCTCCCCTGTCCTATAGACACCTTGTACCTTGTTTTACATTACTATATAGTTTGTTGGATTTTGTCTACATTTCTACCAAAAATGAGGAAGGCTGGTGGAAGAGGCCGTGGAATTGGGCGGGGGTTGGCAGCTGGTAATGATGGTGTTGGTGGTGGATCTGATGGTAGTGGCAAGAGCAAAATAGGACCGAATGTAGGAGGTGCTGACCCTGCGTCATCGTCTGGCTACATAAGGCCTCGAACGCTTAGTTTTCTAGGAGTTGGCAAACCGCTTTTAAAGCCAGAGCATCAGGAAAAAGTTTTGTCTTACATTGCTGACTCAGCCTCCAGCTCTATCGCCTCCTCTTCTTCAGTTGTAAAAAGTAAAAGCACTGAGTCGTCATTGGAGGCTCATGTTCATGAACCACACCTTTCCTTGTGTCCTTCACCCCAACCAAGATTGAAGGATGACGCAGGCCATACTACTGATTACTCCATGGAGCTGTTTTCACATACCATGCCTGGATTATCAAGTGAAATGGTGAATTACCCAGGCCAAGATGAATCTGACATGGAGTGCACTGATGCACAGCCGCTGATGGATGATTCTGCTGGTACATTCACTCAGAGCACTACATTGTCCTCGCAGTGTACAGAGCCAGATTCTGACCCTGATGGGACTCAGGTGCCCCTTCCCGCACACTATACCACCATACACGGTGACACAGAGGAAGGTGCACATGACATAGAAGAGGAGGTGATGGATGACCCAGTTGTTGACCCAGATTGACATCCATTGGGGGAAGAGGGTGCTGCCTCCAATGGCTCAGATGAGGAGCATCCACAGCAGACATCGACATCGCAACAGCTGTTATCTGGCAGGCCCGGAGCACTCCAAAGACAGGTTCCAAACATCAAAAGAGTTGCTGGACAGCTTGTCCAGAGGGTCAAAAGATCACAGCGTGGTAGGCCGCAAAATGTCTGCCAAAGTAGGAAGAGTGCAGTGTGGCACTTTTTTGAACAAAATCCTCATGATCAGGCCAAGGTTATCTGTAAGAAGTGCGCAAAGACCTTTAGCCGAGGGAAAAATCTGAAAAATTTGAATACCAGTTGCATGCTTAGACATTTAACCAGCATGCACTTGCAAGCGTGGACACAACACCAAACCTCAAGTGCCACATGTGCAACTGATCACAACGAAGGTAGTCAGCAACGCTACATTGTTTCCCCCACTGTAAGCCCACCGGTTAGCACAGCAGCAAATGTTGAGGTGTCGTTGCAAGGCCACAGCAGTCAGGGAATCCCACTGTTATATCAACGAAAGACTGATTCTAGGCCATCAGAAAGAACACCAACTCCATCAACATCATCAACCCTCTCTCAGTCCGCCCTGTCCACCGCTACTTCCACCATATGCAGCTCTCAAGTCCAGCTCACCCTCCCAGACACTATGAGTAGGTCAAGAAAGTACTCAGTCTCTCATCCGCGTACACTGGGTTTGAACGCCCACATTGCCAAACTAATCTCGTTTGAGATGATGCCCTTTCGGTTGGTGGAAAGCACAGCTTTCCGCGAACTCATGGCCTACGCAGTACCACGCTATGACCTACCCAGTCGCCACTTCTTCTCTCGCAAAGCCATCCCAGCCCTCCACCATCATGTGAAAGACCGCATTGTCCATGCACTCAAGCAGTCAGTGAGCGGAAAGGTGCACCTCACAACTGATGCATGGTCCAGTCGGCATGGCCAGGGCCGTTACGTGTCCATCACTGCGCACTGGGTTAATGTGGTGGATGCAGGGTCCACAGGGGACAGCGGTGGTGGGACAGTGCTGCCTAGCCCACGGTATAGGAAACAGTTGGCTGTATGCGTTCGACCCTCCTCCTCCTCCTCCAGAAGCAAAAGCTCGTCCACAGAGCGCAGTCGTACGAGCACTCCATCTGCAGCTGCCACTGTTGCACACGATGTGTCCCCCTATCGAGCAGCTAGTGGAAAGCGTCAGCAGGCTGTGTTGCAGATGATGTGTTTGGGCGACAGACACACCGCCGAGGTGCTGGCCGAGTACTTGAAGCAGCAAACTGAGTCATGGCTGGGCAGTGTACATCTTGAGGCAGGCAAGGTAGTTAGTGATAACGGCCGTAATTTTGTGGCAGCCATAGCCCTTTCAAAACTCAGCCACATACCTTGCTTGGCTCACACCTTGAACCTGGTGGTGCAGTGCTTCCTCAAAAATTATCCGGAGTTAACAGCCCTGCTCCAGAAGGTGCGAAGACTGTGCGCGCACATCCGCCGGTCGCCTGTACACTCCGTTCGTATGCAGAAGCTGCAGCGATTGCTCCACCTTCCCAACCACCGCCTCATTATCGACATTGCAACAAGGTGGAACTCCACCCTGCACATGGTGGAGCGGCTGTGCGAGCAGAGGCAGGCCATAATGCATTTGTGGGAGGATACACGGCCAGGCACTTTGAGAGCAGACATGGAGTTGACAGGTGTGCAGTGGTCGAAGCTGAAAGACCTTTGTAAAGTCCTTCAGTGTTTTGAGGAATGCACACGGCTGGTAAGTGCAGATGACGCCATCCTAAGCATGAGCATCCCACTTATGCGTCTGCTCATGCAAACTTTGACGCACCTTAAGGAGCAGGCGTCTGCAGCCAATGTTGATGAGGAGGAGGAAGAGGAGGAGGGAATCCTTGATGACATTCAGCCATTGTCTGCTCAGGGACCTCTCCTGGACAAGGTGGAGGAAGAAGAGGAGGAGGAGGAGGATGATGGGGATGATTACGTAGGGGAGGAGGATGCATCTCGTGGGGCAAGTGAAAATGTTGGCGTGGCAAGGTCTGGTACAGGGTTTGTGCGTGACTGGAGGGATGTGGATTTGCCAGAAAGTGCTCCTCCACCCAGCACTCGCAGTGCATCATTGACACCGGGAACATTGGCCCACATGTCAGATTATGCCTTGCGGATCCTAAAAAGGGACCCCCGCATTGCCAAAATGATGAACGATGACGACTACTGGTTGGCCAGCATCCTGGATCCACGCTATAAAGGCAAATTACAAAACATCATGCCACAGGAGAACCTTGACCTAATATTGGCTAATAAACAAGCAACTCTGGTAAATCGGTTGCTTGAGGCATTCCCAGCACACAGCAGCGGTGATGGTTCTCACACGAGCCGTACGGGCCGGGGGCAGCTTGGCAGAGGTATTCGTGGTGCACACAGCAGAAGTGGCGTTGGAGACAGGGGTTTCATGACAATGTTGTGGACTGATTTTTCAAGTACCGCTCACACAACTGGTAATACTGCATCGATGGAAAGTGACAGGAGACAGCAGTTGTCAACTATGGTTACAAACTACTTTTCCTCCCATATCGATGTTCTCCCACACAGGTCATTCCCCTTTGACTATTGGGCCGCTAAACTGGACACCTGGCCTGAATTGGCCCAATATGCCTTACAGGAGCTCGCTTGCCCAGCTGCAAGTGTGCTATCGGAAAGAGTCTTCAGTGCAGCTGGATCAATCCTGACAGAAAAAAGGACCCGTCTGTCAACCCAAAATGTGGATGATCTAACCTTCATTAAAATGAACCACGCATGGGTTTCCAAGGATTTTGTCCCACCTTCCCCTGATGACACATAGGGTGACAGAAAAATGGCTTGCTTTGGTCCACCTCTTCCTGGTACTTCACCTATTTCGCCTTTTGCATCAGCTGAATGTCCAACATCAACATATGCCACTTTCTAAAACTCCCTAACTGTGCTGCCTCCCCCCCCATGGCCGGGGTCACCACCTAGCGCACGACACCGTGCGAGTGCCGTTGCCCTGGACAGGTGGGTAGGCCGACTCTTGGGCGCGGGCACTGGCACAGGGTCCCTCATAGTGCAATCAAGTGTCTCTGACGGTGGTGGTGCACACCCGCCGTCAGACACACCGCTGTACTATGAGGGGCCCAGTGCCAGTACCGACGCCCACGAGTGGGCCCCCCTTGCTTGGGCAGGGCCCCAGCATTTGCAATCTTTACCTCTCCCTGCTCCTCCACTGTGTAATCTGGGCCGTCAAATCCATACTGTGCCTGACACCGTCTGAGCCTGCCTCCTGAGACATATATTTTGAATGTGTACGCTATCCATACATGTTATCCAGGGATACGGTACCCTTTCTAACCTTTGTGCAATCACGTGCAATCCATACTGGGCCTAACACCGTCTGAGCCTGCCTCCTGAGACATATATTTTGAATGTGTACGCTATCCATACATGTTATCCAGGGATATGGTACCCTTTCTAACCTTTGTGCAATCACGTGCAATCCATACTGGGCCTAACACCGTCTGAGCCTGCCTCATGCTGTATAGACATATATTTTGAATGTGTACGCTATCCATACATGTTATCCAGGGATACGGTACCCTTTCTAACCTTTGTGCAATCACGTGCAATCCATACTGGGCCTAACACCGTCTGAGCCTGCCTCATGCTGTATAGACATATATTTTGAATGTGTACGCTATCCATACATGTTATCCAGGGATACGGTACCCTTTCTAACCTTTGTGCAATCACGTGCAATCCATACTGGGCCTAACACCGTCTGAGCCTGCCTCCTGAGACATATATTTTGAATGTGTACGCTATCCATACATGTTATCCAGGGATACGGTACCCTTTCTAACCTTTGTGCAATCACGTGCAATCCATACTGGGCCTAACACCGTCTGAGCCTGCCTCATGCTGTATAGACATATATTTTGAATGTGTACGCTATCCATACATGTTATCCGGGGATACGGTACCCTTTCTAACCTTTGTGCAATCACGTGCAATCCATACTGGGCCTAACACCGTCTGAGCCTGCCTCCTGAGACATATATTTTGAATGTGTACGCTATCCATACATGTTATCTGGGGATACGGTACCCTTTCTCACCTTTGTGCAATCACGTGTAATCCATACTGGGCGTGAGAACGGCTGGCGAGCTGTTAAGCAAGCTACAGCACCTGTCCAGACAAGTACAGGGATTCCCTAGCGAGGAGACTTATTTGATTGTTTTCAATGTTGGGACAGCAATTTTTGGGGAGCACTATACTCTGGAGAATGATAGATGGGGCCCACCATACACTGGAACATTCCAAAGGTGGACATCAGACACTGGAGCAGCATTTACAGGGCCCATTATACACTAGAGCATTAGAAATGGGGCCCATTATGTTTGGAGCATTATTTGGGCCCATAAGACAGTAGAGCTTCATCCATGGGGACCAACATATACTGTAGCATTATGTGGAGCTCATCATATACTGTTTCAAACATTATATGGGACCAATGATTCTGTATGGAGAAATAGATGGGCCTCGTCATGAGATGTAAAAAGTGAGGTATTTTTCATTGTACTATACCGCTATTTCTCTGCCGTATCGGAGCATGATGAGTTGTGGTATGTGTTAAAGGGGCGCTCTTTCGCCCAGGGCACATGAAAACCTGGAGCCAGCCCTCCCCCCCACAGTTTGTAGCCAAATAACCCCCATTTTTCAGTGCGTAACTTGTATTATGAAGTTAATTAAGGTTGACAAGCTTAAGAAAGAAGAATTGATGCTTTTGGTATTCAAATGGGCACTGTAGGTGTGTTTCCTGTCCTCCTCTCACTGCCGACTTTTATTCCCCATTGACTTACATTGGGCTTCGTGTTTCGGGACGACCCCGACTTTTCCCTATAATCGGACAATCTTGCTCGACCCGACTTTTGGAAAAGTCGGGTTTCACGAAACGAAACGCGACCCTAAAAAACCAAAAGTCGCTCAACTCTAGTGAGTACACTATATGCTAAGGGACTGTTATACATAATAAGTACGTGCACTATATGCTAAGGGACTGTGTTATACATAATAAGCGATAATGTCTTCCTCCACCTCCCCCTGTTCCTAAGGCCATTATACGTCCCCCCTTCCTCCCATTCCAATCCCCCACACCCCTCATTGTCCTCCTCCCCCAGATCCCAATATTGTCCTCCCCCCCATCATTACCCTCTTCACCACCTCCATCATTTTCTTCTCTCCCACCCCTATCTTTGCTTTCTCCCCTACCACTTCCATCATTGCCCATTTCCCCACCTCCATTATTTCCTCCTCCACCACCACCATCATTGCATTCTCTCCCCACCCCATCATCATTTCTTTTTCCCTCACCACCATTGACCTTTCCACCACCTCCATCTTTGCCTTCTCCCCACCACCCCATCATTGCCCTCTCCATCACCCCATCATTGCCTTCTTCCCATCACCCCATCATTGCCTTCTCCATCACCCCCATCATTGCCTTCTCCCCATCACTGCCATCTGTCCATCACTCCTATCATTGCCTTCTCCCCATCACTCCCATCATTGTCTTCTCATCATCACTCCCATCATTGCCTTCTCCATCACCCCATCATTGCCTTCTCATCATCACTCCCAACATTGCCTTCTCCCCATCACCCCATCATGGCCTTCTCCCCATCACGGCCTTCTCCCAATCACCCCATCATGGCCTTCTTTTCATCACCCCATCATGGCCTTCTCCTCCACCTACACACACACATACATACATACATGCACACACATACTACATATACACATACATACATACATACATACACACACACACACATACATACATACATACACACACACAGCAGTGACAGCACCTCACCTGTCCGAGTCTGCAGAATCTCCGCCTCCGCCCTCCGCCTGCTTCCTCGCTCTGGCACACCGGCAGCGTCGCTGAATGATGACGTCATTCAGCGGCGCTGCTCTCTGTGTCAGAGACAGGAAGTGCTGGCTCCGGGCAAGAAGGATCTTTACAGATCTGCTGCTATTTTCTCTTGCAGGCAGCGGAGCTGCTGGGATCGCTCTCTGCCCGCCGCACATGAGGGCAATCTGGCCAAGGGCCCCCTGCAGCCTCTGGCCTGGAGAAACTGGGCAGATTGCCCTCATCATTAGCCACCCTGCAGAGGCCCCCTGGAGCCTCTGGGCCCTGGTGCAGTCGCACCGGTTGAACCGGCGGTATGTCCGCCCATGGTTTGGAATTTTTAGCCATTATTAGTGTAAGTTATTGCTCTGGCAGCAGTAATTGTCCTGTAACAGACTCTGTGTGAGCGGTGACACTGGCAGGAGTGTGAACAGGGCTCTGTAATACTGTGACCTGCCCTCCTTGGTGGAAAACACCTTCATCGGACTACAACTCCCTGCATTCTATCAAACAAACAAGATCATATAGATATTTTTAAGTTTTGGAAGGCATCGTGTCAGCAAAGTTATAACCAAACTTTATTCAAAACACGTACATGTCAGTATGACAGTTTGAAAAAAAAAATCCGCTTTGTTTTTATTTGTTTTTATTTATTTTTTTATTTATTTTTTTTCCAGCATCAGTACAATTACGGCGAGGCCGAGTTTGTGTAGTTTTTTTTTTTTTTTAAACATTTTAGTGGCTATTGGATTTTTTTATTAGGGGACGTTTAAACTATGGGTTAAATAATTTTAGATTTTGATTGATCGCTCCAAAATGCATCATATGAGTTTATTTTTAAAATGTTAATTACTTTTTAACATTCTATTATTTTTTTTTTTTTTATTCCCTCGGGGGACTTGAACCTTTGACAGTTCAGCAAAACATAAGAAAACTTCTGATCTCCTGTAGAGCCCAGCCGGTGGCTTCATGGGAGCACCAAGATGGCGGCACTAGGGGACCTCTGTCAGCGACTTTTCAGCTCCCCTCCATCTTGTCAGGGAGGGGGTGGATTGGGTAGTATAAATAAAAACATCAGATAAAGCCGCAAAACATAAGCCCTCGCCCAGCTCCAGATCCCGAAAAACGGAAACGCTGAGGGTCTCGGAAAATTGCGACAAACGCAAAAACTTTTCGGAAAAATTTTGGGAATTTTTTTTCACCACTGAAATAATAAAGAACCTATCCATGTTTGGTATCTGCGTACTTGTACTGACCGGCGGAATCATATTCTTCGGTTAGTTTTATCATATAGTGAACATGGCAAATAAAGATTAAAAAAAAAAAACAATTGAGTAATTGCACTTTTTTTTGCAATTTCTTGGTTTTTCTTCCCCCTGTTTTCCAGTACACCATCATGGTCTTCTCCCCATCACCCCATCATGGCCTTCTCTCCCCATTACTCCCATCATGGCCTTCTCTCCCCATCACCCCCATCATGGCCTTCTCTCCCCATCACGGCCTTCTCCCCATGTCCCCATCATATCATTGCCTTTTCCAGGGCCAGGCTCCACCTACACACACAGACATACACACATACATATACACACACACAGCACACAAACACACACAGCAGCACCTCTCACCTGTCACACACACACCCAGCAGCACCTCTCACCTGTCTCACACACAAACCAGCACCTCTCATCTGTCCGCAGCATAGCCCGTGCTTCCTCGCTCTGGCACAGCATCGGCCACTGAATGATGACGTCATTCAGCAGCGCTCCTCTCTGTGTCAGAGACAGGAAGCGCGAGCGGCGGGCAGCAGAGATCCTTTCAGCTCCGCTGCTATTTTCTCTTGCAGGCAGCGGAGCTGCTTGGATCGCTCCCTGCCCGCCGCACATGAGAGCAATCTGGCCAGGGGCCCCCGGAGCCTCGAGTCCGGAGAAACCGGCCATATTGCCCTCATCATTAGCTGCACTGCAGGGCCCCCCATGGCAGTACCAGATCACAGCTCTGAATCTCCCCGGTTAGGGGTACCGGCTGCTTTTTTAACAAGCGGTTCCATCGAACCGGGGAGAACCGGCCGAATCCCACTCCTGCATTTAGGTTTTGAGTGATCAATTTCGAATTAGTTATCCCACTGCCTGTTAATGCCAGAACATAACATACTGTATATCATTAAACATATATTTAAGTCTTAAGAACTTACTTTCGGATGTGGCTGAGACGGGTTATAAGTTCCGTCATGAAAACAAACTTGAGGTATAATTCCTGAAACAGGCGGAGGAGGTGGAATATGTTCTTTGTCCTCTTGTTGTTCTGTAAAATACACTGTTAGTGAGACTAGTTGATCATGAAAAGGACATTGATTCTACTATGGGCAGCACGGTGGCTCAGTGGTCAGCGTTGCAGCACTGGGTCCTGGGTTCGTATCCCACCAAGGACAACATCTGCAAGGAGTTTGTATGTTCTCCCTGTGTTTGCGTGGGTTTCCTCCGGGTACTCCGGTTTCCTCCCACACTCCAAAGACATACTGACTAGGGAATATATAGATTGTGAGCCCCATCGGGGACAGTGATGAAAATGTGTGCAAACTGTAAAGCGCTGCGGAATATGTTAGCGCTATATAAAGATTATTATTATTATTACTCTACAGTCAGCCTGGGATTGGAGACCCCTAGCATACTAGGAAATTACTTAAAGGGAAACTGTCACCATGAAAACAGTCCAATCTGCAGACCTCATCTATAATATAACGCTGTAAGCATCACTCTGTCCGAAGCCTTTATAGACTGCGCAAGTGCGACGCGACTGCGCAGTCTGGCTCCAGACAGAATGAGGCAGCCAGTGGTGAGGAGTGTGTATGGTGCCGGAGATGGCGGTACCGTACACACGGCATACCGCCATCTCCGACGCCATACTTACATGACCGGGAGAGCGTTGCCGCGGTGCTTCTCTTCGGCCGGAGACCGGGGCGGGAGTGCGGCCGGAATCGCGCATGCGCATAGCGCGTTCCGGCGCCATTTTACTTTACTTTAGCAATATGATGCCGGACAGCGCTATGGGCATGCACATACTCCGGCGCCAGACTCCTCCCCCGGCCTCCAGCAGAACGTGGTGACAGCGCTGGAGCGCAGGAAAGAAGGGTGAATATAAATGCTTTTTTTTTTTGCATGTGTGTAGTTTTAGTAGGAGTGAGGGGACCATGCATACCAGGATAGGAGAGGTGAGAGGACCATGCATACCAGGATTGGGGGATGTGGGATACCATGCATACCAGGATTGGGGGATGAGGGGTACCATGCATACCAGGATAGGGGGTGAGAGGACCATGCTTACCAGGATTGGGGGATGAGGGGTACCATGCATACCAGGATAGGGGGGTGAGAGAAACATGCATACCAGGATTGGGGGATGAGGGTTACCATGCATAACAGGAATGGGACATGAAGGGAACCATGCATACCAGGATAGGGGGGGTGAGGGGTACCATGCATACCAGGATTGGGGGATGAGGGGTACCATGCATACCAGGATTGGGGGATGAGGGTTACCATGCATAACAGAATAGGGGGTGAGGTGACCATACATACCAGGATTGGGGGATGTGGGATACCATGCATACCAGGATTGGGGGATGAGGGGTACCATGCATACCAGGATTGGGGGATGAGGGGTACCATGCATACCAGGATTAGGGGATGAGGGGTACCATGCATACCAGGATTGGGGGATGAGGGGTACCATGCATACCAGGATTGGGGGATGAAGGGTACCATGCATACTAGGATAGGGGTTGAGGGGACCATGCATACCAGGATAGGGGGGTGAGAGGACCATGCATACCAGGATAGGGGGATGAGGGGTACCATGCATACCAGGATTGGGGGATGAGGGGTACCATGCATACCAGGATAGGGGGTGAGGGGACCATGCATACCAGGATAGGGATGAGGGAGTACCATGCATACCAGGATTGGGGGATGAGAGGACCATATATACCCAGATAGGAGGTGAGGGGACCATGCATACCAAGATAGGGGGATGAGAGTACCATGTATAGCAGGATGGGGGGGTGGGAGGACAGAGGACCATGCATAACAGGATTGGGGTGGTGAGAGAACCATGCATACCAGGATTGGGGGATGAGGGGTACCATGCATACCAGGATTGGGGGATGAGGGGGACCATGCATACAAGGAAAGGGGGTGAAGGGACCATACATACCAGGATAGGGATGAGTGAGTACCATGCATACCAGGATTGAGGGATGAGGGGTACCATGCATACCAGGATAGGGGGTGAGGGGACCATGCATACCAGGATTGGTGGATGAGGGGTACCATGCATACTAGGATAGGGGGTGAGGGGACCATGCATACCAGGATAGGGGGGTGAGAGGACCATGCATACCACGAAAAGGGGGGTGAGGGGACCATGCATACCAGGATGAAGAATGGGGTGCCATGCATACCAGGATTGGGGGGTGAGGGGACCATGCATACCAGGATGAAGAATAGGGTGCCATGCATACCAGGATTGGGGGGTGAGGGGACCATGCATACTAGGATGAAGAATGGCGTGCCATGCATACCAGGATTGGGGGGGTGAGAGGACCATGCATACCAGGATTGGGGGATGAGGGGTACCATGCATACCAGGATTGGGGGATGAGGGGGACCATGCATACAAGGAAAGGGGGTGAGGGGACCATACATACCAGGATAGGGATGAGGGAGTACCATGCATACCAGGATTGAGGGATGAGGGGTACCATGCATACCAGGATAGGGGGTGAGGGGACCATGCATACCAGGATTGGTGGATGAGGGGCACCATGCATACTAGGATAGGGGGTGAGGGGACCATGCATACCAGGATAGGGGGGTGAGAGGACCATGCATACCTGGATTGAGGGATGAGGGGTACCATGCATACCAGGATTGGGGGATGAGGGGTACCGTGCATACTAGGATAGGGCGTGAGGGGACCATGCATACCAGGATAGGGGGGTGAGAGGACCATGCATACCTGGATTGGGAGATGAGGGGTACCATGCATACCAGGATTGGGGGATGAGGGGTACCATGAATAACAGGATAGGGGGTGAGAGGACCATGCATACCAGGATGGTGGGGTGGGAGGACAGAGGACCATGCATACCAGGATAGGGGGGTGAGAGGACTATGTGCATACCAGGATAGGGGGGTGAGAGGACCATGTGTATACCAGGATTGGGGGTTGAGGGGGGCCATGCATACCAGGATAGCTGGGGTGAGTGGATTATGCATACCACGAAAGGGGGGTAAGGGGACCATGCATACCAGGATGAAGAATGGGGTGCCATGCATACCAGGATTGGGGGTGAGGGGACCATGCATACCAGGATGAAGAATAGGGTGCCATGCATACCAGGATTGGGGGGTGAGGGGACCATGCATACTAGGATGAAGAATGGCGTGCCATGCATACCAGGATTGGGGGGGTGAGAGGACCATGCATACCAGGATTGGGGGATGAGGGGTACCATGCATACCAGGATTGGGGGATGAGGGGGACCATGCATACAAGGAAAGGGGGTGAGGGGACCATACATACCAGGATAGGGATGAGGGAGTACCATGCATACCAGGATTGAGGGATGAGGGGTACCATGCATACCAGGATAGGGGGTGAGGGGCCATGCATACCAGGATTGGTGGATGAGGGGCACCATGCATACTAGGATAGGGGGTGAGGGGACCATGCATACCAGGATAGGGGGGTGAGAGGACCATGCATACCTGGATTGAGGGATGAAGGGTACCATGCATACCAGGATTGGGGGATGAGGGGTACCATGCATACTAGGATAGGGCGTGAGGGGACCATGCATACCAGGATAGGGGGGTGAGAGGACCATGCATACCTGGATTGGGAGATGAGGGGTACCATGCATACCAGGATTGGGGGATGAGGGGTACCATGAATAACAGGATAGGGGGTGAGAGGACCATGCATACCAGGATGGTGGAGTGGGAGGACAGAGGACCATGCATACCAGGATAGGGGGGTGAGAGAACTATGTGCATACCAGGATAGGGGGGTGAGAGGACCATGTGTATACCAGGATTGGGGGTTGAGGGGGGCCATGCATACCAGGATAGCTGGGGTGAGTGGATTATGCATACCACGAAAGGGGGGTGAGGGGACCATGCATACCAGGATGAAGAATGGGGTGCCATGCATACCAGGATTGGGAGGTGAGGGGACCATGCATACCAGGATGAAGAATGGCGTGCCATGCATAGCAGGATTGGGGGGGTGAGAGGACCATGCATACCAGGATTGGGGGATGAGGGGTACCATGCATACCAGGATTGGGGGATGAGGGGGACCATGCATACAAGGAAAGGGGGTGAGGGGACCATACATACCAGGATAGCGATGAGGGAGTACCATGCATACCAGGATTGAGGGATGAGGGGTACCATGCATACCAGGATAGGGGGTGAGGGGACCATGCATACCAGGATTGGGGGGTGAGGGGTACCATTCTTACCAGGATTGGGAGATGAGAGGACTATGCACACCAGGTTAGGGGATGAGGGGACCATACAAACCATGATAGGGGTGAGGGGGCCATGCATACCAGGATTGGGGGTGAGGGGACCATGCATACCAGGATAGGGATGAGGGAGTACCATGCATACCAGGATTGAGGGGTGAGGGGACCATGCATACCAGGATGAAGACTGGGGTGCCATGCATACCAGGATTGGGGGGTGAGGGTACCATGCATACCAGGATAGGAATGAGGGGTGCCATGCATACCAGGATAGGAGGGTGGCTGCACATTTTCTTGGATTTTCGGGCCAGATGATGGTACTATCCCTAACTGACATATTTCTTTGTACAAGAGTATACAGAGAATACATATATGATAATGCCCAGTATCAGAGAACGAGACAAGGCGGTGACCATGGTCCAAAAACGCCTTGTGCATGGATTACCACTCCATATGCTAATCTTAAAAAGGAGAAAACGGAGTAACGGATACAAAATATATGCAAAAGTATAAATTTTATTAGTACTCACATCAAGTGCTGACAAGTATACAAGTTGACTAAAATAGGGGGGATAAGCCCCAATGATACAACAATCAGGACAGACAAGGACAGGGTAAATAAAATGATACCAGTGCTCGAAATCTACATGGCACAACGTTCAGTCAGCCCATGGGCATTGCACATAACAGACATGTGTCTAATGGTAAAAGATAGTCAAATATGGCATACTCAATTAAATGTGTATTGTACATAGTTGTACATGTCTAGAGCGCCAAAAAAAAAAAAAAAAACCATCCAGAGGGGTCAATGTGCAAGTCCAATGGACACTGAACATAAATGAATCAATGACATGTGGAAGGATTCTTACATAGTAAATAACATATGTATCAGCATATCAAAACTGCGCAATTGTGCCAGAGAGAACCCGGGAGACGACCCGCCCAGCGGTCCAAATGACCGAAGTGTGGAAACAAGTAAAGGCAGGCTGCTTACCGGGGAGCAGAGGAGGTGAAGGCCCATGCAACGACACCCGACGTACGTTTCGCGCCCGCCACAGGCGCTTTATCAAGGGCCTTCACCTCCTCTGCTCCCCGGTAAGCAGCCTGCCTTTACTTGTTTCCACACTTCGGTCATTTGGACCGCTGGGCGGGTCGTCTCCCGGGTTCTCTCTGGCACAATTGCGCAGTTTTGATATGCTGATACATATGTTATTTACTATGTAAGAATCCTTCCACATGTCATTGATTCATTTATGTTCAGTGTCCATTGGACTTGCACATTGACCCCTCTGGATGGTTTTTTTTTTTTTTTTTTGGCGCTCTAGACATGTACAACTATGTACAATACACATTTAATTGAGTATGCCATATTTGACTATCTTTTACCATTAGACACATGTCTGTTATGTGCAATGCCCATGGGCTGACTGAACGTTGTGCCATGTAGATTTCGAGCACTGGTATCATTTTATTTACCCTGTCCTTGTCTGTCCTGATTGTTGT